>NC_091633.1:33225000-33825000 GCF_027580195.1 Bos mutus
AAAAACAAGCCTGTAGGAAACAACATGTGTGTGTGTGTGTGTGTGTGTGTGTGTGTGTGTGTAAGCAGGGGTGGAGAGAGAGAGAGAGATGTTTTACATTCTGATTTTTTCCCCCCAGATCTTAGATCTAGTTCATCATGAGGCTTGGTTACATTTGTGTTGTTGTTGTTCAGTTGCTAAGTTGTGCCTGACCATTTGCAACCCCATGGACTGCAGCACGCCAGGCTCCTCTGTCCTGCACTATCTCCTGGAGTTTACTCACATTCATGTTCCTTGAGTAGGTAATGCTTCTTAAAAAAATTCCTCCTTTGTGACTGAACTAATTTGAGTGCATTTCTGTGTTTTTCAACCAAAAGCAACTTGACCAAGACACAGGGAATGGTGGCAGAGTAGTTTACATTCCTCTTCTTGGCATTCCTCCTTCTTATTAAGTTAAGTCAAACATAAGACAGTAAAAGGACTGATTGTTGTAGCATTTCAATGTTATATGAAGATATTCTAGTACTGACAAAAACTCTCTCACTAAGCTTGAGTCATGATTCTCTGAGCTCTCAACAGATGAGGCCATGAACTTGGGCTTTGTCCTTAGATGATTTAGGTTCATCAAGAATCTTGTTAAATCAGATTATCAAAAATTCCTCACCCTCTGTATCTGATAAAACCCCTTATCCCCCACCCTGGGTGCTTCATCACTCTGCTCTACCTTCAATAAGAAAGCTGAGTCAATCTAGTAAGAATCTCTCTAGCCTAGATATTTCCTCTTGATAATTTTCCATCCACTGGCCCTACACTGTTCCTTGGATAAGTTTTCTCTTGCTCTTGCTCTATTCAGAGTTGAGTCTAATTTCTGTTAGGGAATCATTGATCAGAACTGCCTGCCTTACCCAGGCATAAGAATAATTACTTACATGAGTTGTCTCACAACAGAAAGTCCTGATAAGGAACATGATGCTGCTGCAAAAACTAACTGGGAGGATTTCGGAGGGGCCCAAAGAAGGGAGGGGACAAGCCATAATATGTCCTGCCACTCACTCAGAAACCCTCACAGGTGGAAACCATCTTGACTGAGAGATATGTGCTTTGCTAGGAAGGCTCTTGAGTTAGAACAAACCTGGGCACAGGCAGGATGACTGGCCAGAGGCAACCTGGAAAACGAATCCCATTATCATAACACCTGAGACTGCGAGTCATGTGGCAAGCAGTTCTCCTGGGTTCCTTTACCCTGCTACTCTCCTCCTAGGCTCCCAGTGAAGCCTTTTGCTTTGTCAGTATGTGTGTCTCCTCAGACGATTTTTTTCTGGGTGTTAGACAAGAGCCCATTCTTGGGTCCTAGAAGTGGTTCCCTTCTGGTAACATCCCCTAACTGTAGGACTACCATTGCAGGATCCTCTTGGTTTCCCTGGTGGCTCAGCTGGTAAAGAATCTGCCTGCAATGTGGCAGACCTGAGTTCAATCCCTGGGTTGGGAAGATCCCCTGGAGAAGAGAATGGCTACCCGCTCTAGTATTTTGGCCCGGAGAATTCCATGGACTGTATAGTCCATGGGGGTCACAAAGAGTCAGACATGACTGAGCAACTTTCACTTGCAATAAAGTTTTCCTTGCTGTTTTTAAATAAGTATCTAAATACATATTTTTAAAACTACATACCTACATGGAATATGCTTATCTCAAACTTCTTCATGAAGTCTTTTAAAGAAATGAGTTTCCAGCAAATCTCTGAGGAGTGCTTGACCCTTTGAGAAAAGGGCTTCATATTCTTTTAGTGTTATTTAAGAAGTGATTATATTCCTTGCAGCCAAAGATGGAGAAGCTCTATACAAGACCAGGAGCTGACTGTGGCTCAGATCATGAGTTCCTTATTGCCAAATTCAGACTTAAATTTAAGAAAGTAGGGAAAACCACTAGACCATTCAGGTATGACATAAATCAAGTCCCTTATGATTATACAGTGGAAGTGAGAAATAGATTTAAGGGACTAGAACTGATAGAGTGCCTGATGAACTATGGACTGAGGTTCATAACAT
This sequence comes from Bos mutus, assembly GCF_027580195.1. NCBI lineage: Eukaryota > Metazoa > Chordata > Mammalia > Artiodactyla > Bovidae > Bos > Bos mutus. Next base: position 33,227,026 of record NC_091633.1, read on the forward strand.
TGTACAGGAGACAGGGATCAAGACAATCCTCATGAAAAAGAAATGCAAAAAAGCAAAATGGCTATCTGGGGAGGCCTTACAAATAGCTGTGAAAAGAAGAGAAGCGAAAAAAAAAAAAAAGGAGAAAAGGAAAGATATAAGCATCTGAATGCAGAGTTCCAAAGAATAGCAAGAAGAGATAAGAAAGCCTTCCTCAGTGATCAATGCAAAGAAATAGAGGAAAACAACAGAATGGGAAAGACTAGAGATCTCTTCAAGAAAATTAGAGATACCAAGGGAACATTTCATGCAAAGATGGGCTCGATAAAGGACAGAAATGGTATGGACCTAACAGAAGCAGAAGATATTAAGAAGAGGTGGAAAGAATATACAGAATAACTGTACAAAAAAGATCTTCATGACCAAGATAATCATGATGGTATGATCACTCACCTAGAGCCAGACATCCTGGAATGTGAAGTCAAGTGGGCCTTAGAAAGCATCACTATGAACAAACCTAGTGGAGGTGATGGAATTCCAGTGGAGCTATTTCAAATCTTGAAAGATGAGGCTGTGAAAGTGCTGCATTCAACATGCCAGAAAATTTGGAAAACTCAGCAGTGACCACAGGACTGGAAAAGGTCAGTTTTCATTCCAATCCCAAAGAAAGGCAATGCCAAAGAATGCTCAAACTACCGCACAATTGCACGCATCTCACACGCTAGTAAAGTAATGCTCAAAATTCTCTAAGCCAGGCTTCAGCAATATGTGAACCATGAACTTCAGATGTTCAAGCTGGTTTTCGAAAAGGCAGAGGAGAGAGAGATCAAATTGCCAACATCCACTGGATCATGGAAAAAGCAAGAGAGTTCCAGAAAAACATCTATTTCTGCTTTATTGACTATCCCAAAGCATTTGACTGTGTGGATCACAATAAACTGTGGAAAATTCTGAAAGAGATGGGAATACCAGGCCACCTGATCTGCCTCTTGAGAAACCTATATGCAGGTCAGGAAGCAACAGTTAGAACTGGACATGGAACAACAGACTGGTTCCGAGTGAGAAAAGGAGTACATCAAGGCTGTATATTGTCACCCTGCTTATTTAACTTCTACGCAGAGTACATCATGAGAAACGCTGGGCTGGAAGAAGCACAAGCTGGAATCAAGATTGCCGGGAGGAATATCAATAATCTCAGGTATGTAGATGACACAACCCTTATGGCAGAAAGTGAAGAGAAACTAAAAAGCCTGTTGATGAAAGTGAAAGACGAGAGTGAAAAAGTTGGCTTAAAGCTCAACATTCAGAAAATGAAGATCATGGCATCTGTTCCCATCACTTCATGGGAAATAGATGGGGAAACAGTGTCAGACTTTATTTTTTTGGGCTCCAAAATCACTGCAGATGGTGACTGCAGCCATGAAATTAAAAGACGCTTACTCCTTGGAAAAAAAGTTATGACCAACCTAGATAGCATATTGAAAAGCAGAGACATTACTTTGTCAACAAAGGTCCATCTAGTCAAGGCTATGGTTTTTCCAGTGGTCATGTATGGATGGGAGAGTTGGACTGTGAAGAAAGCTGAGTGCCAAAGAATTGATGCTTTTGAACTGTGGTGTTGTAGAAGACTCTTGAGAGTCCCTTGGACTGCAAGGAGATCCAACCAGTCCATTCTGAAGGAGATCAGCCCTGGGTGTTCTTTGGAAGGAATGATGCTAAAGCTGAAACTCCAGTACTTTGGCCACCTTATGCGAAGAGTTGACTCATTGGAAAAGACTCTGATGCTGGGAGGGATTGGGGGCAGGAGGAGAAGGGGACGACAGAGGATGTGATGGCTGGATGGTATCACTGACTCGATAGACATGAGTTTGAGTGAACTCCGGGAGATGGTGATGGACAGGGAGGCCTGGTGTGCTGTGATTCATGGGGTCGCCAAGAGTCGGACACGACTGAGCCACTGAACTGAACTGAAGAAAGGAAGACCCATTCAATGTTGAAGAATAGGTGAGATGGCAAGGCAGGAAATTGATAGGGCTGACTTGGAGTCTCATTTATAAGATGGCTGTTATGTCGACTTTGCAAATGAAGAATAAAATCACAATGATCTGTGAGACTGACCAAATTGCCCAAATGGCATCCTGTTATCTCACTGACACTTATCTTCTCAAAGCTGCAAGACCACCAGATTCCAGACCTCCAGCTATGTGACCATCCCTTTAGAGAATTTTTCATTGGGAGGTATAAGTATTCCCTCAGAAAGGGAGAATGCTGGTTCTCCTTAAGAGCCAGTCACCCTCTCTTTTCCTTCTAATAAATTTTCTTTTTCTTGCCTGACTGGCTCACTCTCTTTTTCTCTGCACTTGCCTGACAGAAATGATTAAAAAGGAGTGGTCAGTGGCAAAGGTTAAGGATTTTATTATCACAACCTGATAAAAACTTGGTAACCTCTGAGTTAATTTTGGAACAAAATGAGCCTACATCAAAATGCCAACTGAGCATTTAGCATACTCTATCAAATCTTTCCTGAGACTTTACCTTTCTGAGTAACCCAAATCAGGACTTGGCGAGGCTAGGGCATGTGTCAGAAAATGCCGTAAGCAATGTGGTTTTCCTTCTCTTTTACAGTGTGATATTAGGATCCATAACATTGTTTGGATGATATTTTGTGCCTATTATCCCCCCAAATGATGCTAAAGTGAATTCATTAATTTTTAATCTGAAAACACTTTAATTAATTCAGAATGTGAAAGGTTAGTTTGAAAATAAGGTAGGATACAAAGGGGATGGCAGGCACCCTGGTGTGCAGCAGATTGGGTCTGATCTTTTGCAATCCAAGTGAGAGGCTGTTGTTCTGTTATGGATGAAAAGGCTCATTATCTCAAAGATAATTGCCCAGATGCCATACCAGTGAGGTCACACTAAACAGGGCTGTGGTTTCTGAACCAAATATTTGAGCTAATTAACAGTTAAAGGTGTAGGGAATCATTTTTAATGTGTTGGAGAGAATAACCAATAAATATTTCCTTTAACCAAAAGATTTAACCATTCCTGGAGACTGGATGCAGCTACATCATGAATTTGCAATAACTCAGAAGAAAAGCCTTTTTTTTTTTTTTTTTTCCCATTTTAGAATGTAGTTAAATGTTCACTGCTCAAGTTTTGTTGGACATTTTTCCAAATGTGCAATACTTCTGTCAACTTTTAAAGAAAGTAATGCAGCATATGGGAAATAAAACTCATATTTTATGTCATGACAAAAATTTTTAACATTAAAAATGTATCTCTGTCCTTTGCATGCATGCTAAATCACTTCAGCCGTGTCAGACTGCTTGTAGCCCTGTGGACTGTAGCCCACCAGGCTCCTCTGTCCATGGGATTCTCCAGGCACGAATACTGGAGTGGTTGCCATGCTCTGCTCCAGGGATTTTCCCAGCCCAGGGATCGAACCAGCATTTCCTGGGTCTCCTGCATTGGCGGTGGGTTATTTACCACTATTGACACCCGGGAAGCCTCTTTGCCCTTTGCTCAACACAAAGAGCAACATTGTCTTACCATCAACAAAACAATTCCTTAGAAGATAACATTACTTCTTGATCTTGTAAGCGGTCATTTGATGACCCCTACTACGATGATAATTAGATCTGGATGATGTAAACTGACATTAACAAATCATTTGATGTATCAAATGGATACATCCATCATTTGGAGCCCTCTATCTCCAAAAACTTATACACCTGTGCCTTGGAGATTTCTGAGATGCTCAGAACTTTCTGAGATGCTCTTCCCAGGTTACAATCCTCAAATTTGGCTTGAATAAAATTTTCCATTTCTTTCTTAGATTGACTGATTAGTTTTTCATTGACACTTAAGAGGAGTGTTGTAAAATATCTTAATATCTTTAGGTTCTATTCTACATTTTTAAGCTAAGTCTTTATGTTACAGGGCTTATGAATATATTTGAAATATTGAAGCCCTAGACATTGAAATTTTCTGGAAAATATGTTTGTAGAAAACTGCAATTCAGTGGGTAAAAGTAATGCTGGAAAAAAACATAACTTGTAAGAATCTGACCTGGTAGTCTGTCTCTGACTCTTCCAAGGAAATGCTATGCTTGCTTGGTGTTTTGAATTGCATCATCTCATAAAGACTCTGCAGGTGGTGCTCTCTGAATTGAAATTGAATTTTATAGTTAGTCACAAGGCCTTTTTCCATTAGGAAAACTATTAACACTTTCAAAACTAAGCAAGTTGAATGTAGATTGTGTGATTTGTATGTGATAAAGATCAAGGCTGACCGTTTCCATAATTGTATGTGTAAATTTGTCCTATTCCATTTTTGCAAAAACTTCTGGAGTAGACAATAAAGAGCAGCAGTCACTACTGTAAAAAGCCAAGTGTGAAATTTTGAGCATTTGTAGATAGACACAGGGAGGGAAAATCTGCATGAGGTCTGGTGTGGGATATGGAGTCAACTGGAACACAAGATGAGACAAATTAGCATCCTAGAACTGGCACAGTGAAAGCATCTTTTTATTCAAGCTGAGACTGACTTAATGCTTTATTGATTATTCCTGTGAGGTGGCTTAGAGCTTCAGTACTGGAACTGTAGATGATTTTGTTGTTTATTGACATAAGTGAATTGTAAATAATTTAAAAATATTTTGCATAGTTGTCAATCACATTTGAGTTGTTTCTTGGAAGAGATTGCTTGTAACTGACCCCCTTCTCTCCTTTTGGGTGACAACCCCCTCTGCATGGCATAGTGACACTGTGAGTTGGGATCAGTGGTCCATTTTCTTGGTCACAGAGATTGATTCAGGGATGTGCCAAGCTAGGTTGGTTTTTGGAAGAAAGTGATGGGGAATTATCCATTTCATCTCTTTTGTGGGATTACAAGATTTTGCCTGCAGAGGTGTCTCCATCAATGTCACTTTTCACCAGGAGAAAGCCTGAGAGATGAGGCTGATGCCAAGGGTTAGGCTAGCCCAAGAGAATCTTCATTTCAGTTCAGTTCAGTCGCTCAGTCCTGTCCGATTCTTTGCGACTCCATGAATCGCAGCACGCCAGGCCTCCCTGTCCATCACCAGCTCCCGGAGTTCACTCAGACTCACATCCATCGAGTCAGTGATGCCATCCACCCATTGCATCCTTTGTCGTCCCCTTCTCTTCCTGCCCCCAATTCCTCCCAGGATCAGGGTCCTTTCCAATGAGTCAACTCTTCGCATGAAGTGGCCAAAGTACTGGAGTTTCAGCTTTAACATCAGTCCTTCCAATAAACACCCAGGACTGATCTCCTTTAGGATGGACTGGTTGGATCTCGTTGCACTCCAAGGGACTCTCAAGAGTTCTTCTCCAATACCACAGTTCAAAAGCATCAATTCTTCTGTGCTCAGCTTTCTTCACAGTCCAACTCTCACATCCATACATGACCACTGGAAAAACCATTGCCTTCAGTAGATGAACCTTTGTTGGCAAAGTAATATCTCTGCTTTTCAATATGCTATCTAGGTTGGTCATAACTTTCCTTCCAAGGAGTAAGCTTCTTTTAATTTCATGGCTGCAATCACCATCTGCAGTGATTTTGGAGCCCCCAAAAATAAAGTCTGACACTGTTTCCCCATCTATTTCCCATGAAGTGATGGGAACAGATGCCATGATCTTAGTTTTCTGAATGTTGAGCCAACTTTTTCACTCTCATCTTTCACTTCCATCAAGAAGCTTTTTAGTTCCTCTTCACTTTCTGCCATAAGGGTGGTGTCATCTGCATATCTGAGGTGATTGATATTTCTCCCGGCTATCTTGATTCCAGCTTGTGCTTCCTCCAGCCCAGCGTTTCTCATGATGTACTCTGCATAGAAGTTAAATAAGCAGGGTAACAATATACAGCCTTGACGTACTCCATTTCCTATTTGGAACCAGTCTGTTCCATGTCCATTTCTAACTTACTTCCTGACCTGCATATAGGTTTCTCAAGAGGCAGGTCAGGTGGTCTGGTGGTCCCATCACTTTCAGAATTTTCCACAGTTTATATTGTGACCCACACAAAGGCTTTGGCATAGTGAATAAAGCAGTAATAGATAGTTTTCTGGAACTCTCTTGCTTTTTCAATGATCCAGCGGATGTTGGCAATTTGATCTCTGGTTCCTCTGCCTTTTCTAAAACCAGCTTGAACATCTGAAGTTCATGGTTCACATATTGCTGAAGCCTGGCTTAGAGAATTTTGAGCATTATTTTACCAGCATGTGAGATGAGTGCAATTGTGCGGTAGTTTGAACATTCTTTGGCATTGCCTTTATTTGGGATTGGAATGAAAACTGACCTTTTCCAGTCCTGTGGTCACTGCTGAGTTTTCCAAATTTGCTGGCATATTGAGTGCAGCACTTTCATAGCATCATCTTTCAGGATTTGAAATAGCTCCACTGGAATTCCATCACCTCCACTAGCTTTGTTCATAGTGATGCTTTCTCAGGCCCACTTGACTTCACATTCCAGGATGTCTGGCTCTAGGTGAGTGATCACACCATCATGATTATCTGGGTCGTGAAGCTCTTTCTTGTACAGTTTTTCTGTGTATTCTTGCCACCTCTTCTTAATATCTTCTGCTTCTGTAAAGTCCATACCATTTCTGTCCTTTATCGAGCCCATCTTTGCATGAAATGTTCCCTAATTTAGAAATGTATCTCTAATTTTCTTGAAGTGATCTCTAGTCTTTCCCATTCTGTTGTTTTCCTCTATTTTAATACCCAGAAAATTCCTGGCTCTAGTTGCAGAAGTCCTCAGGGCTGCCCTGCTTTCCTGTAGTATTTCTCATTAGTGGCTACCACAGGAGATATGGGATTTAGGACACACTGAGGCAGCAGATAGATGTCATCTCTGTCTGCCCTGCCTCCTGCACAGGGTAAAGCAATTGGAGATTTATTCCTCATGGACTGAAACTTCAAGATGAGAATAGCAGGACAATTAAGAAGGGGCTGGGCCCTGCTTAGACCACGTATTTCTCATTCTCAGTCAGGAGATCTTCTTGACCACACATGCTCAGAAATGCTCCTTGGAGGTCAAAGGGGAGTGATGTCAAGAGATATTCTACCCAAATGCCTCTTCAGTAGAATAGAATCCATCTTGGCTAAGAGATGCATGTGCACACATGGGAGGATCAAGATTTTACCACATGTGGACCCTGAACCTGGCAAATTAAAATGACTGGGCACAAGAAACCCAGAAGAAATGCCCCATATAAGTGATTTAAACTACCCTAAGGGTAAAACTGTCTCTGAGTCCACCCATGTGTCTGTTAGGTAGTTATAATAGAAAACAGGAGTCCAAAATGGTGGTGGCTAAAAGACAAGGAAGGGAAAAGCCTGCAAAAATAGAACAAAAGAAGGTCTGAGGACCAGAGTGAGGACTTCAGGTAGAACAGCACTCCTGGCCAAGCCCAATTTGCATAGGGCAGGCCCAGGGGGAAGAAAAAAACATAAAAAGAGGAGCCAAAGGGCTCTCTCTCTCCCCGCCACGCACTGGGGCGCTCTTCTCTTCACATCTTTGGATCTACCTGCCCTCACGCCTCAAAGATGGATTTTCCTGCTATCTTCTAAATAAAATAGAGCTGTAACACTGATTTGTCTAAGAGCTATAATACAGTCTGTCCAAGACCCGAGAGCTGTGACATGCCGAGGGGGTTTTAATGTCCGTCACTCCAAATCTTTGTTGTGACGAGACAAAAACCGAGGAGCATACACTGTCTGACATCTATGGTGCCATGACTCAGATTTAACCTGGCTGAAACAACCTCCGAGCACAAGAGGCCAAGCACAGCAGGAGCCCAACTCAGCGAAGTCCCACTGTAGAAGCGGAACGTGAAGAAAACTCAGCGCTGGAAACCGGGACAGCGAAAAATGAACTCAGCAGAAAGCTCACGCGGCTCAGCTTCAGATTCCAGAAGACCTCCGGTTAAGGTAGGAGGTCCTCGCTCATATGTCTGCAATCCCTATCAAGCTACCAATGGTATTCTTCACAGAGCTAGAACAAATAATTTCACAATTTGTATGAAAATACAAAAAACCTCATATGTCTCGAGAGACATGCGTAATAAAATCTTAATTCCTTTACAATCTCTCATTTCTAGTTTCCTTGAACCCCTCGTGAACAGGCGGGCGGCAGTGGGCTCAACTGAGGGACTCTGGAGAGGCTACTCTTTGGTATGTCCCAAAGGCACTATCTGCTGGGCCCCGGTAGCTGTTACCCAAGCTGGTTGGGGTTCTTCTATCCTTACTCTTCTCTGTGCCAAGAATCAGACCAATGAAAACTGTGAACACAGGTCAGGAATTTAGCAGATTTTCCAGCAGGCTATGAAGGGGATTCCTTAGCACATTTTTCCCACTGCTTTTTCCTCCTGTCCTTCTGCTCTATCCTGGGACTCGAGCCCGGCCAAAAAGTAAGAGGTGGATTTGTTAGGATTCAGAGAGAAGCCATGCCTCAGGGTGTGGGCCATTGGTGAGGACAAGGGCTCGGATCATGGAATGTGGTCTGGTTAGGTTTTGCGAGTGGGGTGAACTCATATGCTAATGAGTGGGAGGGCCATCCCAACCATTGGGGAACCACTCACTCCTCCATCTTTTGACAGTGCCTTAGAGCTGTCCTGCCACCTCTGGGTGTGTCTTTTGGCTTACAGATTGGGGATTAAGGTTTACTTGAATTTGACTTGTCATCTTGGACCCATCTGATTTTAATTGGTTTACATTATGCCCTTGTGCTATGTCATTCATTCAGAGATTGTGTTCTGCCTCCTTCCCTCCTTTTCCTCAGCCCACCTAGGCCCACAGTGTTGCCTCTACAATCTTCTGGAGGGACAACCAGGAAATAGCTGGACTTGGGAGGGAAATACTGTATAATATCCAACCCCTTAATCCTACCCAGCACTGGTCACACTGAAGACCTTGGGGACTCCCAAACTCCAGTCCAGGGGCCCCGGGAGGTCAACCTGCCTTGACCTGCCTAGGGATCTGGTCCTCGAAAGGTTGTCACGCCTCAACCTGATCAGGGATCCGCAGTCCCAGGGGTCCCAGTAGGTCGTCATGCCTCGACCTGCCCGGGGATCCAATTCTCAGGAGGCCGTCATGCCTTGACCTGCCTGGGAATTCGATCTCTAGGAGGTTGTCACGCCTCAGCCTGCCTGGGGATCTGCACCCTGACCCGGGGACGCCTGGCTCTCAGGTTGCAACAGTACTGGGTAGGACAAGCTTCAGAAAGACTCACCCCTAAGGAAGTCTACCCATGGAAAGTGAAGGAGGCCTATTAGTTTTTTCTTTTCCTTTTCCTCCCTGTCATGACTGTCTTTCAGATGGGAAATAACCAATCCACTTCCCAGCAGACGTTCTTGAGATGCATCCTTGATAACTGGAAGCTGTTCGATCCTCTAACTCTGAGTAGGAGTCACTTAACATCCTTTTGTGCCACTGCGTGGCCACAATATCCACTGGGGGATGAGGAACACTGGCCTGAATATGGGAGCTTAAATTACAATACCATCCTGCAGCTAGAATTATTCTGCAAAAGACAAGGAAAATAGACAGAGATACCCTATGTCCAAATTTTCTTTTGACTAAGATATGAAGGAACTATGTCTTAAGTATGGGATTGTTGTATGCCCTAAAAGTGAGCCTACTAGGCAGATGGTGTTAGGCACAGGAAACCAAGAGGAGGAACTCTCCCCCACCCCTAGCCCCTGCCCCCAACGGTTCACCTCCCATGCTCCCAAAGAGACTGGAGCCTCCCATAGCTCCCGAATTGTCTGGTACTTCTTCCTTGTATCCAAACGTGCCCCCATATCCGGGAGCAACCCCTCCACAAAAGCCAGCTCGAGTGTGTCCCTTAGTTGAAACGAGGAGAATTCGGACCAACCCGGGTCCATAAGCCCTTCTCCCTCTTACAACTAAGACAGGTCAAACAAGACCTGGGAAGCTATACAGATGACCCAGGCAAATATATAGATACATTCCAACATATTACCTTGGCCTTTGACTTGATGTGGAAGGACATCATGGTCATATTTAGTCAAACTTTATCTGACCCTGAACATACTAGGGTCTTAAAGGAAGCCCAAAGGTGTGCAACGGGGCTTCACGTGTCCAGTGATAGACACCCAGTAGGAGAAACGGCAGTCCCCTCCTCTGATCCTAATTGGAATTATAATGACCCATCTGGGAAAGAGATCATTTTCTAATCTGTGTGAAGGCAGGACTAAAAGCAGTCCAACAAAAAGTAATCAGCTATGCCCGGGTCTCAGCAATAACTCAGGAGCCCAAAAGAACCCCATTGCCTTTCTGGAAAGGCTAAAAGAGGCCCTCCAAAAGTTTACCAATCTGGACTTAGACTCTTACAAGGGACAGGTGATTTTAAAGGACAAATTCTTGTCCCAGTGTGCATCAGACATAAGAATTAAGTTACAACAGCTACAGCAGCAGGACCCTACTGCCTCTTTAGATGAGATGATCCAGACAGCCACCAATACCTTTTATAACAGAGAACAAGAGAAGGAGGCCAAGGCCCAGGAGAGGGAGAAAAGGAAAGAGATAAGGCATGCCCAGATGCTGGCCGCCCTCCAGAGAAGCCCTATGGTGCAACCCGATTCCTTGAAGGACAAAGCACAGGGCAAATGCCTACTCTGTAGACAGGCGGGGCATTGGGCCAAAGAGTGTCCAAACCATGACAAGTCTCCTAGAACGGCTTGCCACAAATGACATAAACTGGGACATAGGGCGGCACTTTGCCCTCGGGACCCAAAAGCCTCAAGGTCAAGTGCCAAGCCTTTCCTCACGAAGGTTCAAGAGGACCGAAGCAGCCTGCTCCAGCCAGCCTGCCTGTCACAGGTAACCATCATGCGGCTGGAGCCAATGGTGCAAATGCATGTGGCAGGTAGGTCTGAGAATTTCTTGGTTGACACAGGGGCTAGCTACTCTGTCTTGATCTCCTACTCTGGAGCCTTCTCCTTTCAAATCTGTACCATTTTGGGTGCTACAGGAAAAACTACTACAAGATTCACCCAAGCACTTCTTTGTTGCTGGGATGGACAAATATTTTCCCACCAGTTTCTGGTGGTTCCCTGATGGTCCTACTCCCTTATTGGGAAGAGATATACTCACTAAATTGGGGACCACCCTGTGATGGGAAGTTTTTCAGCCCCTAGAGCTCTACGGCTCCTGGTTACTACTGAAGAACCCATTACACCTTCAATAGAGAGGGACCAAAAACTATGGGAAGACAAAATTAACCCCCAGGTGTGGGACCAGGGAATTCCTGGACGAGCCCACTAAGCTGAACCGGTCATCATTGTCCTCCGAGATCCCACTCGGTTTCCTAACCGGAAACAATATCCCCTCAAAAGAGAGGCTCGGGAGGGACTACAGCCTTTAACGAATAAATTCCTTGCTTGTGGGCTATTGGTCCCCACCAATTCGCCATGTAACACCCCAATCCTCTCAGTAAAGAAAAAGGACGGAACCTGGCGAATGGTTCAAAATCTCTGGATCATAAATGAAGCTGTGGTCCCCCTCCAACCCACAGTACCCAATCCCTATGTAATCTTGGGAGAAATCCCTCCCAATGCCAAGTGGTTTACAGTCTTGGATTTCAAACATGCATTTTTTTTTTTGGCATACCATTGGCTAAAAAAAAATCCCAATATCTTTTTGCCTTTGAGTGGGAGGTCCCAGGGGAAAAACACCAACAGATGACTTGGACAGTATTACCTCAGGGCTTCAGAGATAGCCCCCACTTGTTTGGACAGGCCCTTAGCTGGGATTTCCTAGATCTGGACATGGGACCTAATGGGAAAATATTAGATAGATGACCTACTAATCTGCTCTCCAGATGAGGAAAATGCCCAACAACATGCATTTCAGGTTCTAAACTTCTTGGCAGAAAGGGAATATAAAGTCTCCCATGCTAAGGCACAGATGGTCGAGACAAAAGTCACTTACCTGGGAGTTCAGATTACACACGGGTCTAGGAGGCTGTCCTCTGATCGGGTACAAGGAATCCTCCAGTTGCTGTCCCCCACGACTGGAAAAACACTTGAGAGCTTTCCTGGGGCTAACTGGGTATTGTAGAATCTGGATACCCAACTATGGTCTAATTGCCCAGCCCTTATATGAAAGTTTAAAGGGACGGGATGATTCAATCCCACTGATGTGGGGAACTCCTCAAAAGAAGGCAGAGGCTACACTAAAATAGGCCTTAACTCAGGCACCTGCCTTGAGGTTACCAGACCCAGAAAAAGCATTCCAACTTTATGTCCATAAAAGAGAGGGAATAGCCTTGGGAGTGTTAACTCAAAGGTTGGGATCTGAGCCCTAGCCTGTAGCTTACTTATCTAAGAGACTCGATCCAACAGCCCGAGGCTGGCCCCCTGTCTTCGAAATTTTGCAGCTATTGCAATCATGATAGAAGGTGCTTTAAAAGTCTCCTTTGGGGGCAAACTAACTATTTTTAACCAGCCACCAAGTAAAACAACTCCTATATGGGAGAGGCCATTTATGAATGGCTGATCAAAGAATCCTCAGATATCAAGTAATGCTGATGGAAAATCCAGGCCTCACTATATCCCCTTGTGAGGTTCTTAAGCCAGCCACCCTCCTGCCTACCCCCGAGGGCTCTCTCCCTTTTCACTCTTGTTTAGAAACCTTGGACCACTGGACAAAACCCCGAGAGGGATTGTCAGAAGATCCTCTGACAATCCTGAGGAAATCTGGTACACTGATAGAAGCAGCTCTGTCTTGGATGGAAAAAGAAGAGCCGGATATGCAGTAGTCTCTAATTTTGAGATCATAGAGTCTAAGCCTCTGCCACCAGGTACTTCAGCCCAATTAGCTGAGCTCATAGCCCTGACTCGAGCTTTAGAGCTGGGAAAGGAAAAAAAATAGCCATTTACACTGACTCCAAGTATGCCTTTCTGGTGCTACATGCACACGCGGCTGTTTGGAAAGAAAGGGGCCACTTGACCACCCGAGGGTCCCCAATCAAATATGGTGATCAGATTCTTCGACTCTTGGAGGCAGTCCATCTGCCCACTGAGGTTTCAGTCTCCCACTGTAAAGGACACCAAAAAGGGAGCACAGAAGTGGCACGAGGGAACCAAGCAGCTGATCAGGCAGCTAGGAGAGCAGCATTACAGAACCATGACCTAATAGGGGTTGCCACCTTAGTTCCACAGACTAATTTGCCAGAAACTCCTTCATATACTGAAGGTGAGACTCTTAAAACTAAGAGTGAGGGCTTTCAAGAAGATTATATTGGGGTGGTTCCAAAAGGAGGGACTCCTTTTTCTGCCTGGGAACCTCCAATGGAAGTTGGTTAACTCCTTGCATGCTGCCACTCATTTAGGGGGAAAGGCTCTCCAAAGATTACTAGAAGGTCCTTCAGAGGAACAGGCCTCCAAACAACTATAAGACAAGTGGTCTCCTCTTGTCCCATTTGCCAATTAGACAACCCCCAAGGAGCTCAAAGACCCCAGCTGGCCCAGCCCGTCCAATGACATGGGGCCTACCCAGGAGAGGACTGGCAGATGGACTTCAGATTCCAGTTTCTCAAGAGTATAAATACCTATTAGTCATGATAAATACATTCACAGGATGGATTGAAGGTTTTCCCATCTGGACTGAGAAGGCTGAGGAAGTGGTAAAAAAACTGCTCCATGAAATCATTCCGAGGTTTGGTCTGCCCAGGTCATTACAAAGTGACAATGGGACATCATTTACTTCTAAGGTCACCCAAGGGGTCTTGAAAGCATTGGGCATTACTTATTATCTCCATTGTGCCTGGAGGCCTCAATCTTCAGGAAAAGTAGAAAGAGCCAATCAATTCTTAAAATCAGCGATAAAAAAGATAACCCAGGAGACCTCCCTGGGATGGAAGGAGGCTTTACCAATAGCTCTCCTCTGCATCTATATTGCCCCTAAGGAACAGATTGGTCTTAGTCCTTATGAGATGCTATATGGGAGACCTTTTGTTTATGTCAATGACCTCTTCCTAGATCCAGAGGTTCAGACCCTCCAGTCTTATACCATGGCCATTGGGCAATTCCAACAGGATATACACCTGTGGAGTATGAACCAGGACCCAAAAGACTCTAAGGAGTCACCACTATATGCTTCCAGGACACAAGTCCTAATTAAAGTCTGGAAAGATGGGTCCCCAAAGGCTCAACTCCAGCCCATGTGGAAGGGCCCCTACCCTGTAGTACTTTCTATCCCCACAGCAGTCAAGGTACTAGGACATGACTCCTGGATTCACTACTCACGAGTCAAGCCATAGAAGAAAACAAAAGAAGACACTCAATACACCTGTGAGCCCCTGGGAGATCTCAAACACCGATTCAGAACTACAAATGAGTGCCATTCTAATGAACAACCCCAAAATCTGGTTTCTGGGGATAAGATTTCTCAGGATAGCTCTAAAGAGCCAATGCAGCTTGTACTCCAAAACAGACAGGAGATAGATCTTTTCATCCCTGAACAAGGAGAGACTTGAGCCATCCTGGCGATGGAAATTTAAAATTGGCTGATGCCCCTACTAGTCCTTGTTACACCATACTGATGCTGCTTATGATTGTTCCATGCATTATCAATTGTCTAACCCGTTTTGTCTCTGCTCAGGTCAACAAGCTACAATATGCAGTGCCAGTTCAACAAAGATATAAAAGTACAGCCGACCATGGAAAATATCACTTGCCCTTAGATAGACACTGCTATAAGGACTCTGAGGCTTGAGATTAGCAAGAGGGAGAGGCCCAATATCCCTCACTGTCCCAGTTCAGCAGGAAGTAGCCAGAAAGACCTCAGTACCCCTATTCCCAAAGAATTGGGCCTCCCATCTTTTGAGAGGGGAATGTTAGGTAGTTAGAATAGAAAACAGGAGTCCAAAATGGCGGTGCCTAAAAGATAAGGAAGGGAAAAGCCCACGAAAATAGAACAAAGGAAGGTCCAAGGACTGGAGTGAGGACTTCAGGTAGAAGTCCCAGCACTCCTGGCCAAGCCCAATATGCATAGGGCAGGCCCAGGAGAAGAAGAAGAAAAAAAAACATATAAAAAGAGGAGCCAAAGGGCTCTCTCTCTGCTGTGAGCTGGGGCGCTCTTCTCTTCGTGTCCTTGTATCGACGTGCCCTCACGCCTTGAAGATGGATTTTCCTGCTATCTTCTAAATAAAATAGAGCTGTAACACTGATCTGTAACACTGATTTGTCTAACAGCTATAACACAGACTGTCCAAGACCTGAGAGCTGTGACACGCCAAGGGGGCTTTAATGTCTGTCACTCCAAATCTTTGTTGTGACGAGAAAAAAACTGAGGAACATACACTCGCCTGACATGTCTATCCACATGTACTGTACTCTTTTTCCTCTTCATAAATACTTTACCTACTTCACTACTTTCGGTCTTTGTGGAAATTCTTTTCTGCAAAGCCAGAGGGCCTGAGACCTTGTCACTGACCACTCGTCTAGTGTTTAGAATTTGGTGCTCTCACCGCCGTGACCCAACCTAAGTCTCTGGCTAGGAACCCAAGCCCTGCTTCAAGGGGTTACAGGCTGAGGTCACCTGAGATCAACATTACCTTAAAGTATGGCACATTGATGTAGAGCTCTATGTTGAAGTCACAGGTGTGGAGCCCTGTACCAAGGTCACATGACAAAAATCTCTGGAACTGACCAAGCCTCACAGCAACTGATACTATAAGCTTCTGGATCTAAACTGGCCAGTTTCCTGACCCCATATTAGGTAAAATATCTATCTGATTACCCACCCTATCACATCTTAACCAATCACCCAATGCCACCATTCCAGTAGGAATTTTGTCTTGAGGTTATAAAAATTGGCTACCAGCCCACTAAGGGCATCTGCTATCTGTTGAGTGGCCCGCTGATCAAACAGCATCTCCCACTCTAGTAAACTTTATTCTCTTTTATTTTCTCATTCTGCCTCATGTCTGGAAATTCTTTTCCAATCCACACACAGACCACGACAATTGGCCTATTGACTGTTTCAAGCTCAAAGAGTTTGGGAAATGGAAGGTATGGGAAGGACTTTCTGACATTTTCCTGAGTCAGATTATGAAACACTCAAGTGAGAGGTCCCTTCCTATGCTTGGAGGAAAGGAGCACCTTTATCCCTGAAGAAGGGAAGGAGCTCACGGAGGGATCAATGGCACCCCACTCCAGTACTCTTGCCTGGAAAATCCCATGGACCGAGGAGCCTGGTGGGCTGCAGTTCATGGGGTCGCTATGAGTCAGACACAACTGAGCAACTTCACTTTCACTTTTCACTTTCATGCACTGGAGAAGGAAATGGCAACCCACTCCAGTGTTCTTGCCTGGAGAATCCCAGGGACGGGGGAGCCTGGTGGGCTGCTGTCTATGGTGTCACACAGAGTTGGACATGACTGAAGCTACTTAGTAGTAGTAGTAAAGCCAAGCAGGACCCTGTGGGGTCCTCTTGCCCACAAAAGCTTTTCTGTGTCCCCAGTTTCTTATTTGCAGGACAAAGCCTTCAGCCTCTTAGACCTTCCTGAATACCAAAGAGCAGACAGAAGCTGTTGCTAATCAGGGGAGTAAGGGAATGCGGAAACAAAGGAGAAGCAACCAGGAAACTATAATGCAGCCATTAAAGCAGGATTCTGGTTCCTTCTCAAAGAATATACATAAGGATATCTTTGAGTTCTTCTGCAGGAACTAAGGCCCCTACCCTGGTAGAGGATGTTAACTTTAGGCTGGGCTCAACATTCCTGGAGCACCACCCTGCTACCTCACCACCAACCAATCAGAAGAAAATCACACATGCTGCAGCCCTCACCCCAAAGTTTGCCTGTAAATACTTTTCCCCCCAAACCATTGGGGAGTTTGGTATTTTTGAGCATGAGCCACACATTCTCCCTCCATGGCTCTGCAATAAAACCTTTCTCTGGTCCAAACTCTGATGTTCTAGTTTGTTTGGCCTCACTCTGCATTTGGCACATGAACTTATGTTCAGTAACAGGATCTGAACTAACAGGCCACGCTAACTTTCCCTCAGTTTATTATACTCAGCTCAGTTTTACTCTACCATGGAAAGATATTCCATGACTTTCCACTTTTTATCAAGCCTAGCATAAAAACTCAGGTTTAACTGTTTCTTCATGTCTTCATCTCCTTTTGAAGATGCCTATAAACATCTACTTCTGCTTCATTGACTATGCTAAAGTTTCGACTGTATGGATCACAACAAACTGTGGAAAATTCTTAAAGAGATGGGAATACCAGACCACCTGACCTGCCTTCTGAGAAATCTGTATGCAGGTCAAGAAGCAACAGTTAGAACCGGACATGGAACAACAGACTGGTTCCAAATTGGGAAAGGAATATATCAAGACTGTATATTGTCACCCTGCTTATTTAACTTATATGCAGAGTGCATCATGGGAAATGCTGGGCTGGATGAAGCACAAGCTGGAATCTGATTTCTGGGAGGAATATCAATAATCCTAGATATGCGGATGACACCACCCTTATGGCAGAAAGCAAAGAGGAATTAAGAAGCCTCTTGATGAAAGTGAAACAGAAGAGTGAAAAAGCTGGCTTAAAACTCAGCATTCACAAATGAAGATCATGGCATCCAGTCTCATCATTTCATGGCAAATAGATGGGAAAACAATGGAATCAGTGACAGACTTTACTTTCCTGGGCCCCAAAATCACTGCAGAGGGTGACTGTAGCCATAAAATTAAAAGATGCTTACTCCTTGGAAGAAAAGCTGTGACAAATCTAGACAGCATATTAAAAAGCAGAGATGTTATGTTGCCAACAAAGGTCAGACTAGTCAAAGCTATGGTTTTTCCAGTAGTCATGTATGGATGTGAGAATTGGGCCTTAATGAAAGCTGAGCAGGGAAGAACTGATGTTTTTGAACTGTGGTGTTGGACTCTTGAGAGTCTCTTGGACTGCAAGGAGATCAAACCATTCAATCCTTAAGGAAGTCAGTCCTGAATATACCTTTGAAGGACTGATGTTGAAGCTGCAATATTTTGGCCACCCTCAAGTGAAGAGCTGACTCATTAGAAAATGCCCTGATGCTGGGAAAGATTGAAGGCAGAAGGAGAAGGGGATGACAGAGGTTGAGATGGTTGGATGGCATCACTGACTCAATGATCATGAGTTTGTGCAAGCTCTGGGAGTGGGTGATGGACAGGGAAGCCTGGCATGCTGCTGTCCATGGGATTGGAGAGAGTCAGACATGACTGAGTGACTGAACTGACTGATAAACAGGGAAGAGCAAAACCTGACTCCATGTTGGATCTGTTTATTTTACTCTAATCTCTGATTTTCATGGCTTTTTTTACTTTAATCACTGAAACGATACTGTCTATACTTGTGACCATACATAATGGCCTGCCTCAGGGAAACCTATCCCTCTGCATAAATGTTAAAGTGACTTTGTGCAGGGAGACATTCTGACCTTGCCCACCTGTGAATGGTTGCAGACAAGAAGAATCAAGCACTTCTCCTCCCTGATACTAACCAGGTCAGGAGATATTTTGCAAGATTTATGGCTTTTTAATTTTCTTCCTCACCTCCCCTGCCTCTCTGTTCTATAAAGGAAAATGGCATCCTGACCTTGAAAAGATGGTACTCTGGGATACTAGCCCACCGTCTTCTTGGATACTTGGCTTTCTGAACAAATTTACTATTCCTGTCTCAACATCTTGTCTCCCAATTATTGGCCTGTCATGTGTTGAACAGACCAAACTTGGGTTTGGTAACACTCCCATGTCATGTAAAACTTATATTAAATAAATTTGTATTATTTTCTCTTACATTAAATAAATTTGTATAGTGCTAATTAGGCTTTCCAGGTGGCGCTAGTGGTAAAGAACCATCCTGCCAATGTAGGAGACACAGGAGATGCTGGTTCAATGGCAACCCACTCCAGTATTCTTGCCTGGAGAATGTCATAGGAAAGAGGAGCCTGGAGGCCTATGGTCCATAGGGTTGCAAAAGGTCAGACATGACTAAAGTGACTTAATCATGCATACTCACATGAATGCATACTGTTAATCTGTCTTATATTATAAGATTCCCAGTACAGAACTAAAAAAAATAGTGGAAAAGATATTTTCCTCCATCAGAGAGCTTTTCAATACTTCTTTTTAAGTGGGTTTGCCTTGGCTTCTGTTAATGGCAGTATATTATGGCAAATGGTCCAATATCTTCACTAAAGATGTAGGACCTGTTGAGGGGAAGCAGAATATGCCACCCTGAACAGTGCCATGTTGACATGTGGACAGTTGTGAGCTGAAGGCAATCAAGACCCAGCAGACTCAGGAAAACTTAACTGCCTGAAAGAATTTAGACAAGGTGCCTATTACTAGAAAGAGAGCCATTGCCAGAGATAACTTCTTACTTCATAAAGACTTACCTGTGTGGCAGGACACACATTGGTTTACCAAACATTTGCTCTTCTCACATTCCTCTATTTTTCTTCCTCCTTTTGAAGCCCCAGGACCCTGCCCCTTTTTTCCTTGGCTCAGGATGGTACATTAGTTGCTGACTACCGCTGAATTTCACGTTTTTGTGGGACTCTCATACATACATAGTTAAACTTATTTTTTGGCTGTTAATCTGTCTTCTGTAAATTAAAATATCAGACCAGCCAGAGATCCTAGAAGGGAAGAAGAGAAATGTTTTCTTCTCCAACACTATACAAGGGGAATCCCTCAGCTTGTTGCTACTTTTCTGCATCTGGAAACTCCTTTGCTTTCTTCTCTCTTAAGTCAGAGGAGGAAGTTGTGGAGCCCTATACCAAGGTCACAGATTCAGAACCTTGTACCAAGGTCACAGGACCAGAATCTCTGGAACTGACCAAGCCCCATAGCAGCTGTTACCATGAGCCTCCTGATCTCAACTGGCCAGTTCCCCAACTCCATATTAGATAAAATACCCATCCTATTTTCCACCCTATTGTATCCTAACCAATCACTTGATACCACCCTTCCAGCAGGAATTTTCTTTGTCTTGAGGCTATAAAAATTGGCTACTAGCCTGCTAAAGGCATCAGCTCTCCCTTGAGCTGGCCCACTGTTCTAACAGTGTCTCCCACTTGAATAAACTCTTTTCTCCTGTCATTCTGCCTCGTGTCTGGAAGTTCTTTTCCAACCTGCACACAGACCACAACAGAAGTGTCTGTTCCATACATGACAGCTTCTGTCCTGTGTCAGCACCTTCTCATGTTTTTTCTTCTGTTTTCTAACCAACTTCCTTTCATTGTCAGCTCCCCAGTAAGTTTGAACCATTGAATTCAGGAGCTTCCTCTGCATATTATCCTCTTACAACTTATGGTTTCATTTCTACCACACTCATCTCAGTTATGTTTGTTTTATCATTTATTAACTAACATTTTGTCAGTCTCCCCTACTATATTGGAATCTCTATGACAGCAGGGACCATGATTTATGTTATTCTAGCACCTAGCTCATTGGAGAAGGCAATGGCACCCCACTCCAGTACTCTTGCCTGGAAAATCCCATGACGGAGGAGCCTGGTAGGCTGCAGTTCATGGGGTCGCTAAGAGTCAGACATGACTGAGCGACTTCACTTTCACTTTTCTCTTTCATGCATTGGAGAAGGAAATGGCAACCCACTCCAGTTTTCTTGCCTGGAGAATCCCAGGGATGGCGGAGCCTGGTGCGCTGCCGTCTATGGGATCGCACAGAGTCGGACACAACTGAATCGACTTAGCATAGCTCATTTTTAGTGCATTGACTAAATTAACAAGTGAAAAAATAAACTTCTTCTCTTACTAATGAAAATTACCTAATCTGAGTGGACTTCTACCATCAATTATAATCACTATTCTATTCCTTAAAATGGGCAAATTGGAGAAAAAGTACCCATAGGATTGATTTCATTTGGTTGACTATCAAGTTCCCTTTGACTCTGATCCCTGAAAACAGATCTTTGAAATTTTACAGGCATTCATTTGCTTGGGGGAGGAGAAATTGTTCCCTCCTCAGCACCAAGCAACATTCTGATTAATTGAAGACAACCCTGGTGGTTCTGTTCCTTTTGCCAGTGACTCAGGAATGAGTATGACTGGGGAGGACTGTTGGAATGCTCTGTGGTAGTTTCCATCTGTCTTAAGAAAGGAGGTCCAAGGTGTTAAAAATGATTAAAGAAACTATTTTAGAGATACAAACAAACATTGTTTAGTACTTCATGAAGTGAGCAGTTTCCATTTAGAGAGTTGTAAAATGGGGTGGAGAGCAGGAGGCTTTTATGAAAAGAAGAACAAGGAAGAGAAAAATAGAAAATATCTGATTGGCTGGGGTCACACAGTTGACCTTGCTTGGGGTGAGAAGGAACAGGAAATAAGTATAGAGCTCAGAGTTGGCTTAGTGTTTGGGGATTCGCTGACTGGATATACCACGTTTCTGGTCAAGTGAACCATTTACAGAGACAAAAAATTATCTAAGTCTTGGTTTGTCAATGTGATTCCTGGGAGGGAGTGGCTCCATCTTGGACCTGGAAAGTTACCCCAGCAAAGAAAAGAAATTACTCTTTTATGGATTTGAAGGTTGTTCACTAAATATGTATAGATTTTCTGGAGTTATTTTGGGGCCTTGAGATGAACAACCAACATGCTGAGGGTAGCAGAGGGGACGTAGGAAAAGAGTCATAAAAAGCCCATCCACAAAAACACCCTGCCTCCAATCTCTTGCTACATGAAGTGTAAGATTTATTTATATCTAAAGGAATTTTAATAGGTCTTCTTTTACTTCAAGCACATACTGTTACTCTTACAGAATGGTTTCTTAATAAGGGACATTTATAGTGATAGAATTATAAATTTCTATTTTGTTAGAAAAAGAGTAGCAATTTAAGCTTTAACCAATTATCAGATACTGAGGAAATATTTAGTTACTTTTGATTGGATTGAGAAAAATATCCTCAGATGTTAATGGGTGTGGAAAAGTTTTGATTACTTTTATAGAAAAGGTGTATTAGAAAGAATTTTCAACAAAGCAATGCAATTTAAGATAATGCTTCCCCCCCCACCTATTCCATTTAGTAATGCAAAATGAATGCCTACTTCAGGAACACTGGAGAATTGAAATGACTGCTGTAATAGTTCTAGAGTGGAAATATCTTCAAGGAAGAAATATTTTTTTAACAATTATGTCTAATTATACTTAGAGAATAAAGAGGTTCTTAGTATTTATGAATCAACAAATGTTCTATTTTCCAACTATGTTTTCTCTCTCAGAGGCCTATTAAATAGAAACAAGAAACCTATTTATTATTAAATTAAAAAACTTTCAGAATTTTTAAAAAGTCTTCACATATAAAAATAACTTTCAAACAGTATCACAGTCCAAACAATGGCAAATCAATGCACAGAGAGCGTAAGTCTTTCTCTCTGTTTAGAATACAATCTCCCTCTCCAGTGGCAATAATTCATGTTCATTTCTTCACCTCAAATCTCATGAATAGCTTAGATGGATGATGGAGCAGATTATGTCACATATTAAACATACATTAAATGTTTATTGAGCACTTCCTGTGTGTCAGGCATTATGTTTGGTGTTTCTGGGAATGAAGTTATGAAAAGGGCCACTAAAGACAATTCCCTCAATGAAGGTAAGGGGGGAAAGAGGAGTAGTGATCAAATAAGTATTTTTCTAAATGTGAGCAGTTTTAAGGTGAAACTGAACAGATCCTGTGGGGCTTCCAGTTGCAAATCCTTTCTGTGTCCCCCTTTTCTTGTTTGTAAGAAATAGGTTTCCTTCAGCCTCCTTGACCTTCACTGTGTTCCAAAAGGCAGATTCAAACAGTTGTTTATCAGGGAAGCGAGGGATGTAGAAATGAAAGAGAAGCAGCAAAAAAACAATGGTGCAGCCATGCGGAAGTGTCCTGGCTCCTCCTCAAGGAATACACATAATAATATCCTTGAGTTCTGCAGGAATTAGCACCACCACCCAAGCGAAGGGTGGAAACTTCAGGCTGAGCACAGAATTCCTGGAGCACCACCTCCGCACCAACCAATCAGAAGAAAGTCTGCGCACAGTGACGATAAAGAAGACTTTGACCCCCTCCCTAACTGATTAAGTTCGATTAACTTTCCCTTTCTCCCTTTAAAAATTTTCATGGTTGAGCTGAATCTTTGGAATTGGGTTCGTGGACAAGACTCTGCCTTCTCCCCTGGTTGCCAGCCTCCTAAATAAAGCAAACTGTCCTTTCCAACTAATACTTGTCTCTCAAGTATTCGTTTTCCAACAGCAAGCAGCTGCACCTAAATTCGGTAACAAATGTAAAGGCAATATAGGCTACTGGAGAACATCAGCAGAGGTACCTAACTTTACCGGGAGGGCTGTGGAAGGCTCCCATAAGGAAATGATGTACACTAAGATCTGTAGAAAGGATGCAGTAGCTTTAACAGGTCCTTTTATCTATTTTAGACCATTGGAGGCAGAAAGAGCGTTATGCTGTCATATCCTGTTTAAGTACTTCCTGCGTTTTAGCACTTATTTCTGTTAGATATATCTGAGCACATGTAGCATTTTTAGACTTCAAAGTGAATTAGTTTCTTTTTTAAGGCTTAAACTTTCAGAAGGGAAAATTCTTAATTTGGGGTTAAAAATAAGTAATGTGCTGCAAAAAAGGTAAATCAAGGTAGATAAATACATGTGCAACCTCTAAAATATGGGGAAATAATACAAAACAAGACAAAGTGAAGTCTCCATATACTGTGAAGAACTTAGATTATCCACTATCAGGAACTTCCAGGAAGAAGTCCTTAAATGGTTTGTTTCATGTTATTGAAAGTCTACCATAGGTTGGATGTATGTGGGGAATTTAGGATTTCTTGTCCATCTATCATTATTCTTTGACAAATGAGAATCTTGCTCACTGTTAAATTCTTTAGCATCTCTTAATGTTGGTTTGGGAGTTTTAGAGAGTAAAATCCAGACGTTTTGTCAGAAAACCCAAGGGCAATCACAAAAATGCTGGATGTTTAGTCGAAGAGCGAGATATTTATGATAGGGCATAAGGACTCTGTTCTGGTAGTTATGTGTACTGGGTTGTAAATTTTAGGAAATAACTCAGGTAAGGACTGTCTGTTTATTGCCAGGGACCTTCCAATTACCTCTACTGACACTGTTTTGTTCAGTACTTACGGGTTTTTCCCTGGATTGCTACAGTGAATGCCTATATGGTTTCCCCCCTTTAATCTTGTTCTCTTTGAATATGTATTCCACTCTGGAGCCCAAGTGACCTTTTAAAAGGGCAACTCTGACCAGGCCATTCTCCTGCTTAAGAATCCTCAGTCCTTTGCCCTGAGGATTACAATCAGCTTCACAAAAAAAGGGCATCATAATTTCACTTTCTTCTTTTCATATTTTTTTACCTTGTTGCTGCTTTACCCTTAACTTTCTACTTAGCCAGATGAGTTACGTACTTGTAGTTTCATTAAGAACAGAGGCATCCATAGGTCTGTTTTTCCGGTTTCCCACTTTGCTGACATCACCTCCACATGGTCTGCTGCTGCTGCTTCTGCTAAGTCGATTCAGTTGTGTCCAACTCTGTGCAACCCCACAGATGGCAGCCCACCAGGCTCTCCTGTCCCTGGGATTCTCCAGGCAAGAACACTGGAGTGGGTTTCCATTTCCTTCTCCAATGAGTGAAAGTGAAAAGTGAAGTTGCTCAGTTGTGTCGGACTCTTAGCAACCCCATGGATTGTAGCCCACCAGGCTCTTCCGTCCATGGGATTTTCCAGGCAATAGTACTGGAGTGGGGTGCCGCTGCCTTCTCCACCACATGGTCTACCCTTCCATTAAGACTTGACTGTAGTGTTACCTTCCAGGCTGAGCTAGGTTGCGTTTCTCCACTCCACCCCACCCTCCCAGTTTTATTAATAAATTCACTTAAATAAGAAGACACAGGAAGTTCTATATGTCAAAACCACAAAACAGAAGTCACACATTTCCTTGTGTAAAGCCATATTGTATGGTAACTTGAATACTGTTTAGCACATTAGCTAGAATTAAACAGTACAAATACATACAGAAGTTAAGCAATTTCTGACACATTATTACATGTGGATGTAGGATACATTTGAGCTCAACAACTTCTGGGAAATTTACATGGCAAAGCATAAACTTTAACACATTTGGTTCAAAACTTTAATATATGATAATACTAAGTGTTGAAAAAAGTGTTAGTTGCTCAGTTGTGTCCAACTATTTGTGATCCCATGGACTGTAGCCTGCCAGGCTCCTCTGTCCATGGAATTTTCCAGGCAAGAATACTGGAGTGGATTGCCATTTCCTCCTCCAAAGAATCCTCCCAGTTCAGGGATGGAACCCGAGTCTCCTGTGTCTCCTGCATTGCAGGTGGATTCTTCACCTGCTGAGCCTTTGGAAACTAATGTAAAATGCAATTAATATTTAGTTTTCTGATGAGAAAATAAAAGCACATGTCACTATAAATAACATACATCAGATTTCATTAAAAAAAAATACATATTTAGGCCATTGTTCAGAAGTTGATGTTAATACTACTGCATCTTATTTGGACTAAAGTAGACCATAAGATCAACATATTATGTAATGCTATTATAAACCAGATATCAGAAGTTAATGGAGCTCATATTTATCTTACAGAACTTAATTTTCTCCATTTAACCATAATCTGTGAAATATGGTTTTTTCATCAAGGCTTGAGATTATTAGGGTTAAAGGTATCTTCTGCTGAACAAGTTGTTTCAAACAGTTCCCCTGTGAAAATGTTAAAAGTAAACTGGGTCCTCTCCCATGACAGTCTCCTACAATATAACACTGACTAATTTAAAAGATCCAGAAAGCACCTTCAGGAGTTAATATATTGCAGACTTTGGTGGGAAGAAGATAACTTGAATGATAAAAAAATAATACATAGAGTACATACACATACAAACACACACACACACATATATATGCCATTTCTTTTCTAAAAAAGTGAGTGGTGTTGCTTTCTTCTTTATCACCTCTTCTTTCTTCAACCTTTTTAGAAAATAAAACAAAGAAAAACCCAGGAATTATTGAAAGGAACTAAAACAGCCTTATATTATTGTAGGCCCCTTGTTCCCCTAATTCTTAAGAAAATTGTGCCATACACTTTAGGTGCAGATGGAACAACTGAATGAACTGAAAGCAATGGAATAAAAATACAGGAACTTCCCTTTTCTTTGAATACTCTTTTGTGCTGCAGAAAACAATGCCTACGTCGAGCTCTTCCACCGATCAGTCAGGAATATCTAGAGCTCTCTTCACACTTCAAGAAGTCAGGTAGAGTCTGCAAATTCAAGGCTCTTTACCTGCATTTACTCTGTTCTTTGTGCATCCAAAATAAGAGCAGGACTATTCCTGGTGTTATTATGAGAGGCTTATATGAGACAGCTCCAAACTACTACATTACCACATAACCTGCTCGCTGATGTAGAATTCTGTGACTCACATATACTCTATCTACATGAAAGTTACTCATGCACATGAACTGCTTGAGGAAAACAATAACCAAAAGGGTGTCAGTTCTGAACCTGCAAATTCAAGAATTTCCAAAAGAGAAACTAAACGTTAACATGCCTTTAGATGGAACAGTAGCATTTCATGGCCCTGAGAGCTAACATAAGTAAAAGTCCTCAGCCATTCCCAGTGAAGCGGCACTGGGCAGGTGGGCATGTGGGACTGTGCAGGCTGCCCTATAGGAGCCGGTAAGACACATTTCTCCATTTCTGTTCTCCATGATACCTTGCTCACTGGTCTACTAGGGTACTGGCCTCCAAGGGTTGGAATTGTTAAATCTCTTCTCTCTTTTTATACACCATGAGTTCTTTGAGTCAAGGACTATGTCCATTCATTTTTATAGGTATAGAGCTTTGCATGTTTTCTTGAAAGTGAAAGGCATATGATTGGTGCAACTTATCAGAAACAAGTTTTATTTTTGACACTGTTTATCTGGGTAATGTGTAGGGAAAATAACCTGCTTTCCTGCTTTGTTTGCTTCTACTTGAAAGTATACTTTTCCTAATCTTGTTACCAAAAATTCTGAGGTCTGTACTTGAGCATTATGGTTCAAACTTAGTAGAGTGCAAATGGCACGTTTCATTGCTTAAGAAGACGGTCATTGGAGTCCAAATGCTTGTGTTTGAATCTTGGATCTTTAATTTCTTAATTGTATGACTTTGAGCAAGGTAACTTCTCTACCTCTTTGGTTTACCCAGCTATAAAATGATGGTGTTTGTCACATAGAGTTGTTGGAGGATCATTTAAGATAATCTTTATTTGGCACTTAGGGTATTTGGAAAAGAGCAAACACTTAATAAATGTTAGGTTAGGTATTAACAATATTCTGAGGGTCTGCCATTACTGTCCTGGGGGCTGTTTGTGGTCTTTGGAACTAGACAGAAGCATAAGACGTGGTGCTGCTAAGGATCAAGAGCAGGAACGTTAAAAGGTGATAAAGGCATGACCCAATTCTCATCAAGTTACAAAGTGAAAATTTGTAGTTTCTGTAAAGAATTGAGGGACAAAGTAACTCAGGCATTTAAAAGAAGGAGAGATTAAGGAAGGAGAGCTTTAGTTAGAGTGAGGGGTTTCAGTCTTGGCACTGTTGACTTCTTGAGATGAATAATTCTTTTCTATGGGGTTGGCTTGTCCTTGTAGAAGGTTTAGCAGCATTTCTGGCCTCCACCAACTAGATGCATGTAGCTCAGCCTCTAGTTGTAAAAACCAAAATGTTTCCAGAATTTACCAAACACCTTCCAGCATGAGTGTGTGGGTGGGGAGCAGAGGAGACAAAATTGCTCCCATTTGAGAACTCTAAGTCAGGGGAATTTGCGAAAATTTAGCCTGGGTATGCTGGGAATTGTGCAGTGAAGTCAGGTCAACTGTGGGGAAGTAATTTTCAAATCAATAGCAAAGATCAGAAGAGGCTTTGAAAATTCACCTTTGAGAAATCTTAAAAAATCTGATGGACCTTTATCTCTCTAAAATGAATTGGGTATTGAGTTTGAGGGAGGAATGGATTTTCAGGGTTTATTATTAACATTTGCCACTCCCAGAAGGTGATACATCATCTGATGTAGTCTCAAGGCATCAAAACAAGAATGGTAGGCATGAAAGTGTGAAGCATGGCTTCTGACACCAAGGAGCTTGTTTATTATCAACCTTTTAAAGGCAGAGGTTATATTTTATGAGACAAGTTTACAAGACACATTAAAAAGCACTAGAGAGTTAGATATGCCTCTATTTACATAACCATTCAAGACAATACAAAAGGAAACTTTTCTAAGATTAACAGCAAAATTTTCTAGGAATTTTGTGGAGGAAGAAACATTTTCCAGCATATCAGCAGTGCCCTGAAAATGGGTGGGATTTATGTGAAAGATGGCAGGTATATCAGGAAAGTAAGTCCTGAACAAAGAAATGGAGGTAGAAAGGAACAGGGAAGGGTTAGCAGTGAAAAATCTGTGCTAGAATTGAGGGTTTGGTGAAAAGCAAGAGATAGGGCTAAAGAGACGTTTGGGTTCCGATTGTTGAAGTCTGTGTATTTCCATTTACGCAAATTAGTAAAATGCCTTTTTACTAATTTGGGGCCTTTGGGGCCTTTTGGGGCCTTTGACAGGAAGCCTTTGATTCTCACCTGCTGTAAGCCACCTCAGGGACTTTGAGCAGGACTCAAGGGATAGACAAAATGCCGCCTTAGTCTTGGGCATATGGCTTTCTCCATGGTGTTTGGTGAATGAGTTTATTTTGATCCTGTGTTCTCGTCTCTGAAACTGTGACTTTCAGAGAACCATGTGACTCATACCTGTAGAAAATGTTTCAGTTTCCAAAGCTGTGTTCTTTTCTCTGCTGCTCAGATTCCCATTGCTTTTGTTATTTGGGTTGTGGCAAAGACATCCTTCTTCTAAGCAGCATCCATTGATTCTGGGCCACTTTTGGAATCATAGCAATAAGTAGAAGAAACCAGCTTAAACGTGGATCACACACAACTAAATGCTAAGTTTATTATCACACCCACTTACTTCAGTATCTAAACAGAGGTGCAGAAATCAAATCAAATGAACAACAAAATAACCGTAAAATTAAAACATATCATCAGTGGCAACCAAAATCCTCTCTTTCTCTCGAATTTAAGCCAAGGTAGTTCTCTACAACTCCAAAGATGAAGATAATGCCAAATTTAAAGATATGAAACCACATCTAAAGGGATACATTTAAAAAATTTTGCCCAGATTTCTTCCCTGTTATCATTTGGACAAAAAGTTCTGTACGGGACACTCTTCCATCTTTGAATGTTTCATGTCCAGTGTTTTCTCACTGGGAATGCTGAAATTGCTTCTTACAGTCTCATAGGGATAAACATGGATCACTTACAGAATCTATGGTGATGTTTGTGTCTGAATGTGCTTGACAAAAACAGAGACAGACAGAGAGGGAAACAAAATACATCCACAGTCATGCTCAGCAATGTGCTGAGCTCTCTTAACTGAAAACTGAAATAATAATTCTAATAATTTAGACTCGAAATTTCCCATTCTGGGACTCAATTTCTAGCAGGAAAAAACTTGCAGGAATATTTAAATCTTGATGGCCCATGCTCCAATTTCTTGAAGAGAAGGAAATCAGTCTTTTCCTCCCAGGAAATCTGGCTCCCTAAATGCTAAAAATAAATCCTCATCTGTGTAGCCAAATGGTCTCTTATGTTCCATCAACTGAGGATCTGGGTAACATCATTTTCCTGTGGGAGGTGGAACCCCCAGGAAGAGGAGAGTTTCACATTTTTTTCAGAAACAGATTCCGCAGCACTGGATTCCATTCCCTCTGCTGCCTGTTGGTCTCCGGCTCTTTTTCTGCACTGACCATCCTCAGTCTGTTGGCCACTACCTCTGCTGCTGCTTGTCCTGCTGGGCTGTGAATCTTCAGGGCAGTTCACACCTGCCCTTGCTGCTGCTGGCTTCCTTCAAGCCACCCACTTTTATCCACTGTGACAACAGCCACTCTGCTGCTTAACAACACTGGACAGCCAACTCCTCCCATTCTGCTCCCTCTCTGGTGAGCAGGAAAGCATCTGCCATCCTCCACAATCAGCTCTCAGAGAAGGTGTTCCACTATACAGATTTGCGTTCCCAGATTTAGGACACCCAGGTCAAGGACTGTCCAGGATACTGAATGCAGCTTGATGCTCATTCTTCATTATTTTGTTCCCTTAAGGAAGAAGCTCAGTCTCTCCCTTGGAGGTCACTTTTCCTTGAGGTTCTCCAACATGTCAAACACATCCCCACATGTCAAAGCTCCTTGTCATTTAATTTCTGGCTTCTAGCCTCTACCCTTTGCCCCTAATTTAATTAAGAGCACGTTCCAAGATCATTTCACAATTTGTGAAATTTACCACAAAATGGTATGATATTTAGGAGTACTGTTTGCTCAAGCATACAAAGAGGCTCTAGGAGCAGTTTTGCTAAATTCAAAGGCTACCTGACTCAGTCAAGATCACCAGCTACAAGGATGAAAAACTCGTATGTAGGGATTACATTTTACTTGCTTTTGGTCTCTGTACCTCAAAATGTATTGGTAATCCTTCAAACAAACTATTTCTGGATAAATAGGAATCCAAAAAATGCTTTATTATTTTATTATAAATTTTTATCAGAATATAGTTGCTTTACAATGTTGTGTTAATTTCTGCTTTGCAGCAAATAGAATCGGCCATACATATACATGCATTCCCCTCTTTTTGGATTTCCTTTCCATTTAGGTCACCACAGAGCACTGAGTAGAGTTCCCTGTGTTACACAGTAGGTTCTCATTAGTTATCTATTTTATACATCGTGGTGTATATATGTCAATCCCAATCTTCAAGGCATCCCACCTCCCACCCTACTTTGAATTCCATACATTTGTTCTCTATATCTTTGTCTCCATTTCTGCTTTGTAAATAAGTTCACGTGTATTGATTTTCTAGATTCCATATATAAGCAATACTACATGATATTTGTTTTTCTCTTTTTGATTTACTTCATTCTGTATGAAAATCTCTCTTATCCATGACTCTGCAAATGGCAGGATTTTGTTCCCTTTTATGCATATATATATTGCGTCTTCTATGTAAGTTTCCTTTATTCTTAAGACGCTTGTAATCATAGGGGTATAACAGCTTATCTATTTATCTAAGCTATTTCCCAGCTTTAGAATTGACAGAATAGTATTGGTAAGTTGTGGGATAAACACAACGGAGGGAAAATATAGAGACAAGGCACCTACATCTCTTGACCCAGGACTATGCTTGTGACAAGCTCTCTATAATTGTTGGTGGATGATGACAATGACAAGGGGGCCTGAACATTCTCTGCAGAGTGACTAAACCTCAGACAGGCTTCCTTCTGACTCTGGGGTCTTGACTTCCCTTTTCTTAGTGCATTTATTTTAGAAATTTGTAGTATAATTGTAGTTTGTAATTGTAAATTCTTTCTCTGCTCCCTTGAGAAGTCAATCTTTTAAAAAGCTTGTTGCCAGTTTTACAACCCAGGAGTATTCTCCCAAGGACCCTATGAGAAGTTATCAGCAGCCCCAACTCCAGGCTCTGTGGGATGGTAGGTATCTGGCTTGGTTAGGGGACTTGCTTCAAGTTGTATAAATAACTCCTGTTTATTTTGTCATGGGATAAAGCCATGTATAAGACACATTTGACTTATAATATCTTCCTAATGTCCTCCACTAATAGGCTTTTCCATGAGCTCATGCTGTACTTAGTTGTACTTAGTCGTTTCTGACTCTTCCCAACCCATGGACTGTAGTCTGCCAGGCTCTCTGTTCATGGAATCCCCCAGGCAAGGAAACTGGAGCAGGTACCCATTCCCTTCCTCAGGGGATCTTCCTGACCCAGGGATCAAACTTGATTCTCTTGCACTGCAGGCAGATTCTTTTTACCATCTGAGGTATCAAAGAAGCCATGCCAGGACTTACGAGCTCAAGCTAGGACTTGAAAGCCCTCTCAAACTTTGTTTCAGCAAAATTGAACTCGGACTGAATTCTGGCCTCTCTTTTCTATTGCCATAGTTTTCCTCTGTTTTATTTTGTTCAGTGTAATCTTTGCTTTGATAATTATGATGGTTTTCTCAAATTTGAAGTTCAGGTCAAAGAATGACACCAGTGGAAATAAATAGGGGGAGAGAAGGGCAGTGGGCCCTATGGATGGAGGAACTTCTTGAGTTTAGGTATTTGGGATTTGAGGTGGTGATTGTAATTCAAGTGAAGGTGTGCCCCTGGACGATTGACCTGAAAGCCAGCCAGCATAGCAATGATATTAAAGCTCTGATAATGTCATTTTTTTTTTTTTTTCTGAAGACACAGACATAAGACACAGAGAGAAGGGGTAGGAGCTATAATGAAGCTTCGCAAAGAGTAAGGAGCACTAGGAGATGTCAGGAGAGAAGATAAAGGGGTCCCAAGTAAATAGCAGAAATAAGAATGAAAAAAAGAGCTTGCATTTGAGCTGAAAGGTGATTGGCTGATTCCTATGAGTATTACATCAGTAGAGAGGTGATAGAAAGGACTTTAAAGGAGGAATATATAGCCAAGAATAGTATCAGAAATAGTACACAAATCACTTGAGAATTTGAACCAAATTAGAAAAAAAAAAAAGTTAAGTAGGAGCTTAAATGGAGAAGGCAATGGCAACCCACTCCAGTACTCTTGCCTGGAAAATCCCATGGATGGAGGGGCCTGATGGGCTGCAGTCCATGGGGTCGCTGTGAGTCAGACACGACTGAGCGACTTCACTTTATTTTTTCACTTTCATGCATTGAAGAAGGAAATGGCAACCCACTCCAGTGTTCTTGCCTGGAGAATCCCAGGGATGGGGGAGCCTGGTGGGCTGCCGTATATGGGGTCGCACAGAGTCGGACACGACTGAAGCGACTTAGCAGCAGTAGCAGCAGCAAAGCATTTATTAAAGGTAGACTTGAAAGCATAACCAAAGAGATTGGTAATCAAGGTACTAGATAGTTATTTTTGATGGAAAATGATATCCAATAAGTGAATGATTTGAGTATGTGATGTGTTTAATATGTAACTTTGTTAATATGATTTCCTTGATGTGAGAACCAATTTTTGTCTTTGGAAAGGTATCTTATGAAGTTGGTCATTTATTTTCTTTTAACAGTACACTGAAAAAGAAAGATGAAGAAATTTTTATAACTTTGATTTTTTTTTAATGGATAATTAATCATAATAGAGGGAAAGACTTCTTCCATGTCCATGAGTACCTTCAGATAACTCAGGGCAAATATCTGTGAGAGAAAACTAATGGGCAAAGTGTTTGTTTTAGAAAGAAAGTGCTTCACACTGTAAATAAAGGGAGAGAAAGAAGGTAAATAACATTTTTGTTGAATTTTTGACTTTTAAAGACATAGTAGGAATGAAGATAATACTATGGACTCTTTGGGCTGTATACGCACATTAGTTTACACTCACACAGTGCTTCCTATGTGTTAGGCACTTTTAATTCATTTAACACACCGAGTCTGTGGGAAATTATTATTACTATTTCCATTTTACTCATAAGGAACTTGGCAGGTTAAGTAACCTGCTTGGCATTGCTCACCTCAGCAGTAGAATCAGACTAGAATCCAGGCAATCCAGATCCAAAATCTATGTAAACTGTACTTGACAAGCTCTTGTATCAGAGACAGAAAACAGATGGTGCAAATTTCCAAATGGGATCTGACTCTTCAAAATATATCGATCAGCAACACATTTGAGAGGAATTGGATCAAATTAAGTGTTAAAAATGATTAAAACCAATTTTCTGCTTATGCTTTCTGTATTTCCTTTATCACATATTTTTCTTAAAAAGATGTGGATAGAAATTTGCTTAACGGCTGATCCAAGAATATTCTCATTGAGCAAGATTGGCCTCATGGAGAAAATATTGTAAATGTTCTACTTTCTCTCATTTTCCTGATGACAAGCTCCAAAAATTTTTACTTGGTTGATGGGAGTATATAACTTTTTGGGAATGTAGCAAAATTGAGTATACCACATAAATGTAATACTGAATTTATTAATAACTTTTGATGTGTGTGTGCATGTACTCTCAGGACTAATGGTCTATATAGCACTTTGTGCAAATTAGGAAAAAATGTCCTCTCTGCCTGGACAGATTAGAAAAACAGTCCTAGCTGAGCAATGAGAGCCTGGTATATCTGCACACCAGGGTGTCTGGGTTTTAATGCTAGCTCTGCTTCATCCTTGTGAAAACACTCTGGTAAACTACTAGTTTCTCTGTACTTCTGTTTTTTCATTTGCAAATTAAGGACTTTTAGTGCCTTTTCCACAAGTAATTATGTGTATTACTTGAAGTGTTAGGAGGAGAGCATAGTCCATAGAAAAGTTTCACTAAATATTAGCTATTTGTCTTTTGAAAAATTATATATAGAATTAGTTTGAAGTAGTGATTTTTCCTACTTACTTTCATGAGAAAAAACTTATTGAGCTTTTTTCATTCATATTTGGTATCTGACTTTATCTTCACTAGACACACTTATGAATCAGTTAAAACAGTGTTTCAGGGACCTATACCTTGAACCCCAAGTTGAGATATAGGACTGTTTTCTGTGTTTGATGCTGTCATAGAAAATTTTATCCCAAGCCAACATTACTGCTCACAGAATATAAGGACATGTTTTTTCCAATTCTTTTGAGTGTGAATGAACTTTATAATGTAATTATTTTATGTCTTACTTTCTTTTTTTTTAATTTTTAAAGCGGAATAGAAAAAAATCGGTTTATTCTGTTTAATGGTATTTATTAAACACATACACACACAAGCATAGATGTACAGGTACGCACACATATATAGGTATAAATACATATGTGTTGTGCTGTGCTAAGTCACTTCGATCATGTCCAATACTTTGCAACGCTATGGACTATAGCCCAATGGCTCCTCTGTCCATGGGATTCTCCAGACAAGAGTACTGGAGTTGGTTGCCAGGCCCTTCTCCAGGGGATCTTCCCAACCCAGAGATGGAACTTGGTCTCTTTATGTCTCAGGCATTGGCAGACAAATTCTTCACTTCTAGTACCACCTGGGAAGCCCATAAACACACATAGATGCAGTTAACTTGCATTAATTATGTTCTAGAAAGTCTGGTTTGTTTTCTAAAGGGCTGTTTGACATGTTTGTAAAAGTGACATCCAATGTTCCTTATTATGAATCCATACCCAAGGAGTAATTATTAAATCTGAGGTTTCTCTTCTTCTTATGAAGGAGAATCTCTTCTTCTATTTCTTCTGTTTTCTTTTTAATGTCAGATGACTCAAAAGAATCACAAAGTGGCATTGATTGAGGTCATTTTTGGCTAATGTGTCTTCTTCAAACAGTACTTTATGGTTCAAACCAAAGAAACTTAGAGAGCGCTTAATATTTGATTATACATTCAGAAAAATTTTCCAGCTATATTTTACATTGATAATCTGCTAAGGTACATAAGGAGACCTTAAGAGCCATGCTCTAGGGAAAAAATAGATGGGTTTTAAATTTTCCTACTAGGAGTAGGGATCCTGTTCCTTGAAAGTTGATGCAAAACACTACATCTTACATAGAAAACAAGCTTATGGTTAACAAAGGGGAAGAAAGGGGAGGAATAAGTTAGGAGTTTGGAATTAACAGGTACACACTACTACATATAAAATAGATAACCAACAAGAACCTACTGTATAGCACAAGGAATGCTTGTGCATTGAATATATTCAGTACCTTGTATAATCTATAGTGGAAAATAATTTGACAAAGTGTGTGTGTGTGTGTGTGTATAACTAAATCACTTTGCTGTACACCTGAAACTAACACAACATTGTAAATCAGTTATAACTCAATTTTAAAAAAGTAAAAAAAAATTAAAAAACACTTCAAATCATGCATGCCTAGGCTTTGTTTTATTGTTTATTTATAACTATTAATATTACTGCTTACTGTAAAATATAATAGGCATTTTTAAAAGGTCCACTAAGTCTTAAAGTGTATTCTCAGGTTTGACTGCATACAGGGCCACCACATAGAGGCACAATTTCTTGGAGATGGGGCCTAGGAGTGTGCATTTTAAGAGGGTCTTTGAATCAAAAGTGTTTTTATCCAGACTAAAGTTTGAGTGGTTTTGCTCTGTATAATAGAGGATATGTGTAGTAGAAAGCAATAAAAAGAATAGTGGGAGAAAGAGATCAGAAATACACTAGCTAATTAAGACAGTGAGATGGGAATTAGAAAAAAAGCTGTTGAAGATGAGCAGGACCTGAGGGGGATTCCCAGGGACAGGCCCTGGTGTCCCTGCCTCTTATTTATAGGAAAGCTTTCACATTCCCTGAGTTCCAAAGAGCAAATTTAAAGAAGTGAGAAAATGCAGAAGCAAAGGAAAATGGTCAAGCAAGAAAAATAAGTGTTTAGCCATAAAACAAAGTCAAGGATCTTCAGTTTTTCCTCAAGGGCTATAGATAATATCTTGAATCATATTCTTGAGTTTTGCAGAAATTGAAACCCCTACCATCTACATGCTGACCAACAGCATGTAGACTCCAGACCAGCTGGAATCAGAATGTTGATGGTTGAGATTCCCTAAATACCCACCCTGGTATCTCAATATCAACCAATCAGAGAACTGTGCATGAGCTGATCACTTCCTTAAAGCCCCCTGCTTCACATTGACTTTAAATGCTTTCCTGAAAACTTTTGGTGAGTTTGGGTCTGTTGAGCATGAGCTGCGCATTCTTCTTGCTGGGCCCTGCAATAAACGTTGCACTTTGCTTCACCACAACCCAGTGTTAGTAGATTGGCTTTGCTGTGCACTGTGTGTTGGGTGAGTGAACCCTAGTTTGACTTGGTAACACTAGTAGACACTACTTTTAATGAAATATTTACTCTGCCGCATTAGTCTGAGTTTTCCAGTGAAACAAAAGCAATAGGATGTCTACCTACCTACTTATCTATCTAATCATCTAATGAGAAAGAAAGAGATTTATTATAAGAAATTGGCTCATGTGATTTTGTAGGATGAGGAGTCCAAGTTGGAGACCTAAGAGAGCTTTTGTTGTTTTCAGTCACTAAGTTGAGTCCAGTGTTTTGTCACCCCATGGACTGCAGCACGCCAGGCTTCCCTGTCCTTCACTATCTCTTGGAGTTTGCTCAAACTCATGTCCATTAAAATTCAGTGAAGCCATCCAACCATCTCATTCTCTGTTTCCCCCTTCTTTTCCTGCCCTCAACCTTTCTCAGGATCAGGGTCTTTTCTAATAAGTTGGCTCTTCAAATCAGGTGGCCAAAGTACTGGAGCTTTAGTTTTAGCATCAGTCCTTCCAATGAATATTCAGGGTTGATTTCCTTTAGGACTGACTGGTTTGATCTCCTTGTTGTCCAAAAGACCCGCAAAAAAATCTTTTCCAGCACCACAGTTAGAAAGCATCAGTTCTTTGGCACTTAGCCTTTTTTATGGTCCAACTCTCGCATCCACACATGAGTACTGAGAAAACCATAGCTTTGACTATTAAGACCTTTGTTGACAAAGTGTTGTCTCTGCTTTTTAATATACTGTGTAGGTTTGTCATAGCTTTTCATTTCATTCAAGTGTCTTTTCATTTCATGGCTGCAATCACTGTCTGCAGTGATTTTGAAACCCAAGAAAATAAAATATGCCACTGTTTCTAGCTGATGACTATTAAAATCTGAGGGGCTGAGAACCAGAGAAGCCAACGGTGAAGTTGGAGTCTGAGGAGTTCTGATTCTAAAGTCAGAAGACAACCAATGTCTCAGCTTGAAGAACGTCAGGCAGGGAGAGAAATCTTTTTTTCTCAGCTTACTGAAGTAAGGCTTTTTAATGGATTTTCCCATCTTCATCTGGGAAAAAAGTATGCTTTATTCAGTCTACATATTCAAATGTTAATCTCATCCACCCACATCCTCATAGATACACTCAGACAATGTTTAACCAACACCTCGGGAATTTTAGGCTGACACATAAAATTAGCATCACAGGTGTGATGATGCCTTTGCTCTCACAAATGTCTTCAACTTTCAGTGGAATGTTGAGATGCCACAATAAAAATGTGCTTGTTGTGCTAGAAGTTCTTTAGAAGTCAGGAAGCTCTGCATTGACCAGGTGAGGGGAATTCTAAACTTCTATCACTCTGCAGTAGGTGGTCAACTGGCCATTGGATTATATGCTATGTATGAACTCTGAATAAATGATTTGATGTGTTCAACTCCTATTACCTATTGTAATAAGTCGCTTCAGTCATGTCTGGCTCTTTGTGACCCTATGGACTGTAGCCTAATAGGCTCCTCTGTCCATGGGATTTTCCAGGCAAGAATATTGGAATGGGTTGCCATACCCTTCTCCAGGGGATCTTCTTGCCCCCAGGAATTGAACCTGGGTCTTATGCATTGAAGGCAGGTCCTTTACCACTGACATTTCTGGGAAACGACTATTAGCAGTTCAGTTCAGTTGCTCAGTCGTGTCTGACTCTTTGCGACCCCATGAATCACAGCATGCCAGGCCTTTCTGTCCATCACCAACTCCCGGAGTTCACTCAAACTCATGTGCATCGAGTCGGTGATGCCATCCAGCCATCTCATCCTCTGTCATCCCCTTCTCCTCCTGCCCCCAAGCCCTCCCAGCATCAGAGTCTTTTCCAATGAGTCAACTCTTTGCATGAGGTGGCCAAAGTACTGGAGTTTCGGCTTTAGCATCAGTCCTTCCAATGAACACCCAGGACTGATCTCCCTTAGAATGGACTGGTTGGATCTCCTTGCAGTCCAAGGGACTCTCAGGAGTCTTCTCCAACACCACAGTTCAAAAGCATCAATTCTTTGGTGCTCAGCTTTCTTCACAGTCCAACTCTCACATCCATACATGACCACTGGAAAAACCATAGCCTTGACTAGACGGACCTTTGTTGACGAAGTAATGCCTCTGCTTTTGAATATGCTATCTAGGTTGGTCATAACTTTCCTTCCAAGGAGTAAGCGTCTTTTAATTTCATGGCTGCAATCATCATCTGCAGCGGTTTTGGAGCCCCGCAAAATAAAGTCTGACACTGTTTCTACTCTTTCCCCATCTGTTTCCCATGAAGTGATGGGATCAGATGCCATGATCTTAATTTTCTGAATGTTGAGCTTTAAGCCAACTTTTTCACTCTCCTCTTTCACTTTCATCAAGAGGTTTTTTAGTTCTTCTTCACTTTCTGCCATAAGGGTGGTATCATCTGCATATCTGAGGTTATTGATATTTCTCCCAGTAATCTTGACTTCAGCTTGTGCTTCCTCCAGCCCAGCGTTTCTCATGATGTACTCTGCATAGAAGTTCAATAAGCCTGGTGACAATACACAGTCTTGACATACTCCTTTTCCTATTTGGAACCAGTCTGTTGTTCCATGCCCAGTTCCAACTGTTGCTTCCTGACCTGCATACAGGTCTCTCAAGAGGCAGGTCAGATGGTCTGGTATTCCCATCTCTTTCAGAGTTTTCCACAGTTTATTGTGATCCACACAGTCAAAGTCTTTGGCATAGTCAATAAAGCAGAAATAGATGTTTTTCTGGAACTCTCTTGCTTTTTCAATGATCCAGTGGATGTTGGCATTTGATCTCTGTTTCCTCTGCCTTTTCTAAAACCAGCTTGAACATCTGGAAGTTCACAGTTCATGTATTACTGAAGCCTGGCTTGGAGAATTTTGAGCATTACTTTACTAGCGTGTGAGATGAGTGCAATTATGCAGTAGTTTGAACATTCTTTGGCATTGCCTTTCTTTGGGATTGAAATGAAAACTGACCTTTTCCATTCCCGTGGCCACTGCTGAGTTTTCCAAATTTGCTTGCATATTCAGTGCAGCACTTTCACAGCATCATCTTTCAGGATTTAAAATAGCTCCACTGGAATTCCATCACCTCCACTAAGTTTGTTCATAGTGATGCTTTCTAAGGCCCACTTCACATTCCAGGGTGTCTGGCTCTAGGTGAGTGATCACACCGTCGTGATTATCTTGGTTGTGAAGATCTTTTTTGTGCAGTTCTTCTGTGTATTCTTGCCACCTCTTCTTAATATCTTCTGCTTCTGTTAGGTCCATACCATTTCTGTCCTTTATTGAGCCCATCTCTGCATGAAATGTTCCCTTGGTATCTCTAATTTTCTTGAAGAGATCTCTAGTCTTTCCCATTCTGTTGTTTTCCTCTATTTCTTTGTATTGATCGCTGACGAAGGCTTTCTTATCTCTCCTTGCTATTCTTTGGAACTCTGCGTTCAGATGCTTGTATCTTTCCTTTTCTCCTTTGCTTTTCACTTCTCTTCTTTTCACAGCTATTTGTAAGGCCTCCTCAGACAGCCATTTTGCTTTTTTGCCTTTCTTTTCCATGGGGATGGTCTTGATCCCTGTCTCCTGTACAGTGTCATGAACCTCCATCCATAGTTCATCAGGCACTCTGTCTATCAGATCTTATCACTTAAACCTATTTCTCACTTCCACTGTATAATCATAAGGGATTTGATTTAGGTCATACCTGAATGGTCTAATGGTTTTTCCCTACTTTCTTCAATTTAAGTCTGAATTTGGCAATAAGGAGTTCATGATCTGAGCCACAGTCAGCTCTCAGTCTTGTTTTTGCTGAAGAATATAATCAAGCTGATTTCAGTGTTGACCATCTGGTGATGTCCATGTGTAGAGTCTTCTCTTGTGTTGTTGGAAGAGGGTGTTTGCTATGACCAGTGCGTTCTCTTGGCAAAACTCTATTAGCCTTTGCCCTGCTTCATTCCATATCCCAAGGCCAAATTTGCCTGTTACCCCAGGTGTTTCTTGATTTCCTACTTCTGCATTCCAGTACCCTACAATGAAAAGGACATCTTTTTTGGGTGTTAGTTCTAAAAGGTCTTGTAGGTCTTCATAGAACCATTCAACTTCAGCTTCTTCAGCATGACTGATTGGGGCATAGGCTTGGATTACTGTGATATTGAATGGTTTGCCTTGGAAACGAACAGAGATCATTCTGTCATTTTGGACTGTATTTTGGACTCTTTTGTTGACCATGATGGCTGTTCCATTTCTTCTAAGGGATTCCTGCCCACAGTAGTAGATATAATGGTCATCTGAGTTAAATTCACCCATTCCAGTCCATTTTAGTTCGCTGATTCCTAGAATGTCGACGTTCACTCTTGCCATCTCCTGTTTGACCACTTCCAATTTGCCTTGATTCATAAGTATGCTTAAATACACAAATATGATTTTTCTCCTCTTCTCAGAGAGTTTATTCTCTCGTAGGAAAGGGAAAACTCTTAGTAAAAGATACTATGGCCAGAATTAGAGGTAAAAAGAAATTAATGCTAATCACAATGTTCAGAAAGGATGAAATGCCAAATACATGAAGAAGGAAGATTACTGATAACAAAGACATAAATATTCATAAAGGGATTATGTCATGTACTGAATGATATTAGGAAACCATTTTTACTACTTCTGAACTTCTGCTATGCTTTCATACAAAAGATACATAGGATGACATATGTTCCTGAACATCCCAGAAACATTTTTGACAACACTGTCAAGTGGTCAGTTTGTGATTCACATACTCGACTTTCCCTTTCTTATTCCCATTTTCTCATAACAGACCACTCCCTCACTTACATGGGTCCAGTGCCCCAGTTTTTTCTGTCTTTCCTTTTATTCTGTTTTAAGTTCTTTTAATGCGGTGTTTGACAGATTAAACTTTACTGCAAATGAACCTAACTGCATTCACTCCCATTGGAAATCATTTAGCTGGCCACAGATGACCAAGTTGGGGTGGGAGAGTCTAGGAGTAATAACATAACGAGTTTGGGAGTTACATGTCCTTGTCTCCTTTCCTCTCCATTTAACCTTATTTCTGAGACTTTCCGAAGAGAATGTTGATTTTTCCTTGACTAATGTCAAGAGAAAATTGCACCAGATAGGGTTAAACAGGCAAGGAATACTGTATTTAAGACTATTGAAATAGGAGTGAAGACCATTGCATTAAGGAAAAAGACTAAACTTAACCCTGACTACAAGGCCAGTTTGGTGAGAGAGTTACTGGATGGAAGCTACTAAGAGCAACTTTGTTTAATATAGAGGGAAGGATAAGAGGAACTTGACTGGATATTAAAGGTTGAAAGAATTCTCACTAAACAGGCTCAGTAGGATTACTGCTAAAACTAGTTTCAATAGGATTCTTTGCTCAACATAGGCCCAGTTGACACAAGTCAAGTCCTAGCTGAAAAGAGCTCTGAGAGAAGCCTGACCAAAGTTTAAGAATAGACAAAGTCTTTTTATAATTGAAAAAAGAGAACTTCTTGTCAATAAGTTGAGCTGTTGGGTGCAGCTGAAAGGTGTGAGACAAAATGAATAATTTCCAAGACTTCATTTGGCCAAAACTTTAGGTGTTTGAAGTTCTCTTCTTCTTTCTGTGCAGTAGCAATTGTCACAATAACTATCAGTTCTATATAGTCGTATGAGCTAGTACATTTCATGGGTCCCTCTACCATCTCTTAGTAATATATGAGATAAATGGAGCTTAGTGAGGTAGAGTCTATTAGCCAACATCACACAGCTGAGGGGTGGAATTCAGATACCAGAGACCATGCTCTTTACTTCTAAGATATCCTGACTTATTGTGACAGTCCCACTTGACCAAGGCAGGTTCCTAATGCCCCATCTCTCCTAGATCCCTTCTCTCTTTTGTGGAGAAGTGTCCTTGATTTTAGTCTATTCTCCCATCTGTGTCTGGATCTCCACAACATTCTGCTCTGCAATATGGCAACAGCCAAGGCTGCTGGGAAAGCCCTTCACAGCCAATGGACCAATCTGAACTCTTTCAGTTCAGTTCAGTCGCTCAGTCGTGTCAGACTCTTTGCAACCCCATGAATCGCAGCACTCCAGGCCTCCCTGTCCATCACCAACTCCCGGAGTTCACTCAGACTCACGGCCATCGAGTCAGTGATGCCATCCAGCCATCGCATCCTCTGTCGTCCCCTTCTCCTTCTGCCCCCAATCCCTCCCAGCATCAGAGTCTTTTCCAATGAGTCAACTCTTCGCATGAGGTGGCCAAAGTACTGGAGTTTCAGCTTTAGCATCATTCCTTCCAAAGAACACCCAGGGCTGATCTCCTTCAGAATGGACTGGTGGGATCTCCTTGCAGTCCAAGGGACTCTCAGGAGTCTTCTCCAACACCACAATTCAAAAGCATCAATTCTTCGGTGCTCAGCTTTCTTCACTTACATACTAGTAAATCACACGGAAAAGCATGATGAGGTATAGAAGGCATCTCCTTGAAATGGGAAAGCAAGAAGACATCATAATTGCATTCCTGACTTTTGAACGATTACCTATAAATGTGTATGCCAATGTATTTGAATTCCACATTGAATAAAACAACAGGAAAATAGGTGAACATTGAGGGCGATTAATGATACTGAAGAACTAAAAGAGAGAAAATGTGTTATTAAAATTTGAATTGTCAAAGAAAGTAATACCAAATTCCAAATTGGTTACTATGTATGCTGTGTATACAAAGAATCAAGATCTTTATTTAAGGAGGAAGGACCCTGGAGTCGTCTTTGTAAATAACTAAATGGTAGGATTTCATGTGCACTCAGATAATTGCCCTGGGAGGTGTAAAAAGCTTTTTAAAGAATGATAAGTAAAATACTTTTATTTGCCCCTGACTTAATAAAAATGACAAAAATAGTTTAGATAAATGAAGGAACAAAACCATGTATGCTCAGATTAAGCTTTATATGAGCCTCAGAGAAATAAGATTCAATCTAATTTTTGTCATTTTGAAAATCTGCCTCTCTCTTTTTCTTCCTCTCTTCTTTCATTTCTAAAGGATAGTCAAGAAATGGCTTAAATTTGTTCACCTGAAAGCTGGGTTAGAACCTGGAGATGAACCATTTTGCTGAAATCACTATTTGCATAAATATACAACTCCATAGCTGGGTGAAGATATTCTTGTCATGATGGAAAGCAGGTGTGACACAGCAGGAAGGTGAGGGTTGCCATGGTCACAGCCAAGCCCTTCAGACAGTATGGATGCTTCAGGAGAGTTGGCCTGCCAGTATAGGTGTAGCTCCTGATCCTTTTGTAGCCACAATGGATGACATTCCCCAGGGAAGTTCAACTGCTCACTACCGTGCGAGGCTTTCACTCCTTCATGGATTCAAGTTTGATTTGGCAAAATAATCCTGTAGCACTTGATTGTAACCTTGTGTTTTACAGTCAAAGCAACTGACATGGGTTAACAACACTTCTGGTGTTTGGAGCTTTAGAATACATTAGTTTCTCTTAC
Source organism: Bos mutus (assembly GCF_027580195.1). Lineage (NCBI taxonomy): Eukaryota > Metazoa > Chordata > Mammalia > Artiodactyla > Bovidae > Bos > Bos mutus. Next base: position 33,271,400 of record NC_091633.1, read on the forward strand.
TTGTTCTGTTACTGAATCAAACTTGGGTCTAATTACCTGTGCAGTAGAGCCAATCTACTGATACTTGTTTGCGGTAAAGGATAGGGCAGTGTTTATTGCAGGTATCAAACAAGGAGTTCAGACAGCTAGTACTTCAAAGGTCTGAACTCCCTGAAAGCTTTTAGGGAAAGGTTTTTAAAGACAGGTGAGGAAGGGAAGTTGTGGGCTGTGTGATTAGCACATGGAAATTGTTCTGATTGGTTGGTGGTGAGGAAATCGGGAGTCAACATCATAAACACTCCAACTAGTTGCAACTAGTCTGGGGTCTACATGATTGCAGACAACATTCAGTTAACCTCTTCATCTGGTGGGGGTTGAGTATTTGCAAAACAGCTCAAACATGGTCAGAATGATACTTATAGCCCGTCTTTGACTTTGTTTAAGGCAAAACTATTATTATTTTGTCTTGTTTGATTATTTTCCTTTGTTTCTGCATTTTCTACCTTCTCTGATTAATTATTTTTGACTAATTTTAGACAAAAGGCAGGCAGAAGTCGGTTATGGGAAGGTCCCATAAGGTCCTGCTCAGTTATAGTTTTATCAGAGGGAAAGCTTTGTTGTTCAGTCACTTAGTCATTTCCAACTCTACTCTTTGTTATTCCATGGACTGCATCCTGCCAGGCTTCCCTATCATTCACTATCTCCCAAAGTTTGCTCAAACTCATGTCCATTGAGTCAATGATGCCATGCAAACATCTCATCCTCTGTCGTCCCCTTCTCCTCCTCTCAATCTTTCCTTGCATCAGTGTCTTTTCTAATGAATTGGCTCTTCAAATCAGATGGCCAAAGTATTGGAGCTTCAGCTTCAGCATCAGTCCTTCCAATGAATATTCAGGGTGGATTTCCTATAAGATATTGATTGGTTTAATCTCCTTGCTGTCCAGGGGACTCCCCAGAGTCTTCTCCAGCACCACAGTTTGAAAGCATCAATTCCTCAGTGCTCAGCCTTCTTTATGGTCCAACTCTCACATTTGTACATGACTACTGGAAAAAGGATAGCTTTGACTATACAGACCTTTGTTGGCAAAGTGATATCTATGCTTTTTAACATGCAGTCTAGGTTTGTCATAGATTTTCTTCCAAGGAACAAGCATCTTTTAATTTCATGCCTGCAATCACTGTCCATAGTGATTTTGGAGTCCAAGAAAATAAAGTCTATCACTATTTCCATTTTCCCCCCATCTATTTGCCATGAAATAATGCTACCTGGTGTTTAATTGGGTTCTGGAGTCAGATCACCAGGGTTTCAATGTGGGTTGAAGTATTTTTTAACATGTCTGGTTCTGTTCTACTTTTCTGTGCCTCATTTTCACTTCCACAAAATGGAGGGTGACAGCATTCCCTCTTTCTTGGAAGCTTTGATGAGGATTAAGTGAGGTAACAGGAAACATTTCAAACTCTTCTTGACACATACGTGCTCAGTGAAGATTGGTTAATGTTTTCTAAAATGAGCAATGAATTAAGCTATTCATATTCAAATAAAGAGTTTATTTTCTAAAAATGTTTAATTCCTAAGTTTTTGTGATTTTAAAATATATGGAACCCAGCAGAGAGTTTGTGTATATGTGTACATGTGTTGAATGTTGGGAGAGTGTAGACAATGAAAATCCAGGCATTGCTGATTAGCTCTGTGGTGTTAAGAATAGGAAAAAACTAGGGTCACAGCTAAGGAATACTAGTTTCCTTATAATGTATTTTATTTTTAAAATTCTAGTTCTAGAGTTAGAGTTTTTCTTTAATATTTCTTTCCACTGCAAGCGGGGCATGGAATGAGGTTGTCCTTTGAGAAGGCCCAATTTTGGTGACATATTTATGCCCCTAAATTTTATCTAAGAAGAGTTTACTTCTTTGACCCATTTCCCTACTAATACAATACAGAGAGAAGAACATGAGCAGGGTCAGCACAATATAGCTTATTAAGGATTTCAGTTGTTGATCCATGAAAGTGGAAGACACGAAGAGCCTCCTCTGAAGTTTGTGGTAAGACTTTGGATTAAGGATAGAGGTTCTCGCTAGCAATCTTTCTCCCTTTCTCAAGAGAGATTATATCTACCAAGAAAGAACTGGTTTCTTATCCTGCAAATTGTGTTTCAACTAAGCAGATCTGACTTGACTGTAGCCATCAGTAGGCTTAAAAGTGATACACTCAATGCTTTCTATTTAACTAGGAATAAACAGGAGGGAACTAGGAACAAATTGAGTTATTTTTCTTGCAGATTAGAAAGCACTGTTGTTGTTAGTCAATGTTCTGTTCTTGTCATATAATTTGCCTGTTTCTCAGGGGGCCCTTTCTTCTTTCTATCTCTTTCTCACATTAGGATACTGTTGGAAGAGTAGAGCAGTATAGTGTTGTCTGAAATTAGGTTCTTACACATTATTATTACTGTGTGATTCTTGACCTTAATGAAGCACAACCTCAAACCTTATCTACAAGACACAGATATATTATAGCCAAAGTAATGCATAAATTTGCATAAGATAATATACAATATTTGGCAATTTTAAATCTTAGTTTTCAATGGCTACCATACATTTCTTAATATCGTGAAAGCCATAATGTCAAAAATATCAGTGGAGATGAAAATGTTAGTGATAAAATATGTAGAATTGTAGTATTCTTAGATCTTATTCTTGGTTTTAAATGTGGTACTTTATTTGAATTTCACCCATACCTCATACATTATTTTATTCCTCTGGCCTGGTTTCATGGCCCTATAATTTATTCCACTCTTCTTCTAATTCCAAGAAGACAGCACCTATTCATTTCATTGATTTTGACCATCACATCCTCTTTTTGACTATTCTGAGGGATCTGGTTCTGCTCTTAGACATGAAATGCTTCAAGGAGATAGCATTGCTTACCCTCTAATTTGAGACTTTTTGTTTTTCAAACAATTCTCTCTTCATGGGGCAGGGATAAGGGAGTGAGATGAGGAAGGTACCACTTGTATTATATTTTAGCTCCAAAGTGAGATTGCCTTTTTATTGAGTTGTAAGAATCTATTGAAGAAGGAATTCATAGGGCCTGGACTCCATCTTAGGCCTGTTCATGCTAATCATGCTCAGCCACCTTTCCAATGGACTCTGAACTCTGTGTTTAGTGCCTATGAAAACAACAACAGAGGGATAAGACGCCCTCCAGACAGGGGAACCTTGAAGATCCTATCTAGGTTACTCATCGCCTAAGAGAAAACATACACTAATCACCCCTTCCTCCAGACAGGCCATACATTTTTCTGTATCTATTGGAGTGTACCCTAGGGTTTATTGATTATTGGCTAATTGTTTGACTGTTTGAGCACATAAGCACATAGCACATGAATGATGGGGTTATTGGGATTGTACTTTCCTTGGCTTATGTAAGTCTCAAGGAATTTGGAGTGGTGGGTTCAGACACGTACACATGGGGTATAAAAGATTTTCACAAATGCTAGTTGGGGTCCTTGGCTAAGAGGAGACTCTGCTTTGGGCCCGCCAGTGTAATAAACTGCACTCCACTATCTGCATTGTCCTTCTGAGTGAGTTTGTTTCCCAAATGCGTGGCTACAACACTATATGTTAGTCCTTTACTAGATACATGTTTTTCAAATATTTTTTCTAAATTTATGACTTGCCCTTTTATTTTCTTCACAATATAGTATAAAGAGCAAAAGTTTTTAACTTTAATTAAGTGTAACTTATTGATTGTTTTCTTTGATGTCTTTATGTACACTATTTAAAACACCATTGTCAAACTTAAGGTTACCAAGATTTTTATGCTGTGCTGTCTTTTAGAAATGTGATAATTTAAGCTTCCATATTTCAGCTTATGGTTAGTGTTTTTATATAATGTCAGAGAATGGTTGAGGCTTTTGTTTTTCAAAATAAGGTTGTCCCATTGTTCTAGCCCAATTTGTTGAAAGAACTATCATTTTCCATTTAGTTGCCTTGACATCTCTGTTGAAATCCATACAAGGTGTCTGTGTATCTGTTTCTGGACCCACTGTTAGTTTGCATTGAATTACATGTCTATTTTTATGTCAACATCGCACTTTCTTGATTACAGTCTTGTAATATGTTTTAAAATTAGATAGTATAAGTCCTCCAATTTTGTTCATTACTTTTAATGATCACTTTGGTTTCTTTAGGTCTTATTGAAAGGTTGTGGCTATGAGCCGTGAGCTATGCTGGGATTTGTGACCTCTGGAGGAGAGGATTTCAATCCAGGGACAGAGACGAGGCTTGATCACTTGAAGCTTTTGTGTAATAAAGTTTTATTAAAGTATAAAAGGGATAGATGAAGCTTCTGACACAGACATCGGAAGGGGGCAGAAAGAGTGCCCTTTTTGCAAGTTTTTAGCAAGGAGTTACATATCTGTTAGTAAGTTGCTAATCAGATAAAGAATAACCTCAAAACTAAGAGAGTTGCACCAGGCCCCTCTGCCACAACTTGCGTTTTGAGATAGCATTGGCACAGGATGATTCATCCCTGGGCCATAAAACAATTGACATGAATCTTAAAGAAAGGCAGATTTCCAAGCAAATCCATAGTTTCATCAACATAGTTTAAGAGAACATTTCCATGAGTAAGACCTACTGGTTTGTTGAGCCATTATCAATTCAAGGTTTGAGTCTTAGGCAGATTTGAAGAAAGGCAGATTCCAAGGCGAATACATAGTTCATTAACATAGCTTAAGAAAAACATTTCCATAAGAAAAACACATGAGTTAGCTCAAGGTTTGAGAAAGTTAAGTTCAGGCAGACCCTGATGTCATGACAACACAGAATTTAAAAGAAAGAAATTTAAAAGAAAGCTCCTTTTAATTTTGTATAGAGAAAGAAAAAACAAAAACAAAAACAAAAACACCCCCCACACAAAAAAATCTCCGCCACTTGCAGTTTATTTCCTCTGCTTGGGGACCCCTAGCCTTCCTACATGTTACCCTCTCCTTATGTACTTGCACATAACTATTAGAGTCAGATGGCCTATTCCTATTAAAAACCTGTTGGCATTTTGTTTGAGATTGTGTTAAACCTGTACATCAACTCAGGTAGAATAAAATCTTAACAATAATTGATGTGAACTGTGAAGATGCTGCTTCTTCTTTAAATTTTCTCTCATCAATATTTTATAGTTTTCAGTGTACAGGTATGACATAGTTTGTCAAAATTTATTCTTATGTATTTCAAATTTTTCATACTATTGTAAATGGTACAGTTTAAAATTTTTAATTTGATTACTTATTGCTGGGAAAGAAATGGCACCCCACTCCAGTACTCTTGCCTGGTAAATGCAAGAGCCTGGTAGGCTGCAGTCCATGGGGTCGCAAAGAGTCGGACACGACTGAGCGACTTCACTTTCACGCATTGGAGAAGGAATGGCAACCCACTACAGTGTTCTTGCCTGGAGAATCGCAGGGACGGGGGAGCCTCATGGGCTGCGGTCTCTGGGGTTGCGCAGAGTCAGACACTACTGAAGCGACTTAGCAGCAGTAGCAGCATTGCTAGTTTGTAAAACTATAATTGGTTTTGTTTATTGATTTTGTAAACCTTACTAAACTCTGTTGCTAATTCTAGTAGATTTTTGGAAATTCCTTAAGATGTTTTACATAGAGGACCATGTTGTTGCCAGAAGAGGGACCCCTTCCAGGGCCCGAAACTGGGCTCTTGTCTAACACTCGGAAATGAATTGTCCTAGGAGACACATGTGCTGACAAAGCCAGAGATTTTATTGGGAAAGGGCACCCGGGGGGAGAGCAGTAGGGTAAGGGAACCCAGGAGAACTGCTCTGCCACGTGGTTCACAGTCTCAGGTTTTAGGGTGATGGGATTAGTTTCCAGGTTGTCTTTGGCCAATCATTCTAATTCAGAGTTTTTCCTGGTAGTGGATGCATTGCTCAGCCAAGGTGGATGCTAACGAGAGGGATTCTGGGAAGTGGACGGACACGAGGTGTCTCCTTTTGACCTTTCCCGAACTCTTCCGGTTGGTAGTGGCTTATTAGTTCCATATTCCTTATCAGGATCTCCTGTCATAAAACAACTCATGCAAATGGTTACTAAAGGGCCTGACCAGGTTGGGGGATTTCAGTCAGTGTGCTTCCCTTGACAATGTCATCTGTAAGTTTTCTTTTTCCTCCAATCTGTTTTTCTTTTTCTTGTTTTAAAAATTTCCTTCTTTATTATACTGCTGAGGGCTGCCAGTATAGCATTAAATTAAATTATCAGAGTGATTTAGTGAATTTTATGTTATCTGATTCTAGAATTTTTGTATTCTTTCACAGATTTTTGAAGCTTATTCTATAATTTACCTAAGTTCTTTGAAAACAGCAGAGTAACCTTTAGCCCAGAGCTAATTTGGCTCTATTATGGTTTGAATACATGATCAGTTGCCTCATACATAAAGAGATTTCTACACTCTAGCTGTTGGGAAGATGGATTATTTTCAGCCTACAATGATGTCTGGAATTGTTTCACCAACCTCTGGTAGTTACCTCACATGCAAGTGCTAAAAAGTGTTGAGTTGACTATTGTAAAATAGTTCTGAAATGAACATTTGGGTGCACGTGCCTTTTTGAATTATGTGTTTTCCAGGTGGAAGAAACCCAAGTGTCAACTGACAGTTGAATGGATAAAGAAGATTTGGTAGATATATACAATGGAATATTACTCAGCCATTAAAAGGAACAAAACTGGGTCATTTGTAAAGACATGGATGGACCTAGAAACTGTCCTACAGAGTGAAGTAAGTCAGAAAGAGAAAAACAAATATTGTAAGTTAACACATATATATGTGAAATCTAGAAAAAAGGTATAGATAATGATATTTGCAAAGCAGAAATAGAGACACAGACATAGAGAACAAACATATCGATACCAAGGGGTACAGGGGGGCTAAATTGGGAGGTTGGGATTGACACATATACACTATTGATACTATGTATAAAATAGATAACTAATGATGATAACCTATTGTATAGCACATGCACACTAAGTCACTTCAGTCATGTCTGACTCTGACCTTATGGACTAGCCTGCCAGGCTCGTCTGTCCATGGGATTCTCCAGGCAAGAATACTGGAATGGGTTGCCATTTTCTTCTCCAGGGGATTTTCCCCACCCAGGAATCAAACCCATGTCTCTCATGTCTCCTGCATTGACAAGCGGGTTCTTTACCACTAGGGCCACCTTGGAAGCTATAGCACAGGGAACTCTACTCAATGTTTTGTGGTGACCCAAATGGCAAAGCTATGGTTTTTCCAGTGGTCATGTATGGATGTGAGAGTTGGGCTGTGAAGAAAGCTGATCACTGAAGAATTGATGCTTTTGAACTGTGGTGTTGGAGAAGACTCTTGAGAGTCCCTTGGACTGCAAGGAGATCCAACCAGTCCATTCTGAAGGAGATCAGCCCTGGGATTTCTTTGGAAGGAATGATGCTAAAGCTGAAACTCCAGTACTTTGGCCACCTCATGAGAAGAGTTGACTCATTGGAAAAGACCCTGATGCTGGGAGGGATTGGGGGCAGGAGGAGAAGGGGACGACAGAGGCTGAGATGGCTGGATGGCATCACTGACTCGATGGCCGTGAGTCTGAGTGAACTCTGGGAGTTGGTGATGGACAGGGAGGCCTGGCGTGCTGTGATTCATGGCATTGCAAAGAGTCGGACATGACTGAGTGACTGAACTGAACTGAACTGAAATGGCAAAGAAATTAAAAAAAAAAAAAGAGGAGATATATGTATACATTTGACTGATTCACTTTGCTGTATAGCAGAAACTGACATACCAGTGTAAAGTGACTATACTCCGATAAAAATTAATTTAAAAAAAGCACTCAGCTGAGGACTTGAGAAACTCTTTGCCTATTTTTAGAATTCACACTCTCTCTGTGTAGCACTCCATGTTTTTTATGCTGATCTACAAACTTTAGCTTCTTTGGACTCCACAAATTCTCAGCTCAATCTCTTCAATTCAGGAGGACATATCTGTTTGGTTTCTACTATTCTGAGGCCTAGGAACTCTGCAGATGGTAGGCTGGAGGAATTTTAGGTCTCCCTTCATTTGTTTCCTTTTTCTCTGAAATCACTTTTTTGAGATGACTTTTGTCTAAAGCTGAAAGCTGTTGTTTTGTACATTTTGTTTATTTTAAATTGTTTATGGTGACAGAATAAATCTGATTTGTGTTAATTCATCATGGCCAGAAGCAAGAGTCTAAGGTATATTTTGAGTTTATAAAATTTGTCAAATTTATTAGGACTCATTCAGTTGACTCATTCAGACTCATTTGGAAACAGAAACCCTATCTGACTTCCTGAAATAGCTAATGTATGGAAAAGCTCACCTAACTGGGAGGTAAAATGTAGATTTTACAATACAGAGGTTTAAAAATGTGATGAGAACAACCCTCTCTTTTTGCTTCATATCTGTTTACTTTCATGTGTTATCTTGGCTTCATTTTCAGAAAACTTTTTTTTTTTTTCCATGGAGTGTAAAGATGGTCTGGCAGCTTTAATCTTATGTGACACTTAGACTACTGTTCTCAGAGGAGTTATTTTTCCAAATAACTCTTAATATTATCTGAGGGGATTCTGATTGGCCTATAAAGAAGGCTGAGCACTGAAGAATTGATGCTTTAGAACTGTGGTGTTGGAGAAGACTCTAGAGAGTCCCTTGGACTGCAAGGAGATCAACACAGTCAATCCTAAAGGAAACCAGTCCTGAATATTCATTGGAAGAATGGATGGTGAAGCTGAAACTGAAATACTTTGGCCACGTGAAGCAAAAAGCTGAGTCATTGGAAAAGACCACTGATGCTGGGAAAGATTGAAGGCAGGAGGAGAAGGCGATGACAGAGGATGAGATGGTTAGATGGCATCACTGACTCGATGGACATGAATTTGAGCAAGCTCTGGGAGTTGGTGATGGACAGGGAGGCCTGGTGTGCTGCAGTCCATGGGGTCACAAAGAGTCGGTTATGACTGAGCGACTGAACTGAACTGAACTGAACTGATTGGCCAGTTCAACTTCCACGTGCAGCTCTGAAGCAGTCACCGTGGTTGAGGTATTCTGCTTTGCTGGGCTGGTCCAGGCCTCCTTGCCCAGGAGGGAATGAAAGTCAGCCATACCAGGAATGTCATGGATTATGCAGGATTATTTACTGTAATGGGGGAGTGATTATGCAAAGCAAGTGACGTTGGGGAAACACATATTTCATGTCTACTGTATTTAACAGTACTATTTAGGGCATACATTAATCATTTATCTCTGCATAACAAATTACTCAAAAATTTAGCAGCTTAAGACAACAAATATTTATTAGCTTATAGTTTCTATGAGTCAGGGATTTTTAAGTCAGAGTCATCTGTAGCTAGATGGTTGTGGTTCAGGGTCTGTCTTAAAGTTACAGTGAATGATTGCGTAGGGTTACTGTCATCTTTAAGCTTGCCTGGGGATGTGCAAGTGGGATCCATTTCTAAGCCCTCTCCCTTTTTCATTGGCAAACTTCAGTTCTTTGTTGGCTGTTAACTGGAAATTTCAGTTTCCCACCACGTAGGGCTCTCCAAGCTGCCTAAGAAGTCTCACTATATAGGAGTTGAATTCTCTGAGTGCATGAACTAAGTGAAAGATTTTTTTGTATCTAAGATGGAAGCTACAGCCTTTTTGTAACCTAACATCAGAAATGAAATAACATCATTTCTGCATGGTCCACTCAAGAGAAAAAGAGTAAAGTTCCATCTCTTGAAGGGAGAAATTTTTTAAAAATTGTGGATTTATTTTTAAAACTGGGGCTTCCCATTGGTTTAAGTGGTAAAGAATCCACCCACAATGGAGGAGTCGCAGAAGACTCAAATTTGATCCTTGAACCAGGAAGATCCCCAGAGAAGGAAATAAGAAACTACTCCTGTATTCTTCTCAGGAAAATCCCATGAACAGAGGAACCTGGTGGGTTGTAGTCCATTGGGTTGCAAAGAGTCAGACATGACAGAGGGACAGCGGCATGTTTTTAAACCACTACATAACTTTTATTGATGTAAGTAGAAATTAAGACTTACCGTAATCACAAGGATTTATAGTCTTCCAATTATTTATATAATTTAAATTATATAAAATTTACCTGATTTGTGGTCTGAAAAATGAAAATATCTTGCTGTCTCAAAAAAGAAAATAATACTGAACTTTGGAAATACTCAATGTTTTTTGTAATGATGGTTATAATTAGTTGATTACCAGAATTGATTTAAAAATAGAAAGAAGTTTAAAGATATGCTGATAAGACTATATTTTAAACATTTTGAAATATTTAACACAAACTCAGAAAACCATATAGAATGAAAAAAAATTGCAAATTTTTGCCTTCAGAGATTTAATGTAAGCTTGAGTCTGAGCTTCAACTGAGGTTACTGCCAAGTTCACTACCGTGTGAAGGAGATGAATTATACATGATATCTTTTATTGCATTTAAAGTTATGGTCTGTAGACTCCTAGTCTGATAAATTTTATAAATAATTTTCTATCTCGTGTAGATATTCTAAAAATGCCCACGTGGTTATATCTTTAGAAAGATAATAGCATGACTATTAATTAAAGTTACTATTTGTTACTTCAGTTGTTTCAGGTTTCTAACAATGAAATATGTAACTTGGCTGTAACCTGCAACCTTTTCCTCAAACTTAATATGCTTACTGTGGGAAAGGGCAGAAAATATTTAGAAATGTTCTCTTTCCCACCTGCCTGAATTCTTATTTTCCTTTATTTCAACATGGAAATTAAATGAAAAAAATTTACATGAGTAATAGCTGTGAACATTTCATTAGCATTAAACCTGAGGATTAAAGAAAAAAATCTACTTTTGTCAAAGGCATTCACAGAAAACCAATTCTAATAGTACACAAGGTTATATCAACAGTAAGCTTTGTTTTCACTCTGGGCCCCTCCTGCTTCTGTTCTCTTGCCTAGAAAGAGCAGTTCTTATGGATTCCTGTGTGCTTTTAGAAGGCAGTCTCTGCATCCAGAAGGATGAGAATGTGTCTGTGCATATGAAAGAATATACGTGTGTCTGTGCATGCATATATGCACTGTTTCTCTTTTAATTATATCAGTGGTTCTCTAACTTCAGCATGCTTCACAGTCATCTGAGGGCTTGTTAAAACACAGTTTGCATTAACACAGCACCCCTCAGGGTTTCTGATTCACAGTTAGAACTGAGATTTGAGAATTTGCTTTTCTAACAAGTTCCCAGGTAGTGATGATCACACTTTTAGAATCACACCTTTACAACCACTGAATTATATTAATGGCAGTAACTGGCTTTGTTCTTTATGTATTGAAGATTTGTTCATGTCATTTGTTTGAAACTGCACCATTTTCTTTTGGACACTTGAGCTCTATGAATATATTATAATGTGCTTAATGCATCCCTGTTGATGGATGCTTAGGTTGTTTCTAATGTTTGAAAGTTTAATGAGTGCAGGTAAATTGGTCAACATTCAATCTTCCAAAGTTGAAAACTTACCTAATATACAGTTTTCAAATCAATTCACAGAAAGTAAAGTTCAATTTGTAGAATATCTAATTTGATGAACTTACCTATTGTAGTCTTATCAGGAATGTTTTGATGGTTTTAACAAAAATGATTTAAAGGAAATGGCAACCCACTCCAGTATTCTTGCCTGGAGAATCCCATGGACAGAGGAGCCTGGGAGGCTACAGTCCATGGGGTTGCAAGAGTCGGACACGACTTAGCAACTAAACCACCAACCACCACCACAATAAGAAGGCTCAATTTTGGTGATTGGTGACACATACTTTTCTTAAAATAAATTAAAATAAGATTGATATGTTATGGATGAAATTGGCTAGAGAATCTTAAAACTGCTTACAAACTACTGAAATAGCAATGAGTATATTCAGGGATACCTTGGGGACATTGTGGGTTCAGTTTCAGACTGCCACAATAAAGTAGCTATCTCAAAGTGAAAAAAGGAAATTGCACACATATCTGTTTTCTCAATGGATATAAAAGCTGTTTTTATCCTATACTGTAGCCTATTAAGTATGCAATAGCATTATGTCTAAAAAATGTACCTACCTTACTTTTAGGATACTTTATTGTTAAAGTAGGCTAATTATCATCTGAACCTTCAATAAATATTAATCTTTTTGATGGAGGGTCTTGACTCAGTGTTGACAGCTGCTGACTGATAAGGGTAGTGGTTGCTTAAGGATGTGACAATTTCTTAAAATAAGACAATAATGAAATTTGCCTCACTAATTGACTTTTTTTTTTTTTTTCCAGGAACAATTTCTCTGTAGCAGGTAATGCGGTTTGATAGCATTTTATCTGCAGTAGAACTTCTTTCAAAATTGTAGTCGATCCTCTAAAACCCTGCTGCTATTTTACAACTAAGTTTATGGAATATTCTAAATCCTTTGTTGCCATTTCAACAGTCTTCACAGCCTCTCTTCACCAAGAGTAGATTCCATCTCAAGAAACCACTTTCTTTGCTCATTCATAAGAAGAAACTCTTCATCTGTTGAAGTTTTATCATTAGATTTCAACAATTCAGTCACACCTTTAGGCTCTACTTCCAATTCTGGTTCTCTTGTTATTTCTACCATATCTGCAGTTACTTCCTCCCATGAAGTCTTGACCCCTCATAGTTATCCTGATGGTTGAAATCAACTTCTTCCAAATGCCTATTCATGTTGATAGTTTGACCTCTTCCCATTAATCACAGATATAGGCACTTCCCATAGTCTAGTGGCTAAGGCTCAGGGCTCCCAATGCAAGACGCCCAGGTTTGATCCCTGATCAGGAAAATATATCCCAAATGCCACAACTAAGAGCCCACATGTTGCAAGGAAGGTCCTGTACTGGGCAATGAAGATCTTGAGTGCTATAACTAAGATTCAGTGCAGCCAGCAAACAAACAAACAAAAAAATGCATTTACTGCACTGATTTTTTAAAAAAAGATAAGCAATACTATTTTGAGTCTTTTTTCCTGAGCAGTATTTTAACAGTGGCCTTCAAATATTCAGTAAACAGATTTGTAGTCATCCAGGTCTTGTTTCTGAGGTCTTGTAGAGCACAGGCAGAATAGACTTAACATAATTCTCAAGAGCCTTAGGGCTTTTGGAATGCTAAATAAGCATTGGCTTCAACTTAAGTCACCAGCTGTGTTAGCTTCTAACAAGTCAGCCAGTCCTTTGAAGCCAGACATTGACTTCTCTCTAGCTATGCAACAAGGCTTTTTTTTTTTTTTTGTCTGCTTAAAAGTCTGCTTTTTAGTGTAGCCACATTAATTAATTATCTGAGCTAGATAATCTAGATAACTTGCTGCAGCTTCTACATCAGAATTTGCTACTTCTCTTTGTACTGTTATATTATAGATATGGCTTCTTTCCTTAAACCTCATGAACTAACCTCTGCTAGCGTAAACTTTTCTTCTAGTTTTCTCACCTCTCTCGGCTTTCAGAAAGTTGAAGAGAATTAGGGCATGGCTCTGGATTAGGTTTTGGCTTAAGGAAATGTTGTGGCTGGTTTGTTCTTCTATTCAGACCACTAAAACTTCTCTCGAATCAGTAATAAGGCTGTTTTGCCTTCTTTTTATTAATGTGTTGACTGGAGTAGCATTTCTGATTTCCTTCAAGAACACTTATTTGCATTCACAGCTTGGATAACTGTTTGGCACAAGAGGCCTAGCTTTCAGCCTATTTGGCTTTTGACATGCTTTCCTCACTATGTTTAATCATTCCTAGCTTTTAATACCGGAGAAGGAAATGGCACCCCACTCCAGTACTCTTGCCTGGAAAATCCCATGGATGGAGGGGCCTGGTAGGCTGCAGTCCATGGGGTCGCTAAGAGTCAGACACGACTGAGCGACTTCACTTTCACTTTTCACTTTCATGCATTGGAGAAGAAAATGGCAACCCACTCCAGTTTTCTTGCCCAGAGAATCCCAGGGATGGCAGAGCCTAGTGGGCTGCCGTCTATGGGGTCACACAGAGTCAGACATGACTGAAGTGACTTAGCAGCAGCAGCAGCAGCAGCAGCTTTTAATACAAAGAGAGAGATACAAAATTCACTCTTTCACTTGAACACCTACAGGCCATTTTAGGGTTATTAGTTGGCCTAATTTCAATATTTTTGTGTCTCAAAGAATCCAAAGGCCCAAGGAGAGGAAGAGAGACAGAAGAATGGCTGATCAGTAAAGCAGTCAGAACACACATGCCACTTATCAATTACATTTGCTGTTTAATATGGGCATGGTTGGTGGTGTTACCAAGTACAATAGTAATATCAAAGATCACTGGTCATAGATTATTATGACAAATATAATAAGAGAGGTTTAAATGTTGCAAGAATTACCAAAATGTGAGATATCTCACTTCACAGAGATATGAAGTGAGAAAATGCTGTTGAAAAGTGGCATTGACTCAGACATAAAAAAGAATAAAATGATGTCATTTGCAGCAACATGAATGCACTTACAGATTATCATATTGAGTGAAGTAAATCAGACAGAGAAATATATGATATCACTTATATGTAGAATCTAAAAAATAATGATACAAATGAACTTACTTACAAAACAGAAATAGATCCACAGACATAGAAAATAAACTTATGGTTACTAAAGGGGAAGAAGGGGAAGGGATAAATTGGGAAGATGGAATAAATATATACACACCCTATATATAAGATAGATAACCAACAGGAACCTACCCTATGGCACAGAAAACTATACCCGATATTTGTCCTAACCTAAAAGGGTTTCCCTCATAGCTCAGTTGGTAAAGAATGCACCTGCATTCTTACAGCTTTGAAAACCTTAGAATATTGACTATTATTTAGTGAATTCCTCAGATGATATAACAATTTTATTTTATGTCTAGCAAATAAAACCTTAAAGATAATTGTGAATACTGTTAAATTTTTATTAATTTATCAATATAAGTTAAATTAAGAACTTAAATTCCAAAGAAACTGAAGGAAACAGAAATAGCTAAAATAGCCTTATCATATACAGAATATCAAAATTTTAGTTTAAAAAACCAGTAGTTGAGATGTGTTGACTTGAGAGCTGTTTGCAGAAAGATTATATTAGAAAGGACAAAATCATTCAGAAAACCAGGAAAAAATGAGGTGCTATGGAAGGAATTACACAACTAGTGAGTAAAATTCAAGATGTTAATCATAAATTGACAATTTTGAGACTTGTATTTTTGCCTAGGATGCAAAAAGTTGAAAAGACTGTTTCCAATCTAAAGATAAGAAAAAGTCAGATAAATTACAAAATCAGAACTTGAGATCATCAGAGAGCTCATGTCAAAGGGAGCTCAACTGAAAACCCATAGGCAGTCTGCTCCAAGGAGAAATGAAGTGTAAGCAGTGACTTATGTGGCAGGACATGGTAAGGAGAGATAGTGGATGCTGTTGAGCTAAAGTTTTTAATGAATTTCTTGAGGCCAAGTGAGAGTATTGAAATTGTGGGAGTCGTAGACACAAAGAGAGTCTACATTCACTCACAAATTCTTATTCACAAGCTTCCAGCGGTGCTCATGAGTAAACCTAGGAACCAGGAGTCAGAGATGGGAAACAGTGACTATGAGAAAGACATGAAGCTCCTCCTAGAAATTTCTCTCATATGGTACAATATATTTATAATGATAGGGAAAGAAAAATGAATGCTGTCATTCCCAAGGAACATATGAAGACCCATTGCAACTGGGAAGAGGCAAAAGGAAAAAAGGACCCTTTTATCTCAGGGGGAAAGACAGAAAAATTCCTGGTGCTAGGGTCCTACACTAGCTCAATTATGCATGGGCAGAGGAGACTGGTGGGCTACAGTCTATGGGGATGCAAACAGCTGGACATGACCAAGTCAATAGGCACGCATCCACAATAGTTGGGCAATGGGCAGGAAACTCTCTTGCAAACAAGGCTCACCAAATATTCAAGTCAGAGTATGGTTGCAATGTGAAAAGAAGAGCATGTCAAAGCTCCACTCCAGAGACTTAAGCCCTGGGCTTGCCTAAGAATGAGGCTGGAACAAGACCACAGAGAAAAACCTTGTCTCTCTGTGCCCCTGGGCAGCAAGCAATAGCAGTGACTTATGAAAAAAGCTCCTGCGTGATGCAAGGACACAGGATGTTTTGCCAAAAGTTTTCACTTTCATCTCAGGTTCAAAGGATTTGTTAACAAAATAAGCCACTCATCATATACAAATAAATATTACAGATATTTATTAGAGAATTATCTAGCTTACTTTCAACACACTAACATTAAATGAAAACAGAAATTGAAAGAGCAGAGAGTACATCACCAAATTGGGTTTTGACCAACATCCAGACTTAAACAGCACTGGGAAGTCCTGTGTTACAGCACATCTAGAGTCCCAATTGGGAAAGGGTCCCAAGCGGTGCATCTGTGGGTGAGACTTCCAAGACTGCAGTTCAGGGTTCCCGCTTATAATCCCAGGACAGGTGCAAACTGATATCATTATCAATCTGTGATCAAATTGCAAGCCTGGTTTCCTGTTAATGTTATTTGCTTTGTTGTATAAAACTTTGTTGTATAAAACTAGTTAAGCCTGGGGCTTGGTTTACCAGACCTGCTCCAGGGTCTCAACAATCTCAAGATTTCTCCCTCATCTTACCTATGGTGCTGCAAGTCTTGCACTCACACCATGCAGTCACTCCCAGTTACTCCCAGTCAGAGCGGTGTCCAGGCAGGTTAGAAGCAAGGTCAGAGGCCTCCTTTGCTTTATCTTTGAAGCCTAAAAAAGACTATTCATTTAATTTCCCTAACAACATGGAAGACTGAAAGTTGAGAACTAGCATAAACAATCAAACTAGCAAAAGCAAAACCCACTGGAAATATGGTACATTCTTGCCTGAAAACACATGCTAAAGCAAGCTGAAGTAAGTGGTACAGTGAAAGTTACCATAACAATGCCAAAACAAATTTAGGTCAACCTCTGACCAAACTGACTCACCCCTTCTCACCTTTTCACATTAAAAGACTAACAGAGGAAGAGATATGCACATTACAAGCATAAATATCATTTACCCGAGTCTCTACTGGTCTATATAATATGTGTGCAATGCAATAAAAAATTATAAGATGTAAACACACACACGCAAACACAAAAACCCCACAACTGTCTGGCCAAGAGACAAAATAATAGAATCAGTCTCAGGTACAACCTGGATGTTGAAACTGTCAGACAGGGATTTTGACATAACTGGCTAATGTGTTAAAAATCTGTAGTGAAAAAAGTGGGCAATAGCATTTAATGTGTAAGGGATTTCAGCAGAGAGATAATTATAAGAAACAAATGTAAATGCTAGAACTAGAAACACAAACTGAACCACAAAAGAAAAATAAAAGTGAGCAGGACGTATCATGGCACTCAAGAGCTGGGGACAAAATCAAACTTTAACATATTAATACATGCAACTGGAATCTCAGATGGAGAAAAACTTTTGATTTGAGACAATCCTCTTGATAGCATAAACATTTAAATGTTATAAGTCTCTCTCTTGGCAGTGCTTTATGTGCCAACCACAAATTTTCATATGCTGAATTTTCATTCATCAATATACTTTTTTTTTCTATGATATTCTCTTTATCCCATACATTATTTAAAAGTATGCTGCTTAGTCTTCAAGTGTTTGGAAATTTTGCCTTTTATTTTACTATTATTATGTTCTAGTTTGATTCCATTTTGGTCAGAAAATATAAACCATATGATCTAAAGATGGTGACTGCAGACACGAAATTAAAAGATATTTACTCTTTGGAAGAAAAGCTATGACAAACCTAGAATAGCATATTAGAAAGCAGAGACATCATTTTGCTGACAAAGGTCCATAGAGTCAAAGCTATAGTTTTTCTAGTAGTCATGTACACATGTGAGAGCTGGAAGATTAAAAAAGGCTGAGTGCCAAAGAATTGATGCTGTCAAATTGTGGTGCTGGAGAAGACTCAGGAGTCCCTTGGACTGCAACCAGATCAAGTCAGTAATCCTAAAGGAAATCAACCCTGACTATTCATTGGAAGGATTGATGCTAAAGTTGAAGGTCCAATACTATGGCCACCAGATGGGAAGAGCAAACTCACTAAAAAGGACTGATTGAAGGAAAAATTGAAGGCAAAAGGAGAAGGGGACAGTAGAGGATTAGATGTTTAGCATCATCAACTCAATGGACATGAATTTGAGCAAATTGTAGAAGACAGAGTGGCCTGGCATGCTGCACGGGGTCGCAAAGAGTCAGACTTAGTGACTGAACAACAACAACAAAATAATTTCTTTTAATTAACTGAGAATTTTTTATGGCCCTTTTCTCCTACTCTAGAGTATTCTGAATCATGTTTGACAGCTGATGCAACAATTATGGTGGTTCTAAATATAGACAGTCATATTTATTAGTTGAAGATTTTTGTGTCTATATTCATAATAGATATTGGCTTAGTTTTCTTTATTGTAACCTCTGTCTGATTTTGGCATCTGTCTCTGATTATATCTGAGAGTTGGCACTTTTGACCTTTCACTGCCTTGTCAGAGATGCCACTGAGTACTCCTGGGATCAGTGCTTGTGCCTCCAGGTTTGTTGGTGTCTTGCTGCTGCAAGCGTTGCTTGTGTCACAGCTTGGAGCACTGGAATGATGGACTCGTCTGCTGTGCCCCTAATTTGCAGGCTCTGTAGCTGTGGCCGGAGGGATTCGGTACAGGAGGATCTGGTGTCATGGGTACTTCTGCCATGTCATGTGTTGTTATATTCATGGATCTTTCTGCTTCCAGTGGCGGGTGGAGGGCTGGAATTGTTGGCACCCTTGGACTTCCTTTGTGGCTCAGCTGGAAAAGAATCCACCTACAATGTGGGAAATGTGGGTTCAATCTCTGGGTTGGGAAGATCCCCTGGAGAAGGGAAAGGCTACCCACTCTAGTATTCTGGCCTAGAGAATTCCATGGACTGTATAGTCCATGGGGTCGCAAAGAGTTGGACATGACTGAGCGACTTTCACTTTGCAACTGAAGGGATGGAGTTCCAGACTCTACTGCCACTGCTGCCCAACTGCCTGTGCCAGGAGGCTGGTGTTGTGTGAGCTACCTTCCCTGCTTCTACCAGGTTCTACAGGGCTGCGGGCTCTCAGCTATAGGGCTGGAAGCCAAGATTTCAGGCACTGCCTCCAGTGTTCCCCTAGTCCTTCTTCTATGTATTCTGGTCCACCCATCTCTAGGTGTGCAGATAAATGGAATTCTCCTGTGTTCTGGTATATTGGGCAGAGGCATCTTTTTGAAGTTGTAGATTCTTTACTTTTAGATTGAAGAGGAGAAAAAAAGGAGCATCTTATTCTACTATCATGCAGAAATCTCTCTTACATTTTATTTTTTTGCTGAGGTTTTCTACTTTTTCATTTGTTTTCCATAGTTGTTTATTAAAGGATTTTAACTATGACTGCTTTAAAATATTCGTAGATAGTTCTAACAACTTTGTCATATTTGTGTTGGCATCTATTGACTTCTTTTTTTCATCCAGTTTTATATCTTCCTGTTTCTTGGTATAAGCAGTGAGTTTTGATTGCTACCTGGACATTTTTGTATGATATTGTGAGACCATAGCTTATTTAAACCTATTTTAGATGGATTTATGTTGACACCACCTTAGCAGGAGAAGATTTGCCTTGCACTGACAGTTGGAAATAGAAGTACAAGTTTCTTAAAACAGTGTGCTCTGTTGATACACGGTTGGAGAGTCCTCATTATTGCTTGGCAGGGTTAGGAGTTTGGGAGTTGCAGTTCTCCATGTGGTCTCCACTAACACTGCAGGGTAGGCTTGTCACTAGCCAGGAGAGATGAAAGGCTTGTCTCACTACTTGCTTATCTCTGAAACCATCCTGGCAGGGAGGGGATTGGGGCAACTTTTATAGTCTTATAAGGATGAAGGTATAGGCTCCTCACTTGGTTTTTGCTAGCATGATTGAGGTGGAGCTACACTTTTTTCCCCCCTTCTTTGGTGTTTGAATGAATGAAGTTGAGAAGGTATATATATATTTTAAGTCTTTTCTTTTGCTAGGCTGCCCCTTTCCTGTTTCCCTTGGCTGTTATTGTTCAGTCTCTAGGTCATGTCCAACTCTCTGTGACTCCGTGGACTGCAGCACACCAGGCTTCCCTATCCTTCACTATCTCCTGGAGTTTGCTCAGATTCATGTGCATTGAGCCAGACTAGAGAGAGAGGCTCTTGTTGGAGTTTCTTCTTACATGTGCCTATTGGTAGTTCCAGTTTGCCAGTTTCTTTGGCTACATGTCTGGGATATAAGATACTCCAAGGAACTCACCACTGTGTCATTCTGTGGGTCCTATGGTCCCTAAACAGTCTTTCTTCTTTCTTCTTCATAAATTGTCCTTATTGGGAAGAATAAGAAGTACATTACTCTGTCTTCCCAGAAACTGAAGTCTCCTTGTTTTTTTTCTTTTTGTTTACATTTTACTCACTAGTGCTTTGTCTTTACTATTTTTTTATCTTCTAAATTCATATATTTTTTACTGATTAACTTCCAAATATAAAATATATTCCTTTAGGATAAAATTATTTGAGGAAGATGAAATAGAGATACAAGTTTAAGGAGAAACATGACATGTTAAATTTCTGAATGCTAAAGAAAAGCTTAAGTTTTTTCAAATAAAGGATGGTTGGTTAAAAAATGTATTCTTGTATTCATATTCCTTAGACACATGTAAAAAGAGAGATGTAACAGTTTTATTTAATAATGCCGTATTTATATTTAACTGGGAATTAACATCCTTCAGAACTATTACAAACATTTCTGATTAAAGATGATAGCCAATTTAAAAATTGGCAAGAAGTTTTATCATTTTTCAAAAATATTAAGGGACTTTGTCAGCAAGAAAGATTAAATCCATTGCTCTGGGATATGTGCCTGAGGATGGGGAGGCAGCTGGACCCACTTCTACGGTGCTGTGGTCCGCGCCTTCGCCGCCTGCTAACTCGCATCCCGCTTCCCTCCAGGCGGGTCCACGCATGAAGACAGCAGCCTACGGGCTACATGAAAATGACATGTTGGTGTCGTTCAAGAGTGAGGCTGAGAGCCTCAAGGGCAAACTTGAGGAGGAGAGGGCCAAGCTGCCCGACTTGGAGCTGCACCAGGTGGCCGAGCACGTGGAGGCCCCAGAGCAGTTTGTCATGAAGACCAGAAGGACCCTCAAAGGCCATGGGAACAAGGTTCTGTGCATGGACTGGTTCAAGAATAAGAGGAGGATGGTGACCTCCTTGCAGGATGGGAAGGTGGTAGTGTGGGATTCCTTCACTACTAACAAGGAGTGCGGAGTCGCGATGAACTGCAAGTGAGTGGTGGCGTGTGCATACGCCCTGTTGGGACGTGCCACTGCATACGGTGGTTTGGATAATACGTGTTCTGTGTATCTACTGACGTTTGACAACAATGGAAACAAGGCTGCCAAAAAGAAGTCTGTTGCTATGCACACCGACTGTCAGCTTGCGGCTTCACCAACTCTGATGTGCAGATCCTGACAGCCAGCAGCGACGGCACGTGTGCGCTGTGGAAAGTGGAGAGCAGGCGGCGGCTGCAGTGCTTTTCATGGGCATGGGACCGACGTACTCTGTTTGGACCTGGCCCCCTCAGAGACATGGAACACCTTGTTTGAGGGATGTGACAAGAAGTCCGTTGGGTGGGACATGTTCCCTGGACAGTGTGTGCAGGCCTTTCAAACACAAGAATCTGACATCAACAGTGTCTGGTACTAATCTGGGTGGAGATGCCTTTGCTTCGGGATCAGATGATGTGTGTGTTGCCTCTATTGCCTCTGGGCAGCTTCCAGCGTGGACTTCTCCCTCAGTGTATCCTGCTGGACACAACGATTATACCATCAACGTCTGGGATGTCCTCAAGGGGTCCCCAGTCACCTCTTGTTTGAATATGAAAACCACGTTAATACTCTATGAGTTTCCCCTGATGGGGCTGCCTTTTGCTCAGGATCATGAGATCATACCCTCAGAGTCTGGGCTTGATCACAGTGCTCATAGGTACCTGGGGAAAAAATTTGAAATCATCACATGTGAATAGATCCTGCTTCTAGAGGATCTGAGAGTTTATTGCAAGTTAGCTTATGGAAGCAGCTCCATGACTGAAAGTTCACCAAGCGTCTCCAACATTACTATCGAAACCATTACCCTTGGAAAGATCCCAAGGTAAGCCTTCAGCACTAGGAGAACACCCTCAAGTATAGTGTTTATTATTTTGAACTCTTTAAAAAATTCATCTATTTTTAAAGTTATTCTAAATTATATGACTCTCAACTCATTTTTGGTGCTGTAGTCTTGCTGCTTGTTCAGTGGTAAAGAATCTGCAGGACACACAGTCTCAGTTCCTAGGTTGGGAAGATCCCTTGGAGAAGGAAATGGCAACCCATTCCAGTATTGCCTGGGAAATCCCATGGAAAGGGGAGCGTGGTAGGCTACAGTCAATGGAGTTGCAAAAGAGTCGGACTCGGCTTTAGAGAATGTGAAATTGACTTCCAAATGGTTGTGTCTTTTTACAGTCTCATTGGTAGTGCATGCCAGTTCTCAGGGTCTTACAATCTTGCCAGCACTGATGCTATCACATTAAAGAAAAAAATTTTTTTGACTATAATCAGAGTAAAATGGTGTCTCACTCTGAACTTTGGTTCTAGTTTGGATTTCCCTGATGATTGATGAGGGTTTCCCTGCTGCTGCTGCTGCTGCTGCTGCTGCTAAGTCGTTTCAGTCGTGTCCAACTCTGTGCGACCCCAGAGATGGCAGCCCACCAGGCTTCCCTGTCCCTGAGATTCTCCGGGCAAGAACACTGGAGTGGGGTGCCATTGCCTTCTCCAAGGGGATGCTAGTAGTAAAGAACATGCCTGCTAATTCAGGAGATGCAGGAGATGTTAGTTGGATCCCTAGGTGGGAAAGATACCCTGGAGGAGGAAATGGCAACCCACTCCAGTATTCTTGCCTGGAGAATCCCATGGTCAGAGGAGCCTGGTGGGCTATAGTCCCTGGGATCACAAACAGTCAGACACGGCTAAGCAACTGAGCATGCACAATGGTTGATGAAGGTGAGCACCTTTAAAGTCTTTATTTCCATTTTTATCTTCTTTTCATATAAGTGGCTAGAGTTGCGGATACTTAAATTTTCCCCCAAATTTTCTACTGGTTTAATTTCAATTTTCACATTGACTTGAAGGCATTCTCTCTGTCTTCACTAACATTTTTTCAATTATTATGGTGTATTTAATTTCTGAAAGCTTTGGGTTATATAGTCACTCTTGTTATAATATTTTGGATAAGCATAATTTCGATTTCAATGAAGACTTATATATTAATCTTTTCCTTTGCAGTTTATTTTCTTTTTGTCTGAAAAAAGAAAGTTTTCTTTTTGTTTGAGAAATTTCTTCTTAACCCCCAGGTAACAGAGATATTTCCTGTTTTCTTCTGAAATATTTTGTAACTTTGACATTCATGTTTAAATCTCTAATTCATCTGACATTGATCTTTGTATGAAAGATTATGTAAGACTCTGATTTCATTTTTCCTCTATAAAATTGTTTGCATACAATTTATTGAATAATTCCCCTCTCATTCACATATTGTCAATGTCACTTCTATTAAAATTTTAGCTTTTATGTATCTGTGGGACTCCTTTTGGGCTTGGTCCATTGGTCTGTCTGAGAGTACCATAGAGTTTATTTACTGATTTTTTTTTTTTTTTGCTGTTGTTAGAAAGAAAATTGAGGGCAAGAGTTTATGGAAAACTTGAACACACAGGAAATTTGAATGTCTTTACCTGTTTTATTTGGGATTATAAGAAGTATTAAAAAGTTGTATATGTGCTATGTATGTGTATGTGCAATTTTTAAAAAAAATATTTATTTTTAATTGATTGGTGATTGGTTTACAATATTGATTTGACTTCTGTCACACATTAACATGAATTAACCATAGGTATACATATGTCCCCTCTCCTCAAACATACTTATATGATACTGACCTTCCTGTTTAAAGTTGTTTTGCTTATCTCTAGAGCTGGCTATTATAAATTATTACTTTTTAATGACTGGAGTTCTTTTCAGTTAGCTACTATAGAACAGATGGTATAGAACAGGAACCAGACCTAGTCTGGGCTAGCAGGAAATCTCCCTGGTTCTCAGTGGAACTCCATAGGATAAAAAATTGTGTATGTGTGTGTGTGTATGTGTGTGTGTGTATGTGTGTGTGTGTATCCTTGACCAAGGGATGGTAGGTATAGTGATTTACTCAGGGCTTCTTCTCTGTCTTGCTGCAGTAGTTACAAAGAATGTGTCTATTTCTTCAGCTCTGTTTCCCCTGCAAATTCATTTTCCAACAAGGTAGCAGAAAGCTCTTGTAACTGCTTCCATCCCTTCTGTTGTAGGTGGTCCAAACTAGGGTTGTTGGTTTTAATTTCCTTTCTCTACCTGAGTTTTTCAGTGGTGAACAGCTTGTCTCCTTTTTCCTTTTTTCCATTACCTTGGTCCAAGGTGCATTCCACTCAGTAGCCCTTTTTCCTTTATTTTGAATTTGAATATCAAGGGTTTTTGTTGTTATAAAATGAAATTTCCATTTTACTTCCTTTCTCTCCTTGCTTTTGGTTGATTTCAGAAAGAAGATGGCAGCTCAGAGGTTTTTACATATCTAGCCTGAAATGTTAGCTTGATGTTTGAAGTCACTGACATAATTTACGTATCAGGCTTTATCTTTGACTGAGATATCAAACTCTAGAGACTATTTGCCTAGGGGGAAAAAAACTTAATATTACCTACACTGTGGAAAAGTTGTAATAGATCATAATGCAATCAAAAGTTTAAGATAAAGTATTTTTGCAAATTTCAATTGCATTTTACAAAGTGCCTTTGCAAAAAGGTTTACTGGCATAATATATATTTGAAATTCATGAATAAGTCCCGACACATTTATTGAAATATGCATCAGAGGAAAATTTAATATAATTTTTTCTCATTTCCTATTTTTGGCAGCACAATATTGGCAGGAAGTATTTATTTAAGCATATACCACATATCTAGTACTGAGTATAAAGTAAGTCAGGAATTGACTTTTTAGCACTGCAGAAGAAAATTACTAACTGGCTAAAACATATTGAGAGTCTCAAAAGACCTACTAGAGATTATCTTTTAATATTTTGAAACATTTTACTTGAAAATAACCAGGAATATGTATCGAACAGTGGATGCAGGTTTATAAACTCCTCATTTAATATGCTACTTATTTTAAGGTGATAAAATTCCACAGAAGAGGAAAATTTGAGGTGAATTCTGTCTCAGCAAGGTTTCTTTATTTTTGGGGGTCCTAAATTTTAAAATACTCCTTAATCTCGTGATCAGCTCTTTATGATTGGCTTCTTTCCTTATTGTATCTTGGTTTAGTTAACTTCAGCCCTCTCTTTAGTTCTTTAATGCTTTTTTTTGTTGTTGTTTTTTCTAATTTTGTCCAACATTTTACTTCTTTGGGGGTTGCAGGGTTAGTCTGAAATGCCTTGCTTACTGATACTGGATATGATAGCCTTGCTATATTTTATAAGACCTAGAATTTTAATGGCTGTCCTAATGACACTAATGCCCTAATAGTTGTCCTAATGATGCTAGGAGGTTGAGATTCCAATCATATGCTATAAAAAACTGCATGGAGCCTATAATCTTTTGCAGTGGCTAAAAAGCATTCAGAAATATTTTAAAAGGTACATTATGAAGAAATCTTAAGATTCAAGCTCTGTTTTATTTATGAATAAAGTTTTATATTTTATGAATATTCTATGGTTGGGTAATGTAATTTTTTTCTTTTTTTAGCTATAATTAATGAATGATTACTTTTTGCTCAAAGAGCTATCAATAAATCAATGGTATTCATTGCTATTGGTAGTGTCATAGTAGAAAAGATACTGTATTTTTGTATAATATATCTGGCTATAACATTTGCCCTTTATGAATATTCAACTGAATCTTCTAGTTAAGTTGTGTTAATTATTGTCCTCAGAGACCTATTGAATTCAGTGGTACCTGTGTAATGAGATCTTAAAGTATTCCTAGTGATGAGATCTCCCGAAAAATTCCTGAACTAATCTTATTTCCAGCCAGTAATAATTTCTTCGAAAAGAAGTCATTTAGTTTAGAACACTATAAAACAAAATCTTTAAGAGTTATAAAGGTTTAGCATAAAGGATACTATTTATCTTTGATTTAACAAATATTTAATTGTTATGAAAATGTTAGGTACTGGAGATTTTCAGTAAATAAAACAAATCTTGCCTCAACTTTTAATATATATATATATATATATATATTCATTTGGCTTAGAGTCTATTGTAATTTCACTAGTCTCTAGTAAAAATTAATCAATTTTTGTCAAGTCTAATTAACTCAAGATTCAGGATTTCTCATAAAACTCTAATATATTCCTCCTTGGACTTAAATAGTATCTAAGAGCCTAATATCTTTATGAGAATTAATTAGCTTTATTACTGAAGAATGGGACTGCTTAACTTGGTATGAAGTTCCAGGTTTCAGGTTCTGTAATTCATGATATTGTAATAGTTAGATTCTTGCTTTTTATTATCTTGTTAAGGCTGTTCTTATCTTTGTGTAGCTACAAGGGAATGAGTCTTTGTCAGTTCTTGTGGACCTAGGGAGTATAGGAGGCAAGAAGCAGATGTATTTTAAGAGACAGAATGAAGCAATGGAAATAGCAAAGGTGTGGTATCAGGCAAGGACTGAAATACTTGCAGTGCCACTTATTGAATGAATTTCAACAAATCATTTAATCTCTTGAGCCTCAAATTATTTGTCTATAAATTAAGAATTATAATGCTACCTTGGTGGGTTTGAGAATACCAAACAATATAATGTATATGAGTATATTGCTCATGGTAACAGTTATAAATATCATAACCGTCACCACCTCCTTCTCTCTGCCTCCCAGCCCCAAGGTGGTATCAAATCACAAGTTCCAAAGCAAACATTGAGAAACGTTGTTTTCTCCTTTCTCTCATTCTGAAACCTCTTTTCTGGGCTTTACATTAAGGTACCTGATGAAAGTGTTTGTTGCACTCTCTGCCAAGAAGATCATTAAAGTTATCTAGTTGGAAATTAAATGATAAACTTGCTTCACTCTGGAATATGAAACTTGTGGATAGGAGGTCAAATTTCTCTTGTTAGAAAAAGAATAATAATAGCTCTTGGCTGTTTAGGTTGAAATAATATGTTTTCTCTGATAATTAATCTGATAATAAAAAGCTGTGGCTAGTTCTTATAAGAGGTAAATTTTGCAGACTAAGAAAAGCTCTGTTTGGTGTTAACAGTTCAAGGTTGAATAACTTTATGCTGATGTAGCAAGAGCTAATTCATTAGATTTCAACTAAACAAATTGGCAGTCTGTGAATTTGAGATGAATTTGATGTAGCTGGTGATTTTACATTTAAATATATAATAAGGTGAAAAAGAAATTGCTACTATGTCTTATTTTGCTTTGGAAAAACTGAGTTTGAACAAGCTGGTCTCAATTTGAGTCTTGAATTTCATGCTGGTTTATCTAATTTCAAGAAAAATTACTGACCCAAGTTCATTGGAGGAAATTATTTTCCACACCATGAGCTCTTTTTCAGACTATTGTTCAAATGAACTACAACAAGGTAAATGTTTTTCAAGAGAACAGAATAGAGCACTGGAGAGAAAATTAGTAATTTTTCTATTGTCTATAAGTGAAAATATATCTTTTAATTATGAATTTAACTTTAAGAATAACTTGATCACATTTATAAATATGTCCAACAAAAGAGTTCAATTTAGTTTCAAAGAGCTGAATGATGAACATTAAAAAGCCATTTTTGACAAATGTTTGGCATAAACATTCGCATGAAATTCTTGTTATTTTTTCGGCTTTTGGTCTGATTCTGCTGGTAATCTTTGTCATGACTAAGCAAGCTACTTGAATAATCTTTCTATTACATGCTCTCATGTTTAAAATCAGCTTATGCCTTATAATTAAAGGAGTTTTACATCTGATAGCTATGGGTTTGAATTTATATAAGTCCATTATTTACTAGTTGTGTCATTTTAAATTTATTTTTAAGAGTTAACCACTTTTATTTCAGGTACTTTTATGTAGCAGAGTAATATGTTTAACTATTTTACAGAGATATAAATGCAAACATATGAAAAACATTGACATATATGGTAATTCTATACACGTAGTTTTTGTTTTTTGTATTCTGCTTTTTTTGTATAACAACATTTGTAAATATGTCTTTCACTAGATATTTTTCACTAGATATTCACTAGATATATTTCACTAGATATTCACTAGATATTTCACTAGATATCTTTTTTAATTGCTAAATTAAATTTTAACACTGTATGGACATACCATAATTTACTAGATTGATTCCTTGTTTTTGGACACATAGGTAATTTCTTACTCCCCCCCCCCTCAGCTTTATTGAGACATAATTGACATATCAATATAAAATTAGTAAGTTTAAGGTGTACATTAGTTGTTTTGATATGTGTATATTGAAAAACAATCACTACAGTAAGTTTAGTATATTCATTGCCTCACATAAATATAATTTTTGTTGGCAGTGATAAAAACTTTAAATCTTTTCTCTTAGTTATTCAAATATACAATAACATATTGTTAATGTGGTTACCATGCTCTATATTATTTATTTATCCCCAGAACTTATTCATCTTATAATTGGAAATTTGTACCTTTTAACTCCCTTCTCCTATTTCCCACACCCCCACACCTGGCAACCACCAATTTGTTCTCTAGTTTTTAGATTACACGTGTGAGATCATATAGTATTTCTATTTCACCATCTGAATTATTCCACTTATCATAATGCCTTTACTTCATTTAAGTCTTTGCAAATGACAGGATTTCCTTCTTTTTTAAAAGGTTGAATAGTATTCAATTGTATGTATGTACCACAACTTTGTCCATTCACCCATCAATGAACTCTTAGGTTCATTCTAGTCTTGGCTTTTGTAAAACATTGTCAGCTCTAGGTGAGTGATCACACCATAGTGATTATCTGGGTTGTGAAGAACTTTTTTGTACAGTTAGAGTCCCTTGGACTGCAAGGAGATCCAACCAGTCCATTGTGAAGGAGATCAGCCCTGGGATTTCTTTGGAAGGAATGATGCTAAAGCTGAAACTCCAGTACTTTGGCCACCTCATGTGAAGAGTTGACTCATTGGAAAAGACTCTGATGCTGGGAGAGATTGGGGGCAGGAGGAGAAGGGGAACAACAGAGGATGAGATGGCTGGATGGCATCACTGACTCGATGGATGTGAGTCTGGGTGAACTCCGGTAGTTGGTGATGGACGGGGAGGCCTGGCGTGCTGCGATTCATGGAGTCGAAAAGAGTCAGACATGACTGAGTGACTGATCTGATCTGATCTGTGTACTCTTGCCACCTCTTTTTAATATCTTCTGCTTCTGTTAGGTCCATACCATTTGTGTCCTTTATCGAGCCCATCTTTGCATGAAATATTCCCTTGGTATCTCTAATTTTCTTGAAGAGAACTCTAGTCTTTCCCATTCTGTTGTTTTCCTCTATTGCTTTGCATTGATCGCTGAGGAAGGCTTTCTTATCTCTCCTTGCTATTCTTTGGAACTCTGAATTCAAATCGGTATATCTTTCCTTTTCTCCTTTGCTTTTTGAATCTCTTCTTTTCACAGCTATTTGTAAGGCCTCCTCAGACAGTCATTTTGCTTTTTTGAATTTATTTTTCTTGGGGATAGTCTGGATCCCTGTCTCCTGTACAATGTCATGAACCTCTGTCCATAGTTCATCAGGCACTCTGTCTATTAGATCTAGTCCCTTAAACCTATTTGTCACTTCCACTGTATAATCATAAGGGATTTGATTTAGATCATACTTGAATGGTCTAGTTGTTTTCCCTACTTTCTTCAATTTAAGTCTGAATTTGGCAATGAGGAGTTCATGATCTGAGCCACAGTCAGCTCCCGGCCTTGTTCTTCTGTGCAAGACTACACAGAACTGTACAAAAAAGATCTTCATGACCCAGATAATCATGATGGTGTGATCACTCACCTAGAGGCAGACATCCTGGAATGTGAAGTCAAATGGGCCTTAGGAAGCATCACTACGAACAAAGCTAGTGGAGGTGGTGGAATTCCAGTTGAGCTATTTCAAATTCTAAAAGATTATGCTGTGAAAGTGCAGTACTCAATATGTCAGCAAATTTGGAAAACTCAGCACTGGCCACAAACTGTAAAAGGTCAGTTTTCATTCTAATCCCAAAGAAAGGCAATGCCAAAGAGTGCTCAAACTACCACACAATTGCACTCATCTCACACACTAGTAAAGTAAGGCTCATAATTCTCCAAGCCAGGCTTCAGCAATACATTAACCATGAACTTCCAGATGTTCAAGCTAGTTTTAGAAAAGGCAGAGGAACCAGAGATCAAATTGCCAACATCTGTTGGATCATCAAAAAAGCAAGAGAGTTCCGGAAAAACATCTATTTCTGCTTTATTGACTATGCCAAAGCCTTTGACTGTGTGGATCACAAAAAACTGTGGAAAATTCTGAAAGAGATGGGAATACCAGACCACCTAACCTGCCTCTTGAGAAACCTATATGCAGGTCAGGAAGCATCAGTTAGAACTGGACATGGAACAACAGACTGGTTCCAAAAAGGAAAAGGAGTACGTCAAGGCTGTATATTGTCACCCTGCTTATTTAACTTACATGCAGAGTACATTATGAGAAACGCTGGGCTGGATGAAGCACAAGCTGGAATCAAGATTGCTGGGAGAAATATCAATAACCTCAGATATGCAGATGACACCACCCTTATGGCAGAAAGTGAAGAGGAACTAAAAAGCCTCTTGATGAAAGTGAAAGAGGAGAGTGAAAAATTTGGCTTAAAACTCAACATTCAGAAAACTAAGATTATGGCATCCGGTCCCATCCCTTCATGGCAAATAGATGGGTAAACAGTGGAAACAGTGGCTGACTTTATTTTTTGGGGGCTCCAAAATCATTGCAGATGGTGATTGCAGCCATGAAATTAAAAGACGCTTACTCCTTGGACTGCAAGGAGATCCAACCAGTCCATTCTAAAGGAGATGGGTCCTGGGTGTTCTTTGGAAGGAATGATGCTAAAGGTGAAACTCCAGTACTTTGGCCACCTCATGTGAAGAGTTGACTCATTGGAAAAGACTCTGATGCTGGGTGGGATTGGGGGCAGGAGGAAAAGGGGACGACAGAGGACGAGATAGCTGGATGGCATCACCAACTCGATGGACGTGAGTTTGAGTGAACTCCGGGAGATGGTGATGGACAGGGAGGCCTGGCGTGCTGCAATTTATGGGGTCGCAAAGAGTTGGACACGACTGAGCGACTTAACTGACTGAACTCCTCGGAAGGAAACTTTTGACCAACTTGCTGCTGCTGCTGCTAAGTCGCTTCAGTCATGTCCGACTCTGTGCAACCCCATAGACAGCAGCCCACCAGGCTCCTCCATCCCTGGGACTCTCCAGGCAAGAACACTGGAGTGGGTTGCCATTTCCTTCTCCAAGGCATGAAAGTGAGAAGTGAAAGTGAAGTTGCTCAGTCGTGTCCGACTCTCTGCGACCCCATGAACTGCAACCTACCAGGCTCTTCCATCCACGGGATTTTCCAGGCAAGAGTACTTAGACAGCATATTAAAAAGCAGAGACATTACTTTGCCAACGAAGGTCCGTCTAGTCAATGCTATGGTTTTTCCAATAGTCATGTATGGATGTGAGAGTTGCACTATAAAGAAAGCTGAGCGCCAAAGAATTGATGATTTTGAACACTGATGTTGGCGAAGACTCTTGAAACTATTTTAGACTGCAAGGAGATCCAACCAGTCCACCCTAAAGATCAGTCCTGTATGTTCATTGGAAGGACTGATGCTGAATCTGAAAGTCCAATGCTTTGGCCACCTGATACAAAGAACTGACTCATTTGAAAAGACCCTGATGCTGGGAAAGATTGAAGGCAGGAGGAGAAGGGGACAACAGAGGATAAGATGGTTGGGTGACATCACCGACTCAATGGATATGAGCTTTAATAAACTCTGGGAGTTGGTGATGGACAGGGAGGCCTGGCGTGCTGCAGTCCATGGGGTCGCAGAGAGTCGAATTCGACTCAGTGACTAAACTGAACTGATTGTAATCATGCTGCAATGAACACAGGAGTACAATATCTTTTTGATATAGTGATTTTGTTCCCTTTGGATTTATACCAAGAAATATATATGATTGTTAGAGCATATGTAGTTCTATTTTTAATTCTTTTGAGGAATGTATATACTATTTTCCATAGTGTCTGCACCAGTTTACATTTTCATCATCAGTACATAAAAGTTCTGCTTTCTCCACATCCTAGCAAACACTTGTCATTTGTTGTCTCTTTGATAATAGTCATTCCAAAATGTGTGAAGTGATACCTTCTGGTTTTGATTTGCATTTCCCTGAGAATAGTGATGTTAAACACCTCTTTACCTACCTGTGGGTCACGTGTATGTTCTCTTTAGAAAAATATCTGTTCATCGAAAGCCTCAATAATATTAAAAGATTGAAAAATCACTGGGATGACTGCAGAGGAGAAAGCATTTAAATAAGAAATTAATATCAAAAATACTTTAAAAATCCATGTATTTGGAAATTAAATGTCCACTTTTAAATGATGAGTGGGTGTATCCAAGAAACTATAGCAAGGAAAATTAGAAAATATTTGTAACAGAATAAAAATGAAAAGAGTATTTATCAGAAATTTTTGCAGACAGCTGAAGCTGCTCAGTGTAACTAAATACAATGTGTAATCTTGAATAAGGTCTGAAAACAAAATACCAGTCACTGCATGAAAGTCTGTGAAATTCTGACTAAGTCTGTAAAATTCTGACAAAGTCTGTACTTTAGTTAATAATACTGTATCACATGTTAACTTCCTGTTTGTTTTATTTTTGTTGTTGTTGTTAAAACATACTATTTTTTTTGTATTCTCAGAATTGGATTTGAAGTTTCAAGCTTCAATGGCTAAGTCAAAGATCTCTCTTGATAATGTCACATTACACTCTAAAATCTGTGGGTTATTTTCAAATATTTTGATACTGATTTCCCACATAATTCCACAGTGTGGATTCCAGCACATGGACTTCTTCTCAGGAAGGTCTGCCTGGTTCTGGGCACTGCTGAGAGTGTAATCCACAAACAGCAGAGACCAACACTGATCTCCAATAAGGCATCACCACCTGGGTGATCAGTCACCTACCTGGTAGCAGACTGATTAATTCAGACTCATTCTACAGTGGAAGGGCCAGTGTTTTGTTCTTACTGGAATGGACACTCTGAATATAGATTTGCAAGCCCTGAACTCAGTGCTTCTACCAAATTGCCATCTGTGGACTTATAGAATGTCTTATCTACCATCATGGCATTCCACACAGCACTACTTCCAATCATGAAACTCACTTCCCAGCAAATGAAGCACAGCACTGGGCCCATGCTCATGGAATCCACTGGTTTTACCATGTTTCCTTCAATCCTGAAGCAGCTGCCTTGATAGCATAGTGGAGTGGGCTCTTGAAGACTTGGTTACATTTCCAGCTAGATGGCAAAACCTTGTAAGTCTGGGCAAGGTTTCCCAGAAGGCTGTGTATGTTCTGAACCAGCATCCAATATATGGTGTTCTTTCTTTTGTAGCCAAGATTATTGGGGTCCAAGAATCTAGGAGTGGCATCACTCACTATTACCCATAGTCACCACTAGCAAAATTTCTGTCCCTTCAGGTTTATATTCTGCTGAATGCTCTCCTAGAGTTCTTAGTTTCAGAGGGAGGAGTGTTTCCACCAGGAGACACCATAATGATTCTACTGAAGAAGAAATTAGGACTACATGGCCACTTTGGACTCCTCATTCCTCTTAATCAACAAGTAACGAAGATAATGAGTGTGCTGGTTGGGGTGATTGCCCTTGACTAGCAAGGGGAAATTGGAATACTGCTACACAATGAGAGTAAGGAAGAATACCGCAGATCCCTTAGGGCATTTCTTAGTGTTACCATCACTGTGATTAAGGTCAATAGAAAACGACAACAACTCAAGTCAGGCAGCACCACTAATGGCTCTAACCCTTCAGGAAGGAAGGTTTAGGTCCTTACCAGTTATAGAACTATGACTACCTGAGATGCTTGCTGAAGTCTGGGGGAACATAAATTGAGTAATGGAAGAATGTAGTTCCACTATGTGCACTTTTCTACACACACACACATGTCACACACAAATGTATTTGCAATACTTTTGTTTTCTTTCCTCTTTTATACCCTTATCATGTAACATACATTGATTTTATATTGTCGTGTTAAACATTTTAAATTTTACCTCATAGTATTTTACCACCTCTTCTGGGAAAAGAGTTTGTGTGATTTTTAGTTGTATGCATGCTGTTGTATCATGTTAGGTAGAATTATGACCTTGGTATTATTTTTATTTGGAAATAAGGATATGTGGATGTGAGAGTTGGACTGTGAAGAAAGCTGAGTGCTGAAGAATGGATGCTTTTGAACTGTGGTGTTGGAGAAGACTCTTGAGAGTCCCTTGGACTGCAAGGAGAGCCAACCAGTCCATTGTGAAGGAGATCAGCCCTTGGATTTCTTTGGAAGGAATGATGCTAAAGCTGAAACTCCAGTACTTTGGCCACCTCATGTGAAGAGTTGACTCATTGGAAAAGACTCTGATGCTGGGAGGGATTGGGGCCAAGAGGAGAAGGTGATGACAGAAGATGAGATGACTGAATGGCATCACTGACTCGATGGACGTGAGTCTCAGTGAATACCGGGAGTTGGTGATGGACAGGGAGGCCTGGTGTGCTGCGATTCATGGGGTCGCAAAGAGTTGGACACGACTGAGCGACTGAACTGAACTGAACTGAAGGATATGTGTATGACTGTCAAGTTGACAAAGGGTGGATTTGTGATGACTAATTTTGTATGTTAACTTGACTGGGTCATGAAGAGCCTGGATAGATAGTTAAACATTTTTGAGTGTATTTGTGAGGTTGTTTCTGCATGAGCTTAATACTCGAAACTGTATATCTAGTATGGGTGGGCCTCATTCTGTTAGGGGAAGCACACTGATTGAAACCACCCACCCTGGCCAGGCACCATAGTAACTATTTGCATGAGTTATTTTATAACAGGAGATCCTGATAAGGAATATGGAACTAATAAGCCACCACCAACCGGAAGAATTCGGGAAAGGTCAAAAGGAGGCACTACGTGTCCGTCCACTTCCTAGAATTTCCTCTCGCTAGCATCCATCTTGGCTGAGTGATGCGTGTGCCACCAGGAAAGACTCTGAATTAGAGCGATTGGCCAAAGACCACCCGGAAACTAATCCTATCACCATAAAACCTGACATTGTGAGCCATGCAGCAGAGCAGTTCTCCTGGGTTCTCTTACCCTACTGCTCTCCACTCAGGTGCCCTTTCCCAATAAAGTCTCTTGCTTTGTCGGCACATGTGTCTCCTAGGACAATTCATTTCTGAGTGTTAGACAAGAGCCCAGTTTCAGGCCCTGGAAGGGGTCCGCCTTCCTGCAACAATTCAATCCACTGAGGGCTTAAATAGAACAAAAAGGCCAAGTAAGAAAGAATTCACTTGCTGGTATTGGAAAAGACTCTTGAGAGTCCCTTGGACTGCAAGGAGATCCAACCAGTCCATTCTAAAGGAGATCAGCCCTGGGATTTCTTTGGAAGGAATGATGCTAAGGCTGAAACTCCAGTTCTTTGGCCACCTCATGTGAAGAGTTGACTCATTGGAAAAGACTCTGATGCTGGGAGGGATTGGGGGCAAGAGGAGAAGGGGACGACAGAGGATGAGATGGCTGGATGGCATCACTGACTCAATGGACGTGAGTCTGAGTGAACTCAGGGAGTTGGCGATGGACAGGGAGGCCTGGAGTGCTGCGATTCTTGGGGTCGCAAAGAGTCGGACACGACTGAGCGACTGATCTGATCTGTCTGACAGCTTGAGTGGGAGCATAGGTTTTCTCTTGACCTTGGCAAGTGAAAGTGAAAGTCACTCAGTAATGTCTGACTCTTTGTGACCTTATGGGTTATACAGTCCATGGAATTTTCTAGGCCAGAATACTGGAGTGCGTAGCTGTTCCCTTTTCCAGGGGATCTTCCCAACCCAGGGATCAAACCCTGGTCTCCTGCATTGCAAGCAGATTCTTTACCAGCTGAGCCACCAGGGAAGCCCCTTGCTCTTAGACTGGGACTTATATAATGGGTTCTCCTGGTTCTCAGGGGTTTGCATTTAGACCAGAATTTACAGCACTAGCTCTTGGTTTGGACTTGGACTGAAACTGCATCATTGGTTTTCTTGTTTCTCAGAACTTCAGCTTATATCTGGAACTCTGACTCTCATGGATTTCAACTTTGCTGATTACAGATAGTGGGACTTCTCAGTTTCTATAATCATGTGAGTCAATTCCTTATAATAAATCTCTTTATATATATATATATATACACACACACACACATGTAAAATTACATGTTATTAATATTTAACAATTATATTATTATAGTGACAACATATGTAATTATGTAATAATTATACATTATATATAATATTAAAAGGTTTATATCCCATATAAATTATGTATTATAATAAATCTATGTATATTTACTTATTTATTTTTCTATGTATCATTTTAGTTCTTTTTCTCTATAGAACACTAATGCAATACTTTTTTTGTGGAAGTCTTAGATTACATTATAAACTTTTTTGGAGAGATTTATCTTATATAACTCTTTGCATCTCCAGTTTTAGCTTACTCCTCACATTAAATGTGGGCTGAGAAGTTTGGTTTGCACAAACCCTGAGTCAGGTTTTTAAATTATTAGATGGAGAACATCTTGGAATTTTTCTTGATGTTGTCTCTAACAGTGTAATTGTTGAATATGTAGTGTCAATAAATGTTGGAAGCTTCCTTAAGTACATTATAAATAAATGTTTACATTTGAGACAAAGGATATGCTGGTAGGAAATCATATCTGTTCAATGAAGCCAGAAAATTCATTAGGCAATCTTCTATTAGTTTAGTTCCAGACACATTATTCTCTAGAAAGAGTCTGCCAATATTAAACATTTTACTAATTCTGAATGCCTTCTCTCAGGTCATGTTAATAAGTTTTATTGAAAGAGGAGAATGTATATAATACTCAAAGAACTACCGCTATAGGATGTTTAACTTTTTATCCATATGGAGGTCATGGTCATGCTTTAGGCATTTTACAAGGTTTAATTCTTTGTTTCTAAAAATAAAAACAATGAAGTGCATTGACATTCTAGCTATTATGTGTGAAATGAGGCAAATGAATTGTGACTTGTCTTATTGTAATGAAATATTTATGCCCTTTGGCAGTCTCAATTACCATGCCTCCCCCTAACCCCTTAAGTGTTTCAGAAAATGAAATAAAGAAAGAAACAGGATTGGGTGGTTAGAAGATTTTATAGTGTAGAACCAAAGCCAAAGTCACCTCAGAGGGCACTTGTGATGCCATCTCCTGCCCTCCAGGGGATCCTGTTACCTTCACAGGCAGAGCTGCCCTGGCAGACAGCCCTCTCTTTGCAGAGGCTGACTGCAGTGAAGGGGGAAATTTAGAGATGAATTCCTAGTTACAATGTGGCCAACGGAGAGTTTATAACAAAAGGATAGGGCTGTCATGCATGGTTTGGAATATGACAATGGCAATTGTTCTTATGATGCTTATAAACTGTTCTTGCTGGATGTGAATGGTCCAGCCAACCAGGGAAGTTTTCTCACACTTGGAGTCTGTCCACTTTCCTGCTGTGTGGGAAAGCAGTTATTCACTCTCTTTTTCTCTTTCTATTCTGTCCTGGCAGCCTATCAGATTAAAGTTATGAAGCCTCGTAGTTTAGTTAATGCCTCCAGCTAAGCTTGGGGAAGAAAGCAGGAGGCAGGAACCTGTCTTCCTAAGCAGAGTTAAAGGGGGTGGGGGCACCCTTACCAGATGGAGTTTGACTCATGGAAAAGTCAATTGCTGCCTTTCATTTTCAGCAGGTATTGAGAAGAGTTGGATGAAGAGTTCACAGAGCAGCCTGGATAAAATGCAACTGAGTATAGAAAGAGGGAACAAGGAACTTCTGAGCCATGACAGATCAAAGGATGTTTGAGGCTGGGTTAGCACTTCAGAAGTATGACGTGAGCCACTCTGCTCATCTCCAGCCTCAAATTCTGGGATAAGCTTTCATATGTAAAGCAAAATGAGAACTATCTTTCTCATGAAATGCCTTGTTATTTCCAGTCTTTCATTAAGCTGGGACCTGTGAGCACAGAGAGAGGAAAGGTACAACGATGAAGTTAAGCTGATGTTTTTTTGTGGAGCTGGAGCTCTTGTTAAAATTCAGACGCTTAAGTGTGAGTAGTGACTGTTTAAAACAATTATTTCAGATGGAAGCCTTGCTTCTCCCTACTGAACTGATTTGCTGATCTGAGATCACTCTGGTTTGGAATTTTCTGAATAAAGAAACGAATGATAAAGAAATAAGAAACGGAGGGGTACATGAATAAAATACCATTGCTGGAACTTCAATGCTATGAGCTTGCAATGCCATATTGAACAGGCAAAGAGGAAGAAGAAAGCTTTCTGTTCCGTGACCTTTAGAAGCTCACCAGTGTGCAATATGTTTTCATCACACTGAAAGCCTCTGACAATAGGACTGTGATATGCAGTTTCTTTCTTGCTCTCTCTCTTTTTTAAATTGAATGGCTGAGGTATATCATTCTGCTGTGTCTTGACCTTGGCTAGAAAACACTGGAGTATTTTAAAGCCACAACAGATGGAAGGGCCTCAGCTAAACTGAATAAAACTGAAGAGGTTTCTGATTTCCTGATTAAACTTATTCACAGGAAGAGAGGAAGAGACAACTATCAAAAAACTGAAAGTGTATTTGTCTCAATAAAATAAAGATGTTTGAACACAGCAGCAACTGTAATATTGTAGTCAAGTTCCTTTTTAGAAATATTAACTGACATTAAAACAAATATAGAGCTGAAACTGCATTCCTTCTCAAATGGGACTCAAACCCAGATGATCCTCAAGCTGGGACTTGAACCCATGGTCACTGACTTGAGAGGGGATTTGAACCCCCTGCTGTCTCTTAACTGAAACTGCTTCACTTGGTGTTGGGGCTGACTGAAGCTCAGGTTCTTTGTCTCAGTACAGACAGAATTAGCCTGAGTCAAAGTAATAGGCAAAGAGTGAGTTTATTAACACAGGACATGTATGAGAGAGATAGAGGCAGGCAGGCAAGGGAGTGCAGCCCAGAGAACCCAGAGGGCTACATATTTATAATCAAAGAAAAAGGGGAAGGTGAGAAGACCACTTTCTGCTTCCTCATTTTTGGGCACATGTCAAGGCTTATATCATTCGTTTCTCCTTTGACTTTGTATGGTCTAATGGGAACTGTCATGTGGTATTTAAATCACATGTATATTTGCAAAGCAGTGATGACATATACCAAAATATGGTAATTCATCTCAGGTTTTGGTATAATGTCCCCTTTCAGCAAGTTTCTTTTCCCTTTCACATGTATTCATATCTTGGCTACATGCAGAAATGCTACTCTTCAAGGACTGTTAACTCCCTGACTTCATGTAACAAGATTCATACCCCATATCTATTATCTTCTGTGCTAGCTATCAGGGTTGGTGACTTAACTGTGGTTGGTGCTTGAATGCTCCTGGTCTTCCTTCAAGATAATGTAGATTGTTGCTAGGTTACTGGGTTATTTTCTTGAGTGGTCATTAGCTTACAACAGTCTCCCAAACCTCTAAAAAATTCTTTTTGTCTTTAATCCCCTAGTGAGATGTCTAAACTAACTAATTATTCTGTTCTATTCCTATCAGAACTGGTTGCATTAGATTCAAAGATTTACATTTCATTCTGAGATACTGACAAACTCATTCATAATTCATTTTCACTGAAAGGCAGGCTGACTCAAAATTCCTGGTGAGACTCATCCATAGTTTTGATGATAAAGGTGCATAGGTGAGGCAAATTTTTAGACCTAATTTATCTTGTTCATCTCGAGGCATCAATGCTCAAGTACATGGCCTGTAGCATGAAGCAGCCTGCTGAGACCTTCTGCTGTGATGTTTAAGGTCAGAAAATTTCAGGTGTGTGTGTGTGTGTGTGTGTGTGTGTGTGTGTGTGTGTGTAGGACAATGAAAACGTAACTCTTGAGATAAAGTTAGTTTTTAGAATTTTAGATAATTTTAGAATCTTAGATAAAATCCAAGCACACAAACTTCTATTTAACTAAGGTCTTTTCCAGATCATGATAGAGACCCAAATGCTATAATTCATCACTTACTTTTAGTATTTTGTAAAGATATTTATACACACATTGCTGAAGTACTATCCATGTTTTCAAAAGCCCAGTTCCTCTTATACAGTTACTCTTAACTGATGATAAAAAATGCTGTGAATTCTATAATGTGGTGTGTATATTTCTTAAACTAATATATTCTTTCCTTGATGAAAAACAGTTGGAACTTGAGCACCAAAGAAAAAGAAGTGCTTCCTGGTCTTCAGTACTGAATAAAACTTCTAAAATATGATGTCTGACTTTTGCTTATGAAGAGTGATGTACTTGAC
The DNA here is from genome assembly GCF_027580195.1 of Bos mutus. Taxonomy (NCBI): domain Eukaryota; kingdom Metazoa; phylum Chordata; class Mammalia; order Artiodactyla; family Bovidae; genus Bos; species Bos mutus. The sequence goes on from NC_091633.1 coordinate 33,312,195, forward strand.
TTATACACACCCCAACATTTTTATCCTTCCTGAGCGTCAAAGGGAATACTGATGACTCTTTTACTGGGGAAATGGCCATCAGCATTGCATATCTGGATGGATTATCAGATTTACTTCTCTGAGTCTTCCTTTTCTCATCTATAAAGTGGGGATGATAGCAGTAAAGCTCAATGGAATGCTGTGAGAATTAAGTAAACTATGTAAAGCACTTTGCCCGGTGCCTGAGAAATAGTACACATTCCTGTTCAAGATTCTGTTGCTGTCTTTGCTGTACTTATTTAAGCTTTAACATCCTTGTGATAACAAACGATGCTTTTAATAATGGTGCTATTTCATCTTTATGCTGTGGGCAAGCTGTGTGCAACGTTGCACTCTTTAGAGTATTTGTTTATTCAAAGATACTGTTTCATGTGACCATTGTTCTAGGATGCTGTGGAAAGCATGGAGGAAGAATAAGGATGCATAAGGAAGTTTACATGGAGGAGGTAATGTTTCAGCTCAGTTCTGGTGGACGAGTAGGAACTGTAGGAAGTTAGACAAAAAAGCAGGAAAAATGGTTTGAGACAGATGGAATGAGGACAGAAAAGTATCTAAGGACTAGAATTATGGAGTGGAGTTGATGGTTTCCAGGGATGAAAGGAAGGGAGAGATGAGGGGTAAAATGTAGTGTTATATGTGTACTACAAACTGGAAGATTATAAAGAACTTCAGTGTAAGGGCAAGCCATGCATAGCTGTTAAGAGATTTTCAAAATGTGACAAGATAGCTTGATCATGTTTGTGATTTAGAGTAGGGGCTAGATTGGAAGGGGTGGGTAAACATAATCAGGGAAATCTGGAAACAAATAGTGCAGAGTTTTATGTAAGAGATGATTATTTGAGATTAGAGTACAGACACTATTATATATAAAATAGACAACCAACAAGGACCTACTGTATAGCATAGGGAGCTGTACTCAATATCTTGTAATAGCCTGTAGTGGAAAGAAACCTAAATATATAATATATATAGATATAATTACATATATAAAGCTGCATATATATATTCAGTTCAGTTCAGTCACTCAGTCGTGTCAGACTTTTTGTGACCCCATGAATCGCAGCATGCCAGGCCTCCCTGTTCATCACCAACTCCCGGAGTTCACTCAAACTCATGTGCATCGAGTCGGTGATGCCATCCAGCCATCTCATCCTCTGTCTCCCCTTCTCCTGTCCCTAATCCCTCCCAGCATCAGAGTCTTTTTCAATGAGTCAACTCTTCGCATGAGGTGGTCAAAGTATTGGAGTTTCAGCTTTAGCATCAGTCCTTCTAATGAACACCCAGGACTGATCTCCTTTAGAATGGACTGGTTGGATCTCCTTGCAGTCCAAGGGACTCTCAAGAGTCTTCTCCAACACCACAGTTCAAAAGCATCAATGCTTCGGTGCTCAGCTTTCTTCACAGTCCAATGCTCACATCCAGACATGACCACTGGAAAAACCATAGCCTTGACTAGACGGACCTTTGTTGACAAAGTAATGTCTTTGCCTTTTAATATGCTATCTAGATTGGTCACAAATCCTGAAAGATGATGCTGTGAAAGTGCTGCACTCAATATGCCAGCAAATTTGGAAAACTCAGCAGTGGCCACAGGACTGGAAAAGGTCAGTTTTCATTCCAATCCCAAAGAAAGGCAATGCCAAAGAATGCTCAAAGTACTGCATATTGCACTTATCTCACATGCTAGTAAAGTAAGGCTCAAAATTCTCCAAGCCAGGCTTCAGCAATACGTGAACTGTGAACTTCCAGATGTTCAAGCTGGTTTTAGAAAAGGCAGAGGAATCAGAGATCAAATTGCCAACATCTGCTGGAGCATGGAAAAAGCAAGAGAGTTCCAGAAAAACATCTATTTCTGCTTTATTGACTATGCCAAAGCCCTTGACTGTGTGGATCACAATAAACTGTGAAAAATTCTGAAAGAGATGGGAATATCAGATCACCTGACCTGCCTCTTGAGAAACCTATATGCAGGTCAGGAAGCAACAGTCAGAATTGGACATGGAACAATAGGCTGTTTCCAAATAGGAAAAGGAGTACATCAAGGCTGTATATTGTCACCCTGCTTATTTAACTTATATGCAGTGTACATCATGAGAAATGCTGGGCTGGAAGAAGCACAAGCTGGAATCAAGATTTCCAGGAGAAATATCAATAACCTCAGACATGCAGATGACACCATCCTTATGGCAGAAAGTGAAGAGGAACTAAAGAGCCTCTTGATGAAAGTGAAAGTGGAGAGTGAAAAAGTTGGCTTAAAGCTCAACATTCAAAAAACTAAGATCATGGCATCTGGTCCCATCACTTCATGGGAAACAGATGGGGAAACAGTGTCAGATTTTATTTTTGGGGGCTCCAAAGTCACTGCAGATGGTGATTGCAGCCATGAAATTAAAAGACACTTACTCCTTGGAAGGAAAGTTATGACCAACCTAGATAGCATATATATATATACACACATATAAAAAATGTATGTGTAACTGTATCACTTTGCCATACACTTGAAACAAACACAACATTGTAAATCCACTATATATTTTTTTTTCAATATTTTTTTTTAAATGTGAAAGAAAAAGAAATGATGAGATACCAACGTAATACTATAGAAGTAGAAATAAAGAGGCCGGGATCTATAGGAAAGGGATTAAAGATAGTGTTCAGGAATTTATGGCTTTTCAAGGGTATGGAATTGTGGCGAGAAAGAAGCTTCTGTGCCTGAAAGACAGTAATACAAATGAGTAGACAAAAAGAGATGTGAAACAAATATGGCAGGAGCAGTTATATTGGATATGCTGAATCTGAAGTGCCTAAAGGATATTTCCCCTTCATGGAACACAGTTTTGTCATGGCAAAGGGACTTGCATAACTCAATGAAGCTATGAGCCATGCTACGCAGGGCAACCTAAGATGGATGGGACATGGTGAAGAATTCTGACACATTGTGGTTCATTATAGGAGGTAATGGCAAAGCACTCCAGTATTCCTGCTGTGAGAACCCCAGGAACCATATGATAAGGCAAAAAGATGTGAAACTGGAAGATAAGCCCCCATGTTAGTAGGTGTATAGTATGCTACTGGGGAGGAGCAAAGGGCGATTACTAATAGCTTCAGAAAAAATGTAGCAGCTGGGCCAATGCAGAAATGACACTCAGTAGTGTACGTGTGTGGTGGTGAAAGTAAAGTCCAGTGCTGTAAAGAACAATATTGCCTAGGAATCTGGAAAGTTAGGTTCGTGAATCAAGGTAAATTGGACATGGTCAAGAATGAGATGGCAAGAGTGAACACTGATGTCTTAGGAATTGGTGAACGAAAAAATGGGAATGGGCGAATTTAATTCAGGTGACCACTATGTCTACTACTGTGAGCAAGAATCTCTTAGAAGAAATGGAGTAGCCATCATAGTCAACAAAAAAGTCTGAAATGCAACACTTGGGTGCAATCTCAAAAACAACAAGATAATCTTGGTTTGTTTCCAAGGCAAATTATTCAACATCACTATAGCTGCTGTTGTGCTTAGCTGCTCAGTCATGTCTGACTTTTTGTGCCCCATGAACTGTAGCCCACCAAACTCCTGTAATCCAAATCTATGCCCTGACCACTGACTCTAAAGAAGCTGAAGTTAACTGGTTAACACCTTCTAGAGCTAACACTGAAAAAGATGTCTTCTTAATCAGACGGGATTGGAATGCAAAAGTAGAAAGTCAAGAGATACTGGGAGTAGCATGCAAGTTTGGTTTTGGGGTACAAAATGAAGCAGGACAAAGGCTAACAGAGTTTTGTTGACACTGGTCATAGCAAACACACTTTTCTAACAACACAAGAGATGATTCAACACATCAACATCACCAAATGTTCAATAGAAAATTAAATTGATTATATTCTTTGCAGCAAAAGAGGGAGAAGCTTAATATAGTCAGCAAAAACAAGACCTGGAGCTGACTATGGCTCAGATCATGAGCTCCTTATTAGAAAATTCAGGCTTAAATTGAAGAAAGTAGATAAAACAACCAGGCCATTGTGGCATGACCTAAATCAAATCCCTTATAATTTTACACTGGAGGAGAATAATAGATTCAAGGGATTAGATATGGTAGACAGAGTGCCTGAAGAACTATGGATGGAAGTTGGTAACACTGTACAGGAGGCAGTGATCAAAACCATCCATAAAAAAAGAAATGCTAAAAGGCAAAGTGGTTGTCTGAGGAGGCTTTACAATAGCTGAGGAACGAGGAGAAGTGAAAAGTGCAGGAGAAAGGGAAAGATATACCCAACTGAATGCAGAATTCCAGAGAATATCATGGAGACATAAGAAAGCTTTCTTAAATGAATAATGCAAAGAAACAGAGGAAGGCATAGAATGAGAAACACTAGAGATATCTTCAAGAAAATTGGAGATATCAAGGGAACATTCCATGTAAGGATGGGTAAGGTACAGAACAGAAATGGTAAGGATCTAAAAGAAGCAGAAGAGGTGGTGATAATAAACAGAACTATACAAAAAACTTGTAACCACAATGGTCACTCGCCTAGAGCCAGATATCCTGGTGTGTGAGGTCAAGTGGGCCTAAGGAAGCATTACTACAAACAAAGCTAATCGAGGTGTTGGCATTTGAGCTGAGCTATTTAAAATCCTAAAGGATGATACTGTTAAAGTGCTACACTCAATATATCAGTAAATTTGGAATACTTAGCAGTGGCCACAGAACTGGAAAAGGTCAGTTTTCATTGCAGTCCCAAAGAAGGTCAATTCCAAAGAATGTTCAAACTACTGTAAAATTGTGCTCATTTCACATGCCCATAATGTGCTTATGTGCATGCTCAGTTGTGTCTGATTCTGTGACCCCATGGACTGTAGAACATCAGGGTCCTCTGTCCATGGAATTTTCCAGGCAGGAATACTGGAGTGGGCTGTCATTTCCTACTCCAGGAGATCTTCTTCTTTTTTTTTTTTAAATTTTATTTTATTTTTAAACTTTACAGTATTGTACTGGTTTTGCCAAATATTGAAATGAATCCGCCACAGGTATAAATGTGTTCCCCATCCTGAACCCTCCTCCCTCCTCCCTCCCCATACCATCCCTCTGGGTCGTCCCAGTGCACTAGCCCCAAGCATCCAGTATCGTGCATGGAACCTGGACTGGCGACTTGTTCCATATATGATATTATACGTATTTCAATGCCATTCTCCCAAATTATCCCACCCTCTCCCTCTCCCACAGAGTCCAAAAGACTGTTCTATACATCAGTGTCTCTTTTGCTGTCTCATATACAGGGTTATTGTTACCATCTTTCTAAATTCCATATATATGTGTTAGTATTATTGTGTTTTTCTTTCTGGCTTACTTCACTCTGTATAATGGGCTCCAGTTTCATCCACCTCATTAGAACTGGTTCAAATGTATTCTTTTTCATGGCTGAGTAATACTCCATTGTGTATATGTACCACAGCTTTCTTATCCATTCATCTGTTGATGGACATCTAGGTTGCTTCCATGTCCTGGCTGTTATAAACAGTGCTGTGATGAACATTGGGGTACACGTGTCTCTTTCAATTCTGGTTTCCTCAGTGTGTATGCCCAGCAGTGGGATTGCTGGATCATAAGGCAGTTCTATTTCCAGTTTTTTAAGGAATCCAGGAGATCTTCTTGACCCAGGTTTTGAAACCATGTATCCTGCATTGGTAGGCAGATTCTTCCTCCTTGGAAGCCCTCTCATGCTAGTAACTGCTTCTGCTAAGTCACTTCAGTCGTGTCCGACTCTGTGCAACCCCATAGACATCAGCCCACCAGGCTCCCCGGCCCTAGGATTCTTCAGGCAAGAACACTGGAGTGGGTTGCCATTTCCTTCTCCAATGCATGAAAGTAAAAACTGAAAGTGAAGTCGCTCAGTTGTGTCTGACTCTTAGCGACCTCATGGACTGCAGCCTACCAGGCTCCTCTGTCCATGGGATTTTCCAGGCAAGAGTACTGGAGTGGGGTGCCATTGCCTTCTCCCTCATGCTAGTAAGGTTATGCTCAAAATCCTTCAAGCTAAGCTTTAGCAGTATGTGTACTGAAAAGTTCCAGATGTACAAGCTGAATTTGGAAAAGGCAGAGAAACCAGTGATCAAATCGCCAACATTTGTTGGATCATAGAGAAAGCAAGGGAATTCCAGGAAAATGTCTATGTCTGCTTCATTGACTATGTGAAAACCTTTGACTGTGTGCATCACAACAAACTGTGGATAAATCTTAAAGAGATGGGAATACCAGACCACCTTACCTGTCTCCTGAGAAACTTGTATGTGGGTTTAGAAGCAAGAGTTAGAACTGGACATGGAATTGCACCATGCCAGGTTTCCCTGTCTTTCACTCTTTCCTGGAGTTTGCTCAAACTCATTCCCATTGAATCAGTGATGCCATCCAATCTTCTCATCCTCTGTCGCCCCCTTATCCTCTTGCCCTCAATCTTTTCCACTATCAGAGTCTTTTCCAGTGAGTTGGCTCTTTGCATCACATGGCCAAAGTACTGGAGCTTCAGCTTCAGCATCACTCCTTCCAATGACTATTCAGAGTTGATTTCTTTGAGGATTGACTAATTTGGTTTCCTTGTGGTCCAAGGGACTCTCAAGAGTCCTCTTCAGCACCATAATTTGAAGGCATCAATTCTTTGGTGCTCAGCCTCTTTATGATCCAACTCTCATATCTGTACATAGATACTGGAAAAAACCATAGCTTTGACTATAGAGACCTTTGTCAGCAAAGCAATGTCTGTGCTTTTTAATAAGCTTTCTAGGTTTTTCATAGTTTTTCTTCCAAGCAGCAAGCGTCTTTTAATTTCATGGCTTCAGTCACTGTCTGCAGTGATTTGGAGCTCAAGAAAATAAAATCGGCCACTATTTCCATTGTTTTTTCTCCATCTATTTGCCATGAAATAAAGTGATGGGACTGGATGCCATGATCTTAGCTTTTTGAATGTTGAGTTTTAAGCCAGCTTTTTCACTCTCCTCTTTCACTCTCATCAGGAGGCTCTTTAGTTACTCTCCACTTTCTGCTGTTAAGGTGGTATCATCTGCATATCTGAGATTATTGATATTTCTCCTGTAACCTTGATCCAAGCTTGTGATTCATCCAGCCTGGCAATTCATATTACATACTCTGCATATGAGTTAAATAAGCAGGGTGACAATATATAACCTTGATGTATTCCACTAAATTTTACACACGTGTTACCTGCTCACATGTCCTATTCCTGAAGCAGCTATGGCTCTTTGGCTCATACTTATCTAAAGAACCTGTACATGTTTGATACACAGAAATGGAGAGACCTTTTTGAACCACAGTGTTCCTAGCATTCCATGGGAGAGAGATGGTATCTCAGCCCACACCTCTCTCAGATACTTGAATGAGTTAAAAAACTTTTTTTAAAATTGGAGTATAGTTGTTTTACAATGTTCTGCTTCTGCTGTACAACAAAGGGAATCAGCTATTCGTATACATATATACCCTCTCTCTCTCTCTCTCTTTTTTTATTTCTTCCCCTTTTATGTCACCACAGAGCATTGAGTAGATTTCCATGTCCTGTATAGCAGGTTCTCATTAGCAATCTATACATTTGTGTGTGTGTGTGTGTTAGTTGCTCAATTGCGTCCGACTCCTTATACCCCATAGACTGTAGCCGACCGAGCTCCTCTGTCCATGGGATTCTCCAGGCAAGAATACTGCAGTGGTTTGCCATGTTATGCTCCAGGGGATCTCCCCAATCCATGAATCAAACCTGTGTCTCCTGCATTGCAGGCAGATCCTTTACCATCTGAGCCATCAGGGAAGGCATTTTATACATAATAGTGTGTATATTGTCAATCCTATTGTCTCAATTCATCGCCCAACTCCTTTTCCCCTCTTGGTGTCCCCCTTGTTTTCTCTTTATCTGTGTCTCTATACTTGAATAAGTTACTTTTATTAACTCAAATATTTATGAATATCACCCTGCTTCCTCCCCACCCAGCAAGTCTTTCCTCTTCTATCATTATGATTACCTTAGTAACAAAAGAAGTAGTAGAGAATTGTGACATTTGATTTATTCAGAAGCCTTGCATTTTCTATGTAAGTCTCATAGTTTATAACTTCAACAAACAGGCTAGGAGAGAACAAGATGGCAGAGGAGTAGGTGGACATGGAGAACATCTCTCTTCACGGATACATCAGGAATACACCTTCAGACACAGAAATGCATGCAGAACACCAGCTGAGAGTGGACAGGAGTACCTGACCAGTGGAAAAGAATATGTAGAACCACAAAAACTCAGTAGGACAAAGCAACTAGGGGGAAAAACAGGAGTGTTAGTAGGACTGGACCTGCCCTCAGCAGGTGGGGGAACTGAAGCAGGGGTCCGATCCCCACAGTGGGGCAATTGTCTGGGTCAGAGGAGAAACATTTAAGGCTGAGAGTAAAACAGCTGATCTGTGGCAGCCTAAATGGAATGAGAATCAGACAGTCTTTGCCACAGCCATACATACCCCAGACAGGGATGCAGGTCCTCTGGAAGGTGCAGCGGCTGGAAGCTGGAGTTTAGGGATTGTGGAGCAATCCCAGGGCGAGGGCTGCTGTTGACTGCGGAAAGACAGATCAAGGAGGTGTGAGGGAGGAGACTGTGGTGGGAAATGCCTGAGGAGGAAAGCTGGGCAGCCATGGAAGCAAGGAGATACTGCTGAGTCACATGTAGGGGGTGGAGCCATCACTATAGCTTCTCTCTTCCCACACGCCAGCACTGGCAGCTGAACAATAGAGAGGCTGGCCAATCAAATGCCTGACACACCGAACTACAGAGTAGGACCCCACCCAGGGTGCCCCTTTAAGACCCTGATGCACCGATCTACAGAGTAGGACCCCAGCCAGGGGGCCCCTCTATGTGCCTGACTCGACAAACAACAGAGAAGGACCTCAGGGAAGGGAGCCCTCTAAGTTCCTGAATGGGCGGAGCTACAGAGAAAGACTGGCCAAAGAGGCTTTCTGAACGCCAGTTACTAGAGGCTCAAAAGAAGACTCAATAGGGCCATAACTCCTGCAATGGAGGCAGTCCATGTCCCTGCACACTTGGCTCCGCCAGGGTCTCCACGAGCCAAGCAGCTGTGCCACCTTCACGCTCAACTCTGACTGGGGCAGAGCTGCCACAGGCAAAAGAAATCTTGCATCTATGTGCACAGGGTTGCTTCGGTAGTGTCTTTGCAGCCCTATAGACTGTGGCCTGCCAGGCTTCTCTGTCAGGGAAGGGGTTCTCCAGGCAAGAATACTGGAGTGTATTGGCCAATACTGGTTGCCATATCTTTCTAAGGCACTATATTTCCTGCTGCCCTAGCCGCCAACTTCCCTGAGTACCTGGTGTTGCCAGAACCCCTGTAACCCAAGCAGCTGTGCCACCTTCACACCTGGCCCTCACAGGGGCAAACTCAAGTCCTCCAGAGCAGCCTCAGGAGCAAACCCCAGTGGATGACTCACAAACAGAAGTGGAAATAAAACCACAGTTGAAACCCAGGGGCGGTGTGGCTAAAGAAGACCCAAAACCTTCCCACCAGCTGTACAATCTGCAGATTAAATCCGCATGATCAACTAGGCAGACTCTGGGTCTAGGGAATACATAAAAGGTCATTGAGAGCTCCCACAAAAGAAAATACACTAGTTCTGATAGCTGTGGACATTAGAGGCAAGAGCACACAGGAGTAAGACCAGATTAGAATCTGAGCTGCCCCCACAGCAGGTCCAGAGATCAGCACAGTGTTGGAGGGCATCCTAGGGAGTGAGGTGGACTGTGACTCCCAGCGAGGGAAAGGGCTCTGACAGCAGGGACTCTAGAAAAACATTTATTCTTCCTATGTTTTGATTTGTTCTGTAGATTCTTTTGGATTTCTTTCTCTTCTTTCCCGTTTTCCCCCTCTCTGTTGTAGTTGTCGATTTTATTGGCACAATTAAATATAATTAAGCTTTTGAACTTTTTTTTTCTCAGTCACATTTTTTATTGTTGTTATAAACCTCTATCTCTATGTTGCAGTTCTGTGGAGTTTTCCTTTTATTTTTTTCTTCCCTCTCTCTCTTTCTTTTTTTAAGTTTAATTTTTAATTTTTAAACCCATTATTATATTTTTGTACATTTATTCCTTTGTTGGCTTTTCCTACTGTTCTTTTCCCCTTGCAGTTAATCTCTAATGTATATAAATCTTCTTTATCTACCTCTATTTAACTTTGCATATCTATTCTTTCTTTCCTTTTCTCTCAACGTATTTGTTAGTTTTATTTTCATTGCTTTATTCCCCAGTTGGCACCTTGCTTTAGTTTTGTTTTCCAGCTTGTGCTTTAAATAGTTTTGTTATGGTGGATATAATTTTTGATTTCCTTTGTTCACCAGGTCAGTCTATTCTACTTTATTTTTGTTGGACGGTTTTGATTTTGGTTATGGGTGTATTTATATATGTGCATATTCAATCACACTTTTTATTGTTGTTATAAACCTCTGCCTCTACGTTGGACTTTTGCAGTTCTGTGGAGTTCCCCCCCACTTTTTTTTTTACATTTTTCTTTTATCCTCGCCCCCTGTTTTTTTCTTTTTTTTTTTCTCTTTTCTTATAATTTTAATTCTTTAAAACTTGTTTTATTTTTTCCATATTTGTTCCTTTGCCTTTCCTACTCTTCTTTCCCCCTTGTAGTTAATCTTTAATGTATATAAATCTTCATCTACCTCTATTTAACTTTGCATATCTATTCTTTCTTTCTTTACTTTCTTTCCTTTCCTCTCAACATATTTGTTAGTTTTGTCTTCATTGCTTTGTTCCCCACTTGGCTTCTAGCTTTAGTTTTGTTTTCCAGTTTATGCTTTAGTTAGTTTTGTTCTTAAATATAATTTTTGATTTCCTTTCTTGCCGGGTCAATCTACTGTACTTTATTTTTGTTTGACTGTTTTGACTTTGCTCATGGGTGTTTATGTATATGAGCATATTCCATTATTTTAATTATTATTTGCCTGATTTTATAACTGCCATTTGTCTGGGGTTCATTTTTGGTTTCTCATATTTGGGTATTTGTTTTAATCTCACTTGTGGAACAAGTGAAAATTCCACAACAAACCACTTGTGGAATTTTCAGTCCTGAACAGAGATCAAGCCCTGAGCCTTTGGAGTGGGAGCACTGACTCCAAGACCCTGGACTACCAGAGAACTAACCTTAGGGAGCATCAAATTGTGAGAACTCACACAAAGGAAACCTCTTGAATACAAGATCTGGCATCATCCAACCATCAGTAGCACCCTGTGCAGGATGCCTCATCTAAACAACAAACAAAACAAAAATACAAATCCAATCATCAGCAGACAGGATTACCACCTCACTTAGCCTTGCTCATCAGAAGAAAAACAAATGAACAAACAAAAACTCAACACAAATCTTACCCTATACAAATCTTACACAAACCACTGGACCACACTGAGTCAGTTCAGTCGCTCAGGGGTGTCCAACTCTTTGTGACTCCATGGACTGCAGCATGCCAGGCTTCCCTGTCCATCGCCAGTTCCTGGAGTTTACTCAAACTCATGTCCTTTGAGTCAGTGATACCATCCAACCATCTCATCCTCTGTTGCCCCCTTCTCTTCCTGCCTTCAATCTTTCCCAGCATCAGGGTCTTTTCCAATGAGTCAGTTCTTTGCATCAGGTGGCCAAAGAATTGGAGTTTCAGCTTCAGCATCAGTCCTTCCAATGCATATTCAGGAATGATCTCCTTTAGGAGAGACTGGTAGGATCTCCTTGTAGTCCAAGGGACTCTCAAGAGTCTTCTCCAATAGTACAGTTCAAAAGCATCAGTTCTTCAGCACTCAGCTTTCTTTATAGTCCAACTCTCACATCCATACATGACTACTGGAAAAACCATAGCTTTGACTAGATGGATCTTTGTTGGTAAAGTAATGTCTCTGCATTTTAATATGCTCTCTGGGTTGATTATAGCCTTTTTTTCAAGGAGCAGTAGTCTTTTAATTTCAAGGCCGCAGTCACCATCTGCAGTGATTTTGGAGCCCCCCAAAATAAAGCCTGTCACTATTTCCACTGTTTCCCCATCTATTTGCCATGAAGTGATGGGATCAGATGCCATGATCTTAGTTTTCTGACACCATACACAAAGATAAACTCAAAATGGATTAAAGACCTAAATGTAAGATGAGAAACTATAAAACTCTTAGAGGAAAACATAGGCAGAACACTCGATGACATAAATCAAAGCAAGGTCCTCTATGACCCACTTCTTGGAATAATGGAAATAAAAACAAAACAAGTGGGACCTGATTAAACGTAAAAGCTTTTGAACAGCAAAGGAAACTATAAGCAAGGTGAAAAGACAACCCTCAGAATGGGAGAAAATAATAGAAAATGAAACAATTGAAGAAGGATTAATTTCCAAAATATACAAACAGCTCATATAACTCAATGCCAGAAAAACAAATAACTCAGTCAAAAAGTGGGAAAAAGACCTAAACAGACATTTCTCCAAAGAAGACATACAGATGATTAACAAACACATGAAAAGATGCTCAACATCACTCCTTATTAGAGAAATGCAAATCAAAACTACAATGAGATATCACCTCATACTGGTCAGAATGGCCATCATTAAAAAGTCTACAAACAGTAAATACTGGAGAGGGTTATAGAGAAGAGGAAATGCTTTTGCACTGTTGGTGGGAATGTAAAATGATACAGCCACTATGGAAGATGATATGGAGATTCCTTAAAAAACTAGGAATAAAACTGCCATATGACCCAGCAATTCCCCTCCTAGGCATATACCCTGAGGAAACCAAAATTGAAAAAGACACATGTATCCCATTGCTCATTGCAGCACTATTTACAGTAGCTAGAACATGGAAGCAACCTAGATGTCCATGAACAGATGAATGGATAAAGAAGATGTCCACCAAAAGATTAATGGATAAAGAAATAGCTAGAACATGGAAGCAACCTAGATGTCCATCAACAGATGAATGGATAATGGACTAGTACTGAGCCATAAAAAGGAATGTATTTGAGTCAGTTCTGATAAGGTGGATAAACCTAGAACCTATTACACAGAGTGAAGTAAGTCAGAAATAGAAAGATAAATATCATATTCTTACACATATATACGGAATCTAGAAAAATGGTGCTGAAGAATTTATTTATAGGGTAGCAATGGAGAAACAGACATAGAGAATAGACTTATAGACATGGGGAGAGGGGAAGACAGGGTGAGATGTATGGAAAGAGTAACATGGAAACTTACATTATCATATGTAAAATAAATGGCCAACAGGAATTAGCTGTATGGCTCAGGAAACTCACACAGGAGCTCTGTATCAACCTAGAGGTGTGGGATGGGAAGGGAGATTGGAGGAAGGTTCAAAAGGGAGGGTATATATGTATACCTATGACTGATTCATGAGGTTTGACAGAAAACAACAAAATTCTGTAAAGCAATTATCCATCAATAAAAAAATAAATTAAAAAACTCCCAAACAAGCTATCATGAGACTTGATATTATCCCTAGACTATACACCATAATCCTGGAATTACAGAGATTTTTATAATCCAGGTACAGAAAAATATTTGAGTTGACCAAAATTTTCAAGATTTTCTGTAACATATTAAGGAAAAACCCAAATAAACTTTTTGGTCAATGCAATATATTGTTTGTTATCTTTTACTTTTGTATATATTTTCCCTCGCAGGGGCCCTTAATTTAACTAATGTAAAGAATAATAAAATTGGGAGGGGAATAGTCATACATGATTACCTGGAAAGGAAAGTGAAAGTGTGAGTTGCTCAGTCATGTCCAACTCTTTGCAACACCATGGACTGTGGCCCACCAGTTTCCTCTGTCCATGGGATTCTCCAGACAAGAATACTGGAGTTGGTTGACATTTCCTTCTCCAGGGGATCTTCCTGACCCAGGGATTGAACCCAGGTCTCCTGCATTGCAGGCAGATTCTTTACCATCTAAGCCACCAGGGAAGCTAACTGGAAAGTAACAGAAATGTAATGATTGAGGTATTAAATTCTTTTAAGTGATATTTCTTCTTTAGGAGATAATGTTAGATTCTTTCTTTGGACACAGAAAAAGTCAGTTCTTGTTCTCTGTAATTTTTTGAAAGATAAGCATTCCTTAGTATTTAATGTTAAAGCCTATGTATTGTTCACTGGTTTTCTTTAGTAGTGTCTTTTCTTTTTTGTGTCTTAGCAATTGATCAAGAAATGACCAAAAGGTGTGTAGTATGAAACATTTGTTTCTCATGAATTGAGATAGATGAGTAGAACAGGTGACTCTTCTGGGTTCTTCTGGGATCTCCCATGTGTTCAGGGGCTGGATGAGGCTGACATAGGATTATTGAGGTAACTGAATCCCACAGTACAAACTCAGCTTCCAACAAGCTGGATTGGATGTATTCTTTGGCAAAGGCCGACGTGTGAGGGAAGCGGCAAATTTATACCCAAGCACAGTCCAAGTGTCATGTACACACAACAAATAACTGTTGACAAAGTAAAGCATAAATAATGGAGAGCCAGAGAGTGTTCTCAGAGGACATGTTATTATTATTTTTTTCACTACATTTGAGCTACACTGGTCATCTAAAAATGCCTAAAGTTTCATGAGGAAGCAAAACTCTTTCATGTCTTAGAGTCCCTGTCCAAGACACCCTTCTGCCTGGAACACATTCCTCCTCTTTGTGAGAAGACATTATTCTTGAGAAAAATTTGGGACCATTAAACATGATTCTTTTTTTTTTTTTTACATCTTATGAAAATGTAAATTACATTAGTTATTATGTGTATGTGGAAGTGATTGCTTATAAAACATGTGCCACATTTTAATCAGTAAAATTTTTATTCTTGTTCCTTACAGGAGTTTTGAATGTGATCATGATCATTGAACATGAACATTAGCAAAAATAAAACTCATATTTTTTGCTGCACTTATTAGAACTCAGGGGAATAAATTTGATATGATATTTGTTTAAATCTACAAACTACACCAAACTTTGGACTGATACAGCACTTTTCTGTCTTGAAATTGCTTGCTCACTTCTTCTCCCAGAAATCAGTAATTTTGAGTGATGTTTTCTTGCAAGTCTTGATTTATTTTTTCTTTATGTATATGATAGGTAAACATTTTTCCTTTAAATTACTTTGGATTTTGGTTTTCTTGTAGCCACTGCTACTTTAGGCTAATACTTTCCCTTGTCAACATGCAGTCATTTGACAGCTCAAACAGGGATATTTTAATGATAAGTCGCTACTCTGTATGTAAATAATTTTCAGTGCTTAAATGGGAGACAGGTGTTTGGGCTATCTTCCACTCAAAGTCTGATCCTGCTTCAAAGATAGCTCCAGAGAACACACATCATCACTACTAAGAGGGGCTCACTGTCTCCAGCACAGAATAACGCTCATTTCCTGTAATCTCAATTTTGCCATAATAATTGATATAGATATCATAAACGATTCTGGCAAGAGACTGAGATAAGCTTTAGTTGAACATCTGGTACATGGAGATAATGTTTGTTAATATAAATTTTTACTATTAACACATTAAACATTAGCCAAGGTATTATTAATGCCAATATCAAAGTATTAATAAAAGATCTGTTTTATTCATATGGTTCATAGTCTCTTTTGATTTAAATATTAATTGAATTTACATTAAATGGCTTCATGCTAACTCGTAAATATTAGGATAAGATTTCCAGAGACTCTGAGAATATTGTTAAACATATTAAGCATTCTTTGGGGATGGGTTACATTTAAGAATGTTCTATAAAGCAAAGAGGGGTTCCCTGGTGCTCAGCGATAAGAGAATTCACCTACAATGCAGGAGACGTGGGTTTGATCCCTGGGTTGGGAAGATCTCCTAGAGGAAGGCATGGGAGCCCACTCTAGTATTCTTGCCTAGAGAATCCCATGGACAGAGGAGCCTGGTAGGCTTTAGTCCATAGGGTCACAAAGAGTCAGACATGACTGAAACGACTCAGCACATATGCACGCACAAAGCAGAGAGGAGAAATCTAAATGAGAGTAAGTTTAAATTCAAATTTATTAATATAGCTTTCTTTAGTTGAAATTTGAAAATGAAATGCAGTGTGAGGACTTTTTTTCACCCCTGCTTGAGAGAAATCTAAGAGAATTTGGGGTTTTGTACTCCTTGGACCCCATTCTGGGAAGTCCAGCTAAGCCAATTTGAAGGCTATTTTGGCAAATTTGCTGATTAGGATGGGATTGGAAGACCAAATTCTTAATCTGCTTTTTCAATGAAAGATGAGCAAAAGAAAACTTCTTAACCATGTCTTAAAACTTGGAAGAAAGGCAGGGGGTGGGATGTAGGGGTGGGTAGAGGTTAGGGCTACTGGAAACTTTGTTCAAAGGTAGTTGGATTCCTCTACGTGACACTGTTATATTTTGAAACATGACATTGCCCTGCTAATCTGCTTTTTAAAAAATTATAGTCCACTTAGATTTTTATTTCCTAGTCAATTGAAAAAAGATAATCATGCCCTTCTCAACTTCTTTCTTACCAATTTATAATTTCTGTTTTAGTTTTTTTGAATGAAATTCATTTCTCCTCCCTTCCCATTATAAAAATAATATCCTTAAGATAGGGAAAATAGTTTTAACCCCTGAATACTTCTAATCTGAGATTATCACTGGCTGTTAACAAGCTGGTATATTTCATGCCATTCTGTTTAGCATGGCTGAAACTGTCCTATAAATAGATAATTTTATCACAATTTTTTTCATAATATTGTATGAAAAATTTCTCACCAAGCATTAAATATCTGTGTATCTATGTCTATGCCTGTATAACATTTTAAGTGTAGGTGTGTCTTTATCTAGGGCAATACTTGAGTTTAATTTAAAATTTTGGTATTTGGTCCTTGTTTTCTTAAGTAGCTAACTGTAGCTAAAGTAGTTCTTATTTTATACAATTTTAAGTTATTTAACACTTGCTAAAGCAAAATTTAAACTACCCAAGAATTCCATTCTGAAGTCTGATTTCTGAAAGCTTTCATTTTAGCCAAACGTAAATGGCACACATGACTTTTAAGTATATTTATTACATATTCTCAACAAGATTAAACTTCTTTTAAAACAAGAAGTTTTAAAACTTCTCTATGTATGAGTCACCTTTTGAGTATTTCATACCAATACATTTTTACCTTCCTTAACAGAAACCAGCCTGTAGACTGTGTCATGGAAACAAATGATTTGCTATTGCTTTTCTTATTCCATTGTTGAGGAAAGATTTGGACTTGTGGTTGGTCATTCAAAAAATATTTGAGGTTCAAAACAGATCCTTATGATAAATTAGGAGTTTGAGATTAGCAGATGCAAACTACTCTACATAAAAATCAACTGATCCTGGGACTTCTCTGGTGGTCCAGAGGTCAAGAATCCATTTTTCTACTGCACAGGGTGTGCACTTGGTCCCTGGTTGGGGAATTAAGACTCTACATGCCACATGGTGCAGCCAAGCAAACAAACAAACAAGAAACCTAAATTAAAAAAAAAAAGAAATAAAATTAAAAGGAAACAAACAAAAAAACTGATCCTTACAATATCACAAGACTGGTTATTGACCAGAAAACAAACTGTTTGAAAGAATTATTGGTTGACTTTGAGCAAATGAGCTAATTAGCCAGAAATTTCTTTCTTTCTTTCATTAAAAAGATGACCCATATTGCAAAAACACTTCAGTAATTCATGTGATGTGATATGTGGCACTGTGAAACCTCAAGTTGCTGTCTAAACCTGTGTGTTGCCCAGACCAATGGCGCAGATTTGCCTGCAGGTTTAACCTGGCAATAGAGATGCTCCTACATACAGGACATGACAGTAAAGCCTGGTGCACAGCGATCAGTGAACATGGATTCTTTCCAGTTCTGCAGTTGATTACTTCACTCTGGTAGTGGGATTGTGGAAATGATCCCCACAGACCCACATAGACCTTGAGGATTTACTTCTAGTGAGCAAATTCTCTCATCTGATATTTTCCTGAGTGGGCTTTTAGATAGGGGAGCCTCAACAACAGGTTAAGCCAGTCCAGTGTTGAGTGCAGAGCCTAGAACGTGTACTATGTCCTAAATAAGTACTTGCTGAACTAACACTGATCCATCAGTGAGTCTTTAGGAGTTTCAGAAAGAGATGGCTTTTAAAAAATGAATCTCTTTATTGTTAAAGATTTACATCCCTTTCCACTTCAGATGTACTATTAAAAAATTGAGATATGAGAGTGGATTGCCATGTTAATCTATGTCAATGTCAGGGAGATAGGTTTTAAGCTTTTAAGTCTATGTGACATAATTTGCTTTCATCTGTTTCCATTTTTCTCTGCAGTGAGACAGAGAAGGGACGTGGTGAGGTTGTCATCCTCCTTCTAGTGGCCAATAATTACACAGAGCTGTGCTACTCAGACCCTGTGCTATCTTACCCGGTCCACCATAAGATAAGTTACCAATCTGCAGAAAGGTAAGTGAGGAGAATCAGGGCCAGTGGATAGAAACATTTTATAACAATTTGACATTGTCAAAACACACTAGCATCCAAGTAGACTCATCTCCTTGAACAGGATATAGACCCAAAATATTAGTTCACCAATATAAAAAATGAAGTGGAAATAAAGGCCAACAAAACTGGTCTTCTAGCACAGAAGGGTTGAGAAGCACTGGCAGATTTAGATATGTGGCCTCAGCATGACAGTCTTCTGCACTTTGTATGTTCTCTGTGCCTGATGGTTAAGGTGATTATTTGTGGAGATCAGAATGGCAGTCTTGTTAGTGAAAATGTCCACATACTGTAGGCTCTTGAAGATTTTCTTCCGCCTCAACAAGTCCGTTGTCTAAAAATGGTTATATGACTTCAAGAAGAAAGCACCTGCTTGAATTCATGAAAACACTAATTTAATGTCAAGCAACTGAAGAATCTTACAGCTGGTTCATTGGGATTCTTCCCAGGGTACATGGCTACCTGGTGCTGGTCCTTTCTCACCTCTAGGGTATGTGCCTCAGAAAGAACCAAACATGTCCACACTCTGATCTTGGACTTCCAGCCTTCAGAACAGGGAGAAAATAAAGTTCTGGGAGATAAGCCACTCAGTCTGTGATATTTTGTTAAGGCAGTTCCATACTTTGATACACTCAGTATGTATTTGACACAGCCATACAGGAAGACTTCTATAGTAAACTCGAATTTTGTCATCAGGCATTCTGAGATTAATCCAAACTCTATTTTTGGGTCTTGTTATAAGAATTAGGAGAGACTAACTAGCAGTGTGTGTGTTAATCACTCAGCTGTGTCCGACTCTTTGTGATCCCACCAGGTTCCTCTGTCCATGGAATTCTCCAGGCAAGATACTGGAGTGGGTTGCCATTTCTTTCTCCAGGGAATCTTCCTTACCCAGGGATCAAACCCAGGTCTCCTGCGTTGTAGGCAGATTCTTTACTGTCTGAGCCATAGGGAAGCCCCAGACCCTCTCTTATCTTTATAGTTATATATATATTTTATATACTTATATATTAATATGTAGCAATATAAACACCTATTTATAGTTGCAGTTATATAGGTACCTATATATATATATAGGAAACTAAATATATACATATATGCATATATATGTATGTGTATGTTGAGCTTATGTTAGTTTTACCTAGCTAATCACGAAATGTGTCATCTTTCAGTTATTTATTCAATCCTGAATTACGAGATCAGCTGCTGCTGCTAAGTCGCTTCAGTCGTTTCCGACTCTGTGTGACCCCATAGACGGCAGCACACCAGGCTTCCCCGTCCCTGGGATTATCAGACAAGAACACCGGAGTGGGTTGCCATTTCCTTCCCCAGTGCATGAAAGTGAAAAGTGAAAGTGAAGCCGCTCAGTCGTGTCTGAATCTTCGTGACCCCATGGACTGCAGCCTACCAGGCTCCTCCATCCATGGGATTTTCCAGGCAAGAGTACTGGAGTGGGGTACCATGGCCTTCTCCAAGATCAGCAGTCAACTCTAAATTAAAAAGTTGAATTTATTACTTAAGAAAGAGAGAACTGTGTTTATTAGACACAGTTTCTCCAAACGTTGAAGACAACTGATCTCACATAGGATTGCTGGGAAGCATTAAATTGAAGTACTGGTGATTGTTCAGTGGCAAGAATGAGTTAACTCATTTGGACAAACTTGGTCACTGTGATGAGTTTCAGAAATGTGTTCTTTTATGTGAGGCAGCTATTGATTGGCTGACTGTAAAAGTGGGAGGATGGTGCTGATTGGCTGGCTGTAAAGGCGGGGGAATGGTTGTAAAGACGGGAGAATGGCACTGGTTGTCTGGCTTTGGGGAGATAAGTTATCTTTGATTGAGCAAGCAAATTTAATTTAGTTCTGGTTGTTGCTTTTTACCAAGATTTTAAAACCATCAATCTCTTCCTCAAGTGTGGGAACTGTGACTTGCGAATAAAGTCAATAAGTATTTGCTGGATTAATTGACAAATGAAGGATACCTAATAGGTCTTTAAACGCACAAGTCTGGCTTTCAGGGCTGAGTCTGGGCCTTCAGAACTCACCATGATACAGTTGGGATTTAAAGCCTGATTCTGAATAAGCTTACCTCACGGCCGCATGTAAGAGAAAGAGGTAAGTCGAATTAGGGTTTTGAAAAGCTTTCTTCTCTTTAATGTAGTTTAAAACCCCAGTAGTTTGAAAACTCAAAAATATTAACAAAGGTATAAAATGAATTGACATATGGCTTATTTATTTATGGCAACCCCTTGTGTTTGTATTGAGTTCCCTATAGCCTGAGCACAGAGAAATGAGAAAAGTGATGGTGGGGTTCAGTGACCCCTATTAAGCCATGAGATAAAACTGAATAAGAAAGGTCAATGTTTGTTCCCACCTTCCTCTCCCCAAGTCAGAGCACGAATCTCTGCTTTTCTAGAAAGCAGAGATTACAGAAAAATAGTGTTAGCACATGATCCCTCTCATCCACTGGCTGATGTGGGGCAGCTTTTAACTCTTCCTGCTCTAAAGTATCCCTCAGGGAAATCTGGAGCAATCTGAGCCTGAGCAATGGTGTCAGTTTCCTAGTCTAGGAGGTGCCAAAGACAGATTCTCACAGTGCTTGTGTTTCACACTGGTCTTTGGGGAGAATCTAGTAGGAGTAACCTGAGTCCACACCAGCAGGATAAGGTCAGATGGTGTTTCCTGGGAGTTGAGGATGAGCCATGGGACTAGGGGAGGAAGTGCATGCTGTCACCACAGCAGACTGACAAAACAAAACAATAAAATCAGCCTCAGTGGGAGACCAGGAATGAGACTAAGGGAAGGAAGTGTCTCTGCCTGTGTTGCATTACCCCTCCCAGGAAGCTGTGCAATCAGATGTTTCATTTGAGAGCCAGCCAGAGGCAGCCAGGAGGAGTGTGAGGCTACAAGCAGGTAAGGATGACCACAAACTACATGCATAGCATCCCTGTTCCCCATCACCTCATGCAAAGGGTCACGGGGAATACCTTTTTACTCTGGTGCTGGTACAGCAGGAGAAATGTGTGAAAGTGAACACTTCCTAGGAGTTGAGAGTTTGGTGGGAGTTGGGAGGAGAAAGCCCAAGAATGATAGTTGTGAAAATCAGTTATTTATTCATTTTTCTGGTACCTGATTTGGATTAAAAAGGTCTTCCTAAACTGAATTTACTCAAATTGGATGCGCTAAATGACTAAGCTTTGGGGTTTAGCACACATATAAGAGAAAATGACCTTGACAGAGATGAGAAATTGACCAGGGTGAAGAGCGTTTTGTGGAGCAGCCTTAGGCTTGTTCGTTCTGGTGGATGTTAGGGCAGTGCCTGACTTGAAGCAAGAGCTCAGTGGACTTTTGCACTTTTGTAAATAATGCTTCAAGTCATCTGGAGGCATCAGAGTTGACTTGAGAATTACAAACAATGTTTAGTTTGTTCTTTTAATTTTTAAAGTAGGCCTTTTTTTTGAGGCAATAAAAAGCACTGATTTTATTAACTCTCAATCCTTGAATATCCCTCTTTTTAATACCCTGTGTGACAAAATGGGATACCCAGAAAGCATAAAGTAGGCTTTTGAAACTCATGCCAGCAAAAATATGTTTAAAAAAGTAAACTTTGGTTTGCAAGATATAAATTCTGTTAAGAGAACAAAGACTCTTAAGAACTCAAGAGAGGCCGTGAAGGAAAGATGTGGACTTTATACTATTGCATCAAATACAACAGAAACCAGAGGAAGAGGAACATTCCCTTGTCAAGAGCAGGAAGAAGAGGGTTTTGGACTTGACACTGGAGGAACCCAATAGTTTCTGGAATAAAGTGCCTGGACTTAGGGGAGTGAAACCTGCTTGGAGAAACTGCTGAATTCTTTGGGTGACCAACACCAGGGAGGCAGGCAAATGGCTCTTTTCCTTCTGATGAGTGCTGGGTGCTGCTGCCACTGAGGGATCCTTCTAGTGGATTTGCTCCTGGCTGCCCGTTGTCCTGCCTCAGTGGAAGCTTGTATGCTGTCCACAGGGTGTCTAGCAGAAGTGACGCACTCCCTGCTCACTGAGTGTGATGAGTTCCATCCAAACTCCCCGTGCTGATGTTGCTTTTCCCAATGCCCAGGCAACACTGAAGAATAGCCAGGGAAGATGATGACATCCAGACTGACAGAGGTCTTGTGGAAGGAAGGCTCTCAGCACTGGAGGTTTGGTGAGGCAGGAAACCCATTTCTATTACATGTTCAATTAATTCCAACTATGGCTCTTTGTGCTGTTCTTATCTGCCACTTTGTCTCATCTCCAGATATAAACTATTACATTTAGAATGGATAAACAACGTGGTCTTACAGTATAGCACAGGGAATTATATCCAATTTCCTGGGATAAGCCATAATGGAAAAAAAAATATAAAAAAGAACTTATATATGTATATAACTGAGTCACTTTACTGTATAGCAGAAATTGGCACAACATTGCAAGTCAACTATATTTCAATAAAAATATACTTACCAATCTTCCAAATAATCACAATGTCATTACTTCTATGGAAACTCATTCTTCACTTGTTTTTCACACCATGCTCTCTTGACTCTTGTACTAGTTGAAGCACAGAAAGGAACTTGTTGACTCCACCATCCAAGACAGAGCATGCACAGGGATGGAGCGGGATCTTTGGAATGACTGCAATCCAGGGTTCAAGTGCTTCCATAGCCTTCACTCTGAATCTTTTATTAATGCTTCTGTTTGAAAGTAATATTCATTTGTCCAAGCTAGTTTTCCCCATGAAGACATAATCCAGGCTGGCAGAGGAAACCATGGTTATATTTTTCCAGCTTCATCACTGGAGAGAAATGGAATGTCTCTCCTTGGTTCCAGTTCAATATAATGCTACAGGGTGGATTATGCACTTGCCCAGCCATGTGGTTATGGAGTTGGGGTGGTGATGGGCCATCCCATGGACAAGAGGGATGTGGTACCCAAACAATCATGATGGTTTTCCTGCAAAGAAAAATAAGACTACCATGTAAATAAAGCCAAGATAAATTAAATGCAGGGAGAAAATGAAATAATACTGTAGTGACTAGAAAATTATATAACATTTCATATAACTGTGTTATATGAATAATACTTCCATTTCTGATGGTTTGTATTGCTGTATTATAAATACAAGGAGGGTATATTGGATTAGGGGTTCAAAGAGGTAATAGAACTTTGTGATTTAGTGACTTATCTTTATATCTCAAGACTCAGACTGAAATAAGATATATTTTCTACTTTTTTGCTTGTTTTTTATTTTTTATTTGAAATATATTCTATTTACAATGCTGTGTTAGTTTCAGATGCATAGCCCAGTGATTCAGTTATATTTATCTATCTATTCTTTTTCAGATTCTTTTCCATTATAGATTACTACAAAATATTAAATATAATTTCCTGTGCTATATAGTAGATGTATTTTTAATTTTATAAGTTAATAGAGATATTGCATATCCAAACATTCAAATTATTTATGTATCATATAAGGAATAAAAAGACTCATTGGTTTTATCAGAAATTAATTGTATAAGATAATAACTCAGTTATTTGAAGAATATTTCATAAAATAGCTTATGCAATTAAAACAATCATCCCCTCCCCCCCAATATATTATGTATCTTTACCATCTGAGCCACCAGGGAAACCCAAGAATACTGAAGTGAGTGGCCTATCCCTTCTCCAGGGGATCTTCCTGACCCAGGAATTGAACTGGTGTCTCCTGCATTGCAGACAGATTCTTTACCAGCTGAGCTACCAGGGAAGGCCAAAATAGCTTATGCAATTAAAATAATCACCCCCAATATATTAAGTATCCAATTTATAATCTGTTTATAAAAAAAATTCAGTTTTAACTTAAACAATATACTCAACTGGTCAACAAAGTAGACAGTTCTGACATTCTAAGAGATGTGTTAAAATGTTTTCTATGGATTTAATCAAATCCTCGCAGGAAACATAAAACCTGTAACAGCTATAGAGTCAAAATGCAAAAGCATCACCATGAAGGCAGAATACCATTGCTTGTTTCCAGGGGGCTGTAGGGAGGAGGGAGTAGGGGAAACTGCTTCATGGTTAAGGATTTTGCTGTTGGAGAGATGGAAAATTTTGAAGTTAGGTAGAGGTGATGGTCACACAGCATTGGGAATGTACTAAATGCCACTGAAATATGTACTTTAAAATGGTTCATTTTATTTTTGTGAATTTCATCTCAATGAATTATTATTTTTAATATTAATGAAATAATAGATCCATATGAAATCAATACTGTTGGTGCCTTTTGAGTATTGCTGATACTGTTTTATTTATTTTTTTAATTCAAATATGAAACTTCCCTTGACACATAGCAGAATTTTAGGGGGACTTCATCTGTCACCAATCAATGTGTACACATAGAATTCGGTGACTTGAAGTGAGTTTACAAAAACGATCTCACACTCCTGCAAACAACAGCAACAAAATAGGTTTAGGTTCAAGTAGTAGAATAAGTTCTAGAAGGGCACTTTTTCATAGTCTTTCAGATTATGCCAAATACTTCTATAAAACAAGGAGTAGATGTTTAAGCAATGTATAAAACCAGACCTGTGATCGTGTATCCAGTCTTCACAATTTTCAATTGTATGTCTCACTATCATGCCCTGAAGGAAGGACTAACACTGACAGCTGTGGTGGGATTTGTGATCTATTGTAAATTCTGAGTCAGAGCCCAGGATCATTATCACATGTAACATTGTCATAATGTTGGTTGAATGCTTTACTTGTTAAAGATGGTTGCCCTGATGGTAACTCTCACAGTTAGGTTTAATTTTACAATGGCTGTTAAGTGACCAGATGACTCATTTACAAAGAGCCAATTTGTAGTGTGATTAGGGGAGATAAAGATCACAGTATTCTCAAAATTTATATCTTAGATCAGAAGGCTAAAATATAGTTCCTCTGTGTGTGTGTATATGTGTTTGCGTGTATGTTTTGATAAATAATAGCTAATAGGGTGGTCTAGGACAATTTCCTTTGCCATTTACAGAAATGAATCTGAACTTAGTAATTCTCATTTGTTTATTTTTATTAGCTAGATAACAGTTTATGGTACCTCATCATTAGCTAAGATGTGGTCAAGAAAAAAAAGTGTCTTGTTATAGATATCAAGAAAAAAGAATCAGGGAGTCTTCCCACAAGTGGTTTTTTAATACTCTTTAACTCATACATGTCATCCTGATGACAGCTGTGGGTGCAGAATTGAGAAAACAATAACAAAGCTTAATGAGATTTATAAATTATTATAATAAAACTTCCCCTTCAAGCAGCCAAGCTCATTTTTAAAGTTTCATAAAATTATATTGTAGAAGGGACTTAATCTAGAATAAATAACATTTTTCTCTCCCACAAAGAGGTAGAAAATTTAGCAGATCTTTCTGCATAAGAATTTTTAAAAAGCTCTTATATTTGAATGTGGTAGGCTGAGTTTTGGCCCCCTAAAGAGTTTCCACATTTGAATCCTTGAAAACTGTGACTACATTGCCGCACAAGGTGAAAAGGAATTTGCAGTTATGATTAAGGTAAGGATCTGAAGAGAGGGAGATTGTCCCAAAGATGGGGAGACTACCCTGGATTATCTGGGTGAGCCTGACATCCCCAGTCACAAGAGTCCTTAGAAGAGGGAAGTAGGACGGTATCCTGGTAGATGTGACAAAGGGCATAGGAGATGGGAATGATGCCAGGAAGGGGTCATCAGCCAAGAGCAGACACAGGTGGTTTCTAGAAGCTGGAAAAGACAATAAAAATGCATGCACCCCAATGTTCATAGCAGGATTGTTTACAGAAGCCAAGACATGGCAACAACCTAAATTTCCATCGACAGAGGAATGGATAAAGAAAATGTGGTACATGTAAACAATGGAATATCATGCCACCACTAAAAAGGATGATGTAACACCATTTGCAGCAACATGGATGGACCTGAAGAGTATCACACTAAGTGAAGGAAGTCAGACAGGGAAAGGCAAATATTATATGGTATCACTTATATGTGAGATCTAAAAACATGATACATTTACAAAACAGAAGTAGACCTACAGACATAGAAAACAAACATGGTTATCAAAGGGGAGAGGGGAAAGTTGTAGGGAGGATTAAATTAGGAGTTTGTGATTAAGATATATAATATACACACATGACTATATATCAAATAGATAAACAAGAACCTACTGTATAGCACAGGGAATTGTACTCAATACTTTGCAATAACCTGTAAGGGAAAAGAATCTGAAAAAAAATACACACACACACACACACACACACACATATATATATATATATAAAACACTTCGGTATACACCTGAAGCTAATAAGATGTTGTAAATCAATTATATGCCAATAAAAAAAGAGAGGGACAGACATAAAGGAAGGAAGGAAAGAAGGAAAAAAGAAAGAAATGACAAGGAAATGGATTCTCCCCTGGAAGTTTCAGATGAATCAGTCCTGTGGACACCTTGATTTTAGCTGCATAACCCTAATTTTTGATTTCTGACTTCCAGAAGTATAAGAGAATAATTTTGTTAAGACACTGTGATAATTTGTTAGAGTAGCAATAGGAAACATTACATTGAATTAATGTTGTGGCATTTACACAGGAAGTTTTTGAACCATTTCATGTGTAAGCATGAACAACTAAAGGATAGCACCAATCAATTTTACCCTGACTGCTTATTTGATTTATCAATCACCTTAAGAATAGGGCTTCCCTTCTTAAGAATTGATGTTAAGGTGATTGTTTACTTAATTAACGAATGCATACATTTAACAAATAGATTTTGAGTGCTTGGTAAACAAAACAGACATGACTCACGCTTTTTCACACGGAATAATGGGGACCACAGGGAGCCTGAAATGAATGATTTTACATTATTTGTTATATTTCTATGTAGTGTATGATTCCATTGGTGTTCAAAAACAGAGAAACTGATTAATCTGTGATATTAGGGAATGCTTCCTTGAAGAAATGTTGCTTCAATTGAGACATACAAGTAGGAGAGTTTTTTGGTTATGAAAAAAAAATTTTTTTTAACTTTAAGAGATTTTAGAAGGGATTCATGCCTTTTAAGAAATACCTGGTTTCAGTGTGATTTGGAAAGAAAAAGAAGAAATATAGAAATACCAGTGATGAGCTATTTAATCTGCCTAGGAACTTGATGATAGTGTATTCTGATAGGATGGTATGAGTGGGGATGAAAAAATTCAAGAGATATTTAGGATACAGAATGGGCAGAAAGGTAAGGGGAGGGTAGGATATGAGAAGACACTCCATACCTACATCCCTGATTAAGCAATAAAGAAACATGTTAGTGCCTCACTGTTCTGCAACATTTCATACCTTACATGTAAATACAAATGTGGAATTTTAAACAGAATATAGAAGGAAACAACCATTTGAAAATTTAAGTCTGTTATTACCAGAGTGTTAGGAGGAGTTGTAGGGACTAGGATTGAGATGGAGGTTTTTTGTGTCATGACAGGAGCTTGGATCTGATGCCATAGCACAGCATGCCATGGAATGGTTTATGAGCATGAAGAGGAAACTGTGCATCAGAAGAACTCTGCAATGAAAACAGACAGGGGCTTTCCTGTAGAGAGGAGAGAAGGCCATACTACAGGCATTGTGTATGAATGAGCATGGTGTGCTGCGGGTTTGGGAGTACTCTAGGTGTGTACCTTCCAGAAGTTCTTTGAAGCCCACGGGGAGCTCAGAAGTGGTGGCTGAGGTCTCATCAAAGGTTTGGGATGTGAGAGAAGGCCCAGGAAATTTGAAGTGCTCAAGGAGTGTCTGACAGAAGAGGTGATAGGGGAATTAGACAAGGTGAAGGAAGACCTTACAACTACTTCCAAATGTCTGACTATCCATCGTGGGTGGCACCACCAGCCAAAGTCAATAATACAGGAAGGGTGGTCAGTGCAGAAGCGAGGTTATGAGTGAGAATGATAAGGTAGCTCTTTATCTCATAATATTAAATCTCATAATGTTTAACTTTCATCTCATAATATTTCATTAAAATGGTTTCATGAAGGAAATAAAATGTCATCAGTAATGTCTTTCTATTTGTGGTGTATGTCAGAGTAAGGATGTGATACTGTATCTTTGGAAATAAAGTATGATTTCAATGTTGATTCTTGGTGCCCTAATGTGGTATTTTATCATGAATTCAGAGATATATTTTCAATAGCATTTCTATAATTTCTTAGTTGCTCCCAAGAACTTGACTCCTATTCGAGACCTTTCTTTAGAGTTTTGGGCTTCCCTGGTGGGTCAGATGGTAAAGAATTTGCTTGTAATGAGGGAGACCCAGGTTTCATCTCTGGGTCAGGAAGATCTCCTGGAGAAGGGGATGGCAACCCATTTCAGTATTCTTGCCTGGAGAATCCCATGGACAGAAGAGTCTGGTGACAGTCTATGAGGTCACAAAGAGTTGGACATGACTGAGTGACTAACACTCCAACACCTTAGGAGTTATACAGTTATACCTGGAATTAGCTATGTGTTGGAACTGGCTTGTACCATCTCACAAAGAAATGGCTTTTCAAATTTTCAGGAATTTGGTGAGCCATTGTTAACAGCTCAGCTACTATTAGATTGCAAATTATTTAAAATTATAAATGAGTTATATTAAAAACAAAAGTAATAAATATTAAAAACTCATCACTTTCTAATTATTTTATTGTTGTTGTCCAGTTGTTGAGTTGTGTCCAATTTTTTTGTGATCCCATGGGCTGAAGGCTGTCAGGCTCTGTCCATAGGGTTTCCCAGGGAAGAATACTGGAGTGGGCTCCCATTTCCTTCTCCAGGGGATCTCCTCAATCCAGGGATTGAACTCACATCTCCTGTATTGACAGACAGATTCTTTAGGCCTGAGCCAGCAGGTAAGCCTAGCTGTTATGTTGCAAAAAGCAAAAAAAAAAAAAAAAAAAAAAAAAGGGAAATATTCTGCTGGTATTTGAAAATTATTATCCAATTCATTAAAAAATTTGCTCACATTATCATTAAATGAATGAAACTCCAACACAGATCTTTGCTTCACGTTCATCCTAATTATTAATGGAAATGAAAACATCAAACAACATTCATCTTAGAACTGTTCTCGCTCATCAATTGCAACCAAAGTTTGGCTACTAATAAACAAAATTTGGCAAAAATCAAAGAAAATAATCTTTGAGAATCAATAGTCTAAGTGGGATTTACTTTGTAAGTTGTGTGTATACATCTTTATATCAACAAATTTGTGATAAACTTACCACGTAAATATGAAGACTTTGTTTTTTCTTCCGAGAGCTTGTTAAACATTTGCCAGCAAACCACTGCTTGGAAATATATCCACAAAAGATACCGAAAGTGCTATTATGCAGTTTTAGGTGGGAACATAGGTCTTACTGAAACAATTCCTAGAGTATTAATTCTCTTTACTGTTATTCTAATTCTTACGATAATGGCTTGAGGTTCTCTAAGAAAGGCATGACTTGGATCCATCTGTCTGGATAGCATCTCTAGAAGGAAGAAGTGCTTTCTGTTGTGTAACCTTGACCTTGGATTCAGCCTGGGTCTGCTGGGAAAACAGAGTAAAAAGGGCCAGATAAGAAGTATTGTAATCACCGGGGCCCAGGTTTTCTGTAGTTGCAGCCCCTACAAATTCGGTAATGCAAATATGGCAGAGATGTAAGGAATCCAGCAAGCCCAGTGAGCAGCTAGCCTGGGGCTCTCCTTATTATTGGTTTTCTTGGGTTTTCGACAGTATCTGGAGTCAGTTATGGTACCTGAATTATCCCAGAGGAATATCTGTTCTTTGTTTTTAAATTAACTGTTCTGGCATCTCAAGCTGAACACTTATTTAATTTGTTTTCTACTTTGTTGTTGTTTAGTTGCTCAGTAGTGTCCGACTCTTTGGGACCCCATGGACTGCAGCATACCAGGCTTCCCTGTACTTCACCATCTTCTGCAGCTTGCTCAAACTCATGTCGATCGAGTCGGTGATGTCATCCAACCATCTCATCCTCTGTTGTCCCCTTGTCCTCCTGCCTTCAATCTTTTCCAGCTTCAAGGTTTTTTCTAATGAGTCAGCTCCTCGCATCAGGTAGCCAAAGTATTGGAGCTTCAGCTTCATCATCAGCCCTTCCAATGAATATTCAGGACTGATTCCCTTTAGGATTGACTGATTTGATCTCCTTGGAGTCCAAGGGACTCTGAAGAGTCTTCTCCAATACCAATTCAAAAGCATCAATTTCTTCAGTGCTCAGCCTTCTTTATAGTCCAACTCTCACATCCATACATGACTGGTGGAAAAACCGTAGCTTTGACTGCTGCTGCTAAGTCGCTGCCGGGGACCAGCCCCGGCTGATCCAGAGTATTCGAAGGAGAGACGGCATAGGCGAAGATCAGGAAACAATTGCTTAATTAAATGTTAATTAAGGATATAAAGAGTAATAGAATGAGGATAGCTCAGTAGGAAAATTCAGTGGAGAAAAAAGGCTGAAATAAGGATAGCTCAGTGAGGAAATTCAGTGGAGAAAAGAGGCTGAATAATTCAGCCAGAAGGTAAGAGAAAGAACGACATGGTGAGACCAAGTTTCGGTGAACAAGGCCCGTACTTTATTTTCCAAAGTAGTTTTTATACCTTAAGTTATGCATAGAGGATAATGGGGGAAGGGCTAGAGTCAGGCAGCAAGCCAGGCTTTCTTCCTGCAAACTTATCATATGCAAAAGTTAGGTGATTTGCATCATCTTCTGGCCCGGAGGCCTGCTAACATTTTAAGACCTTTTCTTCAGAAAACTTATTTTTCTCTAAAGGTGATTGGTCAGGAGCCACCCTCCAAAAGCATTAGATAAAGTTGCATTCCTACAGAGCAAAGGTGTGGTGGGCTACAACAAGAAAAAGAATTAACTCAAGGGTCCCAGGTTACAAACATTAAAGCTACTACTTACACCAATTATATTAATCAATACACTGCCAGGGACACAGCAGGTAAGGGATATGGAAACTTAGCAGCAAACATTGGCCCAACAAGTGAAAATCCCTTCACCAATACAATTTCTAATCAATCTTTTAACTACTCAAAAGAATCTGTGTTTAGACAGTTTAGAACATCTCCTGCCTCTCACAGTTGGGAGGCTCTGAACAATCACATGTGGCCCGGAAAAACCTATTCAGGCAGGCTAGAGGATTTCCAAAGGAGTTTGTAGGTTAAACACTGTCACACCCAGGAATTATTAACTGGAGCTGTAAGCTAACTCTTTTTTCAGAGAGGTAGTGGGGGACAGCCCCCCGTAAAGTCAGAGGTGTAGGTGAAAGCACAAAGCAGAAAGTAGGCAGACTCTGGTTTTGGGGTTAGATTGCTCGAGAATTTCCAGGGAGACTCCTGAGGCTTGATCCCGCCTTTGCGTATGTCAAGCCTCCTTCCTCATGACCTTTGCCACGGGCGGAGCTGGCTCCCCACAAGTCGCTTCAATCGTGTCCGACTCTGTGCGACCCCATAGACGGCAGCTCACCAGGCTCCCCCGTCCCTGGGATTCTCCAGGCAAGAACACTGGAGTGGGTTGCCATTTCCTTCTCCAATGCATGAAAGTGAAAAGTGAAAGGGAAGTTGCTCAGGTAGCTTTGACTATATGGACCTTTGCTGGCAAAGTAATGTTTCTGCTTTCTAATATGCTGTCTAGGTTTGTCATAAATTTTCTTCCAAGGAGCAAGCATTATTTAATTTGACTGAAGATATGACTGCAGTCACCATCTGCCCTGATTTTGGAACCCCAAAAAATAAAATCTGTCTCTGTTTCCACTGTTTCATCATCTATTTGCCATGAAGTGATGGAACTGGGTGTCATGATCTTAGTTTTTTGAATGTTGAGTGTTAAGCCAGCTTTTTCACTCTCCCCTTTCACTTTCATCAAGAGGCTCTTTAGTTCCTCTTCACTTTCTGCCACAAGGGTGGTGTCATCTGCATATCTGAGGTTATTGACATTTCTCTCAGCTGTCTTGATTCCAGCCTATGCTTCATCCAGCCCAGGATTTCTCATGATGTACTATGCATATAAGTTAAATAAACAGGGTAATACTATATAGCCTTTATTTACTCCTTTCTCAATTTGGAACCAGTCTGTTGTTCCACGTCCAGTTCTAACTGTAGCATCTTGACCTGCACATAGTAAGCCCATAAATTTTCTTACTAGCAAATTTTTTAGCATGGTCCCAAATGATTGACTTGTTAGTCATAATTGTGCTTAATATATAACATATCATTTTATTTTTTACTTGTCTCAAAATATTTGTTGTCTCACGTAAGAGACAGTTGGATGGTGGAATGAACTATATGGTAAGTAGCCTGATTATCTATTAATACTTAGTAAGGACACAAATTCTTTTTCTGTGTTCCCACCGTTTTGTGTCAGCTTCATCTTGAGAATGGCTCTATTCTTTATCACAACTAGTTGTTTTCTTGTTCTAGCTGTGAGAGATTGAGAGAATTTCTCCCATAACCATGACATGGAAGCCCTTTCCTCCAGATTGGATCAATCTGGGCACTTGACCCACTCCTGGGATAAAGCAGGCACCAAAAAAAAGTCAGGTAATTAGAATCCACCCTAAATTTGGAAACAGTCAGTTTTCCCCAAAATTCAAATTTGTGAAGAGGTAGAGGAGATATACAATAAGATTGGGACAAAGAAGAGGGGAAAAGATGCTGACCAGGAACCTACCTTGGTATTTTTGTTTTGTTTTGTTTTTTTATTTCATCTTTTAGTAGTCAGTTCATGCACATGGTACAAAATTAAGACTTGGCAAGAATTTAAAATAATGTTCTCCCAGAATAAACCCATAGTTGATGAAGAGGAAATTAAATCAGAGGGAAATTAAATCTCTCTTTTCTATGATGCCAGTTTTGGAATTCCTCATTGCTGAATACTTGAGTCACAATCTCACCATCCATTGTGTGAGTGTGTGGTTTACTTTCTTCTTCTTCTTCTTATTTTTTTTTTTTGCTTTTTGCTATTCATTTTCATAATATTGATTTTTCCAAGCCAGGAACATACATAGAGAAAAGATTTGTGGACCTTGGTATTTTACATCAGTTTATGCCTTTCATATTGCTTTATGTGGGCTTTAATTTTATTATTATTGCTATATTGTTGTAGCCATGCATTCCGGGAAACAAACTCACTCAGAAGGACAATGCAGATAGTGGAGTGCAGTTTATTACACCGGCGGGCCCAAGGTAGAGCCTCCTCTTAGCCAAGGACCCCGACCAGCATTTGTGAAAATCTTTTATACCCCATGTGCACGTGTCTGAACCCACCACCCCAAATTCCTTGAGACTTACATAAACCAAGGAAAATACAGTCCCAGTTACCCCACGCGCTCATGTGCTATGTGCTCATGTGCTCAAACAGTCAAACAAGTAGCCAATAATCAATAAGCCCGAGGTTACACTCTGATAAATACGGAAAATGTGTGGCCTGTCTGGAGGAAAGGGTGATTAGTGTATGTTTTCTCTTAGGTGATGAGTAACCTAGATAGGGTCTTCAAGGTTCCTCTGTCTGAAGGGGGTCTTATCCTTCTGTTGTCTTTCATAGGCACTAAACACAGAGTTCAGAGTCCATTAGAAAGGTGGCCAAGCATGATCAGTATGAACAGGCCTAAGATGGAGTCCAGGCCCTTTGAATTCCTTCTTCAATATGAGTGCCTTTTATATTGAGGATAGATATAGATCTGCAATATATGCTTAATTATTTTTATTAATCTATTTATTTTAATTATTTTAAATTTTTAACCCAGTGTTTAAAATTTAATATAGTTAGATATATCAATTAGAATTTCTCCTATCTAATTTGTAAAATTTTTAATCGACAGTTATTTTCTTTATGGATAGTTTCCATAAAAATTATTTTGGTATGTCATATATAATGAAGAACACATATATTTTGCTTTTCAAATTGTTAATCAGTTATCTAGTTTTATATATTAAGTAGTTCTTACTTTAGCACTGGATTTTTGAAATTAGAACAGGGAGGTATTTAAAATGTTTTTGTATTCAGTGAGACTATCACAAAATAATTTGTGATATATCATGAAAGATACTTCAGAACATTGCTGTTCAAAATTATTTTTCCAGTTTTATGGGTAAGAAATATATATGAAGCACCTAATGTGTGCTCTGTAATTTCTGTATATTGTCTCATTTAACTTACAGCAATTTGGGGTAGCTAGTTATCTCATTTCATGGGGGAGGAAACCAAGAGGTTAAGTAACTTGTCCAGAGTCTTATAGCCAGGAAGTGACGTGGTACGCATAGTTGAGTTCATTCGCTTAAGTCGTGTCCACCTCAGCAAAAGATGCCAAGATTATCTGCTAAATAACATGCTTAATGGATGCTGAAAACTCTTTACATAAGAGTCACCTGAGACATTTGTGAGGAGTCCAAATATTAAAGCATCATCATAAAAATAATCATGAAAACTTTTCTTCTACTCATTTCTACCTCTTTTTTTGGTAGTTGAAAAGTTTTCATTTGGTAAACAATTACTAATTTCATTGCCACGGTGAGATACCCATGATATTTTTGGTCTTCAAAATACACTTGAACAGATTGATAGTTCAGTGATTCATTACTTCCCAAATCACTATTCAATTCAGTGCTATACATGAATTTTT
Organism: Bos mutus; assembly: GCF_027580195.1. Classification (NCBI taxonomy): domain Eukaryota; kingdom Metazoa; phylum Chordata; class Mammalia; order Artiodactyla; family Bovidae; genus Bos; species Bos mutus. The sequence continues at coordinate 33,347,467 of NC_091633.1, forward strand.
CCTCCTTCAGATCAGATCAAATCAGTTGCTCAGTCGTGTCTGACTCTTTGCGACCCCATGAATTGCAGCACACCAGGCCTCCCTGTCCATCATCAACACCCGGAGTTCACTGAGACTCACATCCATCGAGTCAGTGATGCCATCCAGCCATCTCAGCCTCTGTCGTCCCCTTCTCCTCCTGCCCCCAATCCCTCCCAGCATCAGAGTCTTTTCCAATGAGTCAACTCTTCACATGAGGTGGCCAAAGTACTGGAGTTTCAGCTTTAGCATCATTCCTTCCAAAGAAATCCCAGGACTGATCTCCTTCAGAATGGACTGGTTGGATCTCCTTGCAGTCCAAGGGACTCTCAAGAGTCTTCTCCAACAACACCACAGTTCAAAAGCATCAATTCTTCAGTGCTCAGCTTTCTTCACATCCATACATGACCACTGGAAAAACCATAGCCTTGCCTAGATGGACCTTTGTTGGCCAAGTAATGTCTCTGCTTTTCAATATGCTATCTAGATTGGTCATAACTTTCCTTCCAAGGAGTAAGCGTCTTTTAATTTCATGGCTGCAGTCACCATCTGCAGTGATTTTGGAGCCCAGAAAAATAAAGTCTGACACTGTTTCCATTGTTTCCCCATCTATTTCCCATGAAGTGATGGGACTGGATGCCATGATCTTCGTTTTCTGAATGTTGAGCTTTAAGCCACCTTTTTCACTCTCCACTTTCACTTTCATCAAGAGGCTTTTGAGTTCCTCTTCACTTTCTGCCATAAGGATGGTGTCATCTGCATATCTGAGGTTATTGGTATTTCTCCTGGCAATCTTGATTCCAGCTTGTGTTTCTTCCAGCCCAGCGTTTCTCATGATATACTCTGCATATAGGTTAAATAAACAGGGTGACAATATACAGCCTTGACGAACTCCTTTTCCTATTTGGAACCAGTCTGTTGTTCCATGCCCAGTTCTAACTGTTGCTTCCTGACCTGCATACAAATTTCTCAAGAGGCAGATTAGGTGGTCTGGTATTACCATCTCTTTCAGAATTTTCCACAGTTTATTGTGATCCACACAGTCAAAGGCTGTGGCATAAGAAAGTTTTTCTTAATGGCAGAAAATCATAAAAGCAATGTGACTGTTGTACTCATAGCTTTCACTTTGCTTCTGGGGTAGGAACATCTCATCCCATGGATAGGTGAATCTAAGCATCTGTAATATGATATTCTTATATTCTTATCCTCATCCATCAAAGGGCATACAGAAGAAGCAAGAACTACCATCCCACAGCCTCCAGAATGAAAACCACAATCACAGAAACGTAACCAAAATTATCAAATGGATCACAGCCTTGTATAACAGCTATGAACCATGCTGTGTGGGACCACCCAAGATGGACGGGTCATGGTGGAGAGTTCTGATTAAACATGGTCCACTGGAGAAGGGAATGGCAAACCACCTAGTATTTTTTGCCTCAAGAACCCCATGAACTGTATGAATAGGCAGAAAGATATGACACCAGAAGATGAGTCCCTCAGATCAGAAGGTGTCTAATATGTTACTGGGGGAGTGTGGAGAAACAGTTACAAAAAGAATGAAGAGTCTGGGCCAAAGCAGAAATGATGCTCAGCTGTGGATTTTTCATGGAGGTGAGAGTAAAGTCTGATGCTGTAAAAAACACTATTGCATAGGAACCTGGAATGTTAGGTCCCTTAATAAAGGTAAATTGGACATCATCAAGCAGGACATGACAAGAGTGAGTACTGACATGGTAGGCATTTGTGAATGAAAATGTACAGGAATAGGCAAATTTTATTCAGATGACCATTATATGTGCTACTGAGAGGGTAACAGGCAGGAAGGCTAGGGGTCTCCATTTGGGGGAAATATGCTGCAAGTATCAGACATTTTTTTATCTCTCTCCTAAGTGGCAGGAGGAAACAAACTATAAGTGTCAGATTTTTTTCCTTTCTCTATACAAAATTAAAAGGAGGTTTCTCTTAAAATTCTGTGCTGCCATGACAACTGGTTTCCCTCTGAACTTAACTTTTCTCAAACCTTGAGATAACCAATGTGGTTTTTCTTATGGAAATGTTTTTCTTAAGCTATGTTAATAAACTATGTATTTATCCTAGACTCTGTCTTCATATTGGTTCTGCTTAAGACTCAGAACTGACTTGACAAACCAGTATGTTTTACTCACACAGTTGTTCTCCTAATCCATGTTAATGAAACCATATATTTGCTTGGAAATATGCCTTTCTTCAAAATTCATGTCAATCGTTTTATGGCCCAGGACCACTCACCTTGTGCCAATGTTATCTCAAAATGCATGTTGTGGGTGAGGGGCCTGGTGCCACTCTAAGTTTTGAGACATTTCCTTTCTTAATGGGCTTCCCTGGTGGCTCGGATGGTAAAGCGTCTGCCAACAGTTTGGGAGACCTGGGTTTGATCCCTGGATTGGGAAGATCCTCTGGAGAAGGAAATGGCAACCCACTTCAGCACTCTTGCCTGGAAAATCCCATGGACGGAGGAGCCTGGTAGGCTACAGTCTATGGGGTCACAAAGAGTCGGACACGACTGAGCAACTTCACGAACCTAACCTTTTTCTAGTTACCACCCTGCTAGTAGCTTATAACATCTGGCTAAAGACTAGCAGGGGGGCACTCTTTCTGCCCACTTCTGATGTCTCTGTCAGAAGCTTTCTCTCTGTTATACTTTAATAAAACTTTATTACACAAAAGCCCTGAGTGATCTAGCCTCGTCACTGGCCCCAGATTGAATTCTTCTCCTTCAGAGGCCAAAAATCCAGGCATCTTTCACGACTCAGCAACAACCTTTCACTGCTATGGGCAAAAATCCCTTAGAAGAAATGGAGTGGCCTTCATAGTCAACAAAAGACTCTGAAATGCAGTACTTGGGTGCAATCTCAAAAATTACAAAATTACTTGTCTTCATTTCCAAGGCAAACCATTCAACATCACAGTAATCCAAGTCTATGCCCCAGTCACTAATGCAGAAGAGGATGAAGTTGAATGATTCTATGAAGACCTACAAGACTTCCTAGAAATAACACCAAAAAAGATGTTCTTTTCATCATAGCACATTGTAACACAAAAATAGGAAGTCAAGAGAAACCTGCTGTAACAGGCAAGTTTGGCCTTGGAGTACAAAATCAAGCAGGGCAAAGTTTAACAGAGTTTTGCCAAGAGAATACACAGGTCACAGCAAACACCCTGTTCCAACAACACAAGAGAAGACTCTACACATGGACATCACCAGATGGTCAATACTGAAATTAGTTATTTCAATTCAATTGCCTTGGTTATATTCTTGGCAGCTGAAGATGAAGAAACTCCACACAGTCAGTAAAAACCTGGAGCTGTCTACGGCTCAGATTGTGAGCTCCTTATTCCAAAACTCAGATTTAAATTGAAGACAGTAGGGAAAACCACTAAAGCATTTAATATGTCAGCAAATTTGGAAAGTTCAGCAGGGGCCACAGGACTGGAAAAGTCAGGTTTCATTTCAATCTCAAAGAAAAGCAATGCCAAAGAATGTTCAAATTACCATACAATTGCACTCATTTTATATGCTAACAAGAAATGCTCAAAGTTCTTCAAGCTAGGCTTCAACAGTGTGTGAACTGAGAACCTCCAGATAATACAAGTTGGATTTGGAAAAGGAAGAGGACCCAGATAGCAAATTGCCAACATCTGTTGGATCATAGAAAATGCAAGAGAATGCCAGAGAAAAACATTTACTTCAGCTTCATTGACTACTTTAAATCCTTAGACTGAGTAGATCACAACAAACTGTGGAAAATTCAAAGATGGAAATACCAGACCACCTTACCTGCCTCCTAAGAAACTGGTATGCAGGTCAAGAAGCAACGTTAGAATCAGATATGGAGCAATGGACTGGTTTAAAATTGGGAAGGCGGTGCATCAAAGTTGTACATTTTCATCCTACTTATTTATGCAGAGTAGAGCATGCAAAATGCCAGGTTAGATGAATCACAAGCTGAAATCAAGATTGCCGGGAGAAATATCAACAACCTCAGATATGCAGTAGATACCCTTCTAATTGCAGAAAGTGAAGAGGAACTAAAGAGTCTCTCAGTGAAGGTGGAAAAGGAGAGTTAAAAAGCTTATTTAAAACTCAACATTCAAAAAACTAAGGTCATGGCATCCAGTCCTGTCACTTCATGGCATATAGATGGCGAAAAGTGGAAAAAGTGACAGATTTTATTTTCTTGGGCTTCAAAATCACTGAGGATGGTGACTGCAGCCATGAAATTAAAAGACCCTTTCTTCTTGAAAGAAAAGCTATGATAAATCTAGATAGTGTATTAATAGGTACATCACTCTGCTGACAAAGATCCGTATAGTCAAACTTTTTTCCAGTATTCAGGTACAAATGTGACAATTGAACCATAAAGAAGGTTGAGCACCAAAGAACTGATGCTTTTGAACTGTGGTGCTGCAGAAGACTCTTGAAAGTCCCTTGGACTGCAAGGAGATCAAAGCAGTCAATCCTAAAGAAAGTCAACCCTGAATATTCATTGGAAGGACTGATTCTGAAGCTCCAATACTTTTTCCACCTGAGGCGAAGGGTCGACTCATTGAAAAAGACCCTGATGTTGGAGAACGTTGAGGAGGAAAAGGGGTGAGAGGATGAGATGGTTGGATGGCATCACTGACTCAATGGATATGAGTTTGAGCAAACCCTGGGAGATAGTGAAGGACAGGGAAGCCTGGTATGCTGCTTTCATGGGGTCACAGTCAAACATCACTTAGCAACTGAACAACAATATGATATTCTCATAAAACAATAAATATACTTTCGATATTTCTGTCTTTCAATTCAAACATCTGGGATATTCAAATGAGATAAGAGATGGTTAAATCTTTTTTATAAGTCAATTGCCTATTGATTCCAAGACACAGGTCATTTACATATGGTGCTCCTAGAATCCTAAAAGGCAAGAATTCTATGAAATCAATTTTTAGGAGTTAATGTAAAGAAAATACTCTTTATTGAAGAATCACATTGCGTTTGCCTATCAAACAATAAATAAAACACACAGAATTGACTGCATTCCTATTTTTGCTGTGTCTGCAGGGAAAGTTCAGAGCTAAATGTCATGGTAGCTTATACTTACTGAATTCAATTTTATGGTTACCATGTTTATTTCTACCTCTATTTAAAGGCTTGGAGTTTTATGTGTATACTTTTAAACAGTCTTCTAATAATTATAGCCTTTCATATAAGCCAATTCAAATTCTATTTGAGAATTAGGAACAAAGATGTAAGTTGAACATGGTCAGATACATTCTTCCTTCAAACATTGGGATTTATTAGATGACTGAAAGGCCAGGCTTTTCAGATTCTGCCTTCTAATTGGTTTGCTCTGAAACAAATGAATGAAAAACTCTCCAGATGAATGCCATAGAAATTCAATTAGCTAACATCAGTTTCAACAAGATATTGGAGCAGCTCAGATTATTCAAATGTCTGAGTGGAGAATAACTTCAACTGCCTGCTTAGAATAAAGAATAGATCTGTAGCAGTTTTAAAACCGTTCCTTTATCTCATATTACTCCCACCAAACAAAGAAACTTAAAACTAAAACTAAACCAAAATCAATTAAGCAAACCACATATGCGACATCCAGAACACCTTCTTTGTCATCGTGATCTTGCTGTGGTCTATTGCAGTGATAAACAGCCCCTCATGTAGACTTTCTTAATTGCTGAGACCACTCCGGCCACTTCTTGCTGTCTGTGTGCCTAAAGGACTGGGGGTGGGGGGTGGGGAAGGTGCAAACAAACAAAATTAAAAACAACCCCCTAAAATTAACACTATTAAGCTACTTTCCCACCAGTCACTCATGATCCTGACTTAGAACACAGGGTGCCATAACCTAAAATGATAATTAAAACCTTATCTTGATAGTGTGTAGCTCAGGGAACTCTACTCAGTGCTCTGTGGTGACCTAGATGGGAAGGTAAGCTAAAAAAAAAAGGGAGGATATATGTAAACTTACAGCTGATTCACTTTGCCGTACAGCAGAAACTAACCCAACATTGTAAAGTTAATTAAAAATTTTTTATATTGACTAAAAATACCAAAAAAAACTTTGTCTTGAAAATAGATTCAGCACATAAAGGAAATTATTGATATAAATACATTTGGAGATATTTGACACACATAAGCATAGTAACTTTTGTGATTTGCAACAACAAATGTATCACAGCTATTCTATAATTCATCCCTCAATTCAGATGTGTCATTTTGGCTTAGAATTGTGTATCTTCGCTTAGGAACAAATAATAAAAATGTATTTGTTCATAGATCTATAATAGAAACCATTGTGTCTCTTAGGCCTTTAAAAAAACATATTATGAGTTTCAAAGTGTTTCTTTAAATAGCTGTCTTTGAGAGCTTCTAACTGGAGAAGTTGATGGCTTGACATGCCTTTTCTAGAAACAAGAGGTGCCTTCTTGGTTTTCTGTTTGGTTAGAGTTTCTGCAGTCTGTCAGTTACCTTTATAGAGAAGGGCGCTATATTTGGAAAGGAGTCAGCAAACCTTGGATTGTAATTGTTTTCCCTGCCAAAAACACAGAGTTCTGCTGAAGCCTTGACAGCTGTGCCTTGTCATGGAGAAAAATCTTCAACAGGAAAACAAAGAAGCATTTATTCCTATCATGTATTCCATTCCAGCAGTGTGCATAATCTGTCCATCATTTTGAAAACTGTGTACATAATTTTAAATAACTCTATAAGAAGCAACAACATTAAAGCTTTTTTTCTTCTTATTTGGTTTTTAAAAAAATCATGAAAATGTTTTGCTTGGTGGAAAACAAGAAGATAATGATAGATAGATTATTTCCTAGTTTATCAGGGGGCAAAGTTACAAAAAGAGTAGTTTTTCAGTTTTCATAAGAATTCATTCCTATAGTTGACACATAAAATTTAGGCATTTTTGTCGTTTCTATAGTCAGTTAAAATAAAAATGCTACTGTTATGCTATTATACCTTCAGACTAAAGTTCAGAATTATTTGTACAGTTGCTCATGACTCTTTGCTTCAAAAGCAGGAATTTATATTTTAAAATGGTTTCCTGAACAGAATGACCACAAATCAAACTCTCTTTGTCACTATACTCTTAGAATATATGTGAACATTTTGGAAAATTAGCAATCAGTGGACTTCTGAAGTTAAAAGTTGATTTACACAGATTTTTGGAAATGTGTTCAGAAATCAGAATGTATGTTAATAATTCCAGGCAATAACTCTCTTTGGACCCATCTGCTGGAACACCTACAGCAGTTTCTCAAGTGGATGCAGTATAAATGCAGCCTGGACAGTCTCCTCTTGAGGCACTCAGCTGTGCTAGTATTAGTACATCTTGTTCTTTTTCTAAAACTAAGTAAACCTAATTTCAAATGATAGGAGATGCAAACTCAGTTCTTTCTTTCTTTCTCTGTACCTTAAACATGTGATTATTACTAGAGGTCTTACTTAGAGTCCTACAAGAAGGTCCTCCTGAGCTTTAGACGTCACTACCGACGTCCAGGCTACCACAATTTCTTGATAGTGAGAAACTTGCCGTGTGGGGGGATGCATGGACCAACCATCAGGGCTGAACATTCTGCATCCTCAGCCCAGCCTTCATTGGGTCCCTCAGTGGATCACGTTATTTCCTTTCTCTATGAGTTCTTGTGTAGCCGAGGACAATGAGTGGGAATGAAACCATGTGTTTCTCTTCTGGGGAATCTACCATCTTTCATTTTCTTGGTTGTGGAAAATGCACTTGCTCTCATCTCATCTTTCTCCTTACTACCTCAGAACTACTGAGTTGAATCCCCCCATTGGGGTTACCTTTTGAAAACAAAAGCAAACAAACAAAACTAAGGAATCCCGCTGCCCTCATCAGCGTTATTCTACTTTTCAAGTGTAACATAAGCCAATAGGTAAGGGCAGACTAATGAGAGACTGCTTTCCTGGGAAAAATGGAAGGGGGTGAACGCAAGAAAAAGCAGAAACTCATAATCATAGAATTATCTTTCTAATTATAAGCTTTTTAGACTCTCTGTACTTATTTGGACAAGTTATTTAAATTCTGTGTACATAAGTATTCCCATTTATAAAAAGGAATAATAATTATACCTACAATGAAGATTAATGTCTGTACTACCCACAGAATCATACCCAACACATCACATGTACATGTGTGTATGTTAAGTCACTTTAGTCATGTCAGACTCTGCGACCGTACAGATCATAATCAACCAGGATCCTCTGTTCATGGGATTCTCTAGGCAAGAATATTTGAGTGGATTGCCATGCCCTCCTCCAGGGATCTTCCCAACCCAGGGATCAAACCTGCATCTCTTAGGGTTCCTGCATTGGCAGGTGGGTTTTTTACCGCTAGTGCCACCTGGGAAGCCCAACATGTAGCATAGTTATCATTAATATTCTTGTTCTTATTTTTGAGACAGTATAGCAGAGTGCAGGAAAGCATCATCTCTTAAGTCAGACTGCCTGAGTTTATTCCCATGAACCATCTGAATCTGGGCAAATTTACCTTTCAGAGTGTCAGTTTCCTTGTTTGTGAAATGATGGGGATTATAAATAAGGCAGCTCATAGACTGGGGCAGGGAGCAGGGGGAGTGTGCTTGGGAAATGCCTTATGCAAAGAATTCAAAAAAATCTTTTGATGACTGTACCTGCTGGCATACCAATCATAGATCAAATATCACAATCCAGTGGGAATAATATAATCTTAGTAAAATGCATCTTTTATATTATACATTAGTGAATATAAAATAATCAATCAATTTGTTTTAAATGTCTTCTGAGAAATTGAGTTACAATAGCAAAAATTAAAAAAAAAAATGTTTTTTTGAATTGTCCTGAGCTTTTGGTCTTAAGAGACCAATATAAGTATTGCTTAAAAACATCATCACCACCACCACCAACTGTGATAAATGTAAGGACTAGGTGGGTCAAAGTTGAGGATGTAATTGAATGAATTTCAGGGAAGAATTGCTAACTTTTAATGAAGGATATGTGGGGCTTCCTGGATGGTGCTAGCGGTAAAGAACCTGCCTGCCAATGTAGGAATCTTAAGAGAGAGCAGGTTTGATTTCTGGATCTGGAAGATCCCCTGGAGGAAGACATGGCAACCCACTCCAGTATTCTTGCCTGGAGAATCCCATTGGACAGAGGAGCCTGTTGGGGTATAGTCCATAGCATTGCAAAGAGTCTGACATGACTGAAGTGTCTTAGCACACATACACACATGTCTAATTGAGAGCAGTTAGACTTTGAATGATACTTTTTCCAGAACAAGTAGTGGATATTATACCATTGAAAATGTTAACTTTTAACTATAAAATATATTTTAGAATTTTCATATAGTAGAGATTTTGAAGGTTTTAAATATTACTTTTTGCTCTCATCCCCTTTGCTCACTAAGAATAACTCAAAATTAATAGAGAACAACAACAAAATATGAAGAGTAATTTTATGGTTGCTGGATTGTACATAAATCTTTATAAAACAATTAAGCTTCCTGAAAATGAGGCATGGTTCCAAATACATTAGGAATAATGTGAAAATAGAGCAAAATCTGAAGTGTCTGAAATGTCTACTGTTACTCTAGTTATTTTTGACATCCCATATGGTCACATCAAGTGTCTTCAATAAAGTATCTGAACCATCAAAGCCAAGTTGGCTCATGTGGTAGAGAGAATAAAGTCAATTATATACTTTGCTGTAGAGATACTGGAAATGAGAAGAAAAGCATTACCCTAGCTGCAATTAAGGCATGGAATTGGGTTGCTTATATGATTTCTGAGGAGTAATTCTGAATTATTTAGGACAGTTTTCATGTAAAAACAGGTTATCTACACATGATTAAGATTAAGGTACAACATTAAATAAGGGTGATAAATGCATAGCAAAAATCTAGGGATAATTTTCTCCTCTTAACAATTTAAAGTAATATTCTGTGTATGTGTATGAAAAAAATGGCTACTTTAGCAATTTTTTGCTAAATTACAAACAAGGTACCTGCTTTTTTTTTTTATAAAAAGAATGAAGTATTGTCATTTGCAGTAACAAGGATGGACCTAAAGATTATCATACAAAGTGAAGTAAGTCAAATAGAGAAAGACAATAATTATATGGTATCACTTACATGTGGAATCTAAAAAAATGATACAAATGAACTAACTTACAAAAAACAAACCAATTTATAGACATAGAAAATAGCTATATGGTTACCAAAAGGGAAGGAGGGTAGGAATAGATGAGTTTAGGAATAATAGAACACACTGCTGCTGCTGCTAAGTCGCTTCAGTCATGTCCAACTTTGTGCGACACCATAGACGGCAGCCCACCAGGCCCCCCCGTCCCTGGGATTCTCCAGGCAAGAACACTGGAGTGGGTTGCCATTTCCTTCTCCAATGCATGAAAGTGAAAAGTGAAAGTGAAGTCGCTCAGTCGTGTCTGGCTCTTAGTGACCCCATGGACTGCAGCCTACCAGGCTCCTCTGTCCGTGGGATTTTCCAGGCAAGAGTACTGGAGTGGGGTGCCATTGATACATATAAAATAAAGAACCCCTGTATAGTACAGGGGTATATTCAATATCTTGTAAAAACCTATAATGGAAAAGAATCTGAAACTCAGAGAGATCATACTGTTTTTAATCTTTCAACCAAAATACCCACTTCTGCTTGATGAGTCATAATCAGAGTCAAAAGATATTCTATTGATGTGTTTTCAGTAGTGAACTCTACAAAGATAGCACGTGCAATCAGAGAACCTCAGTGGTCTACCAAATAAGTAATTCACTCACCAGCTTGTGCACATGGATTCTGCTATAGGTGTTTTGCTCGTTGGGTCAGTGGAGGTCACTCTGCTGCATGAGTTCTTTATTCTCATTGGGCACCAGGTGGATGTTCTAAAATCTCCTTGTGAAGATGGCAGAGATGCAAAAAGGGCTGCTTCCCTGAAGAAGTCCCAGGGTCAAGATCAATGTCAAAGGCTGAGAATACACCATTTACCCTCCTCTAACAAAGTATCCATCACAGGGGATTGGACACAGAAGGGGTGAAGTCTTGTAGCCAATGAATCAATCTACCACATGTATTTATTACTACAAAATTAGAAAAGCTAACTTAGAAGGACATCATTTATAGAGGAAATCAATGAGGCCAAATTTTGAATACCCATGATGGATACTTCCAGTTCTAGGGTAAATGACAGAAAATGACTGTATCACATCACACCTGGAACCCTGAATGGTTTTCAACCTCAGTTCAGTTGCTCAGTTGTGTCTGACTCTTTGCAACTCCATGGACTGCAGCACACCAGGCCTCACTGTCCATCATCAACTCTTGGAGTTTACTCAAACTCATGTCCATTGAGTCGGTGATGACAATCAACCATCTCATCCTCTATTGTCCCCTTCTCTTCCCGCCTTCAACCTTTCCCAGCATCAGGGTCTTTTCATTTTTTTTTTTTTTTTTTTTTTTTTTTTTTTTTTTTATTCTTCCAATTTTATTTTTAAACTTTACATAATTGTATTAGTTTTGCCAAATATCAAAATGAATCCGCCACAGGTATACATGTGTTCCCCATCCCGAACCCCCTCCTCCCTCCTCCCTCCCCATACCATCCCTCTGGGCCGTCCCAGTGCACCAGCCCCAAGCATCCAGCATCATGCATCGAACCTGGACTGGCAACTCGTTTCCTACATGATATTTTACATGTTTCATTGCCATTCTCCCAAATCTTCCCACCCTCTCCCTCTCCCACAGAGTCCATAAGACTGTTCTATACATCAGTGTCTCTTTTGCTGTCTCATACACCGGGTTATTGTTACCATCTTTCTAAATTCCATATATATGCGTTAGTATACTGTATTTATGTTTTTCCTTCTGGCTTACTTCACTCTGTATAATAGGCTCCAGTTTCATCCACCTCATTAGAACTGATTCAAATGTATTCTTTTTAATGGCTGAGTAATACTCCATTGTATATATGTACCACAGCTTTCTTATCCATTCATCTGCTGATGGACATCTAGGTTGCTTCCATGTCTTGGCTATTATAAACAGTGCTGCGATGAACATTGGGGTACACGTGTCTCTTTCCCTTCTGGTTTCCTCAGTGTGTATGCCTAGCAGTGGGGTTGCTGGATCATAAGGCAGTTCTATTTCCAGTTTTTTAAGGAATCTCCACACTGTTCTCCATAGTGGCTGTACTAGTTTGCATTCCCACCAACAGTGTAGGAGGGTTCCCTTTTCTCCACACCCTCTCCAGCATTTATTATTTGTAGACTTTTGGATCGCAGCCATTCTGACTGGTGTGAAATGGTACCTCATAGTGGTTTTGATTTGCATTTCTCTGATAATGAGTGATGTTGAGCATCTTTTCATGTGTTTGATCAAGTGGGCTTTATCCCAGGGATGCAAGGATTCTTCAATATCCGCAAATCAATCAATGTAATACACCACATTAACAAATTGAAAAATAAAAACCATATGATTATCTCAATAGATGCAGAGAAAGCCTTTGACAAAATTCAACATCCATTTATGATAAAAACTCTCCAGAAAGCAGGAATAGAAGGAACATACCTCAACATAATAAAAGCTATATATGACAAACCCACTGCAAACATTATCCTCAATGGTGAAAAATTGAAAGCATTTCCTCTAAAGTCAGGAACAAGACAAGGGTGCCCACTTTCACCATTACTATTCAACATAGTTTTGGAAGTTTTGGCCACAGCAATCAGAGCAGAAAAAGAAATAAAAGGAATCCAAATTGGAAAAGAAGAAGTAAAACTCTCACTATTTGCAGATGACATGATCCTCTACATAGAAAACCCTAAAGAGTCCACCAGAAAATTACTAGAAATAATCAATGACTACAGTAAAGTTGCAGGATATAAAATCAACACACAGAAATCCCTTGCATTCCTATACACTAATAATGAGAAAACAGAAAGAGAAATTAAGGAAACAATTCCATTCACCATTGCAACGGAAAGAATAAAATACTTAGGAATATATCTACCTAAAGAAACTAAAGACCTATATATAGAAAACTATAAAACACTGGTGAAAGAAATCAAAGAGGACACTAATAGATGGAGAAATATACCATGTTCATGGATTGGAAGAATCAATATAGTGAAAATGAGTATACTACCCAAAGCAATTTATAGATTCAACGCAATCCCTATCAAGCTACCAACAGTATTCTTCACAGAGCTAGAACAAATAATTTCACAATTTGTATGGAAATACAAAAACCTCGAATAGCCAAAGCGATCTTGAGAAAGAAGAATGGAACTGGAGGAATCAACCTACCTGACTTCAGGCTCTACTACAAAGCCACAGTTATCAAGACAGTATGGTACTGGCACAAAGACAGAAATATTGATCAATGGAATAAAATAGAAAGCCCAGAGATAAATCCACGCACATATAGACACCTTATCTTGACAAAGGAGGCAAGAATATACAATGGATTAAAGACAATCTCTTTAACAAGTGGTGCTGGGAAATCTGGTCAACCACTTGTAAAAAGAATGAAACTGGACCACTTTCTAACACCATACACAAAAATAAACTCAAAATGGATTAAAGATCTAAACGTAAGACCAGAAACTATAAAACTCCTAGAGGAGAACATAGGCAAAACACTCTCCGACATACATCACAGCAGGATCCTCTATGACCCGCCTCCCAGAATATTGGAAATAAAAGCAAAAAATAAACAAATGGGACCTAATTAACCTTAAAAGCTTCTGCACATCAAAGGAAACTATTAGCAAGGTGAAAAGACAGCCTTCAGAATGGGAGAAAATAATAGCAAATGAAGCAACTGACAAACAACTAATCTCAAAAATATACAAGCAACTCCTACAGCTCAACTCCAGAAAAATAAACGACCCAATCAAAAAGTGGGCCAAAGAACTAAATAGACATTTCTCCAAAAAAGACATACAGATGGCTAACAAACACAGGGTCTTTTCAAATGATTCAGTTCTTCACATCAGGTGGCCAAAATATTGGAGTTTCAGTTTCAGCATCAGACCTTCCAATGAACACCCAGGACTGATTTCCTTTAGGATGGACTGGTTGGATCTCCTTGCAGTCCAAGATAGTCTCAAGAGTCTTTTCCAACACCACAGTTCAAAAGCAATTCTTCAGTGCTCAGCTTTCTTTATAGCCTAACTATCACATCCATACATGACTACTGGAAAAACCATAGCTTTGACTATATAGACTTTTATTGGCAAAGTAATGTCTCCGCTTTTTAATATACTGTCTAGGTTGGTCATAACTTTTTTCCCAAGGAGCAAGCATCTTTTAATTTCATGGCTGCAGTCACCATCTGCAGTGATTTGGAGCCCAGAAAAATAAAGTCAGCCACTGTTTCCACTGTTTCCCCATCTATTTGCCGTGAAGTGATGAGACCAGATGCCATGATCTTAGTTTTTTGAATGTTGAGTTTTAAGCCAACTTTTTCACTCTCCTCTTTCACTTTCATCAACAGGCTCTTTAGTTCTTCTTCACTTTCTGCCATAAGGGTGGTGTCATCTGCATATCTGAGGCTATTGATATTTCTCCCGGCAATCTTGATTCCAGCTTGTGCTTCATCCAGCCCAGCATTTCTCATGATGTACTCTGCATATAAGTTAAATAAGCAGAGAGACAATATACAGCCTTGACGTACTCCTTTCCCAATTTGGAGTCAGTCTGTTGTTTCATGTTCAATTCTAACTGTTGCTTCCTGGCCTGCATACAGATTTCTCAAGAGACAGGTCAGGTGATGTGGTATTCCCATCTTTTTATCTAAGAGGTAATAATAAGGTGCTTTGCAACCCAAAATAATGTATTGGGCTCTAGAAAGCATTTCTTTGTGTACTTTGATGTATTTTGAAGTTACTGAAAAACAAGCCTAGTAACTAGCCATTGGTTACTTTCTCTAATGAGAAATTATTTTCTTTATAGTCCAATCTGCTTAGTATACTCTAACCTCAAAATTATTAATACTTTATATTCTGAAGTGACAACTTTTAGGTTATTCAAGGGAATTCATTATAAATATACATACATATATACACACATACATACTCTGACATTAGCAAGGTGGTGAGGTTTTTTGTTTTATTCCCTCATTCCTCAGCATACTATATGCACACCTTCTTTCTAAGTAGCCAGCATACTCTAGTAGAATAAAGCAGAACCTCATATCATTGCTTATTTTTTATTTTTTATTGGGCAGACTGAAAATACTTATGCTCAGGGGCACAATCTAATTACATTCACGTTTTTCACAATTTCCTTCAATGTCGAATCAAGATTAGGAGGCAGTGCCAACTGTTTTCTATGATTAATGGAGTATGGTAATTGGCATTAAGGAACAGACTTTTTAATTTGAGTACCTACATACTTTATGACTGCATTCATAGCTGCTATTCTATTAGTACTGTTCACAACGTATTTTTTTGTTCTGTATTTTTGCACACAAAGAAATTGTTAACTAAAGTAAAAAAAATCTCTTTTACTGAATCATGAGTTTTCAGCAACAGAAGAAAAAAGCCAGGAACTTTTCTCATAAATTCCTAATGTGTATGTGAAGTGATGGTTGAAGCTCTGCCCATCTGTGGCTTTTTCCAGTTCTAAAGTGGATTCTCTTTGACATGCAGAGGAAATAGTACTTGGTTTTTCAAATTACCTTCTCTTGTCATCCCTTGTCATTCAATATTCTCATTCCAAAAAGGAATTTAACAATAACTTGATGATATTTAACTAATTGGGATTGTTAGTGAAGTATTTAGAATTTTTTCTTAGTAAAACACTTTACTGTGTGTGCATGTGAGTACACTTAAGGTGGAAAGAAGGCAAATGAAAATGATGCTAAGTAGTTTTAGTTTATTTATTAATTTAACTCCATTCAAATGATTGACCTAAACAACAGCACTTTTTATTTTTATTTATTTACCTGAACTTTAAAAATTTGGATTAAAAATTCTGTTAAATGCTTTACAATTCTCAAAAATATCACATATGTGATTTCATGGAACCCCATAGGAGCCCCACCGTTTTCCCCCTTCCCCTCTCTTGCCCGCCCCCCCACCCTTTGCCTCTCTCCATTGGTAACCACTAGTTTGTTCTCTAAGTCTGTGTCTGCATATAGCACTTTTAAAAGGTCAGCAGTATTCTAAGTGTTTTAGAAACATGAATTCATTTAATCCCCATAATACCATGATGAAGTTTCAGTTCAGTTCAGTTGCTCAGTCGTGTCTGACTGTTTGTGACCCCGATGGACCGCAGCATGCCAGGCTTCCCAGTCCATCAGCACTCCAAGAGTTTACTCAAATTCACGTCCATTGAGTCGTTGATGCCATCCAGCCATCTCATCCTCTGTCGTCCCCTTCTCCTCTTGCCTTCAATCTTTCCCAGTATCAGGGTCTTTTCAAATGATTCAGTTCTTCGCATCAGGTGGCCAAAGTATTGGAGTTTCAGCTTCAGCATCAGTCCTTCCAATGAATATTCAGGACTGATCTCCTTTAGGATGGAGTGGTTGGATTTCCTTGCAGTCCAAGGAACTCCCAAGAGTCTTCCCCAACACTATAGTTCAAAAGTATCAATTCTTCAGTGCTCAGCTGTCTTTATAGCCCAGCTCTCACATCCATACATGACTACTGGAAAAACCATAGATTTGACTAGATGGATCTTTGTTGGCAAAGTAATATTTCTGCTTTTTAATATGCTGTCTGGGTTAGTCATAACTTTTTTTCCAAGGAGCAAGCATCTTTTAATTTCATGGCTGCAGTCACCATCGGCAGTGATTTGGAGCCCCCCAAAATAAAGTCTGTCACTGTTTCCACTGTTTTCCCATCTATTTGCATGAAGTGATGGGACTGGATGCAATGAAGTTTATACTTGTATTATTCCTGTTTTTGCTGGTGAGGAAATAGAACCATGGACAGTTCCCCCAAAGTGCTTTTACACAGAGGAGCTGGGATTCAATCCAGGCAGTCTGGCTTCAGATCGTCTACATAAACAGATTTCTTTGTTACAACAGCATTGTTTTCTAAGTCTTTCAATTTCCAGTGTCTTGATACACTGAATTGTTCTCATGAACACACGATGAGAAGAAAAACTAAAAGCAACCAGTTAGAATGAGTTGCTGATGCAGTAGGTGAGCAGAAAGCAGTGAAAGTAGATTGGAAAACAATAAGCCTAAAATGATACTATTTGACAGCTCTGGAGTTGAATAGTGTAACACAACAATTTGGAAAATGGAATAAGATACTCTTTGGTGAAGTCAAGTGTCTGTTTAAACTTGTTAGTCATGAAATGTTTAAAGAAAGTTAAATACATGAATACATGTTTCTCATAATTAAAAGGAAAAATAGGTAACCATGGTTCAAAAGGCTTAGAGTTTATAACAGCAGATATATATTTTTAAATGCAGAGGACACACGAAGTGACCCTTTAATATTTATAGTTTTAATATGTGTCTGTAGCTATATTTTTATTTGCTTTCAGACAATTTCACTTAAGGAACTAAGTCTTAATTCTCCTTATTCAATATTACCTTTCTTATGTATGTTTCATCACAAACACTAATGAGATCTGACAGGATCCCCTTAAGTTGCCTACTAGCTATCACCTATCATAACATGTTATAATGTTTCAAATGGACATAAGTAATTAGTTTAAAATGTGTATTTATACATCATTTATTGTTCATCTATGCATTTACTGACATAGTTAAGCACTTAAAAATAAGGGAAAATCTAAAGATATGAGAAAATGTTGTGTGTGTTTGTGTGTGTGTGTGTGTGATGATTTATGAACTCATTCTCACTGTTGCAGTATAATTTCCTACAAGTGTAGGAAAGTAAGTACAAATTCAGATCCTGTTTACCCTTCTATTGGAAGTTCTATATTTTTGGCTTTGTATATATAATTTTGATCACTGCCTCCTGTACAATGTCACAAACCTCTGTCCATAGTTCTTGAGGCACTATTAGATCTAGTCCCTTGAATCTATTTGTCACTTCCATTGTATAATCATAAGGGATTTGATTTAAGTCATATCTTAATGGCCTAGTGGTTTCCCCTACTTTCTTTAATTTAAGTCTGAATTTTGCAATAACGAGTTCATGATCTGAGCCACAGTCAGCTCCTGGTCTTTTTTTTTTGCTGACTGTATAGAGCTTACCCATCTTTGACTGCAAAGAATATAATCAATCTGATTTCAGTATTGACCATCCGGTGATATCCATGTGTAGAGTCATCTCTTGTGTTGTTGGAAGAGGGTGTTTGCTATGACCAATGCGTTCCCTTGCCAAAACTTTGTTAGCCTTTGCCCTACTTGTATTTGTACTCCAAGACCAAACTGGCCTGTTACTCCAGGTATCTCTTGACTTTCTACTTTTGCATTCCAGTCTCCTATGATGAAAAGGACATCTTTGTGCGTGTGTGTGTGTGTTAGTTCTAGAAGGTCTTGTAGGTCTTCATAGAACCCTCTAACTTCAGCTTCTTTGACATTAGTGGTTGGGGCATAGACTTGGATTACCACGATATTGAATGGCTTGCCTTGGAAGCCAACAGAGATCATTCTATCATTTTTGAGATTGCATCCAAGTACTGCATTTATGATTCTTTTGTTGTCTATGAGGGCTACTCCACTCCATTTCTTCTAAGGGATTCTTGCCCACAGTAGTAGATGTATTAATTACTGAATTAAATTTTCCCATTCCAGTCCCTTTTAGCTCACTGATTCCTAAAATGTCGATGTTTACTCTTGCCATCTCTGCTTGTTTGACCACTTCCAGTTTGCCTTGATTCATGGACCTAACATTCCAGGTTCCTATGCAATATTGTTCCTTACAGCATCAGACTTTATTTTCACCATCAGACACATCCACAAATGGGCATTGTTTTTGCTTTGGCTCAGCCTTGTCATTCCTTCTGGAGGTATTTTTCCTCTCTTCTCCAGTAACATATTGGGACCCTACTGACCTGGAGAGTTCATCTTTCAATGTCATATCTTTTTGCCTTTTCATATTGTTCAATGGGTTCTCAAGGTAAGAATGCTGAAGGTGTTTGCCATTCCCTTCCTCACTGGACCACATTTTCTCAGAACTCTCCACTATGACCCATCCATCTTGGGTGGACTTACATGGCATGGCTCATAGTTTCATTGAGTTAGACAAGGTGCTCTGTCAAGATGGTAGAGTAGAAGGACATGCACTCATCTTCTCCTGTGAGTGTCTGGGAGTCTCTGGCAGAGGTGTGAGTTGACAGAAGCTTGCTGTCAGATCAGGACACTGACTACATAAGTCCTGGGAGCTGTGGCATGCTGGCATAAGTCTTTTTGAAGGAGATGGCCATAACTGCTATTAATCCTACCATAGTTGAAAAAAGAAGAGAAGCAAAAGGCAAAGGAGAAAAGGAAAGATATACCCATCTGAATGCAGAGTTCCAAAGAATAGCCAGGAGAGATAAGAACGCCTTCCTAAGTGAACAATGCAAAGAAATAGAGGAAAACAATAGAATATGAAAAACTAGAGATTTCTTTAAGAAAACTAGAGATACTAGGGGAACATTGGATGCAAAGATGGGCAAAATAAAGGACAGAAATGGTATGAACCTAACAGAAGCAGAATATTTAAAGAAAAGGTGGCAAGAATATACAGAAGAACTGTATGAAAAGATCTTAGACCCAGATAATCATGATGGTGTGATCACTCACCTAGAGCCAGACATTCTGGAGTGCAAAGTCAAGTGGGCCTTAGGAAGCATCACTATGAACAAAGCTAGTGGAGGTGATGGAATTCCAGCTGAGCTATATCAAATCCTAAAAGATGATGCTGTGAAATTGCTACACACAATATGCCAGCAAATATGAAAAATTCAGCAGTGGCCACAGGACTGGAAAAGGTCAGTTTTCATTCCCAAAGAAGGGCAATGCCAAAGAATGTTCAAATCAAAGCATCTTTGATAAGGTACACATTTGTATTTTAGATCAGGAATCCCAACTCAGTCAACAAAGCTTACACACGAAAATATATGGCCTATCTTAAACTAAAGTAGTATATCATAAAAAAATAAAGAGGCTATTGCACAATTGCACTCATTTCACACACTATCAAGGTCATACTAAAAATCCTCCAATCTATGCTTTAACAATGTGTGAACCAAGAATTTCTAGATGTCCAAGTTGGATTTACAAAAGGAAGATGAACTAGAGATCAAATTTCTAACATCTGTTGGATCATAGAAAAAGCAAGAGAATTAAAAAAAATAAAAAAGAAAACATCTACTTCTGCTTCATTGGCTATCTTAAAACATTTGACTGTTTGAATCACAATAAACTGCGGAAGATTCTTAAAGAGATGAGAATACCAGACCACTTACCTGCCTCCTGAGAAACTGTACACAGTACAAGAAGCAACAGTTAGAACCATACATGGAACAAAAGATGGGTTCCAAAATGGGAAAGGAGTATATCAAGGCTGTCACCCTGCTTATTTAACTTATATGCAGAGTACATCATAAGAAACACTGGGCTGGATGGAGCACAAGCTGGAATCAAGATTGCCCTGAGAAATATCAGCAACCTCAGATATGCAGATGACATGACCCTTATGATAGAAAGTGAAGAGGAACTAAAGCACCTCTTGATAAAAGTGAAAGAGGAGAGTGAAAAGTTGGTTTAAAACCCAACGTTCAAAAAACTAAGATCATGGCATCTGGTCCCATCACTTCATGGCAAATAAATGGGGAAACAATGGAAACAGTAACAGACTTTATTTTCTTGGGCTCCCAAATCACTGCAGATGGTGATTGCAGTCACAAAATTAAAAGATGCTTGGTCCTTGGAAGAAAATCCATGACAAACATAGACAACTTGTTAAAATGTAGAGACAATACTTTGCTGACAAATGTCCATCTAGTCAAAGCTGTGGTTTTCCCAGTAGTCGTGTATTGATGTGAGAGTTGAACCATAAAGAAGGCTGAATGCTAAATAATTGATGCTTATGAGCTGTGGTAGTGGAGAAGACTCTTGAGAGTCCCTTGAACTGCAAGGAGGTCATATCAGTCAATCCTATAGGAAATCAATCCTGAATAGTCATTGGAAGGACTGATACTGAAGCTGAAGCTCCAATGCTTTGGCCACCTGATGTGAAATGCCAACTCATTAGAAAAGACCCCAATGTTAGGAAAGATTGAAGGTAGGAGAAGGTGATGACAAAAGACAAGATGGTTGGATGGCATTGCTGACTCAATTAACATGAGTTTGGCAAGCACTGGGAGACTGTGAAGGACAAGGAAGGTTGGTGTGCTGCAGTCCATGAGGTTGCAGAGAGTCGGACATGCATGAGTGACTGAACAACAAAATACATTACTTTAGTTAAAGCCAAGAGGAAAGGAAGAAGCATCTTTGATAATGTACACATTTGTATTTTAGATCAGGAATCCCAACTCAGTCAACAAAGCTTACACACGAAAATATATGGCCTATCTTAAACTAAAGTAGTATTTCATAAAAAAATAAAGAGGCTAACAATGACTGGAAATTTTGTTTCACTTCCATGATGGCAAGTGAATCTTCTTCATTGCCATGTCCCCAAAGCTAGAAGGATGCCTGGCATACAGTACAGGTTCCAAAAGTGAATGAATAAATGAATGATGACTGCCAGGAAACAGGCTAAAAGGGCCTTGCAAATTAAAAGGTGTCGTTTATCATCACCCAAACTGTCTGTAAAGATTGTTTATTGTAAACAAAAAGATGTTAAGGATTCCTGGGCTTTATCATGTCACCCTGAAGAGTAGTTTTTCTTTCTTTATTTTTCTCAAGGAAATATATCTCTTCTTATTGAAGACTGCAGCAAACTTTAGGGGCTAAGTAGATTTTCCAACCTCAATTCCCTTCAGAGAGTTAATCTTTCTAAATTAGTTATTTTAGTCAAATACAAAGAGAAAATTTATCAGAAGGATAGAATTTAAAGTTAATAATCCAAGACTAATTTATCCTATTCCTCCCCTTTGGTAATCATGCTTGTTTTCTATGTCTCTGGGCCTATCTGTCTTTTGTACAGATTTATTTGTATTTTTTTTTCAATTCCACATGTACCTGATATAATATGATGTTTGTCTTTCACTTAATATGATACTCTCTTTACTTCACTTAATATGATAATCTCTAGATTCATACATGTTACTGTGAATGGCATTAATATTCTATTAGGTATATATACACCATCTTCTTTATCCATTGATCTCTTAATGAATATTTAGGTTGCTTCTATGTCCTGGCTATTGTGAATAGTGCTGATATGAGCATAGAAGTGCATGTATCTTTTCAAATTACAGTTTTGTCCAGACATATGTCCAGGAGTGGGATTGCAGGGTCTTTAGTGTTTTAGTGTATGGCAGATTAGTTGGTTCAGATGATAAGTCTGAGAGATGATGATGTCAGTCTTCAGGCATAAGGTGAATCATCAGGCAGGGTAATTTTTCTCTTTCAAGAATAATAGCAGGAGGTAGAAATGGTCAATCTTTCATCAAATATGTACTGATTGTTTATTTTTTGCACAGTATTACTATGCAGGATCCTATGGACAACACAGAGAAATAAAGATCTCCTCAAGCATGCACTATCAAAGGCAATTTTAAAAGTTTGATCATCTGCCATGTATATAAGTTTATGTACCTGTATTGTGTCTCCATGGTTTATTTTTGGGGAGAGAGTATCAGCTACTTTAATTCACATTTGATAGGAACCAGAAAGACTTCTGATCTTTGTTTAGACATATGGCAGCTCAGAACAAAGGACATTTTCAGTCTCTTCTGCAGCTTGATGAGGTTATGTCCGTAAGTTCTGATAAGGATGCATGAGCTCAAGGGAAATGCATAACCTGTAGAAAGCACAGATAAAGGAAAGAGTTAAGTTTTTTTGTCTCTTGTGAGCTGAATTGTAGGGCTGACCTGAGTATCACAAAGCAGAAGCTATAAGATGAGGGTGTTGAGGTTCCTTCATTAACATGGATGGTGCTTTTGTGTAAAATAGAAGTCAGGCATTTCTCACTGAGGAAGTCAGCTTTCATTTGTGTCAAAATGTTGATAAAAATCTACCACGTCTATGGTTTGAATGACACTTTCTAGAATTGTGCAGTGCAGAACCTGTACAACCATACTTGACAGACCTGCTTGATAATCACCACACCTGATCGTGGACTGCAAGCACATTTTACAAGTTTGTTTTCCATCATTTTTTAGTGTTTTTTTGTCATTTAAGGCCAGACCCAATCTTAGTTAAAATGTCTTTCTCAAGAATGTAAGCTCCCCTGCTGTAAGACAACTATCTACTTTTCCTATGAAGTTTTCCTCAGATGTGCAGATGACACCACCCTTATGGAAGAAAGTGAAGAAGAACTAAAGAGCCTCTTGATGAAAGTGAAAGAGGAGAGTGAAAAAGTTGGCTTAAAACTCAACATTCAAAACTAAGATCATGACATCTGGTCCCATCACTTCATGGAAAATAGATGGGAAAACAGTGGAAACAGTGTCAGACTTTAATTTTTGGGGCTCCAAAATCACTGCAGATGGTGATTGTAGCCATGAAATTAAAAGAAGCTTACTCCTTGGAAGGAAAGTTATGACCAACCTAGATAGCATATTAAAAAGCAGAGACATTACTTTACCAACAAATGTCCATCTAGTCAAGGCTATGGGTTTTCTAGTGGTCATGTATGGATGTGAGAGTTGAACTATAAAGAAAGCTGAGCACCAAAGAATTGATGCTTTTGAACTGTGGTATTGGAGAAGACTGTTGAGAGTCCCTTGGACTGCAAGGAGATCCAACCAGTCCATCCTAAAGGAAATCAGTCCTGAATATTCATTGGAAGGACTTATGTTGAAGCTGAAACTCCAATATTTTGGCCACCTGATGCAAAGAACTGAATCATTTGAAAAGACCCTGATGTTGGGAAAGATTGAAGGCAGGAGGAGAAGGGGATGACAGAGGATGAAATGGTTAGATGGCGTCACCGACTCAATGGACATGAGTTTGTGTAAACTCTGGGAGTAGGTGATGGACAGGGAGGCCTGGTGTGCTGAGGTTCATAGGGTCGCAAAGAGTCAGACACAACTGAGCTACTGAACTGAACTGAACTGAACTGATGATGTTTTCCAGTGCTTAGAACAGGGAGTTCTCTAAAGAAGAAGCCAAAATATTTGGTCTATTTGTTGAATGGCTTACTGAAGAAAAGAAAGGAAGGAAGGAAGAAAAGAAAAAGGGAGGGAAAGGAAGGAAGAAAAATTTTTTTATTTAGTAAGAGTTTGTGGTTCTGAAGTTATATGTAAAACTACTTTCATTAGAATTATATGAAAAATGCTATTGTAAATCTAGCATTAATACCTACCACAGTTTGTGATTAAGACTATCAATTTATTTGTAGAGTGATCTTTTTATGTGTAATTTAATCATGTATTTAAAATACTTTAGAAAAATAGATTATAAGCCATAGCCTATCTACATATATTGAGAAGTCAGTCATGTAAAATTTAAGTTGTGACCATTTTTTGAAGTATTGATGAAAGAATTAAAGTTCTTTTTGTCAACCATTTAGCATTTACTACACTTCAGTAAGTGTAATACTGTTCTGGACTCTATGTAATCATGGAGAGTATGTGTGATTGCCAAGCTTATCAATTTTTTTTCCTTTTAAAATTTTTATTGAAGTATAGTTGATTTACAATGCTGTGCTACTTTCAGATGACTCAAAGTCATCTCCATTATTTTTCAGATTCTTTTCCCATATAGGATTTTACAGAATATCGAGTAGAGTTTCCTGTGCTGTACAGTAAGGTTCTTCTTATTAATTAGCTATTTTATATACAGTCATGTGTACATGTTAATCCTAATCTTTCTTAATTTATCACTTTCCACCCTAATGTTCATTGCAGCACTATTTACAATAGCCAAGACATGGAAATAACCTAAATGTCCATTGACAGAGGAATGGATAAAGAAAAATATATATATATATACTTTTTTTCTTTATATTCTATTCTATGTATTAGATGTATTCTATATATTCTATGTATGTGCCCAGTCATGTCTGATTCTTTGCAACCCCATGGACTGTAGTCTGCCAGGCTCCTCTGCCCATGAAATTTTCCAGACAAGAATACTAGAGTGGGATGCTATTTCCTACCCCTGGTGATCTTCCTTATCCAGGGATCAAACCCACATCTCTTGAATCTCCTGCATCAGCAGGTGGATTCTTTACCACTGCACCACATGGGAAGACTATTACTCAGCCACAACATAGAATGAAATAATGCCATTTGCACCAACATGGATGGACCTAGAGATTATCAAACTAGGTGAAATGTCAGACAGAGAACAACAAAAGCTACATGATATCACATATATGTGAATCTAAAAAAAAATACAAATAAATTTCTTTACAGAACAGAAACAGAGTCACAGATTTCAAAATCATCAATTCTTTTTATAGGTTCTGAAGGGATGGAGAAATTGATGAAGTTAAATATGCTTGCTTCATTGCTGCTAAAGCTTGATTGGAGCCTTCAACCTTCAGAGTTTCCTTCCCAGGGGCATCAGGATTAGAGGAAAGTCTGCATATGGGTTGTGGGCACCACTCACACAGCTATTTTCCAAAGCCACCAGTAAGCATCTCAAATAAGCCCCTGAATCTCCCTGTGTTGGGATGTAGGTTTCTCCACTGTTTATTGTCATCTGCAGATAAAACTATCCCTTGTTTTTCCAGCACAGTTTCAGACTTGTTTTCAAATGTATTTGTCATTTCCCTGAAATTTTGGGATAGGTTGAAGTAAATGTATGGGTCAGTCTTTCTTTACAGTATTCTGTAGATCAGATCATCAAGATTTCTGTATTTTTTTCCCCTTTTATTCCAATTTTATTTCTTCTAATGTAGTTCAGTTCAGTTCAGTGCCTCAGTCGTGTCTGACTCTCTGTGACCCCATGGACTGCAGCATTCCAGGCCTCCCTGTCCATCACCAACTCCTGGAGTTTACTCAAACTCATGCCCATTGAGTCGGTGATGCCATCCAACCATCTCATCCTCTCTCTTTCCCTTCTCCTCCCACCTTCAATCTTTCCCAGCATCAGGGTCTTTTCAAATGAGTCAGTTCTTCACATCAGGTGGCCAAAGTATTGGAGTTTCAGCTTCAACATAAGTCCTTCCAATGAACACCCAGGACTGATCTCCTTTAGGATGGACTGGTTGGATCTCCTTGCAGTCGAAGGGACTCTCAAGAGTCTTCTCCAACACCACAGTTCAAAAGCATCAGTTCTTAAGAGCTCAGCTTTCTTTATAGTCCAACTCTCATATCCACATCTCATATCTAATGTAGTAACTATTAAGAAAAAAAATCATTTGTTTCTGCAGTGCTATATTTTTGAAATGTATTTTGAGATGTATTTTGTTCTTTCCTTCTTCAGAACTGTTTTTGACTGAACTTCATGCCACCTGGAGTTAAGAGAAGAGATGTTCAAAGAGAAGTGCTTGAAAGGCATGTTTGATATGGATGAGAGAGTGTGTTTATCCAAGTGCTTATGTAATAAAGTAGCATCCTGATGTGCGAAGTTAAAAGTTGGCACAGCTATTTTGAGATTCATACAGAGGCTTTCATTTAATCCCTACCCAGCCTTGGTAAGATTTACACAAACACATTTTTAATGATGATGTGAATCTTCCCAGTGGTGTCATCTCAGATGAATAAACTGGAGTCTGGAAGAGTGCCTTGTTGGCCTGAGAACCCTAGGTCACAGGGGAGAGCGTTTTCCTCTCATAATTTATGAGTTTGTCCCACAGAAGCAACCTACCCAAAGTGCTGTTCGCTTTAAATAAAAAGCTTATTAATGCTGATATCTTCTCCAAAAGGTTATTCTGTAACATGGAAACTTTTGTTTCTTTATTTTTAAATGTGTCACATTTAGCATGGTTGACAGCCAGATTTTTTGTATAATTTTATTTATTTATTTATGGCTGTGCTGGGTTTTCCTTGTTGCGTGGGCTTTTCTCTAGTCGCAGTGTGCAGGGGCTATTTCCTAGATGCAGTACATGGGCTTCTCACTGCAGTGGCTTCTCTTGTTGCGGAGCAGGAGCTCCAGGTCATGTGAGCTCAGTAGTTGTGGCTTATGGGCTCCAGAACATAGGCTCAATAGTTATGGTACACTGGTTAGTTGCTCCAGTCCACATGGGATCTTCCTGGACCAGAGATTGTATCTGTGTCTCCTGCATTGGCAGATGAATTCTCTACCACTGAGCCACCAGGGAAGCCCGGAAATTTTTTGAGCAGTAGAAAATCTGGCTTATTAACAGAATATACATTGCTGTCCAACAAGACTATGCAGATTATCCAGTCTTTTATTTTTATTATTATCTAATTGTCAGAGGTACCCACCACCACCATATGTTCAGTGATTCTAGAAGGACTTTCAGGACTCAGCATAAAATCTGGGTATGATTTACTTTGACAAAATGCTACAAAGCAAAATCAACAAACAGGAAACATACTCTATGTTCTGAAGCAAACTCTTAGTTTTCTCATGAAATGTGCAGAGTTAAGTGGAAAGAAATGTAGCAAGATTAGATGTTGTTGCTATTGTTCAGTCACCCAGTTGTGTCTGACTCTTTGTAACCCCATGGACTGCAGAATGCCAGGCCTCCCTGTCCCTCGCTGTCTCCTGGAGTCTGCCAAAGTTCATGTTCATTGCTTCTGTGATGCAATGAATGTTCCGTTCATTGCTGCCCTCTTTCCCAGCATCAGGGACTTTGCCAATGAATCATCTGTTTGCATCAGATGACCAAAATATTGGGGCTTCAGCTTCATCATCAGTCCTTCCCGTGAGTATTCAGGGTTGATCTCCCTTAAGATTGACTGGCTTGATCTCCTTGCTGCCCAAGGGACTTTCAGGAGTCTTTTCCAGCACCACAGTTCAAAGGCATTAATTCTTTGGTGTTCTGCCTTCTTTACAGCAAAGTCCCAAGAAAGGCAGTACCAAAGAACATGCTATCAGACAATTGCATTCATCTCCCGTGCTAGTGAGGTCATGCTTAAAATCTTGCATGATGCTAGGCTTCAGCATTATGTGAACCAAGAACTTCCAGTTGTCCAAGCTGGGTTTAGAAAAGGAAGAGGAACTAGAGATCAAATTGCCAACATTCACTAGATTATAGAGAAAGCAAGGGAATTTCAGAAAAACATCTGTCTTTGTTTCATCAACTATGCTAAAAGCTTTTACCATGTGGATCATGACAGTCTGTGGAAAATTCTTAGAGAGATGGGAATATCAGAACATCTTATCTGTCTCCCGAGAAACCTGTATGCAGGGCAAGAAGTAACAGTTAGAACCCTGTTTGACAAGTGATTGATTCAAGATCAAGAAAGGAGTACGACAGGGCTGTCTACTGTCACCCGGTTTGTTTAACTGATATGCTCATAGCATGAGAAATGCTGGGCTGTATGAGTTACAGGCTGGGATCAAGATAGGCAGGAAAAACATTAACAGCCTCAGATATGTGAATGATACCATTCTAATGGCAGAAAGGTAAGAGGAACTAAAGAGCCTCTTGATGAGGGTGAAAGAGGAGAGTGAAATAGCTGGCTTAAGACTAAATATTAAAAAAACAAAACCAACAAAAAACTAAGATATTGGCATCTGCCCCCATTAATGCATGGCGAATAGAAGGGGAAAAGGTGGAAGTAGTGACAGATATCCTCTTCTTGGGGTCCAAAATCACTGCAGATGGAGACTGCAGCCATGAATCAGAAGACATTTGCTTTTTGACAGGAAAGCAATGACAAACCTAGACAGCGTGCTAAAAAGCAGAGACATTACTCTGCCAACTAAGGTCCATATAGTCAAGGCTATGGTCTTCCAAGTGATCATGTACAGTTGTGAGAGCTGGACCATAAAGATTAGATGTAACCTAGAGTAAATATATATGTATATGTATTTCTGACATCAGTCTCAATTAAAACTTTAAAAGACTTCCTCACAGGAATTCAAATGGATTCATTTTTCCCTACCTTTCCCTATCTGTTGCCTCCAAGTTACTAAAATGGGACAGACTATTAATAACCCACACATTTGGGACCCTATAGGTAGTAAATAGTCAATCCCAGGCCTGGGATGAGAAAACTCTCTACACTTAGAAACATGTATTTACAAGGTCAAAGTCAAGAAGAAACCAAGCCCAAGCCCCCAGGTGTTCTTTCCCAGTGGATTCACACAGAAAGAGCTGAATTCCTCCAGCAGTGAGTGGTGACAACACGTGCAAAATGTTGTCTTCCAGGGAAGCTGCTCAGAGACTCAGAAACTATGATTTATATTGATGCTGGTCACATAAGGCACCTCTGCCTGGCACATACTCAAATGCCAGACACCCAGGAGAAAAGCGATTATCCAGCACAAACCATTGTGTTTGTACAAACACTTTAGGCTCAGTGTACCACTCTTATCTGTTAGAGAATATGGGAACACTCTTGAAACCCAAGTTGCCAGTGGCCAGCCAAAACTGAAAGCATTTCCTCTAAGATCAGGAACAATGGTGCCCACTCTTGCCACTTTTATTCAACATAGTCTTGGGAGTCCCAGCCATGGTAATCAGAGAAGAAAAAGAAATAAAAGGAATACAAATTGGAAAAGAAGTAAAACTCACTGCAGATGACATGATACTATAGAAAAACCTAAAGATGTCACCACAAAATTATTAAACCTAGTTAATGAATTTAGTAAAGTCACAGGATACAAAGTTAATACACAGAAATCACTTGCATTCCTAAACACTAACAATGAAGGATAGAAAGAGAAATTAAGGAGAAAATCCTATTTATCACTGTATCAAAAAGAATTAAATACCCAGACATAAACCTACCTAAGGCGGCAAAAGATTTATATGCAGAAAACTAAAAAGTACTGATGAAAGAAATCAAAGATGACACAAACAGATGGAGAAGTATACCATGTTCTTGGTTTTGGAAGAATCAATATTGTTAAAAGACTCTACTATCCAAGACAATCTACAGAGTCAATGACCTTACAAACACGTGTTTCTAAGCATACATAGCTATCTTAGTTCAGGCCTGGGACTGAGTCTTCCACATATGAGGTCTCTTCTTCCCTACTATGTGAGTGATTAACATTTTGTCCCATTTTGGTAACTTTCTAGCAGCAAAAAGGGAAAAGTAGAAGACACGAATCCATTTGAATTCCCATGAGTAAGTCTTAGGGATGTATTGAGAGTGACGTTGGAAATGCTGCTGCTGCTGCTGCTCAGTTGCTTCAGTCATGTTCTACTCTGTGCAACCCCAGGGACTATAGCCCGTCAGGCTCCTCTGTCCATGGCATTCTCCAGGCAAGAATACTAGAGTAGGTAGCCATTTTCTGCTCCAGGGCATCTTCCTGACCCAGGGCTTGAACCCGGTCTCCTGCATTGCAGGCAGATTCTTTACCACTGAGCCACCAGGGAAGCCTGATGTAGGAAATATGTATACATATATATTTTCTATAGGTTATACCTACTCTTGCTATGCTTTTCCCTCTCAAGTCCTGCACATTTCATAAGAAAATTAAGAGGTTATTTCAGAGTATACTATATATTTTTATTTTAATGAATTATTATTTTTATTTTTTTTGATAATTCAAGTTTTTATTTTGAGATAATTGCAGATTCAGATGTGGTTGTAAGAGGTTATTACAGAACAAAAGTACAGTATCACAACTAGGAAAATGACTGGGTACAACCCACAGAATCGATTCAGATTTCATCTGTCTTGCATGTATTTGTGTATGTGTCTTTAATTCTTTGCAGTTTTATGACATGTGTAAATTCTTATAACTACCACCACCATCATCAATAGTTTCATCCCTATAATGATTTCTTATTCTGTCCTTTAAAAACTACACCTACACTCCTCCTCACCCATTTATGATCCACTATCTCACTCCCCAAACCCTGGTGACCACTAATTTTTTCTGCATGTCTATAATTGTGTTATTTCAAGAAAGTTGCATAAATAGAATCATGCAGTATTTAGCTTTTGTGACTGGATTTTTTTTCACTCAGATAGTGCCCTTGAGATCTTTCCAAAGTGCATGTGCCAGTTGTCAATCCTTTTGATCCTGAGTAGTCTTTTTTTTTTTTTTTTTTATTCTTCCAATTTTATTTTATTTTTAAACTTTACATAATTGTATTAGTTTTGCCAAATATCAAAATGAATCCGCCACAGGTATACATGTGTTCCCCATCCTGAACCCTCCTCCCTCCTCCCTCCCCATACCATCCCTCTGGGCCGTCCCAGTGCACCAGCCCCAAGCATCCAGCATCATGCATCGAACCTGGACTGGCAACTCGTTTCCTACATGATATTTTACATGTTTCATTGCCATTCTCCCAAATCTTCCCACCCTCTCCCTCTCCCACAGAGTCCATAAGACTGTTCTATACATCAGTGTCTCTTTTGCTGTCTCATACACCGGGTTATTGTTACCATCTTTCTAAATTCCATATATATGCGTTAGTATACTGTATTGATGTTTTTCCTTCTGGCTTACTTCACTCTGTATAATAGGCTCCAGTTTCATCCACCTCATTAGAACTGATTCAAATGTATTCTTTTTAATGGCTGAGTAATACTCCATTGTGTATATGTACCACAGCTTTCTTATCCATTCACCTGCTGATGGACATCTAGGTTGCTTCCATGTCCTGGCTATTATAAACAGTGCTGCGATGAACATTGGGGTACACGTGTCTCTTTCCCTTCTGGTTTCCTCAGTGTGTATGCCCAGCAGTGGGGTTGCTGGATCATAAGGCAGTTCTATTTCCAGTTTTTTAAGGAATCTCCACACTGTTCTCCATAGTGGCTGTACTAGTTTGCATTCCCACCAACAGTGTAAGAGGGTCCCTTTTCTCCACACCCTCTCCAGCATTTATTATTTGTAGACTTTTGGATCGCAGCCATTCTGACTGGTGTGAAATGGTACCTCATAGTGGTTTTGATTTGCATTTCTCTGATAATGAGTGATGTTGAGCATCTTTTCATGTGTTTGTTAGCCATCTGTATGTCTTTTTTGGAGAAATGTCTATTTAGTTCTTTGGCCCATTTTTTGATTGGGTCGTTTATTTTTCTGGAGTTGAGCTGTAGGAGTTGCTTGTATATTTTTGAGATTAGTTGTTTGTCGGTTGCTTCATTTGCTATTATTTTCTCCCATTCTGAAGGCTGTCTTTTCACCTTGCTAATAGTTTCCTTTGATGTGCAGAAGTTTTTAAGGTTAATTAGGTCCCATTTGTTTATTTTTGCTTTTATTTCCAATATTCTGGGAGGTGGGTCATAGAGGATCCTGCTGTGATGTATGTCGGAGAGTGTTTTGCCTATGTTCTCCTCTAGGAGTTTTATAGTTTCTGATCTTACGTTTAGATCTTTAATCCATTTTGAGTTTATTTTTGTGTATGGTGTTAGAAAGTGGTCCAGTTTCATTCTTTCACAAGTGGTTGACCAGATTTCCCAGCACCACTTGTTAAAGAGATTGTCTTTAATCCATTGTATATTCTTGCCTCCTTTGTCGAAGATAAGGTGTCCATATGTGCGTGGATTTATCTCTGGGCTTTCTATTTTATTCCATTGATCAATATTGGTAATGGATGTACCTTAGTTTATTGAACTATTTACCCATGCACAGACATTTTGGTAGTTTCAGATTTGGAGCTATTACCAATAAAGCTGTTATGAACATTCACAAGTTTTTGTATGAGACTTTTTTCTTCAATAAATGCCCAAGAGTACAGTTGCTGTGGTTTTTTTTTTTGTGTGTGTGTGTGGTTATAGGCTTATTTTTATAAGAAACTACCAAATTGTTATCTGGAAGGGCTGTACCATTTGACCTTCTCACCAGAAAAGTTGAGAAATATCATTTTTTCACATTCTAAGAAGCATTTATTATTATTATTAAAAAAAAATTCAGCCATTCTGGTGTGCAATATTACCGTTTTGGTTTTAATTTCCCTAAAGTCTAATAAGGTTGTATATCTTTTCATGTGTTTATTTGCTGTCTGTAAATCATCTTATATGAAATGGGTATCATCTATTTTCTAAATAGATTCTGTTTATTGTTGAGTTTTGAGAATTCTTTGCATATTCTAGATACTAGTTCTTTTTCTGATATTGGCAAATCCATTTCCTCTCTGTAGCCTGTCTTTTGGAGAAGGCAATGGCAACCCGCTGCAGTACTCTTGCCTGGAAAATCCCATGGATGGAGGAGCCTGATCGGCTGCAGTCCATGGGGTCGATAAGAGTCAGACACGACTGAGCGACTTCACTTTCAGTTTTCACTTTCAAGCACTGGAGAAGGAAATGGCAACCCACTCCAGTGTTCTTGCCTGGAGAATCCCAGGGATGGGGGAGCCTGGTGGACTGCCGTCTATGGGGTCGCACAGAGTCTGACACGACTGAAGTGACTTAACAGCAGCAGCAGCCTGTCTTTTGTCCTTTCATCCTCTAACCAGAATGTTTCACAGAACAAAAGTTCTTAATTTTGACGTGCAATTTGTCAATGTTTCCTTTCGGGTCAAGTACAAGAATGCTTAGCCCTACATCCCAAAGATTTCTTCCTAGTTCTTCCCCTAAAAGTTTTATATATTATGTATTTAAACCAACTGCTTAGAGTGACAATTCTTAGCAAAAACACCACCTTAGAATGTCTTTGTGAACGGTGACACAGTAGAGGTTTTGTCACTGTATAAGTGTCAAGTCGATGTGAAGGTATTTCATGTATTCTGTTCTAGGGTACAGGGTGTTTTAATGCTAAGTGAGAATTAGTAAAATGGGACATAAATAAAATTCAATTTTTGTTAAACTATCATAACTTGAATTTAATTTTTCACATTTTCCCCCTCAACCTGTTTTCTTTATTGATATGAATAACTGAGACAATTTCAAACAAAACACAGGATACATCAGAGTGAAAAATAGGGATGTTCCTTATTTTTCTCTGGAAATTTGAACTAAAAATGTAATATTTTGGTAATAGAAAGATCATTTCATCTTGTAGAAATATGTCTTAAAATCATTTTGAGGGTGCTTCTTCAGACATATCTCAGGGGGGAAAAAAAGTCTTGTTTTCATTTAAAATAAAAATACAGAATAAGCCTGATCATCATTATGGCTCTTCTCCAAGCTTGTTTAACTTTAACAAGATCAAGTAGGTCTAGAAACTCCATCCCACATGAATGTCTGATTCTGGATATTTTTCTTTTGCTTGAAACAGAAAACCACACCATAAAGTTAGCCTGAAACAGCTTTCTTTCCATACTTGCCATGTATTGGAATATGATTTTCTTCCTGACAGCTAACCAAAGATTTTCAATCTTTCTCCAGAATTAAAAAACTCTCCCTTCTTATTTTTTAATTTTTAACTTTTTTGCTTATGGTTTAGTTTTATTTATTTTTAATTTATTTTATTGAAGTATAGTTGATTTACAATGTTGTATTAGTTTCTGCTGTACAGCAAAGTGATTCAGTTATATATGTATATATACACATTTTCCATATTCTTTTCCATTATGGCTTATCACAGGATATTGAATATTGTTCCCTGTGCTATTCAGTAGGATGTTGTTGTTTATTCATTCTAGATATAATAATTTACATATGCTAATCTTCCTTTCCACATTCTCCCTTTTTAAATTGTAGAAGGTAAATTTCAGGGAAGGCTTTCCATGCCTGTGGACCTGTCAGAATAGCTCCAAATACATCAAACTGTTCAAAATGACCTGATAGCCTCTAGATGGCAGGCTACCATTGTTTATTCTGAGTTTTAGAACAGTCCTTGTTCTTTTAGTCACCAGGTAGCACAAATATGTCCACAGTTTCAAGAACCATTTGATTTTCCAATCCTTTTTAAAATTGTTTTTGTATTTTGAAGTAGCCTTGGGCTTCAGCTACTTGTTTTCACTCACATTTATGTTAACATGTCTCAACTTCAGACAGTCTATGCCCATTGTTTGCAAACATACTGCTGTTCCCACTGTAATGGATTTGATATGCAAGTACACACACTCTAAAATCATTCCCCGGCATTTATGTGCTGAATTTGTCTAATAACATCACTCATGTAAATACAATGTAAGTATAGAAATACAAAACAAGTTTATTTCATGACATTTCTTAACCAAATAGTGTTATATAAGCAAAACATTAACTTCTTTTCTATGCAAACTGCATTTTTACATATTTTAAAATTGCATTTTAATGTCATATATAAATTGCTTTTACATGCCAATTTTTCTTTAACCTACCATTTATATGAAGAGGGTATGAAATTTAAATGTCAAAAACAATGACACGAGGGCATTAAGTATATGTCCAATAATCTCATGCGTGAATTCTCTACCAAAAAGGAAAGTGAAAGCTTTTAATGGGATCACAAGACAATTTGTATTTGCTTTCCAGCCCTTTTAAAAGTCAGTTTTATTTTAAAATAACATTTGAAGAAAGAGCTAAATTTTGTATTGTATTGAAATTATATTGAATTATATTTTAAGAGGTATAGGATTTTTAAGGCAGAACTTAAAACTTAAATAGATTTTATGACTCAGTATGCCATTTTGAAATACAATTTTAGCAGATGTAAAATTTCAGGTTGGCTTAGTTTTAGTAATTAAACAAAGTCAGAATACATTAGCAAGAGTAACATTTACATGTGTCATAAGAAAAATTTTAAAAATATTACTCTCTGTAGTCTTAAGGTATCTGTGAACTCAGATATAATGGAATCATGTCTAGTAAACACTTTTCAGTGAAATCGCCACCTCCTGAGATTGTATCAGTCACAGGAATGGGATGGAGAAACAAGCTTTCCTAGGTGCTTGATGTTTTTAGTCACTGGGCCACAAAGAGATTAAACTCGAGAAAGATAATAAAATGCAGTAGAAGTTTTCACCTTCAAAAGCTCTTTATCATTGTTTCCAACTCTGACTCCCGGTGTTTGTATTTCTCAGAACTCCTGGCTATTGATAGACTGGGATGTTTCCTGGAGGAAATAATGTAGTCATGTATATATCATGTCAGCATTCTCTTATGATTTATTTTTAAAAATTTATTTGCATGAGAAAATATTAGCTAATGAACTTGTAGGGACTTCACTGACAGTCCAGGGGTTAAGACTCATGGTTCTAAAGCAGGGGCAAGGGTTCAATCCCTGGTCGAGAAACTAAATAAAGATCCTCCATGCCTCATGGCATGGCCAAACAAACAAACCAACCTTGTACCTAGTATATATAAAGAACACTAAGGGAACACTAAAGACCCAGGAATAAAAATACAAACAGTTCAGTCAGAAAATGGGCAACAGATATTTCACTGTAGATCTACAGATGGGATAGTCATTAAACATTAAAAAAAATAAAATAAAACCACAATGAGATATCATTGTTCAGTTCAGTCGCTCAGTCGTGTCCAACTCTCTGTGACCCCATGGACTGCAGCACGCCAGGTCTCCCTGTCTATCACCAGCTCCTGGAGTTTACTCAAACTCATGTTCATTGAATCAGTGATGCCATCCAACCACTCATTCTCTGTTGTCCCCTTCTCTTCTTGCCTTCAATCTTTCCCAGCATCAGGGTCTTTTCAAATGAGTCAGTTCTTTGCATCAGGCGGCCAAAGTATTGGAGTTTCAGCTTCAGCTTCAATCCTTCCAATGGATATTCAGGACTGATTTTTTTTAGGATGGACTGGTTGAATCTCCTTGCTGTCCAAAGGACTCTCAAGAGTCTTCTCCAACATCACAGTTCAAAAGCATCAATTCTTCAGTGCTCAGCTTTCTTTATAGTCCAACTCTCACATCCATACATGACTACTGGAACAACCATAGCTTTGACTAGACAGACCTTTGTTGGCAAAGTCTCAGCTTATTAATATGCTGTCTGGGTTGGTCATAACTTTCCTTCCAAGAAGCAAGCATCTTTTAATTTCATGGCTGCAGTCACCATCTGCAGTGATTTTGGAGACCAAAAAAACAAAGTCTATCATGGTTTCCCTATCTATTTGCCCTGGAGTGATGGGACCAGATGCCATGATCTTAGTTTTCTGAATGTTGAGTTTTAAGCCAACTTTTTCACTCCTCTTTGTCTTTCATGAAGAGGCTCTTTAGTTCTTCGCTTTCTGCCAAAAGGGTAGTGTCATCTGCATATCTGAGGATATTGATATTTCTCTCAGCAATCTTGATTGCAGCTTGTGCTTCATCCAGCCCAGCATTTCCCATGATGTACGCTGCATATAAGCTAAATAAGCAGGGTGACAATATACAGCCTTGATGAACTCCTTTCCCAATTTGGAACCAGTCTGATGTTCCATGTCCAGTTCTAACTGTTGCTTGTTGACCTGCATACAGATTTCTCAGGAGGCAGGTCAGGTGGTCTGGTATTCCCATCTCTTTCAGAATTTTCCACAGTTTGTGGTGATCCACACAGTCAAAGGCTTTGGCATAGTCAATAAAGCAGAAGTAGATATTTTTCTGGAACTCTTGCTTTTTTGCTGATCCAGTGGATGTTGGCAATTTGATCTCTGGTTCCTCTATCTTTTCTAAATCCAGCTTTAACATCTGGAAGTTCATGGTTCATGTACTGTTGAATACTGTCTTGGAGACTTATGAGCATTAGTTTGCTAGCATGTGAGATGAGTGTCATTGTGTGGTAGGTTTGTATCCCTATCTGTATGGCTAAAATACAAAATAGTGGTAACCCCAAATGCTGCTGAGGAGATGAGTGAAGTCGCTCAGTTGTGTCCAATTCTTTGCCACCACATGGACTGTAGCCTACCAGCCTCCTCCATCCATGGGATTTTCCAGGCAAGAATACTGGAGTGGGTTGCCATTTCCTTCTTCAGGAGATCTTCCTGACCCAGAGGTTGAATCCAGATCTCCTGCATTGTAGGCAGATGTTTTACCACCTGAGCCATCAGGGAAGTCACTGAGGAGGTAGATAAACTGAATCACTACAGTTTGCAGGTGAAAATGTAGTACAGTACAGGCATTGTGCAAAATATTTTGGCAGTTTCTTAGGCAAGTTAATGTGCATTTGCATGTGACATAAAAATTGCACTCTTGGACATTCTGTCTAGAGAAATGAAAACATTTGTTGAAACAAAAACCTGAACATGAATGTTTTAAGTAGTTTTATTGGTAATGTCTATGGGTGAATGGATAAACAAAGTACGGTACATCCATACCATGGAATATTACTCAGTACTGGGAAAGAACAAGACTATTGATACACAGATCACCCTGGGTGAACCACGAGGGAATTCTGCTGAGTAAGAACATAGAAATTTAGATACTGTGTAAACTCCACTTACGGAGAAGGCAATGGCACCCCACTCCAGTACTCTTGCCTGGAAAATCCCATGGATGGAGAAGTCTGGTGGGCTGCAGTCCATGGGGTCGCTAAGAGTCGGACACGACTGAGCGACTTCCCTTTCACTTTTCACTTTCATGCATTGGAGAAGGCAATGGCAACCCACTCCAGTGTTCTTGCCTGGAGAATCCCAGGGATGGGGAAGCCTGGTGGGCTGCCGTCTCTGGGGTCACATAGAGTCGGACACGACTGAAGCAACTTAGCAGCAGCAGCAACTCCATTTACAGAGTCTTCTAAAAATAAGAAAATTACAGAGATGGAAAACAGAGTGTTGCTTGGGGAGTTAAGAATAAGGGAGCAGCTGGAGTATAAAAGAAGCTCAATGGGAGCAATGTGGCAATGGGTCTGTTCTGCATCTTGGTTATGGAGGTTGTTCCATGAATCTATACATTTGACAGTATTGCATGAAAACACACATGCACACACACACACAAATACATGTGTACATGTAAAACTGGTGAAATTTGAATAAATTCTATTTACTATATCAAGGTCAGTTTCATGGTTTTGAAATTTAGTGTAGTTATGTAAGATGCTAAAATTGAAGGAGGCTGGATGAAAAAGGATTCTTTGGATGTTTCTGAACATCTTTTTGCAACTTGTTATGAATATATAATAATTTCAAAATTAAAAATTAAAAAAAATTGATGTTCCTTTGTCTCCCTGGAGATAATGCCATGCTAACCTCCCAGAAATTAAACTAATTTCCATTTTAAGGCTATTGCTATGACAATTATATAAAAAACACACTTATTAGATATTAAAGTGTTACGTGCAAACATTTTGTGTTTAAATAATTTTCCTCAGGGACCTGTACTCATCTTAAGCCTTTTAATGTGTCAAATAGTGTAGGACAATTTTTACTTAATTGTTTCTTTGGATTCTGTTTCCATGTCATATGTGAGGTGTGGCCTTTAATTTCTCTTCTCCATTTTGACCTAGATTATGTTGTTTAGAGTGTTTCCTTTGTGGCTCAGTGGTAAAGAAACCACCTGCCAAGGCAGGAGACATAGATTCAATCCCTCGCTCAGGAAGATCCCCTGGAGAAGGAAATGGCAACCCACACCAGTATTCTTGCCTAGGAAATCCCATGGACAAGAGGAGCCTGGTGGGTTATGAGTCCATGGGGTCAGACATGACTCAGCAATTAAACAACAAAGAACAAAACGTGTTATTTAGATCTTGTTCCTTATAATACCATGTGAGTGCCTGCTAAGTCACTTCAGGTGTGTCCAACTCTTTTTGACCCCATGGACTGTAGCCTGCCAGGCTCCTCTGTCCATGGGATTCTCCAGGCAGGAATATCGGAGTGGGTTGTCACACTCTCCTCCACGGGACTCTTCCTGACCCAGGCGTTGAACCTGCATCTCTTATGTCTCCTGCATTAGTTCTTTACCACTAGCACCACCACGGCATACTAAAATATCACACAATAGTATAAATCACAAATGAAGAAACATGATACTCTGCATATAGATTTTATGATTCTCACAGAATTCTTAGTGCCTCCTTTGTGGAAAGGTTAACTTTATTTCAAAATAAATTTCTCACATAATACCATTGGTACTGCTAGAAATTTCCTAAACAAGTTTCTGACAAAATATAAATGGTTTACTTAAAAAATGTTTAATTATCTGAATGACTGAATCACAATATCAAGGCAACAGTAAAAGTGTAGGTTTGCAAAATGATCATCTATTTTAGAAAGCATTAAACTTCAAAATTTTGGCCCTTATCTAGAATGATCTCCTTTGAGACTGGTCTTCTTGAATTAAGGATGTATTTCTAGGCCATATTCAGCAGTTTGGAAGCAATTAAAAATCTTTGACCTATTTACACTCCACTCCAATTTTTTTAGCTTTTATTTTATTCTTTCTATCTTTCGTATCTTTCTATCCTGAGAAGATTTGGACTGAGCATTTCAAACTTTTGACAAATGACTGCTCAGTTAAGAGATCAAATCTCTCTGAGAATATGAGCTACCACGTATGTGACCCAGAGGTAAGCAGTCAGAACTAGACCTGACTGATGTTTGTTAAGGATCCTTCCATGGTGTGTGTGGAATGGGGAGCTGGGAGAGTTGGGCTGGGGTGTTTGGGAGGGAGAATAAAGTGTCTAAAACATGTACCAAAATGGACAGGCTGTTTTATTAGTGTTGCACATCATACCATATATTAACCTAGACATTGACATGTCTCCATGTATGAAGCAGGGCAAAGGCTAATAGAGTTTTGCCAAGAGAACGCACCGGTCATAGCAAACACCCTCTTCCAACAACACAAGAGAAGACTCTACACATGGACATCACCAGATGGTCAACAACAAAATCAGATTGATTATATTCTTTGCAGCCAAAGATGGAGAAGCTCTATACAGTCAGCAAAAACAAGACTTGGGAGCTGACTGTAGCTCAGATCATGAACTCTTTATTGCCAAACTCAGACTTAAATTGAAAAAAAGTAGGGAAAACCACTAGACCATTCAGGTATGATCTAAATCAAATCCCTTATGATTATACAGTGGAAGTGAGAAATAGATTTAAGGGACTAGATCTCATAGAGTGCCTGATGAACTATGGACAGAGGTTCGTGACATTGTATAGGAGACAGAGATCAAGACCATCCCCATGGAAAAGAAATGCAAAAAAGCAAAATGGCTGTCTGAGGAGGCCTTATAAATAGCTGTGAAAAGAAGAGAGGTGAAAAGCAAAGGAGAAAAGGAAAGATATTCCCATCTGAATGCAGAGTTACAAAGAATAGCAAGGAGAGATAAGAAAGCCTTCCTCAGAGATCAATGCAAAGAAATAGAGGAAAACAACAGAATGGGAAAGACTAGAAATCTCTTCAAGAAAATCAGAGATACCAAGGGAACATTTTATGTAAAGATGGGCTTGATAAAGGACAGAAATGGTAAGGACCTAACAGAAGCAGAAGATATTAAGAAGAGGTGGCAAGAATACACAGAAGAACTGTATAAAAAAGAGCTTCATGACACAGATAATCACGATGGTGTGATCACTCACCTAGAGCCAGACATCATGGTGTGAAGTCAAGTGGGCGTTAGGAAGCATCACTATGAACAAAGCTAGTGGAGGTGATGGAATTCCAGTTGAGCTACTTCAAATCCTGAAATATGATGCTGTGAAAGTGCTGCACTCAATATGCCAGCAAATTTGGAAAACTCAGCACTGGCCATAGGACTGGAAAAGGTCAGTTTTCCTTCTTCATTTCTTTCATTCTTTCATCCCAAAGAAAGGCAATGCCAAAGAATGCTCAAACTACTGCACAATTGCACTCATCTCACACACTATTAAAGTAATGCTCAAAATTCTCCAAGCCAGGCTTCAGCAGTATGTGAACTGTGAACTTCCAGATGTTCAAGCTGGTTTTAGAAAAGGCAGAGGAACCAGAGATCAAATTGCCAACATCTGCTGGATCATCAAAAAAGCAAGAGAGTCCCAGAAAAGCATCTATTTCTGCTTTATTGACTATGCGAAAGCCTTTGACTGTGTGGATCAC
Source organism: Bos mutus (assembly GCF_027580195.1). Taxonomy (NCBI): domain Eukaryota; kingdom Metazoa; phylum Chordata; class Mammalia; order Artiodactyla; family Bovidae; genus Bos; species Bos mutus. Next base: position 33,389,495 of record NC_091633.1, read on the forward strand.
AAAAAACTGTGGAAAACTCTGAAAGAGATGGAAATACCAGACCATCTGACCTGTCTCTTGAGAAACCTGTATGCAGGTCAGGAAGCAATAGTTAGAACTGGATATGGAACAACAGACTGGTTCCAAATAGGAAAAGGAGTATGTCAAGGCTGTATATTGTCACCCTGCTTATTTAACTCATAAGCAGAGTACATCATGAGAAATGCTGGGCTGGAAGAAGCACAAGCTGGAATCAAGATTGCCAGGAGAAATATCAATAACCTCAGATATGCAGATGACACCACTCTTTTTTTTTTTAATTTAATTTAATTTTTTAACTTTACAATATTGTATTGGTTTTGCCATATATCAAAATGAATCTGCCACAGGTATACATGTGTTCCCCATCCTGAACCCTCCTCCCTCCTCCCTCCCCATACCATCCCTCTGGGTTGTCCCATTGCACCAGCCCCAAGCATCCAGTATCGTGCATCGAACCTGGACTGGCAACTCGTTTCATATATGATATTATACATATTTCACCACTCTTATGGCAGAAAGTGAAGAGGAACTAAAAAGCCTCTTGATGAAAGTGAAAGAAGAGAGTGAAAAATTTGGCTTAAAGCTCAACATTCAGAAAACTAAGATCATGGCATCTGGTTCCATCACTTCATGGGAAATAGATGGGAAAACGGTGGAAACAGTGTCAGATTTTATTTTTTTGGGGCTCCAAAATCACTGCAGATGGTGACTGCAGCCATGAAATTAAAAGACGCTTACTCCTTGGAAGGAAAGTTATGACCAACCTAGATAGCATATTCAAAATCAGAGACATCACTTTGCCAACAAAGGTCTGTCTTGTCAAGGCTATGGTTTTTCCAGTGGTCATGTATGGATGTGAGAGTTGGACAGTGAAGAAAGCTGAGTGCCGAAGAATTGATGCTTTTGAACTGTGGTGTTAGAGAAGACTCTTGAGAGTCCCTTGGACTGCAAGGAGATCAAACCAGTCCATCCTAATGGAGATCAGTCCTGGGTGTTTGTTGGAAGGACTGATGCTGAGGCTGAAACTCCAATACTTTGGCCACCTCATGGGAAGAGTTGACTCACTGGAAAAGACCCTAATGCTGGGAAGGATTGGGGGCAGGAGGAGAAGGGGATGACAGAGGATGAGATGGCTGGATAGCATCCCCGACTCCATGGACGTGAGTTTGAGTGAACTCCGGAAGTTGGTGATGGACAGGGAGGCCTGGCGTGCTGCAATTCATGGGGTTGCAAGAGTCGGACATGACTGAACGACTGAACTGAACTGAATTTAGAAACAAATCTATAATTTAAAATCTTTAAACACCATGACAAGATTATTGGGTTTAGAATCAGAAGATCTGGATTAGAATATTAACTTCCTAATGTTATAGTCTTATGATCGTGAACAAATTAACCTTTGTTCTTCAATGTTCTTCTGTGTAAATTGAGGCTGTCCTACTGTCCTAGGATGGATTTCATGAGGATTAATAAGATACTGTATATGTGAAATTAACTTTCAAAGTACTAAGGTTTATTTAAATATGTTATTGCTCATTAATAATTTCAATAATGAGGTTAATGTATGCAAATTTATGTGTGTGTGTGTGTGAATTTGCTTCATAAAGTCCCCCTTATCCAGCCCCCAGCTTTACAAACCAATATGTATACATAATCTATCACAGAGAAGGTACTTATAAATCTCTTTTAAGTTATATATATATATACACACACATATTAAATGAATGTAGCTCAAGAAAAAAGAATGCTCCAATCTAAAGAAATTTTTAAATCTAATTTAGTGGTACTAATATAAGAATAAGCAAGGGAACTTTCAGAGGAGGAACTAAATTACAGCATCTCCTAGTGAAATTAAATGCTTTTAGAATGATGGTAAATATTTTTTAACAGTTTCATTTTACTGATACTGTCGCAGCTCTGAGTGTCAATCACAACATCCTTTCACTCATAAACCTTAAGTAACTTCTACTGCTTAGGAAATAAAATACAATTCTTCAGTCTGGCTCTAACCTTTTCAGATTTATTTTTCCATATGATCATTCTGTCTCTTTTGGGTATTTCCTATATGTTGCCCTAATACCCCCTTCCCTCCTCTCTTGTCTCTTCGCCTGTGTCCAGGCTGGATTCTTATATGGAAAGCCCTTCAGTTTATTTCTATAGAATTGATTTCACTTACCTGTCAAGTTCTGTTTCGAACTCCACCATCTTCTTCTCCAAGAAGCCTATGCAGATATTCTTAGTTAGAGGTAACCTCTCTCTTGCTTAAATATCCATTTCATGTTTGTCTTCTTCAAATCTTTGCCACTTCTGAGCCTAGATTGTAAGTTTTTTGACAGCAGATTCTATATCCGATTTGCCTTTGTATTGTCAAGATTTGTTGTTGTTTAGTCGTTAAGTTGTGTCTGGCTCTTTGAGACCCCGTGGTATGTAGCCCACAGGGCTCCTCTGTCCATGGGATTTCCAAGGCAAGAATACTGAAGTGGGTTGCCATTTCCTCCTCCAGAGGATCTTCCCAACCTAGAGATTGAACCCATGCCTCTTGCATTGGCAGGCAGATTCTTTACCACTGAGTCACTAGGGAAGTTCATTGTTAAGTTTATTTACATTGTCGTGAAGACACACCAATTATTTTTGTATTCAACAATTTAATGCATATGCATTTTAATGAGTCTGCTTATAAATATCTTATATTTATAAGTAATTGTTATTTACAATATGAAATATATGGGTGTCCATGATTTTGACATCATTACTGTGACTAATTGATTTTGGCAAAAGTGCAAGGTAGGTCTACTGGGAAATACAGTTTTACTTATGCTGGATGATGCTGGAACAACTGGGTACCATATGCGAAGAAAAAGAAAAGAAACAGCAACAAAAAAGGAAATTTACATTCTTAACTCAGCTATAACAATCATTAACACATAACAGATCACATAAATGTAAGCACTAAAAGTATAAAACACATGAGAAAATCTTTGTAAGCTTCAGTTATACAAAGAGATTTGAGATATGATAACATCAAAAGCATAATCTATAAGAAAAAATGATAAATGGAATTTACCTAAACAGTAAAGTATTTCTCTTAAAAGGACAATAGTAAGAAATTAGAAAAGCCAGAGAATTCAAGACAGTATACCTTGAATATATTGATATGTCTCGAGTCTACCTGATGAAGGACTTGTATCCACAATATATGAAAGACTCTTACAATTCAATAAGAAGAAAAATAATCAAAGTAAAATATGGACATATTTGGAATAGGCATTTCAACATATGGGTAGCAACTAAGCACATGAAAATATGCTCAACATTGTTAGTCATTAGAGGAAAAAAAAGCCAAAATAACATACCCACTGTACCCTCTAAAATGGCTAAAATTTAAAAAAGCGAATACTAGGTGTTGTCAAGAATATGGAAAAATTAGAACCCTGATATATTGCTTGTGGGAATGTAATACAAGAGTTACTTTGTAAAGTCGTTGATCAGGTCTTAAAATGTTAGCTGCATGCTTGCCATGTTACCTGCAATTTCTACTTCGAGGTGTTTACTTAATAAAAATGAAAACATATCCACACAAAGACCTCCCTATAAATGCTAATAGTAGCACTGCTAATAATAACTCCAAACTGAAAACAAACCAAATGTCCATATCTAATTGATGAATAAACAAAATGAGGTATATCTTTGCAATGGAATATTATTTGCAATTAAAAGGATCAGAATATTGTTGTGTATGACAACATTTATGAACTTTAAAAACATCCTAAGTGAAAGAATACATGTGCAATGGTTCAGTATAGTATATGAAGTTTCTAAATAAGATAAAATTATGCAGACAGAAAGCAGATCAACGGTGTCCTGGTTCTAGTAATGGAGATTCCTTCCAGATGGATATACTACAACTTTGGGGGATAACAGAAACATTTCAAAGCCAAATGGGAGAGTTGTTTGTAAAACTACATCTATTTATTAAAACTCATTGACTGGCACACATAATGGGAGAATTTAATGGTTTGTCAGTTTATGGTCAATAAAGCTGGAGGGATGTGGGATTTTATTCAGGTTTTGATATCAGGGAAAGTATCTTGGGAAAGATGACTAGGAATTAAGAAAGGCAAAGAGTATTCTAGGAAGGAAAGAGAATGGATGTTTCTGATGATGAATGAAAGGTCACGGTGCCCTCGGTTTGATAATAGAAAGGATGAGTGATGAGGGAAGACACTAGGGAGTTAAATAGAAACAGTTACATAGAGCATTCAGAAGGCACTAAATCATTACTTGTTGACTGAATAAATAAATGAATGATGTAAGGATTGGAAACTTCAGTGATAAGAGCTCACAATCTCTCAAAACCATTATGATTTGAACTATATGTTGTTATGTGTTCATCCTTCTGTTGGTTCGAAATCTGCTTTCCTGTGGATAACATTCATCCATCCTGCTTCTGTAAGTCTGGGGCTGTGGTGCAGACATCCAGCCCCTCGGATGTTTGTATAAAACTAACACGCCATTTTACATCTTCTCCAGGGCATAGTCTGTAATTCGCCTGCTGTTTTTCACCTGGCTTGTTTTACAGATCCTTTACAACTGAATTGATGTGTCTCCTATCCCTGTTCAAACAGGCTCCTGAGAATGGAGAGAAATTTCCACCTAGACTTGAAGGCAGCTGTGATAGAGCAACACAGTCTCCTCCCTCTAGTGACTCCCCAACAGTAACAGGGCCCAGAACCACAGTAACCTTTTAATGACAACAATGTGGTGTTTGCATGCATGCTCAGTTGCTCAGACATGTTGACACTTTGCGACCCCATGGACAGTAGCCCGCCAGGCTCCTCTGCCCATGGAACTTTCCAGGCAAGAATGCTGAAGTGGGTTGCCATACCCTTCTCCAAGGAATCTTCCTGACTCAAGGATCGAACCCACATCTCCTGTGTCTACTGCATTGGCAGGCAGATTCTTTCTTTAACACTGAGCCGCCTGGGAAGCCTACAATGTGTTTAGTGTCAAATAAAAACTTTTTTCTTTCTAACATATGCTACTGCAGCTCAATTGCCTTTTCTCTCTCAAGTTATTAAATTAAATGTCAAAACCTTCTGTTTATCTTTTATTTTTTACTTTTTAAAATAATTTTCAAAAGTTGAAGAACAGTTGATACACAATGTTATATGTTACAGCTATGCAATATAGTTATTCACCATTTTTAAAGCTTATATTCCATTTATAGTTAAATTATAAAATATTGGCTATTTTCCCTGTGTTTTACAATATACCCTTATAGTTTAGTTTATACCTACTTGTTAGTACACTTACCCTTATATTGTCCCTTCTTTCTTCCCTCTTCCCAATGATAACTATAAATCTGTTTCTTATATCTGTGAATGTGCTTCTTTTCTGTTATATTCTTTAGTTTATTGTTGGTGGGAATGTAAATTGGTGCAATCACTGTGGAAAACAATATGGAGGTTTACAAAACTAAAAATAGAACCACCATATAATCCAGCAATTCTGCTCCTGGATATATATTTGAAAAAACAAAAACAGAAATACTAGTTCAAAAACATACATGGATCTCAATGTTCATGGCAGCATTGTTTACAATTACCAAGATACAGAAATAATCCAAGGGTCCATGAATAGATGAATGGATAAATAAGACTTTTTGGGGTTGCAAAGAGTTAGACACAACTGAGCACCTACACACATACACACACACACACACACACACACACACATCAAATGCTTAAATGAATTATAACATTTACTTTTCACAATAGCTAAATGACATATGTCCTATATTATCCTTGTTTTACATACTAGGAAGTGGAATCATTACAATATTAAGCAACTTGCCTGAAACCACACAACTAAGAGTTGAAACCATCTCCTAACATCCTTACCTGTCAAGTTATTCTGCCCTTCTTGAAAATTGGAACCATTGCATCTCCTGCTTAATGCAATGCCTCAAGCCTGCCTGTGGGTTACTTTAGGAAGACAAAATCATTAGTAAGTGAGTCAGGAATTTTCAAAGGCGGCTACATATAGATGAATGAGGACCCTAATTAAAGCCTGTCCTCACCACTGCACCTTGCTTTTCTGCAAGTTTTGGCCTGTATGGTGACATATCCCTCTTTTTGCATCTTGGGCTAGAGAACCTGTAGTCTAAGCTCAGTTTGTGTGCCCAAGATATGAGCTGAGGGCCTCTCTCCATCCAAGAGCTGAGTGAAGTTAATTTCCCAGCCTCCCAGATTTCATGGCCACATCAGGATTTCTGTGAGCTTCCAGTGGACTTACACTCTTGGGATAACCTTCTACTCATGAGAAACTTAGTTTCCTTTTTGATTTTCCACACATACACAAAAAATAGCATTTGTTCAAGGCATTTTGAGTTAAGAGGTTTACTGAATGTGTGTGTGTGTGTTTATTGGAGCAAGTTTAGTTTTTTACCTTCTATCTTTTGTTGTTCAGTCACTCAGTCTGACTGTGACCTCATGGACTGTAACACTCCAGGCTTTCCTGTCCTTCACCATCTCCTGGAGCTTTCTCAAACTCATGTCCATTGAATCAGTGGTGCCATCAAACCATCTCATCCTCTGTCGTCTCTTTCTCCTGCCTTCAATCTTTCCCAGCATTACTGTCTTTTCCAGTGAGTCTACTCTTCACATCAGGTGGCCAAAGTATTGGAACTTCAGCTTCAGCGTCAGTCCTTCCAATAAATATTCAAGTTTGATTTCCTTTAGGACTGACTGATTTGATCTCCTTGCAGTCTTCTCCAACACCACAGTTTGAAAACATCATTTCTTCAGTGCTCAGCCTTCTTTATGGTCCAACTCTCACATCTGTGTGTAACTACCGGAAATTTTTATTAGATTGTAATTGCTTTACAATGTTGTGTTAGTTTCTACTGTACAATGAAATGAATAAGGCATATGTATATGTATATATTCCTTCCCTCTTGGACCTCCCTCCCACCACTTCCATGCCACCCACTATGTCATCACAGAGTGCAGAGCTGAGCTCCTTGACTTATACAGCAGCTTCCCGCTAGCTATCTATCTTACACATGGTAGTGAATATATGTCAATCTCAATCTCTCAAATTTGTCCCTCCCTACCCTTTCCCTACTGTTCACATGTCCATTTTTGAGACAGTGTTTACATGTTATAGAGAAAATGACTTGAAATGGAATGGCACTTCTGACTAGTTATGAATTTCTGTGTAATGGATGAAGTTCATGGGCTCTTACTTGCTCATGTTTCTGCCAAAGATCTGCTTGTAATTTGAAATGTGGAGTTCTTTTTTTTTTTCCTTAATGAGAACCACTGAAATTGTGTAAGTTGATCCCTACAAGACTTAGATCAGCTTCAGGCCATCATCATTAGTTAATTTTTCTTTCAGCTGTCCTTCTAGAATGGTGGTTTCTCAGCCTTTACTCTTCAATATTCTCAGTCACTGTCCATCTCTAAATTATTTCCTTTCCTCCTACTTTCTTCCTTTTTTCTGTATATTCTCATTGTTTCATATGGATGAAATTAGTTCTCTTCTCCAGTGTTTTGGTATTCCAAGTGGACATGGCCCCAAGTGGGCTATTTTTCTCAAGGATAGATCCCTCATGGAAAGAAATCCCCATATCAATGCTTAAGATTAAAAAAAAAAACATTCTCCACCTCATTACATACGATTTCATTTCCATTCTCTTTTAGCATTGATTATAGACTCTCCAACTTATTTCCATAAAAATATCTGTCTTCAATATAAGCAGGTGTGTTTCTGAAGAAAAGGATGCGCACACCTATGGCTGTATTATAGTTTTAAGCCATCTTTCTGCCTTTTTAAGTTAACTTTACATCAACTCTCTTTTTTATAATTCCAAATTCATTTTGGTGATGGTTACTTGGGGGTTAAAAGTACTATTTCCATTTCCTCCCAAATTCAGTTCAGATATGAATCACATATGTCAGATTAAGTATCCTTGTAATGCAATTACTATAATCCAGAATATGTAGCAATATGTGCCGAATCACTTTGAAAATTTATTTTTATTCACTATTGTTTCAATTTTCTTATTCTGCTCCTTGAGTTCTTTTTGAGATGTTCTGCATGAACACAAAGTGTGGAATTGCTATATTCCTACCATTTTGTGGAGCCAACACTAGGGAGTTAGTTGAAGCCTCCCAAAGGTTTTTTTTTTTTTTTTATTACAGAACAAAGTGACTCTCCTCTTTTAAAACACATTAAGGGTTGAAAAAGTCATTAGGATATGAATGTGGATATTTCAGGAATTAATGTACTACAATTTGAGCTGTTCTATTAATGAGAGTAAGATTATCATAGAAATGAATCATATAGTCATAAACTTGTAACACACAGTGGGATCCATTAGCATGTCAGTAGAAATGATGCAGTGTTATCGAAGAAAATGGGTTTTGTCTTAATGGAGAGCAAATGGGAACAGAACGTATAGTGAATTCTAGAAAACTCTAAGAGGACATAAAACCTGCATCTACCCCAGTATCTTAAAAGTCATTAAAATAGATTCTGTTGTCAAAGATGATTACATTGAGATGATGATATTATTTATTATATCTGGTAAGAAGGAAATTAACTGCACTAAGACTGTTACTTTCTACCTATCATTTAATAAGTACAGAATTTCTGCTGATATACAGATGTGTCTTCTATGCCTGCATCTATCTTTTGCCTGCAGCCCAAGAATCTGACATAAATTTCTTGCTCTGAAAGCCATTCAAGTCCCCTGATCAGAAAAGTGGCTTTTGAAATAGATGTTGGGGATAAAATCAAGATTTAAAAAATTCACCTTTTATTTCTTGCAATTGCAATTGAAGTGGAATCATAACTTGCAACTTGGAATGTGAGTATAAATTTTTATGATAAGCATTCAGTGATAGTTATCCTCAAAGTGGGAACCCTGGTTGACTAGGGCTACTGTGAAAGTTCTCTCCTTGATGAGAGAATATAGAGTCACAGTTCAGTACAATTTTGATCTAAACATCTCTGAGAAGTCTCCCCCACCTAAGTAGTATTTGGAAGTTCATGATTTTACCTTATCATCATTTGTAATAGACCCAGATCCTTAACTAAAGGAAATTTCACATCTTAATTTAGAAATGATGAATTCCTATTTCAAATCCTGAAAGATGATGCTGTGAAAGTCCTGCACTCAATATGTCAGCAAATATGGAAAACTCAGCAGTGGCCACAGGACTGGAAAAGGTCAGTTTTCATTTCAGTCCCAAAGAAAGACAATGCCAAAGAATGCTCAAACTACCGCACAACTGCACTCATCTCACACACTAGCAAAGTAATGCTCAAAAATCTCCAAGCCAGGCTTCAACAATACATGAACTCTGAACTTACAGATGTTCAACGTGGATTGAGAAAAGGCAAAGGAACCAGAGGAACCAAATTGTCAACATCTGCTGGATCAGCAAAAAAGCAAGAGAGTTCGAGAAGAACATCTACCTCTGGTTTATTGACTATGCCAAAGCCTTTGACTGTGTGGATCACCACAAACTGTGGAAAATTCTGAAAGAGATGGGAATACCAGACCACCTGACCTGCCTCCTGAGAAATCTGTATGCAGCTCAACAAGCAATAGTTAGAACTGGACATGGAACAACAGACTGGTTCCAAACTGGGAAAGGAATACATCAAGGCTGTATATTGTCACCCTGCTTATTTAGCTTATATGCAGCGTACATCATGGGAAATGCTGGGCTGGATGAAGCACAAGCTGCAATCAAGATTGCTGAGAGAAATATCAATAATCTCAGATATGCAGATGACACCACCCTTTTGGCAGAAAGCAAAGAAGAACTAAAGAGCCTTTTCATGAAAACAAAAGAGGAAAGTGAAAAAGTTGGTTTAAAACTCAACATTTAGAAAACTAAGATCATGGCACTTGGTCCCATCACTTCATGGCAAATAGATGGGGAAACGGTGGAAACAGTGACAGACTTTATTTTTTTGGTCTCCAAAACCACTGCAGATGGTGACTGCAGCCATGAAATTAAAAGACAATTGCTCCGTGGAAGAAAAGCTATGACCAACCTAGACAGCAACTTAAAAAGCAGAGACATTACTTTGCCAAAAAAGGTCCCTCTAGCCAAAGCTATGGTTTTTCCAGTAGTCATGTATGGATGTGAGAGTTGGACTGTAAAGAAAGCTGAGTGCTGAAGAATTGATGCTTTTGAACTGTGGTGTTGGAGAAGTCTCTTGAGAGTCCCTTGGGCAGTTAGGAGATCTAACCAGTCCCTCCTAAAGGAGATCAGTCCTGAATATTCATTGGAAGGACTGATCCTGAAGCTGAAAGTCCAGTACTTTGACCACCTGATGTGAAGAACTGACTCATTTGAAAAGACCCTGATGCTGGGAAAGATTGAAGGCAGGAGGAGAAGGGGTAGAACAGAGGATGAGATGGTTGGATGTCATCACCGACTCAATGGACACGAGTTTGAGTAAACACTGGGAGTTGGTGATGGACAGGGAGGCCTGGTGTGCTGCAGTCCATGGGGTCACAAAAGAGTCAGATATGATTGAGTGACTGAACTGATCTGATCTTCATATGATTTTGTATTTTCCATTTGTATTCTGGAAAACAAAACATGGTACACAAAGAAAATATATTTTCAGTATTTAAGGAATCATGGATGTGAATTGTCAAAAATTAATAAGATAATATAAAATAATATATAATCTATTTCCCTGGTAGCTCAGCTGGTAAAGAATCTGTCTGCAATGCAGGAGACCCCAGTTCAATTCCTGGGTCAGGAAGATCTGCTGGAGAAGGGATAGGCTACCCACTCCAGTATTCTTGGGCTTCCCTGGTGGCTCAGCTGGTAAAGAATCTGCCTGCAATGTGGGAGACGTGGATTTGATCCATGGGTTAGGAAGATCCCCTGGAGAAAGGAAAGGCTACCCACTCCTGTATTCTGGCCTAGAGAATTCCATGGACTCTATAGTCCATAGGGTCACAAAGAGTCAGACATGACAGAGACTTTCACTTTCAGTATTTACTCTAAAATTTGGGAGACCAGTTCAGTTCAGTCGCTCAGTCATGTCCGACTCTTTGTGACCCCATGGACTGCAGCATGCCAGGCCTCCCTGTCCATCACCAACTCCTGGAGTTTACTCAAAAACATGTCCACTGAATTGGTGATGCCATCCAAGCATTTCATCTTCTGTCATCCTCTTCTCCTCCTGCCTTCAATTTTCCACAGCATCAGGGTCTTTTCAAATGAGTCAGTTTTTTGCATCAGGTGGCCAAAATATTGTAATTTCAGCTTCAGCATCAGTCCTTCCAATGAATATTCAGGACTGAATTCCTTTAGGATGGACTCGTTGGATCGCCTTCATGTTCAGGGGACTGTCAAGAGTCTTCTCCAACACCACAGTTAAAAGCATCAGTTTGGTGCTCAGCTTTCTTTATAGTCCAACTCTCACATCCATAGAGGACTACTGGAAAAACCATAGTCTTGACTAGACGGACCTTTGTTGACAAAGTAATATCTCTGCTTTTAATATGCTGTCTAGGTTGGTCATAACTTTCCTTCCAAGGAGCAAGCATCTTTTAATTTTATGGCTGCAGTCACCATCTGCAGTGATTTTGGAGCCCCAAAAATAAAATTTGGGAACTCATAAACTAAACTTAATGGCTAAGGGGAAATTTTTCATGTAAATTTTAATGTTTCAGAATAAAATAGTGATTTCTATTTCTGATTTTATAAGCAGAATCCTTAATAAAATGATCAATTGGTGTTCATTAAATTCATACAATTTGAATAAACCAAGGAAGGTCTTCTCTGACTCCACAATTATTGATTGATTGATTGATCTAGATTATATCATAATTGTTATTAAGACAATCAACATTGTCTTAAATAGACATTTAAAATATGGTGTAAATAGACATTTAAAATATGGTGTGATAAGTGCCAAGTGAAGGGAATATAGAAGGTGATGGGGTTCTGATACCTTGGGCAGACAGTTTAGTCTGGAAATTCTGAGATTGCTACTGGCTTTTCCTCCTTTTATCTCCATACAAAACACAGTACCGTGAACACCAAAGGTGTTTAATAGCTGTTTATTAAATGAATAAGTGAAGGTATCATGCTTGTCCTCTAGTAGCTAACAGCTTAGCTGGGGAGACAAATACAAAAAGATGTCTTGATTATATGCCTGTAATGATGATGATGATGATAATGACCACGGGTATTTTCTTTGTGGTAGAAACTACGGTAGGTATTTTACACCTGTTATTTCTAATCTTTTAAATAATCATGAACGATAATAAAGAGAAACCAGTAATATGCCCCATGTGTTAGTCTTTCTTCTCTGGTTGCGAGAGTGTGAGTTACGGAGAAGGGAGTAAGGAATGTCTCATTTTCAGGTGAAGGCTACCTTCTCAGCAAACCAGCCAAGTGAATGGTTTGTTCAAGCATCGAAGTAGTTACTTTATTTCAATGATCAAATAATTTGTAAAAGATATTGGAATTCAGTGTTATCCTGGACCTACTGCCTGTCTGACCTTCATGTGACATGACTCATTATTTTTCATGAAAGGTGAATTTTCTGATGCTAGATCAAACCCTCCTCTTTCTCCAGTATAGGCCGTTCTCTACTGTGGTCTTGGTTTCATTATGGCTGGAGGGGAGAAGGTCATGATTCCTTCTCTGTCTCACCAGAGGAAGTAGGAATGTGGCATCACTGAGATTCACTAGGGGAAGAGAAATTATACTGTACTGAATCTTAAAAATCTCACAAAAATTTCTTTTACACTGCTGAAGGCTTGGGCTCCTGTAAATTGGTGAAAAGCTGCTGAAATCACTCTCTGTCTTTCTTCCCTGTTCCCCATGACCGCTTTTATGTTAGAATAATGCAAAGATAGAAAACAAGCCTGTGATCTCAGCTGCTCTCAAAAAGCCACGTTTTCTTTCTTTCTTTCTCCATATTTCTTTTTAAAATATGGCAAAAGTGATTTAAACAAATTATTAGTCACATTAGTGTGAGAAGTGACAAATTATAGATGAAAGTGAGAAACCCCTCCAGGAGAGGTTTATAATAAAATTGTCAACACTCTCTTTAAGGCGTCCAGCTGGAGGCAGCCAGTCTTCAAGATCACTAGCCCCAGACTGTCCTTTTCTCTCCTTTATGGAAACATTAACATCAGCCACAAGTGGTAAGTGGTAGCCAATTAAGCTCCTACTTTCTAATGGCATTATGCAGTGCAACAGGCTCATATCCCTGGCCTATGTGTGTGGACTCTCAGGCCATGGTTGCTTCTCTTTTTCACCAGGGAATGTGTTAAATGCAGCAGTCAGAGCAGACCGGGGAGCCCTCCTCCTCTCCTTCCTTATCCTAATGAGTTGGCAACCTGTGGGAACAGTGATCCCTTCCTAGGGTCAACCCACAGCAACAGTGCCTGCTTCTAGCCCTATCTCTGGCTTCAGATGTGGACACAGGTGTCCGTGGAAATCTAGTGGATGCATCAAAGGGGATGTAGAGCCGTCTTAGGTTTACATGTTTCTTGCTTGAGATTCCAGAGACAGAAAGTGTAAATGCTACATCTTTTTCATTTTCATTTTATTTTTTATTGAAGTATAGTTGATTTACAATGTTGTATTAGTTTTAGGCTTATAGCAAAGTGATTCATTTATATATATGTGTGTATATGTTTATTCTTTCTCAGATTCTTTTCTCTAATAGGTTATTATAAAATATTGAATATATTTCCCTGTGCTGTAGAGTACACCCTTGTTGTTTACCTGTTTTATACGTAGTAATGTGGACATGTTAACCCCAAACTTCTAATTTATCCTTTCCCTGTTCTTTCTCCTTTGGTAACGATAAGTTTGCTTTCTATGTCTGTGAGTCTATTTCTGCTTTGTATATAAGTTCATTTGTATCTTTTTTTTTTAGATTACACATATAAGTGATACCAGTATGGTATTTGTCTTTTTCTGTCTTACTTACTTCATTTATTATGATAATCTTTAGGTTCATCCATGTTGCTGCAAATGGCATTATTTCATTCTTTTTTATGGCTGAGTAATATTCTATTGTTGGAGAAGGCAATGGCAACCCACTCCAGTACTCTTGCCTGGAAAATCCCATGGACGGAGGGGCCTGGTAGGCTGCAGTCCATGCGGTCGTTAGGAGTCGGACATGACTGAGTGACTTCACTTTCACTTTTCACTTTCATGCATTGGAGAAGGAAATGGCAACCCACTCCAGTGTTCTTGCCTGGAGAATCCCAGGGACGGAGAGCCTGGTGGACTGCCCTCTATGGGGTCGCACAGAGTCGGATACGACTGAAGCGACTTAGCAGCAGCAATATTCTATTGTGCGTTACTACACACACACACATATATAAACCACATCTTTATCCATTCTTCTGTTAATGGGTATCAAAATTGCTTCCATGTCTTGGCTATTGTTAACAGTGCTGCAATAAACATTGGGGTTCATGTAGCTTTTCAATCAGATCAGATCAGTCGCTCAGTCATGTCCGACTCTTTGCGACCCCATGAATCGCAGTAAACACAAATCTAAGTAGCTTATTATCTCCTACTACCAGAAGCCATTTTGATTAGTAAGCCTGAGAATTTTACATATCACGTAGAACCAAATTCTTCTGTCTATGAAAATCTCCAGACAAGAATATTGCAGTGGGCAGCCATTTCTTTCTCCAGGGAATCTTCCCAATGCACGGATTGATTCTGGGTCTCCTGCACTGCAGGTAGATTCTTTACTGTCTGAGCCACTATGGAGCTAATTATTTATAATTAGCCTTCACATATATTCCACAATGCTCTCACCCCTGCTTTATTCAGACTTTTTTTGTTGTTTTTGTTGTTGTGAGTTATTTCAAGCCATGTCTTCACCACGGGAAGGTCGGTTAACTGCAATAATCTTTTAAGTTGTAGCATTCCCAAGACACCTCTACTGCCATTGCCACTTCTAGTACATTCTGTACATTTGTGACAGATTAACCATTATGTTATATTTTCTTTTAGGGACTTTAAATTTTTCTGTATTTCTACCATGTTAAGTTCTAATGTAATTCAGGGAGTAGATGACAGAGTGGGTGCTCAGTTGGCCAGTTGTGTCCAACTTTTTGCGACCCCATGGACTATAGCCTGCCAGGCTCCTCTGTCCATGGAATTTTGCAGAGAAGAATACTGGAAAATGTACCAGGAGGCAAAAGTCCTATATTTGGCTACAACAACCTACTTACTCAGCTTTTTAAATTTTCATTTTTATTTATCTATCATTATATTTCCTTTACTTAATATACTTTGACTACTGCCAGATCCAATTCTACCTTTCCTGTTAAATAAGTTTTTGTCTTTTCTGACAAACTGTTCTTATTTTTCATGGTCCATTACTTCATATTCTGAAATGATTTCAAATAACAAGCTCTCTTCTGTCACCTGAAAAATGTCTGCACTTTTTACATTATACTCTGTAATATATATTTGTGTTCACTCAACAAAATAACATTTGCAATTATTTACCATTCAGTCGAGGTCTAGGATACACATCATTTTTATTTTCTGGACTTTTGAGGATGCACAGCTATTTCCTATTATTTTTTTCATCCAGGGCATCATCTTCAACTGAGAAGCTGCTCCTCTTTGTTTATTTCTGCTTTTCTTCTGCCTTCCTCTATTTGAATCAAGTTGACTTCATCTCCACTTCTTCTTTGAGGCCTTCCTCATGTCCTCTGGGCTTTACAGGTCTTTCTCCATGAGATCAAACCTGTCAGTCCTAAAGGAAATCAACCCTGAACACTCATTGGAAGGACTGATGCCAAAGCTGAAGCTCTAATCCTTTGGCCACCTAATGCAAAAAGCTGACTCATTGGAAAAGACCCCAATTCTGGGAAAGATTGAAAGCAAGAGGAGAAGGGGATGACAGAGGATAAGATGGTTGGATAGAATCTCTGATTCAATGGACATGAACTTGGGCAAACGCTGAGAAATAATGAGGGATAGGGAGACCTGGCGTGTTGCAATCTATGGGGTCTCAAAGAGTAGGACACAACTTAGCCAATGAGCAACAACAACAACACTTCCCTTTTGCAGTTCTTAAAACACTAAACACTGAGCCATGAGTTTACTGGGCATCAGCTTTGGCAAAAGAGAATGCCTATTTATTTACTGTCTTGCATATTTTCTCTGTTTTAATCATATTTTCCCAGTTAGATCCCAAATTCCTTAAAGGAAGGGATTAAACTGAATGAGTTTCTTAAACTGAACGAGTATCACCACCAACACATCATACTTGTCTGAATAGGAAGTACGTGCTCAGTAAATCCTTCTGGAATGAATTAGTGGTTGATTGTGGAGGGTTTCTCAACTACTGACGTGAGAGTTAAAAAGGTGTAAATCACTGATACTTTGGTTTGATAGCTGGACTTTTTTTTTTTTTAAGTCAGCTTCTGTTGTTATTATGAGCAGAAAACTCTTCAAAGGGACCTTTTTGTCAGAAGATAAAATGTGCTTTCATTTATATTTTTCTAGTTAGTTTTGTTTAATTTTTTTCATATGTTAAAAGTTCTTACTGATGACAGTCACATAATAAATCAATAGATTGAGGAGCAAAGTTCAGTGTAAAGGATGCTCTTCTAATTAATTTCACTCTGACTCCTAACAATGATTACCTTTTCTGAATCTTTGTTATGCTTGAGGTCTGAGCACAGCGTTTAATAGTTGGCTACATGATGTTTTTTTTTTCCCCTCTAATAATTTTTATAAAGAATTCATCTACCTTATAAGTGAAGAACTTGTTTTTGCAAATACTTGTGTACCCTGCTGTGCTGGGGACCCTAAATACTCACCAAATTGATGTTCCAACCTGAGTTTTAGACAGAGCTGAGAAATGAACACTATACCTACAGAGGAAAGTGCCAGAAGGCTAATCTCTTATTTCATAATCAATTTGCATTTCATAATAGTGCTATGACCTTGTATGTGTATTTAAACTTTTACCTTTTCAAACACTTTCAAATTATAATTTTATTTCATCCTCTTTGCTCTTGTATTCTACTGGTTCCTAACCTTTTATGATAACAATGCCTCAGGTTGATTTTATAAACTACACATGACACTTGTAATTCAGTTTCTGTTATCTTTTGTGTCAGAGCAGTTTTAAATAATCTTTATATAGAAGCATTTTGCTTTTGAAAAATCAAACACAATTTTCCTCAATTTTATAGTTTAGAAGTCTTTCTGTAGGCTTTTAAATATTTTTAGCACTCTATAAATTTCCTCAGCCTATCCAATGATGGATTGTAACCCACAAGGTTTATACATCACCATCATTGGAAATCACTCAACCTGTTGTACCAATAATACAAAGTTGCCACCAGAAGATACATTTGTCTATCACTGTATCTTCCCACCTATATACCTATCTCTCATGTCCTATGACTCTCAAGGCCAAGAGACAGAGTAGATATTATTTCTGCTTGTCAGTATCACATGCACCCTATTTTCCGCCTTCAAAAACTCTTAGTTCCTTTGAAGTTTACAACACTCACTATCCACAACTTCTGCCAACCTCCTGATCCCTCTCATTCATGAAAATTTATGTCCCAGGTCTTTGTTTTCTTCCTCTCTTCTATTAATGCAGTCATTACTCATGATGAATTGCACATTCACATGGAGGACCCATTCAATATCCTGGCCTTACAAGTCCTAAACCTTCTCATTTCCTGAGACGTGTTCCCCATGTGCCTTGGTCATCTACTGCCAGGGCCATTATATCCTACACCTTGTCATGTGTGAACTTACAGTAGCTCTGTTTTCCTAATTCCAGAAATCTTTTAATCCAATTAGAGCTTCATATGCACATATAGGTGATACCATATGGTATTTATCTTTCTCTGACCTATTTCACTCAGAATGATGATCTAGGTCCACCCATGTTGGTGCAAATGATATTTTTTCATTCTCTTTTTTAAACATCTGAAAATATTTTATTGCATATGGCATCTGGTCCCATCACTTCATAGCAAATAGATGGGGAAACAATGGAAACAATGACAGCCTTCATTTTCTTGGGCTCCAAAATCACTGCAGATGGTGACTGCAGCCATGACATTAAAGGAAAAAAAAAAAGCTTGCTCCTTGGAAGGAAAGTTATGACAAACCTAGGCAGCATATTAAAAAGCAGAAACATTCCTTTGCTGACAAAGGTCCATTTAGTCAAAGATATGGTTTTTTCAGTATGGATATGAGAGTTGTATGAATGTGAGAGTTGGACCATAAAGAAGGCTGAGCACCAAATAATTGATGTGGTTTTTTTTTTGTATTTTTTTTTTCCTTTATTTTCTTTTATTTTTTAACTTTACAATATTGTATTGGTTTTGCCATGTATCAACATGAATCCGCCACAGGTTTTTGAACTGTAGTGTTAGAGAGGACTCTTGAGAGTCCCTTTGGACTGCAAGGAGATCGAACCAGATAATCCTAAAGGAAATCAATCCTGAATATTCATTGGAAGGACTGATGCTGAAGCTGAAGCTCCAATACTCTGGCCACCTGATGTGAAGATCTGACTTATTGGAAATGACCATAAGGCTGGGAAAGATTGAAGGCAGGAGGAGAAGGGTACAAACAGAGGATGAGATGGTTGGATGGCATCACCAACTCGATGGATATGAGTTTGAGCAAGCTCTGGGAGATGGTGAAGGACAGAGAAACCTGGCATCCTGCAGTCCATGGGGTTTCAAAGAGTTGGACACGACTGAGCAACTGAACAACAACAACAATATATGTTCCACATCTTCACTTATGCGTGAACTCTAAAAAATGGTACAAATGAACTTATCTACAAAACAGAAATAGATTTATAGGTGTAGGAAACAAACTTATGGTTACCAGGGGTAAGGGGGGAATAATTTGGGAGAGTGGGATTGACATATACACATCACTGTATGTAATATAGATAACTAATAGAGACCTATTGTATAGCATAGGGAACTCTGCTCAATACTATTTAGTGACCTACACAGAAAAAGAATCTAAGAAAAAATTTTGAATATATGAATATGTATAATGACTTATTTTGTTGTACTGTAGAAACTATTGCAACATTGTAAATCAAGTATACTCCAATAAAATTAATTAAAAATTAAAAAATTTCATATCCATTTTTTATTTGCCATCATTCATCCATTATCTTTGCTTCCTTCATACTCATCAGGGGATTCATGGTTTAGTTTTCTGTAACAATCTCAAGTTCTCACCTCTTTCTTCTTCTATTTTCTCAACTTTCAAAATTACAAACTTGACTGATACCAAACCATTTACCTTCCCTGTGGCTTCTCTGTAAAAGCTGAGTAATTTACAAAATAAAAATCATACAACATTGTATGGTCTTTATACTAAACAGTGTTTTATATTTCCTTATTTGTAATTGTGTGCTGTCATTTTTATATGGGTAAAATTTATAATAAACTTGTGTTTGAGATATTTCTGCATAGATTTTTTTTCCCTAGAGAGTTTAACAAATGTCAAAGATTTGCTAGCACACCACTATTAATATGCATGGTATATGGAGCATATCTAAAAAAGACCTCTTGATATTGTCTTTTCAGCCCACCCAATCATTACTCCTCCAACCATACCCATCCTGGCAAACAATATAATCATTTTATCTCTTGGAAAAATCCTAAAATCTAGTAGTCATGCTTGGCTACCCATTTTTCTTTTCTGCTAACAATCAAGTATGTCACCTCTGCTTAAAATATAAATTAATCTACACTTCCACTGCCATCATTTTAATCCAGGGCACTTCTATTCACTGCTTAGACTATTGGAAAACTTTCTAAACTAGACCCCATTCTTCCAGTCTTCTCAACCCAGAACAGTGATTTTAAAAACTGTGCATTAGATCATGTCATTCCTTTGCTTTAAAGCACTTTGGTGGCTTCTTATGCTTGTTGTAAGAACTGAAGCCTCAGTCAGATGCATTTGTGATGCAAGACTTTTTATCTTGTAATAAAATGTAATGATAAAAAAAACTACTTCTTTTGAAGGCTACTTAAACACAGAGGATACACAGGAAAACATTATTATCAATATGATCTTGGCGATGACTCCTTCTCACAAAGTATGGGATCCTGCCAAGCTTGAATTAAATATTGGAATTCACAATGTACTGCTTTTCTGTTGCTCAGATGGATAATTTTCAGTTGCATTAACATATAAACAGCAGACTCTTCCCCAGTTTTCTCTTGGCCTAGGCTGTTTCTGGCTGCCTTGCACAAGGGTGAGTTTTTCACCAGAAGTGGTGTTGTGAACTGAAAGTCGCTCAGTCATTCCTGACTCTTTGTGACCCCATGGACTATACAGTCTATGGAATTCTCTAGGCCAGAATACTGGAGTGGGTAGCCTTTCCCTTCTCCAGGGGATCTTCCCAACCCAGGGACTGAACCCAGGTCTCCCGCATTGCAGGTGAATTCTTTACCAGGCTGAACCACAAGGGAAGCCCAGAAGTGGTGTTAGAGCACTTTGAAAAGTGAAAGTGAAAGTTGCTCAGTCATGTCTGACTCTGCGGCCCCACTGACTGTAGCCCACCAGGCTCCTCTGTCCATGAGATTCTCTAGGCAAGAATACTGGAGTGGGTTGTCATTTCTTTCTCCAGGGAATCTTCCTGACCCAGGGATCGAACCCAGGTCATCCACATTGTAGACAGATTCTTTACCATCTGAGCCACAAGGGAAGCACCTAGAGCACCTTGTTTTGGGTTTGCTTGATCTTTCTGCAGAGACAAAAGCATAGCACTGACTTTGGAACATGATGCTGCAGTGTGTGTGTGTGGTGTGTGTGTGTGTGTGTTGTGTGTGTTCATGAGCAATATCAAGTCTCTCTTGCAAAATGACCATCACAAACCTACATGATAAATACCATGCTTATCTTACCTGCTTGGTTTCTCCCAACCCTCTACCTCTCACTCACTCACTCTTTCCCCCTCATTTAAAAAAAGTGGTCAGGGCTCTCTCAAGGGTCTTTCACCTGATATCATCTATATTCTTTGTCCAGAGAAAAAGAAGGGAATGCTCTTTCCTCCACTCTTGTACATCTGGTTCTTTACCTTTCAGATAACAGTTCACACATCACCTTCTCAGAGAAAATTTCCCAGACCACACACCTAAAATAACCTCCCCTCGTACCCTCCTTGCTGTTGTTGTTTAGTTGTTAAGTCATAGCTGACTCTTTGTGACCCAATGGACTGTAGCCCACCAGCTTCCTCTGTTCATAGGATTTCCAAGGCAAGAATAGTGGAGTAGGTTGCCATTTCCTTCTCTATGGGGTCTTCTCAACCTAGGGATTGAACCCACATCTCCTACATTGGCAGGAGGATTCTTTACCACTAAGCCAACAGGAAAGCCCCACACCCTCCCTACTATCAACCTATCATATGGTTTGTATCCTCTGTCAGTTCAGTTCAGTTGCTCAGTCATGTCCGACTCTTTGCGACCCCATGAATCACAGTACGCCAGGCCTCTGTGTCCATAACCATCTCCCGGAGTTCACTCAAACTCACGTCCATCGAGTCAGTGATGCCATCCAGCCATCTCATCCTCTGTTGTCCCCTTCTCTTCCTTCCCCCAATCCCTCCCAGCATCAGAGTCTTTTCCAATAAGTCAACTCTTCGCATGAGGTGGCCAAAGTACTGGAGTTTCAGCTTTAGCATCATTCCTTCCAAAGAAATCCCAGGGCTGATCTCCTTCAGAATGGACTGGATGGATCTCCTTGCAGTCCAAGGGACTCTCAAGAGTCTTCTCCAACACCACAATTCAAAAGCATCAATTCTTCGGCGCTCAGCTTTCTTCACAGTCCAACTCTCACATCCATACATGACCACTGGAAAAACCATAGCCTTGACTAGACAGAGCTTTGCTGGCAAAGTAATGTCTCTGCTTTTCAATATGCTATCATGTTATGACCAACCTAGATAGTTGGAGGTTTTTCCAGTGGTCATATATGGATGTGAGAGTTGGACTGTGAAGAAAGCTGAATGCCAAAGAATTGATGCTTTTGAACTGTGGTGTTGGAGAAAACTCTTGAGAGTCCCTTGGACTGCAAGGAGATCCATCCAGTCCATTCTAAAGGAGATCTGTCCTGGATGTTCTTTGGAAGGACTGATGCTAAAGCTGAAACTCCAGTACTTTGGCCACCTTATGCGAAGAGTTGGCTCATTGGAAAAGACTCTGATGCTGGGAGGGATTGGGGGCAGGAGGAGAAGGGGACAACAGAGGATGAGATGGCTGGATGGCATCACTGACTCGATGGACGTGAGTCTGAATGAACTCCAGGAGTTGGTGATGGACAGGGAGGCCTGGCGTGCTTCGATTAATGGGGTTGCAAAGAGTCAGACATGACTGAGTGACTGAACTGAACTGAACTGAACTGAATGTCTCTGCTTTTCAATATGCTATCTAGGTTGGTCATAACTTTTCTTCCAAGGAGTAAGCGTCTTTTAATTTCATGGCTGCAGTCACCATCTGCAGTGATTTTGGAGCCCCAAAAGATAAAGTCTGACACTGTTTCCACTCTTTCTCCATCTATTTCCCATGAAGTGATGGGACCAGATGCCATGATCTTAGTTTTCTGAATGTTGAGTTTTAAGCCAACTTTTTCACTCTCCTCTTTCACTTTCATCAACAGGCTCTTTAGTTCTTCTTCACTTTCTGCCATAAGGGTGGTGTCATCTGCATATCTGAGGTTATTGATATTTCTCCCAACAATCTTGATTCCAGCTTGTGCTTCTTCTAGCCTAGCATTTCTCATGATGTTCTCTGCATATAAGTTAAATAAGCAGGGTGACAGTATACAGCCTTGACGTACTCCTTTTCCTATTTGGAACCAGTCTATTGTTCCATGTCCAGTTCTAATTGTTGCTTCTTGACCTGCATATAGGTTTCTCAAGAGGCAGGTCAGGTGGTCTGGTATTCCCATCTTTTGAAGAATTTTCCACAGTTTATTGTGGTCCACACAGTCAAACAAAGGCTTTGGCATAGTCAATGAAACAGAAATAGATGTTTTTCTGGAACTCTCTTGCTTTTTCCATGATCCACCGGAGCCATTTACTGTGTAATACAAGCTTTATGAGGGCGATGACTTTGTCAGGACTACTCCCCAGAGTGTGCCCAGTGTTTATAATGATGCTTGCACTTGATAGATAATCAAGTGTTGGATAAGTGAATGAGTGAGGGGAGAACAGCATATGACACTAAAAT
The DNA here is from genome assembly GCF_027580195.1 of Bos mutus. Classification (NCBI taxonomy): domain Eukaryota; kingdom Metazoa; phylum Chordata; class Mammalia; order Artiodactyla; family Bovidae; genus Bos; species Bos mutus. Next base: position 33,412,788 of record NC_091633.1, read on the forward strand.
CAGAGTCCTTAGGAAAGAATCCCTAGGAAGAAGTGACTCTTCCAAGATAATGGACATACCCATGCTTGGCTTGGATGCTGATTCATAAGAGACCTGGTTCCAAGGAAGATACCTGCTGCTTACTGATCACTGAGGTTCCTTCTCAAGCACAACCAGCTGCCACAATCCCCCTTTCTTCCTTGCTCTGGTCCCAGAGCTTCTGTCTGCTTGTTCCTTCTCTGGTGGTATCACTAATTTCTCTGTACTGCTTTCTGTTTCTTCTGAGGCTACTCTCACTGTGGAAGACAATCCGTTGCCCTTCTAAGTACATACTTTGTGGGTGTGTGCTAAGTCGCCTCAGTCATGTCCAACTCTTTGCGAACCTATGGAACATAGCCTTCCAGGCTCCTTTGTCCATGGGATTCTCCAAGCAAGAATACTGGAGTGGGTTGCCATGCCCTTCTCCAGGGGATCTTCCCAACTCAGGGATTGAACTCACGTCTATTATGTCTCCTGCATTATCAGGCGGGTTCTTTAACTCTAATGCAACCTGGGAAGCCGCAATGCAAACTTAGTTCTACCCATTTTAGGGATTCCCCTATTAATTGCTCAAGGAAAGGGATCACACAAATAAACAAATATAAGAAACTATGGAAATTAAATGATCTCGTAAAGTTGCCTGGTGAAACTCATAAATCTGGTTCCTTTGCAAGTACGATTTTATCAAGATGAGAATTTTATTATGTTAGTGGGATGACTATGAATCAGTGAGAACTAGCCACTTTAGGTAATTAGAGCAGAAAGGGATTTCATAGAGTGTAAAGGTCCTATAAAACCACTGGAAGGACCAGAATAGTGAGTGCTGGTGAAGGTGACATGAGCTATCAGGAACTGTGCAAAAATCAGGAAACTGACACTGTCTCATTTTCAGGAATCATTGGGAAGCTCTCATCTACTCATAGTTTCCCATCCAATCCAGGTGCATACTGTCAGGTGGGACTTAAATTGTTGACACCTGGAGGCCAGACAGACCTTCCCATCTGCTAAAGTCCATGAATCCTTGGCCATTGTCCCTGGAAGAACAAGACAATGGGTTCTTCTCTTCTATTCTTACATCTCACATGAAGTTACTTCACTGACAGAGTGTTAATCAAATTTAGGCTCTGGAAACAAGGAAGTCTGGGAAAGGTATTTCCTGGGCTTCTAGCATCCAACATTCAAGGAAGAACCTTGACAGTGGTAGGGATAAATCCTGGTTACTGAAACAAACAAGCAATAGCCAAGACAAACTAAATAAATACTCTCCTCCCTCACCTTCAGGCTTCCCTGAAGATGGCTCAGATGGTAAAGAATCTGTCTGCAATGCAGAGACCCAGGTTTGATCCCTGGGAGAAGATCCTCTGGAGTAAGAAATGGCAACCCATTCCAGCATTCTTGCCTTGAGAATTCCATGGACAGAGGAGTCTGGTGGGCTACAGTCTGTGGGTCGCAAAGAGTCAGACACAACTGAGTGACTAACACTTTCAGTTTTTCACTTCCCCTCATCTGAAGATGAACAGTAACAAGAACAAAGCAAAGCAGATTCCCTTTACAAATGCCATTTCTTCCCCCCTCTAGGCAGTTGGTGATTAAAAGACTTTTGAACCACTGAATGTCTTATTTGGACACAACCTTTCACATCCATTGTCTGCTTTTTTGACAGCAATAATAATAAGACCATTTTATGAGGACGAGTGAAAGGATTAAAGGGCCAAATGAAATTTCCATTGATTCTGAACAACATCTGTCCTTTGAAAATTTGAGAAGAAAGCAAAAATATTATTTCCAATATTATGCTACATGAAAACCTAGCTGAGGAGAAAAGATTAAAGCCCATGGAAAAATGGAGAGCAAATATATGCTGTCTGATTATAATATGCTTGACTTTATAGCTTGTTTTACAAGGAAAAAATATTGGTGCCTTTGGATTAATGGAAGAAGGATTATTGTCTGAACTTTAAAGGCCCGTAGGACTTGGAGTGGTAGGAGGAAGAAAACATACTCCAAGTGTGTTTATGGAGGAGAGAATCATCTAAGCAAAAACGAACAAGCACCACGAAGAACAGTGGGAGGTTAGCAACAATTCCTTAAAAACAATTTCTCTAAATTTGGCCCTGCAGTTCATTCATTCTCCATGCCAATTACCAATGGCTCTTGTTTTTTTTTCCCCCCACCCTGACATATGAAGACCATCATATTTTAGGATATGCTATCAGGGATTTTTAATCACGCAAATTTCAAGTTAGCTACGAGTCTGCCCATCTGTCTCTGCTGAGAAGCATATCAAAAAGTAAGATAAAAATAATGATGACTATTAGCAATGATTTCCAACTTGAAATTAGAAAAACACGCTGAAATTGGGGATGGATCTTCTACCCAGACGTTAGGGAGATAGAGGCAAAGCAAAAATCTGTCTTTGTTACCTTTTTGGAAATAATTCAGAAGTTTTCTGTCATATCTATGCATCTTTACTGGAGAAGGCAATGGCACCCCACTCCAGTACTTTTGCCTGGAAAATCCTGTGGACAGAGGAACCTGGTAGGCTGAAGTCCATGGGGTCGCTAAGAGTCAGACACGACTGAGCGACTTCACTTTCACTTTTCACTTTCATGCATTGGAGAGGGAAATGGCAATCCACTTTAGTGTTCTTGTCTGGAGAATCCCAGGGACAGGGAAGCCTGGTGGGCTGATGTCTATGGGGTCTCACAGAGTCGGACACGACTGAAGCGACTTAGTAGCAGCAGCAGCAGCAGCAGCATGCTTCTTTACAAGTCGTCAACTCTGGCACCCTGTCCATCTCTTTGCATTAATCTTTCACCTGTCCCCAGAAGTTGTGTATTCTCCAGTAATACTGTCGTGATTTCTGCCAGCTACTGGAATAGTCCACCAAATACTGGAATACTGCATGTATTACGCTGTTTTGTACTACACTATCTCAGCTAGTGCTTTTCCACTATCTAAAAAGTCTTCCCCAAACCTATTTTTAATGGTTTTTCAGTGCAGTTTTAATATTTATTTTTATTTATTTATTTATTTTGGCTGCTTCGGGTCTTAGTTGCAGCACTTGAGATCTTCAGTCTTCTTTGGGTCATGCAAGATCTTTAGTTTTGGCATGTGGGATCTAGTTCCTTGATCAGAGATCAAACCTCAGTCGCCTTCATTGGGAGCATGGAATCTTAGCTAGTGGACCACCAGGGAAGTCTCAAACCTGTTTTAACTTGATTTTCTCTCATCCTTAGAAATTTGGTTCAATCATCAACTGCTGTGCAGAAGACTTTTCTTAACCCTTTTCTGTGAGTTTAATGTCCCTGCTTTCAGAGAAACCTGATTATACTTTTATCGCTGCACTTTCTGGAGTTTATTGACATTATCTGTTTGCATTTCTGTCTTCATCACTAAAATAGAAACTGCAAGAGTAGGAACCATGCCATTTGAATATTGATCATTGTATTCTTTGTATTTAACAGAATATCTGACATATAAATGTAACTTGAAGCTAGAATTTAACTGAATTGTTGTAAAGTTTGGGGAATTCTTTGAAAAGCCAGATAGTTAGTTTAGGGAGGTTAGAAATGCAAGGCCCTGGAGTTCGAGCAACCTGCAGTGGAGGCTGCCTTGATTTTATGGCTTTGTACTTAAAAGATGCTTTATTCATACTTAGTTTATTCAACTATTTTAGGGGACAGATTATTGACACTTCATGTGAGTGAGTGAAGTCTTTCAATTGTGTCCAACTCTTTTCGACCCCATGGACTGTAGCCTACCATGCTCCTCTGTCCATGGGATTTTCCAGGTAAGAGTACTGGAATGGGTTGTCATTTCCTTCCCCAGAGGATCTTCCCAACCCAGGGATTGAACCTGGGTTTCCGGATTGTAGGTAGATGCTTTACCACTATTGACACTTCATGCTATGCTAAGTCACTTCAGTTGTGTCCAACTCTGTGTGATCCCATAGACAGCAGCCCACCAGGCTCCCCCGTCCCTGGGATTCTCCAGGCAAGAACACTGGAGTGGGTTACCATTGCCTTCTCCAATGCATGAAAGTGAAAAGTGAAAGTGAAGTCGCTCAGTCGTGTCCGACTCTTAGCGACCCCATGGATTGCAGCCTACCAGGCTCCTCCTTCCATGGGATTTTCCAGGCAAGAGTACTGGAGTGGGGTGCCATTGCCTTCTCCGATTGACACTTTATTGATATAAATAAATGATGCTCAGTGATGATAGGTAACATTCTCAGCATCACAGAGCTGGACAAAAGGGGCTGGAGCTTTAAAAGAAAATCCAACTGCCTTTAAAGTCCTTCTCTATCATGTTGAACAAGGTAAGGGAAGCAATTGAAGAAAATGGTTATTTGATGTAATCACTCTTTCACTGGTTCCTCTCTAGAATGTTTAAGTCATTTTTGAAAGTTCATACACCATATAAGTGAACTCAGATTTTTTTCAATTCCATGCTGCTTCGTGGGCCTTCTAGAATCACATATCCACAGAAAGAGCCCGTAGACAACACAGCCTGCTCCATTAGGTGGGCTGCCATTCAAAGCGCGACTGGCAAATACTTCTGCCAAAGGAAATTTCAGTACAAAAGCGCTGCTGCTGAAGGCTATTGAGCTACCCGTTTGTAAGAGCTCTCTGAAGGCATTTTTCTTTTCATTCCTTATCACCAGGAGTGGCTGATTCTTTAGTTCCTGTATTGTTCTAGTGATGCTTCTCAGAATGGAAAGCTCCCTCAGTGGTTGCCTGGGATGTGCCCAGTTAGGCTCTTGTTTCACTGTGTTCTGGTGATGTCAGATGATAAAGGTGGAAAGAGGTAAAACTGACTTGCCAACTTGGAAGTGGAATCAAGCAGTGATGCTTTCAGACAGGCCGCCCCATATACCTCCAAAAAACATCGCAGAGGCCGCAATTCTTTGAGAAAAAATAATTGAGAAAAATTTGGGCTTGCCGGGTGGCATTAGTGGTAAGAACCTGGCTGCCAGTGCAGGAGACATAAGAGATGGGAGTTAAATCCCTGAGTTGGGAAGATCCCCTGAAGGAGGGCATGGCAACCCACTCCAGTATTCTTGTCTGGAGAATCCCGTGGACAGAGGAGCCTGGAAGGCTACAGTCCATAGGGGTGCAAAGAGTCAGGACTTAGCACACACATCCAAGTTTAGGTAGGTATGTCCTGCTTTTATTCGTTCCTGGATTTCTCCATCCATAGCATTTATTATCCTTTTAACTTTTTTATTTATCCCTTTATTATTTCCTAGGTTCTCAACTCTATAAGTGCAAAAACTGTATCCATCTTTCAGCACTTTATTGCCAGTATCTCATATAGTTCATGGCACAGAGTAAGTAGTTATAAAGGATCATTATTGAATGGATGAGTAAATTATGAAAATTCTATTTTTTTATTATTGTGAAAAACTTTCCATTGTGTTACAAAACCAAACCTAATTGCCTAGTTCTTTAGAGCAGCAGTCTCTAATCTTTTTCATACCAGGGACAAGTTTTGAGGAAGACAGTTTTTTCATAAACCAGGTTAGGAGGGATGGTTTCAAGATGATTCAAGCACATTACACATGTTATGCACTTTATTTCTATTATTATTGCATTAAGTCCACCTCAGATCATCAGGCAATTAGATCCCAGAGGTTGGGGACCCCTGTTTTAGAAAAGTGCTTCTCAAACTTTCATATATATCTGAATTACCTGAGGATCTTGTTACAATGCAAAATCAGCTTTCATAGATTTGGTTAAAAGCCTGGAACTCTGCATTTCTAAGTGTCTGGCTGATGCCATGTGCTGACCCTCAGGGACCACATTTAGAGTAGCAGCTATTTGAACACCTCAACCACCAACCGCTATATTCAAGTTAACACTGCTCCTCCAGTATTATTTATTTGCTAGCTGGCCTAACTGGTTTCCATCAGAAATTCATTAGCCATCTGTGGACAGATAAATCTCAGTGGCGACTCAGCCCGAAGCACTCTACACGAGGACTCCCTCTGAGAAGCAACTCAATTGCAAGTGATTGCCTTAGCGTATCTGTCCTTGTGACTTTTGATTTAGGGCTCGAATCTGAAATCCCCATTTATTTCCTTGGTGTCACTCTCTTAATACAAATAGTGCATCTCTCCTGTTGGCAGACACTCCAGTCTGACTGTTTACCTTATCATCAGCAGCTTTGAAGGACCTTCCAAAATAAAATTTGTGTGTATTACATAGCCCCCAGCCCTGCTAAATGTCATAAAAATCTGTCCAGATATTTTAGAGTAATGTAAAGACCAACAAACAGGATCAACACAGGCAAACTTCACTTTCTTTACAGATATATATACATACAGGATATACATATCCTTCGGTACACTGAGTATAAATAATGGGCTTCAGTGGTTACTGTGGGGAATGAGTGTTTCAGTCATGTATGTAAAGCCTCGAGATCAGCTTTGTAATCAGACCCCAACCAAGGGAGCTATTGGGATATTTAATCAGGGTTATTGTTCGGTTTAATTATTGTTGTCCTTAGGTGTGTCCAAAGCTATACAATATAGACAGTTTCCGGATTCCATTCAGGCAAAAGAGCACTTTTAAACTACTTGAAAACTGAGAAGTTCTATTCCCAGCCTTAAAGGGCTTCCCTGTTGGCTCAGTTGGTAAAGAATCCACCTGCAGTGCAGGAGACCGCTTGCAATACAGTAGACCTGGGTTTGATCCCTGGCTTGGGAAGATTCCCTGGAGAAGGAAATGGCAACCCATTCCAGTATTCTTGCCTGGGAAATCCCATGGACAGAGGAGCCTGGTGGTCCACAGTTCATGGGGTTGTAAGAGTTGGACATGATTTAGTGACTAAACCACCATCAATATTAACCCAGGTTATTTACTATCTGTGGTTTATTTTTTACTTTTAATTGACATATAACTGATTTACAATGTTATGCTTGCTTCCAGGGCACAGCAAAGTGATTCAGTTATACATATATGAGCTTCCCAGGTGGTGCAGTGGTAAAAAATCCACAGGCCAATGCAGGAGACATGAGACAAGGGTTCGATCTCTAGGTGGAAAGATCCCCTGGAGAAGGAAATAGCAACCTGCTCCAGTATTCTTGCCTGGGAAATCCTATGGACAGAGGAGCCTGGAGAGCTATAGTCCATGGGATCACAGAGAGTCAAACATGATTGAACACGCATGACGTATGCATGTGTGTTAGTCCCTCAGTCATGTCCAACTCTTTGTGACCCCATGGAGTGTAGCCTGCCAGGCTTCTCTATCCATGGAATTCTCCAGGCAAGAATACTGGAGTGGGCTGCCATCTCCTTCTCCAGACATCTGCATATATATCTATTTTTCCAGATGTTTTTTCCCTTATAGATTATTACAAAATACTGAGTGTAGCTCCTTGTGCTATATAGTAGGTTCCTGTTTATGTATTTTATATATAGTGGTATGTATGTGTTAGCACCACACTGCTAAGTTATCTCCCTCACTTCCCCATTTTGTAACTATAAGTTTGTTTTCTATGTCTGTGAGGCTATTTCTGTTTTGTATATATATTCCTTTGTATCTTTTTTTTTTTTTTTTAGATTCCACATATAAGGGATGTCATATGGCATGTCTTTTCTCAGTCTGACTTACTTCACTTAGTATAACAGTCTCTAGATCCACTCATGTTGTTGGAAACAGCATTATTGCATTCTTTTTTATGGCTGAATAATATTTTTTTATATATATATACTGGGCTTCCCTGTTAGCTCAGCTGGTAAAGAATCCTCCTGCAATGCAAGAGACCCTAGTTTGTTTCCTGGGTTGGGGAGATCCCCTGGAGAAGGGATAGGCTACCCACTTCAGTATTATTGGGCTTCCCTGGTAGCTCAGTCAGTGAAGAATCTGCCTGAAATGTGGGAGACATGGGTTTCGATCCCTGGGTTGGGAAGATCCCCTGAAGGAGGGCAAGGCAACCCACTCCAGTATTCTTCCCTGGAGAAACCTCATGGACAGAGGAGTCTGGCAGGAAGCAGTCCATGGGGTTGCAAAGAGTCGGACATGACTGAGCAACTATGTACAGCGCATATATGTTGTATATGTGTGTGTATATATATATATATATATATATATATGAGAAGGAATATATATATATTGGAGAAGGAAATGGCAACCCACTCCAGTATTCTTGCCTGGAAAATCCCATGGACTGAGGAGCCTGGTAGGCTACTCCATACCCCATACCCTGGTAGGCTATGGGGTTGCAAAGAGTCAGACACGACTGAGCGACTTCACTTTCACTTTCATATATATATATAGTGCTGCTATAAACATTGAGGTGCTTTTATCTTTTGGAATTGCAGTCTTCTCTAGAATATATGCTGAGGAGGGGGATTGCTGGATGATATAGTAGCATTTTTAATTTTTCAAGGAACCTCTATACTGTTCTCCACAGTGGCTGCAGGCATTTACATTCTCACCAACAGGGAGGGAGGGTTCCGTTCTCTCCATACTCTCTCCAGCATTCTGATTTATTTTTAATAGAAGAGAAAACTCTCCCTTTATTAAATTCCAACCTGGATTTTTAAAAAATTTATTTATTTTAGTTGGAAGCTAATTACTTTACAATATTGTATTGGTTTTGCCATACATCAACATGAATCCACCACGGGTGTACATGTGTTCCCCATCCTGAACCTCCCTCCTACCTCCCTCCCTGTATCATCCCTCTGGGTCATCCCAGTGCACCAGCTCCAAGCATTCTGTATCCTGCATCGAACCTGGACTGGCGATTTGTTTCTTATATGATATTATACATGTTTCAATGTCATTCTCCAAAATCATCCCACCCTCTCCCTCTCCCACAGAGTCTTCTTCAACCTCAAAAAGTATTTTAAGAAATGACTTGCTATATTTTCTGAGCTCTGTTAATTCCCTTTGCATACCTACTTAATGTTTAGGTACCTTTTTTTTTTTTTTGGTTATCTTTTCTATTTTTAATTTATGCTTTAATTTCATGAATTTTACCCCTTTCTTAGCATTTTGTCTCATATTTAACATTAGGTTACACTTTTATTCTCCATCTCAGCTGTATTTTACTGCAGTTCTATTATCTGTTAGCACATCAGTCAGAACTTTTTTCTTTTGTTCTCTGGATATTATTTCATGGGTTTGAGTGGGAATCCTTGCTTCTTTTTATGTTTAATGATGGATTTTGCTGTATCTCAGAAGTGGGTTCCCAGGCGGGGTTGGGTATTTGCATGAAGACTTTTTCCTCTGTTGTTACTAGGGCAGCCCTAAGAATACTAGAGTAGGTAGCCATTCCCTTTTCCAGGAGATCTTCCTGACCCAGGGATAGAACCTGGGTCTCCTGCATTGCAGGTAGATTCTTTTCCTCCTGAGCCATCAGGGAAGCCCCTGTTGTTACCATCAAGTATTAAAAACATAGCCTGTCTTCGCAGATGTGTCATAAGACCTGAGATCCACCTTCTTGGCCCCCTTCGTGTCCAGCAATGAACTTGCCAATGTTTCCTACCTGTTCTATTTGGATTCTGTTCCCTGTGGGTGTTTTCCCTGCAGGTGGGTTTCAGTCCTTCTGGTTGGAGATGATGCCAGGCTTCTCTGAGGTGCTGAAGGCCTTAAGCAGCCCCAGCACCTTTGGGTCTTCCTAGAGACCCTGATGGGGTCCATGCAGCCTTTTCTGATTGTTTATATGTTTACTAATTATTCAGGTATGTTTACTAATTATTCTACTCAGAATAGAGTCTATGCTCTTGGTGGGTATTTTTTTTAAAGTACGTGAAATGAGGTTTGTGAGCCCTGAAGATCATTGGGATTCTCTGTATCTTCCCTCCACTATTTCTGCAAAGTTGCTAAATCCATGAGCTCATCAGCTGGGTATTCTGGTTGCTGGCTGTGCTGTCTTCCCTGCTTTGGATGCTCTGTCAGTTTTTACTGAAGTATAGTTGATTTACAATGTGTTAATTTCTGCTGTATAGAAAAGTGATTCAGTTATGGCTGTACTGATATATATATGTGTGTGTGTGTGTGTGCTCTTTTTTATATTTTTTTCCATTACAGTTTATCCCAGGATACTGAATATAATTCCCTGTGCTATATAGTAGGACTTTGGTATTTATGCATTCTGTCTATAATTCTTTGCATCTGCCAATCCCAAACTCCCAGTATATCCCTCCCTTTTCCTCCCTTGGCAAACACAGGTCTGTTCTCCATGTCTATGAGTCTTTTTCTGTTTTTTAGATAGGCTCCTTAGTGTCATATTTTAGATTCCACGATTCCACATATAAGTGATATCATATGGCAGTTTGATGCTTTGCCAGTTTTTAAGAGAGGATTTAGGGAATGGTCAGTTGAGCCCAATCACCTGGGAAGCTTTTTGAAAATGCTGATGCCTACCCCCTGATTCCAAGATTCAAGTGCTCTGAGGTGGACCCCCAGGAAACAGCATTTTAAAAAGTTCCTGAGCATGTTGTAGACTGGGCCAGGGCAGGTAACCACTGCACTATGTGGATTCCATCTTAGTTTTCAATTTAATTGGTGGATGGTTTGCCTAGCCAGCACACAAGGCAGAATGGAATAGCTTTTGAAGTGTTTCTTTTGATACAGATGCAGAATTTCTTTTTCTCATAAAAAATGTAAAAATTGCATCCTTTCCCCCCAAACATCAATCTGCAGTATCCCTCTATTTTTTTCCCCTCTTGCCATGAGAAAGCATTTTGAAAAGTTAAGGACTTTTATCTTTATGAAAGATATATACATAGATAGATATTTTTCTTCTATAGAAGAATATTTCTCTTCTAGCCAAAAGTTGGTCCAAACAATTATTTTTATTGTTAGATGTTTCCTCATACTTTTAACTGTATTCAAAAGATTGCTAGGTTTTTAGTTTCTTGGGGGCCAAGAAGAGCTTTGCTTAATTTAATACTCTCCTCACAAAAGAACAAATAATAGAATTTTATTATAGGAAATTAATACAGATTTTTATATACACAAATAAGAATTTTTCCTCTATATGTTATATTTACTTATGCTAAGAGGTCATTAACTTTAGCACTTGAAAATATATGGCATAAAGTACTGTAGAAATTTCTTGAAGAAATGAAGCTTTCTATGAAATGAATGACTAAAATTTCCAAATTCATTCAACAGGATTTGTGATATATGCAAATAATATTTAGTATAGATATGATCCTTAATCGCTGATTTTGATAATTTTGTTAGATTCAAACCTTATGCAATTTTAGAGATGATAGAGAATATGTGATTAAATTGCTTAGGTTTAGAAAACAACTTCAAGAAAAAAAATAGTGTCATAGAAGTTAATTAGAACAAATTAAGAGAGCAATGTTTAAAATACTGTATATAGAGTGTGTTCTTCAGAAGAATGACTTAATGTCCAGTTCTTACTTAACTGGTCATGTGAATGTGAATCTGATTTTCATTTTCTTGTGAATGTTTATTTCTTTGTCTTAACTTATCATGTACATGTGTATGTGTATTTACACATATATACTTTATATGATATATAATATAGTGATAAAATACGTATTTCTGTAAAAGATGAGTTGTTTGTCCAAGAACTCATCTTTTTATACATTCAGGGTTCTTTTCAAACCAGTGGAGGGGCTTCTTAGGTGGTGCTAGTGGTAAAGAACCCACTTGCCAATGCAAGAGGCATAAGAGACTCAGGTTCGATCCCTGGGTCAGGAAGAGCCCCTGGAGGAGGGCATGGCAACCCATTCCAGTATTCTTGCCTGGAGAATCCCATGGACATAGGAGCCTGGTGGGCTACATCTATAGGGTCACAAAGAGTCGGACACGACTTGAGGCGACAGTGTAGCACAGCACAACAGTGCTGTGAATACAATTATGTATTCTTACATTTAATTGAGTGTCTTCTCATCTCCTTAGTGAGGTGAAAGGAGGTTAAGTCAACTGATCAGTCCAGGAAGGGAAATAAATTTCTAATTTCAAGAAAAACATCATTTTCTTTGAAATATGACACAGCATCATTGTTTAGCTGAGGGCTTTATTAATCTATTTTTATGCATCAAATAATAAGGATACATTTGAGCTTGCTAAAAACTGTTTTTACAATATGAAATAGATGGGGTTGGAGTGGTGGGAGGTACTGTGTGTATTACCAAGGAATGAAGATGCATTGTTTACATTAATTTGGTATTCATTTTGCAAATCATGAGCTTAATAATAGTTATCAGTATCTGTGTGTTCTTAATGCACACTGAAAAACCTAAGTAGCAGAATCTATTTTATACTCTTTTCAAATTGCCCAAAGGAGAAACTCCGTATAATTTAGATTATGTGCTGTGCTTTGTCGCTCAGTTGTGTCCAAGTCTTTGCCACCCCATGGACTGAAGCCTGCCAGGCTCTTGTGTCCATGGGGATTCTCCAGGCAAGAATACTGGAGTGGGTTGCTATGCCCTCCTCCAGGGGATCTTCCCAACTCAGGGATCAAACACAGGTCTCCCACACTGCAGGCAGATTCTTTACTGAGTGAGCCACTAGGGAAACCCAATTTAGATTATGGTCCATTACAAACAGAAAAGGTGGCACAGGTGCGGAGTGAAATAGTGGCCCTTTGTTATGTTAATAAAATATAAAGCTGTCTCTCTCTCCCTTTTCTATCACAGAAGGCAGAGCCATGAGCCTTGCATTGGACAGTGCCATGCTTAAGTAAATGTCAGGAATGATCTTGATTCAAAATTTAGCAGAAGACACTGTATTAGAATTGATCACCCCAGAGGCTATAAATACAAAATGTCTGATGAAGGCCCTGACAAACAAGAAATTTATCAGAAAACAAGCCAATTGTAGATCACAGAACAAATCAGCAGCAGTGCTTTGTAGAGCTGTCTTTTTTTTGCTGAGTAGAGATAAGATTGATTGGTGCAACCTTCAGCAAGCTCCCTTAGGCAACAAAAAGAACACAAAAAGTTGTGGTTGGAGGGGAGATGGCAAAACTTATAGTTGGGGAGTTTCCTAAGGAAATGGGGGAAACATCAATGAGAAAGCTCTAGGGATGGGGGCTAGCAGATGGCATGCCACATGACTCTTGTCACCGCACTGACTGTCATAATCTCTGAGCCCTGTGTCTTACAATTAGCAATGGAAAGTGACCTTTTTTTCTCTTGGAAAAAGTTCTTGTTTTTCTAACATAGAATATGAAAATAGGTCCTAGTTACTTCATTAACACCCCAAATATTTTACTTCTAGTTCTTCTATATATGAATCTTCAATGTAGTAACATCAGTAAACTGACCACACACTGTGAAACAGTAGAGAACTTTTAGAATCAATTCAAATAAAGCAGAATGATACATTGTGGTTTTCTGATTGATTTGTAATAATGAAGGCAGGAGACACATCAAAAATATTTTAAATATATATATTCCAGAGAATATATTTTATTTTTATTATTCAAAATAGAAACAAACAGAATTTGTATGTGGATAGAGGTCTTTGCTTGATTGGATTGTCCCCTCTGGAGCAAAAATAATCTATGCATTCTAAAATTGCAATTCCATGAAGCAAGATGATCATCAAGGTACATGAATTAAATCAATATTTTAATTTTAAAATACATTATAAACGTCTAGGAAATATATGTTTAGGGAAATTATTTCTAAGACATATTTGCAGGGCAGTCTTGGGGATATATATCAGTGTTGTCACATAAATTGTTACATGGGAAATTGATGGTTGAAAGTAGCCCAGCTATTTCTTTCTGTTAAATATAGTAGAAAAACATCGAATTTCCAAGGGTCTCTACTTATGTTGCCTACTGAAAACACGGAGAATTAGTGTAGCACTGTGGATAAGGGCATGAGTTCTGGAAATCTGATGATCCTTGAGTCAGATTACAGCCCAATCACTTAACAATGGAAGGACCTTGTTTCTTAGCTCTGTTGCCTCTGTGTTCTCATCTGAAAAACAGGACCAGTGAAGAATCTCAGCCTTATGAAGATTAAATGTTAATGCATGGGCCTGGCATGTAGTAACTTGATGATATGTCTTTTTTACTGTTTTAGTTTTATTTCTTTGAATCTTAAGATTTTGCATTACTATCTGGAAATGAAACTTGAGTATTAAAAAAAAGTATATATGCATATGTGTGTGTGTGTGTGTGTGTGTGTGTGTGTGTGTAGAAAGAACACGGATTTGATCTAGTAAATTTTTTCAGCGGCTAAAAAACTTTTAATATTTTCCAGGCTGTATCTAATAATGTTCCAATGAGGAGCTTGTCATTCCAGGGGGCCTGACTCTCCAAATTCTTCCTCGGTGGCACACCACACCCACAAACACCACACCTGCTCATTACAAGTCTGTCTTCCAAGACAAACGGCTCACCTTTGGTAAACATATATATACAGTCAGGACACTCAAAGTGGCTGCTCTCTGTCTCTGTCCATCCCCTGCCAGACCAGTGCCTCCTCACCTACATGCTATGCATATGACTGACCTTCCTACATACTTGCCCCAGGCCCCAGGAGGTGAGTCGTCTTATCAAAGGGGTGGTGAGGGCCATGCCCCTCTGCTGGTTTCCCTGGGAACCAATGAGCCAACTTGATGTCAATTCCCCTACAACTGGTAACATCCCCTTTCCCTTACTCCCCAAGCAAAGACTGCTGCCCTGTCCTGCCTGCCATGGGCCACACGGAGGGGTGTCACTCTAGGACCCTTCTCAGACACATAAGCATTGCCATCGAATAATCCACTGATGTCTTAGTTGCTGACTCTGGGCTCTTCCATCTTAAATTTGGGCAAGTGCAGGGCTTATAGTTGTGCAACCCAACAACACATTCTCTGTTTCTCCCACCTTTGTTTTGCTTACATTGTGTCCTTTGCCGAGAATATTCATCTCCAGGTTTTTAGAAGTTTAAATCTTTACTATTTTTTAAAATCTTATACAAATTCAACTTTTAAATCACCTGCGATGCCTCTCCAACCTCTGCAGCTGTCATGGTAGAGGGAAAAAACCCTCCTTCCTCTGATCTAGAAAATTCCATCTATTCCTTTTATTTATGTGTCCTGTCTTCTTTCCTCCACTTGCCTGAAAAGCAGTACATGTCTCAATGTCTGTATACTGTCTCCCAGCACAGCACCTTGGTCCCAGGTGGAGCTCTGGCAACATTTATTGAGTGAATGACTATTGCATTTGTGATATATTTAAAATCATATCTTTCTGATAACAGTGATTATAATTACTCATGAGATGTTAAAGAAGTGCTTAGGAGGAAATCAAAATTTTATTTCAATAATTGTTATTATAAATTTTATAAAGATTCTAAATGGCCTCAGGTGACCTAATCCTAATTTGGAAATAAAAATTGAGGCTTTATTTTTATAGATAAGCCTCAAGCTTGAATATTTATATGTGTTAATTATAGAGAGCCAATCCTGGCCTTTCAAATTCTGAACTTCTTTTCCTTTTTGCCCAAAATATTAGCTTCCTGAATTATTTAGATGATTGCCCTAATTCTTCATTTGCCATTGTTCATTTCAATTACTGATCTTTGTTTTCTGATCAGCTTCCTTTGACGGACAATAAATTCTCTCACTTGCAAAACCCTTTTTAGTGTCAGTAATTAGATTGTGATGTGGCCTGAAAATAACCCTGTCCCTCTTTCCTGACCTCATTGGAGATCTCTGCTAACTTACCAGCTTTCCTGGTAATCAGTCTGGTCTCCACGTTTACTGTGACCATCACAATAGGCTGGTCACTTGTGATGCAGGATAATGATGAAGACCTTGGTGAATGTATCTCATACACATTCAGCATCTTTGTTTTTCTTTAAGAAAGCAGTTTCATATTGATACAATATAGACAAATTAACAGAGGGCACTTTTTCTCATCAGTTCAGTTCAGATGCTCAGTCGTGTCTGACTATTTGTGACCCCATGGACTGCAGCATGCAAGGCTTCCCTGTCCATCTCCAACTCCCAAAGCTTACTCAAACTCATGTCCATCAAGTCGGTGATGCTATCCAACCATCTTGTCCTCTGTCATCCCCTTTCCTCCTGCCTTCAATCTTTCCCAGCATCAGGGTCCTTTCCAATGAGTCAATTCCTTGCATAAGGTGGCCAAAGTATTGGAGTTTCAGCTGATTTCCTTTAGGATTGACTGGTTTGATCTCCTTGTAGTCCAAGGGACTCTCAAGAATCTTCAACATCACAGTTCAAAAGAATCAATTCTTCAGCTTTCAGCTTTCATTATAAATACACGTTGAAATGTGAGAATAGGACAAGTCCCTGAGAACTCTGGCTGAGAAGTGTGCTAAATCATGTCCATCATGAATATACCCACTTATTCAGTAAGCACCCGCTCTGTGTCACATGTCTTTTTAGATGCAAGTATTTTTATAATAGTTTTTTAGTCAGTGAGATTCATTAATTTTCATTGATTTTTTAAAAATGGTAACTTACTAATTTTTTCACTTTTTCATTCAGGCTTATTGATATGTAGTTTCCCAGATGGCGCTAGTGGTAAAGAACCCACCCGCCAGTGCAGGAGACTTAAGAGACATGGGTTCAGTCCCTGGCTTGGGAAGATCCCCTGGAGGAGGAAATAGCAACCCACTCCAGTATTCTTGCCTTGAGAATCCTATGGACAGAGGATCCTGGTGGACTACAGTCCATAAGGTTGCAAAGAGTGAGTATGACTGAAGCGACTTAGCATGCATGTATAACATATGGCATTGTGTAAAATTAAGATGTATTCACATCAAAATGTAATTAACCTCAGTTACATCAGGTTACCCCATTTTGATGGATGAGGAAAAATAATTCCTAGTAATTACTAGGTAGTTACTGAGTATCTACCTTGTACAAAAAAAATGATAACACACTGATGCTCTTGGTGAAAATGAGGTAAAGAAGAATTATAATTGGAGAAGAATTATATTTGGCTTTGAATGTAGACAACTAATTTGGGGTGAATTCAGAACAATAAAGGGAAATTGAGAGAACAGGCAGGAGTCAGAGGGATGGACAAGAACAGGGCAGGTTGTTAGGGGAGAAGGCTCTTACATAATTGAAGACAGAAGAAAGAGAGGGAGACCAGGAATGTAGCAGAGATGAAGACATGGTTCTAGAAAGAGAAGAAATGAATCCAATTAAAGTAGCTTCTCAAAGTGGAAGGAGAGAATAGGCAACTTAGTTGAGGGGACTTTTTTTCTTACAGGGCAGATTATTTGTTTTTCACGAAAAACATGTGAGTAAAATTTTGAGGGAAAAGAGAAAGAGACTGAAGCTGTCAGCTTAGTGTTTGGAAGTCAGAATTCAAACTCATTGTGTAGGAAAGGAAGCTCCAAGCAGCACACCTTTCTCCTAAGTGAATGCGAACAGAGTGGGGGGTGGTGGTATAAAGATCCTGGGATGCCATTAAGCCATTTATTTCATTCACTTGGGACTTATGCTGGTTACAGTATTGTCTGGAAATCGGATTGAGGATACTTTCAGGACTTCAGAGGGCAAGTAAGGGGTAATAAGGTTGTGTGGAGGATATGTCTTTTAAAAGTGGCCAAAACATTTTATCTGATTCCATCTTAATAGCGTCAGTTGTATATATTCTTAAAGGAACCTATTTATTTTAGTGCTATCAACAAGTAAGCCTACATAAGACTCAATTCCATTAAAATATTTTCTGAAAGCTAAATCAACATTGTTTACAGTGGATTAGCTCTGTGATGTATTCAAACACAAGTTTCTGCCAAATGTTTTTGCTGCCATATGTACACCTATTAATTAACTCCTTGTAAATGTCTTTAGTATTCCCTTGAGTTTGCTGAAGTTTGCTGTGGAAGCATCACTTTTGCCCAAATTCTATTTCTTTCAATTTTAAATATGGAAGTTTAAGTGGACCCAGTAAAGAGCATCCCACTTTTTCATCCAAATTTATAACCTTTTGAGAGAAAGATATGGAGATTAGGGAAATAGGGATCGACTTATCATCTTACATACTGATGAAGCTCATACTGAAGGGCATGGCTAGTTGCCAGACCAAATAGGACTTGCTAACACTTCCTTCCTGAGTTAGAACGTCTTCCCTACTCAGGCACAGGCAATGATGCATGATAGTGCCACTTCTTGAATAAACATGAAGAAGAACAAAGTACATACCTTTTGCAATTAAGCAGACCTCAAGAGAGAGGAAGGGTAAGTACTCTCCCACTGTGTTATATAATATCTCTAGGGCATCTGAGATAGACATTTGAAATGGGGCTCTCCTTTGACCATCATGCCACCTTGATTTCTGGGTCTTTTCCTACCTCTTGGGACCTTCAAATTAATTTCTTTACATTCTTCTTTCTTTTTGTACTTTGTTATTATTATTTATTTATTTTGGCTGCTCTGGGTCTTTGTTGAGGTATACAGGCTTCTCTAGTTGCAGCACAAGGGCTTCTCTTGTTGCAGAGCTCAGGTCTAGGGTGTCTGGTCTCAGCAGTTGTGGCATATGGACTTAGTTGCCCTGCAACATGGGGGATCTTAGTTCCCTGAACATGCATTGAACCTGTGTCCCCTGAATTGGGAGGCAGATTATTAACCACTGGACCACCAGGGAAGTCCATTATTACACTTTAAAAGTTCCCTAGAACTTCTGTCTCTGGGTCTCATCTCTTGGAATCTCCAGAGAAGTATATTCAGTTGTCTGAATATACTGAAGATACCCTGCTCTGTTAAATTATAAAGTTAGCTCAGAGTCATTTTATTCAAACTTGCTTAAGGCATCCCTCTCGATTCTACTCCCATCTGGCATTTGCTGCCTCACTTAAAAGCATCTGCATTGGTCCATCTGTTTCCCAGGCTGGGGATACAAGGATCTGGGGATCCTTAGTCCCTCTGTTTTCCAGGCTGGGGATCCAAGCCATGCACAGTTGGTCTACTCCCAATGACTTCTCATCTTTCAAGTCTTAGCCTCTACTCCTCAGCTTATTCATCTGTCTTTGGGTGGACTTTCCTTTCCTTCAAACTGTTCAACCATGCCAAGTCTACACAACTGGCAAGTTTCCTTCCTGGCTTCAGACTACACTGCAAAGCTATGGTCATCAAGACAGTATGGTACTGGCACAAAAACAGAAATATAGACCAATGGAACAAGACAGAAAGCCTGGAGATAAACCTACACATCTATGGGCACCTTATCTTTGACAAAAAAGGCAAGAATATACAATGGAGAAAAGACAGCCTCTTCAATAAGTGGTGCTGGGAAAACTGGGCAGCGACCTGTAAAACAGTGAAACTAGAACACCTCCTAACACTATACACAAAAACAAACTCAAAATAGATTAAAGACTTAAATTTATGACCAGAAACGATAAGGCTCTTAGAGGAAAACATAGATAGTACACTTTCTGACATAAATCACAGCAAGATCCTCTATGGCCTGCCTCCTACAGTGGAAATAAAAACAAAAATAAACAAATAGGACCTAATTAAATTTAAAGTTTATGCACAGCAAAGGAATATATAAACAAAGTAAAAAAGACAACCCTCAGAATGGGAAAAAATAATATCAAATGAAACAACTAAGGATTAGTCTCCAAAATACACAAGCAGCTCATGCAGCTCAATACAAAAAACAAAAACAAACAAAAAAACAACCCAATCAAAGAGTGGACAGAAGTCCTAAAGAAATATTTCTCCAAAGACATACAGATGACTAATACATACATTAAAAGATATTCAACATTGCTCAGTATTAGAGAAATGCAAATAAAAACTGCAATGAGGTATCACATCATACCAGTCATACATCAAAAAATCTACAAACGATAAATCCTGGAGAGGGAGTGGAGAAAAGGCAATCTTTTTGTATTGTTTGTAGAAATGTAAATTGATACAGCCACTATGGAGAACAGTATTGAGATTCCTTGAAAAACTAAGAATAAAACTGCCATATGACTCTACAACCCCACTACTGGGCATATACCCTGAGGAAACCGTAAGTGAAGAAGACAGTGTTCATAGCAGCACTATTTACAATAGCTAGAACACGGAAGCAACCTAGATGTCCATCAACAGATGAATGGATAAAGAAGTTGTGGTACATATATACAATGGAATATTTTGTTGTTGTTTAGTCATTCAGTAGTGTCTGACTCTGTGACCCCAGGGAATGCAGCATGCCAGGCTTTCTTGTCTTTCACTATCTTCCAGAGTTTGCTAAAATTCAAGTCCATTGAGTCTGTGATACTATCCAACCATCTCATTCCCTGTCACCCTCTTCTCTACCTGCCTTCAATCTTTCCCAGCATCAGGATCTTTGCCAATGAGTCAGTTCTTTGTATCAAGTGATCAAATTATTGGAGCTTCAGCTTTAGCATCAGTCCTTTCAATGAATATTCAGGGTTGATTTCCTTTACGATTGACTGATTTGATCTCCTTGCTGTCCAAGGGACTCTGAAGAATCTTCTCCAGCATCACAGTTTGAAAGCATCAGTTCTTCAGAGCTCAGCCTTCTTTATGGTCCAACTGTCACATCCATACATGACTGCTGAAAAAAACCATAGCTTTGATGATATGGTCCTTTGTTGGCAAAGTTATGTCTCTGTTTTTTAATATGCTGTCTAGGTTTGTCATTGATTTCCTTCCAAGAAGCAAGCATACTCAATATAAAAAGGAACATATTTGAGTCAGTTCTAATGAGATGGATGAATCTAGATCCTATTATGGAGAAGGCAATGGCACCCCACTCCAGTACTCTTGCCTGGAAAATCCCATGGACGGAGGTGCCTGGTAGGCTGCAGTCCATGGGGTCCCTAGGAGTCAGACACGACTGAGGGACTTCACTTTCACTTTTCACTTTCATGCATTGGAGAAGGAAATGGTAACCCACTCCAGTATTCTTGCCTGGAGAATCCCAGGGACGGGGGAGCCTGGTGGGCTGCCGTCTCAGGTTGCACAGAGTCGGACACGACTGAAGCAGCAGCAGCAGCAGCAGCAGCAGCAGCAGCAGCAGATCCTGTTATACAGAGTGAAGTAAGTCAGAAAGATAAAAACAAATATTGTTATTTTTTTCGTTGCAATGGTGAATGGAATTGTTTCCTTAATTTCTCTTTCTGTTTTCTCATTGTTAGTGTATAAGAATGCAAGGGATTTCTGTGTGTTGATTTTATATCCTGCAACTTTACCATATTCATTGATTAGCTCTAGTAATTTTCTGGTGAAGTCTTTAGGGCTTTCTATGTATAGGATCATGTCATCTGCAAAAAGTGAGAGTTTACTTCTTTTCCAATCTGGATTCCTTTTATTTCTTTTTCTGCTCTGATTGCTGTGGCCAAAACTTCCAAAACTATGTTGAATAGTAGTGGTGAGAGTGGGCACCCTTGTCTTGTTCCTGACTTAAGAGGAAATGCTTTCAATTTTTCACCATTGAGGATAATGTCTGCTGTGGGTTTGTCATATATAACTTTTATTATGTTGAGGTATGTTCCTTCTATTCCTGCTTTCTGGAGGGTTTTTATCATAAATGGATGTTGAATTTTGTCAAAGGCTTTCTCTGCATCTATTGAGATAATCTTATGGTTTTTACTTTTCAATTTATTAATTGGTGTATTACGTTGATTGATCTGCGATATTGAAGAAACCTTGCATCCCTGGGATAAAGCCCACTTGGTCATGATGTATGATTTTTTTGTTATATTTTTTAATTTAAATTTATTTATTTTAATTAGAGGCTAATTACTTTACAATATTGTATTGGTTTTGCCATACATCAACATGAATATGTTCTGTTTGCTAGAATTTTGTTAAGGATTTTTGCATCTATGTTCATCAGTGATATTGGCTTGTAGTTTTCTTTTTTTGTGGCATCTTTGTCAGGTTTTGGTATTAGAGTGATCGTGGCCTCATAGAATGAATTTGGAAGTTTATTTTCCTCTGCAATTTTCTGGAAGAGTTTGAGCAGGATAGGTGTTAGCTTTTCGCTAATTTTTGGTAGAATTCAGCTGTGAAGCTGTCTGGTCCTGGGCTTTTGTTTGCTGGAAGATTTCTAATTACAGTTTCAATTTCCATGCTTGTGATGGGTCTATTAAGATTTTCCATTTCTTCCTGGTTCAGTTTTGGAAAGTTGTACTTTTCTAAGAATTTGTCCATTTTTTCCAAGTTGTCCATTTTATTGGCATATAATTGCTGATAGTAGTCTCTTATGATCCTTTGTATTTCTGTGTTGTCTGTTGTGATCTCTCCATTTTCATTTATAATTTTGTTGATTTGATTTTTCTCCCTTTGTTTCTTGATGAGTCTGACTAATGGTTTGTCAATTTTATTTATCTTCTCAAAGAACCAGATTTTGGCTTTGTTGATTTTTGCTATGATCTCCTTTGTTTCTTTTGCATTTATTTCTACCCTAATTTTTAAGATTTCTTTCCTTCTACTAACCCTGGGGTTCTTCATTTCTTCCTTTTCTAGTTGCTTTAGGTGTACAGTTAGGTTATTTATTTGACTTTTTTCTTGTTTCTTGAGGTAAGCCTGTATTGCTATGAACCTTCCCCTTAGCACTGCTTTTACAGTGTCTCATAGGTTTTGGGTTGTTGTGTTTTCATTGAAGAAGGAAATGGCAACCCACTCCAGTGTTCTTGCCTGGAGAATCCCAGGGATGGGGGAGCCTGGTGGGCTGTCGTGTATGGGGTCGCATAGAGTCGGACATGACTGAAGCGACTTAGTAGTAGTAGTAGTTTTCATTTTCATTCGTTTCTGTGCATATTTTGATTTCTTCTGATTTGTTGGTTATTCAACAGCGTGTTGTTTAACCTCCATATGTTGGAATTTAAAATAGTTTTTCTCCTTTGACATCTAATCTTACTGCATTGTGGTCAGAAAAGATGCTTGGAATGATTTCCTACCCAAAGCAATCTATAGATTAAATGTAATCCCTATCAAGCTACCAATGGTATTTTTCACAAAACTAGAACAAGTAATTTCACAATTTGTATGGAAATAAAAAAAAACCTTGAATAGCCAAAGCAATCTTGAGAAAGAAGAATGGAATGGGAGAAATCAACCTGCCTGAATTCAGGCTCTACTACAAAGCCACAGTCATCAAGATAATATGGTACTGGCACAAAGACAGAAATATAGATCAATAGAACAAAATAGAAAGCCCAGACATAAATCCACACACCTATGGACACCTTATCTTTGACAAAGGAGGCAAGAATATACAATGGAGAAAAGATAATCTCTTTAACAAGTGGTGCTGGGAAAACTGGTCAACGACTTGTAAAAGAATGAAACTAGAACACTTTCTAACACCATACACAAAAATAAACTCAAAATGGATTAAAGATATAAAAGTAAGACCAGAATCTATAAAACTCCTAGAGGAAAACATAGGCAAAACACTCTCTGACATAAATTACAGCAGGATCCTCTAAGACCCACCTCCCAGAATATTGGAAATAAAAGCAAAAATAAACAAATGGGACCTAATTAAACTTAAAAGCTTTTGCACAACAAAGGAAACTCTAAGAAAAGTGAAAAAACAGCCTTCAGAATAGGAGGAAATTATATCAAATGAAGCAACTGACAAACAACTAATCTCAAAAATATACAAGCAACTCCTGCAGCTCAATTCCAGAAAAATAAATGACCCAATCAAAAAATGGGCCAAAGAACCAAACAGATATTTCTCCAAAGAAGACATACTGATGGCTAACAAACGCATGAAAAGGTGTTCAACATCACTCATTATCAGAGAAATGCAGATCACAACCACAATGAGGCACCACTTCACACCAGTCAGAATGGCTGCTATCCAAAAGTCTACAAATAATAAATGCTGGAGAGGGTATGGAGAAAAGGGAACCCCCTTACCCTGTTGGTGGGAATGCAAACTAGTACAGCCACTATGGAGAACAGTGTGGAGATTCCTTAAAAAACTAGAAATAGAACTGCCATATGACCCAGCAATCCCACTGCTGGGCATACACACGGAGGAAACCAGAATGGAAAGAGATACGTGTACCCCAATGTTCATTGCAGCACTGTTTATAGTAGCCAAGACATGGAAGCAACCTAGATGTCCATCAGCAGACGAATGGAGTAGAAAGCTGTGGTACACATACACAATGGAACATTATTCAGGCATTAAAAAGAATATATTTGAATCAGTTCTAATGAGGTGGATGAAACTGGAGCCTATTATACAGAGTGAAGTAAGCCAGAAAGTAAAACACCAATACAGTATACTAACACATATATATATGGAATTTAGAAAGATGATACTGATAACCTTGTATGTGAGACAGCAAAAGAGACACAGATGTATAGAACAGTCTTTTGGACTCTGTGGGAGAGGGCGAGGGTGGGATGGTTTGGGGAAATGGCATTGAAACATGTATATTATCATATGTGAAACAAATCGCCAGTCCAGGTTTGATGCATGTTACAGGGTGCTTGGGGCTGGTGCACTGGGATGACCCAGAGGGATGGGATGGGGAGGGAGGTGGGAGGGGGTTCAGGATGGGGAACACATGTACACCTGTGGCAGATTCATGTCAATGTATGGCAAAACCAATACAATATTGTAAAGTAATTAACCTCCAATTAAAATAAATAAATTAAAAAAACACAAATATTGTATATTAATGCATATACATGGAATCTAGCCTGGAGTAGCAAATGGCAACCCACTCCAGTATTTTTGCCAGGAAAATTCCATGTACAGAGGAACCTGGCAGACTATAGTCCATGGGGTTGCAAAGAGTCAGACATGACTGACACACACACACACACACACACACACACACAGAATCTAGAAAGGTTGTACTGATGAACTTATTTGCAGGGCAGCAATGGAAATGCAGGCATAGAGAACAGTGTTATGAACACAATGAGGGAAAGAGAGGGTGGGATGAATTGAGAGAGGAGCATTGAAACATATACATTACCATATGTGAAATACATAACCAATGGGAATTTGCTATATGATGCTGGGAGCTCAAAACCAGTGCTCTGTGACAACCTAGAGGGGTGGGATGGTGTGAGAGGTGGGAGGAAGTTTCAAGAGGGAGGAGACATATGTATGCCTATGACTGATTCATGTTGATATATGGCAGAAACTAACACAATAGTGTAAAGCATTTATCCTCCAATTAAAAATAAATTTAAAAAAGAAAGGAGACAGGGATCATAATATTGATCTGTGTTGTATGATGTAAATAAAGCAACTTTGAGAACAGAAAGAAATAAAATAAAAATGGCACCTAATCCTTTCACAGGCTGGCCTGAGTTTTCTCTTTGAGCTAAAATATGTACTTCCTTGCTGCTAAGCTGCTGCTAAGTCGCTTCAGTCATGTCCGACTCTGTGTGACTCCATAGACGGCAGCCCACCAGGCTCCCCAGTCCCTGGGATTCTCCAGGCAAAAAGTGGAGTGGGTTGCCATTTCCTCCTCCAATGCATGAAAGTGAAAAGTGAAAGTGAAGTCACTCAGTCATGTCCGACCCTCAGCGACCCCATGGACTGCAGCCCACCAGGCTCCTCTGTCCATGGGATTTTCCAGGCAACAGTACTGGAGTGGGGTGCCATTGCCTTCTCCGATGTACTTCCTTAGAACTGTACAAAAAAGGTCTTAATGACTCAGATAACCATGATGATGTGGTCATTCACCTAGAGCCAGAATCCTGGAGTGTGAAGTCAAGTGGGTCTTAGTAAGCATCACTATGACCAAAGCTAGTGGAGGTGATGGAATTCTAGTTGACTCATTGGAAATGGCCCTCATGCTGGGAAATATTGAGGGCAGGAAGATAACAGGGCAGCAGAGGATGAAATGTTTGGATAGCATCACTGACTCAGTGGCCATGAGTTTGCACAAACTCCAGGAGATAGTGAAGTACAGGGAAGTCTGGTGTGGTGCAGTCCATGAGGTTGCAAAAAGTTGGACACAACTGAACAACAACAACAACAGTTCTTACATGGCAGGTGCCAGGGACTGAATTATATCTCTCCATATATTAAAACTCTGACTCCACAGTGTGACTGTATTAGAAGGTGGGATCTTTAAGAGGTAATTAAGGTTAAGTGAGGTCATAACTGTGGGGCCCTGATCCAACAGGGTAAGTGGCTTTTCTCTGCCTGATGAGGACACAGCGAGAAGGCACTGTTTACATGCCAAGACATCTCTCACCAGGAACCAAACTGGCTGGTACCTTGATTTGTGAATTTTAGCCTCCATAACTGTGAGAAAATAAGTTTGTGTTATGTAAACCACTCAGCCTATGGTATATTATTATGGCAGCTGGAGCAGATTAATATACTAGGTCCCAAGTAAGCTGCAGTTAAGCTCAAATTTTCATTTTTGACCACTCATGACCAATACTCATGTCCTTGTGCCCTTTCTTGCCACTGTCCAGAATTCTCTCCACTTCCCTCATTAGGACTCTCATCTTCTAAGAGCTTTCCTATCTGTTCTGACACTCACAGAAGCAGTGTTAGTAACACTTAGTTTTTGAAAGCTAGATACTTGTATTATAGTAATTGTAACATCTTACTTTCACATTTTCCCGCCAGAGTTTCCCTAGTGGCTCAAACAGTAAAGAATCTGCAGTAAAGAAATGCAGGAGACCCTGGTTTGATCTCTGGATCAGAAAGATTCCCTGGTGAAGGGAATGGCTACCACTCCACTGCCTGGAGAATCCCATGGACAGAGGAACATGGCAGGCTATAGTCCACGGGGTCACAAAGAGTCAGACACGACTGATTGACTTAACATTGAACATCGTTATCTTCACATTTTTCTGCCTTAAGAGTAATCTTTTTAATCTGAGACAACCTCTATTTTATTCTTCTGCTTCCAGGGCTAAGCCCTCTGTTTTGATAATAAGAAATACTGTTGAATGAGCTAATGGATTGTTGAGTGAATGAGAAATATACATACTGATGCATTTCCCTAAACTACTGGTACTAAACATGAACTACTTTAGTTCCCTGGAGTATATTTTCTTTTTATGCTACCTACTTACTAATTTATTCAACAATTATTTATTAAATAAAAACTACCTTGTACCATTAGCTATATTCTTTTCAGGTTGGTGAGGAAGCTGGTGAATTGAAAAAAGGCAAAATATTTGCTCCATAAATAGTTAGGCTTTTGGCTTTTTAAATAATGTGTTTAGATTATCAAGGGAACTATCCATTCTCAGTATAACACCTTCCAATAAGGACTTAATGTGTCACTTCTATAGGTCTCAGAGAATAACAGTGACTTTATATAAAACAGTTGAAAATTTTCCTCTTTAATAGCCAAGATCTTCAGTTATCTTATGGAAAATACTGATACTCATAATCTTAGCTACCACAATAAGAGAAATTTAGAGTTTGAAAAGAGTATTTTCAGTGGCAACAATAATTATCAAAATTATTCTGGCTAAAGGTAAAATATAATCTTAATATTCACAGCCTCCTAATAATGCAGTCATTGTAATTTCATGTTTTTAAAGGGCTAAAAGGAATAATCATAAAATATCTTAGTACTGTTTCCAAAATTTTAAACCAATGTAAACTGCACCTCATTTTCTAATCTAATGTTATGAATAATAACTTCAGTTATATCTTCCTGTCTTCATTCTAACGAAATTTGTGACTCAATAGCAATACCTTCAAAGTTAAGTTCTTTTATTATCAATATTTAGATCAATTTATCAAATCTTACAATATAAAAAAATTAGAATTTGAGGAAGCCATGCTGCTGCTGCTGCTGCTAAGTCGCTTCAGTTGTGTCCGACTCTGTGCAACCCCAGAGATGGCAGCCCACCAGGCTCCCCTGTCCCTGGGATTCTCCAGGCAAGAACACTGGAGTGGGTTGCCATTTCCTTCTCCAGTGCATGAAAGTGAAAAGTGAAAGTGAAGCTGCTTAGCGACCCCATGGACTGCAGTCTACCAGGCTCCTCCGTCCATGGGGTTTCCAGGCAAGAGTACTGGAGTGGGTTGCCATTGCCTTCTCCATAGCAACAACTTAATTTAAACACTTTATTGTGGCAAATGGTTTCTGTAAGTGTTTATATACCAGGGGACACATAGATAGCTCATGGCATAAAACAGGCTTTATTTCAAACTTTCAATAATGTTGTATAAGAAGGCTCTAATAATACTCAATTGTAATAATTTTTCAAGTTGAGTGAGCGCCGAGTGCAATAATAGAAAGAATGCAGGATTTGAGTTTAGCAGCCCAGGATTTAGGAGAGTCTGTGAATTTTTTGCTGTCTGCGGTTGAGTAAGTGACTTATTTTATCCTCTACATCACCACAGTAAAGTAATACCAACAATTCTCATTTGACTATAATAAAGTTTGAAGTCAAATAGGGCTTTCATTTGTTCACCATTGTATTGCCAGAGCCTGGCATGAAGCCTAGCATATAGCACACATTTAAAAACTATCTTCTGAGTGAATAATAAAGAATGAAGAAATGTGTGAATTAAGGGAAGTGTTTGGAAACAGAGGGGTCTGCGATCCTTTGTTTATAGTCATGTAAACTAGAAAGCTGTTGGTCTGAATCATTATGTAATAAATCTCTTATATTGATCACTTGTGTTATTTTGATATTTAATCCAGTGATCCCCAACTTTTGGCATCAGGGATGGATATTGTGAATGACAATGGTTTCAGGATGATTCAAGCACATTGTATTTATTATGCACTTTATTTCTATTATTATTACATCAGCTTCACCTCATATCATCAGCCATTAGATTCCAGAGGTTGGGGGCCCTTGATTTAATCTGTTGTAACTAATTTCTGAAAGTTATGGATTTTGCTAAGTATCTTCAGTCTTGCTCACCATCCTTCATGACTCACCCTCTGAAATATCCTGTTTTCCCACCTCTGGATTCAGTCTTGGGCTGTATCCCTAGGCCTTCCTATTTCTTTCCAAAGATGGTTATAGACAGTCCAGCCCACTTTGGCACCAGTCTCCAATCTTCATTCCATTTGCTGTCTCTCCATTGCTGAGATCCTGGAATCACAAAGAGCTGGACACGACTCAGTGACTAAACAACAACAATATTGCTCAGATCAGGTTTACTCTGGATGGAGCCACCTGTGATGAGAAAGGATGGTGCGGTTGACCTTTCTATTTTTCCTTCCAGTACTCCAGAAGTTCCCTCCCCACATCTGCTAATTTCAGCCCCACTCCCCATCCTAGGGTCAGGAGCTAGAGCAGGAAGGAGTGTTGAGAAGGTAGAAAGAGTTTTGTTCACCTTGCATAGTTATCATCTAGCATTGCTGTTTCCTGAGTATAGCAAATGCTAAGTTTACTTTTCTATTGTGAGAAAGTTTAATGGATTTTCATTCTGCTAGAGTTCTCCAGAGACAATTTCCTGTCACTCATAGCTCCCTATCTACCTCCCTCTCCTGCTCCTGGGTATCTTTGACCATCTGGATGGTCCTCTTGGGAGAAAGTGAAAGTGAAAGTCTCTCAGTCGTGTCTGACTCTTTGTGACCCCATGGACTGTATAGTCCATGGAAATCTCCAGGCCAGAAAACTGAAGTGGGTAGCCTTTCTCTTCTTCAAGGGATCTTCCCAATCCAGGGATCGAACCCAGGTCTCCCACATTGCAAATGGATTCTTAACCAACTGAGCCACAAGGGAAGCCCAAGAATGCTGGAGTGTGTAGCCTAGCCCTTCACCAGTGGACCTTCCAACCCAGGAATCAACCTGGGGTCTCCTGCATTACAGGTGGCTTCTTTACCAACTGAACTATCAGGGAAGCCCTTCTTGGGAGAAGTTGCTAATAAGAAAAGCAAAATCAGCTCCCTTCCATGGGGTCCCCATCTGGACCACTAGTGGATTTAGTTTGCTAGAGCTTCCATAGCAGTGCATCATGGGCTGGGTGGTTCAACAATAGGAATTTGTGTTGTCACAATTTTGGAGGCTAGACGCCCCATATCAAGGTGTGGCAGGTTTGGTTTCTTCTGAGGCCTCTCTCCTTGGCTTGTAGATGACCATCTTCTTCAGTCTCATGTAAGCCTCTCTCTGTACTTCTGTGTCCAATTCTCCTCTTCTTATAAGGATTTAGTCTTATTTGATTTATTTTATTTTTTAAATTTTATTGGAGTATAATTGATTTACAATTTTGTGTTAGTTTCAGGTGTATAGCACAATGATTTGGTTGTTTGCTGTTGAATTGTTAGGTTCAGAAATACATATATTCATATCTGCTGAATCTATTCAAAATAAAAAAAATAAGAAAAGGAAGAAAATAATATCAAATGGCACATCTTATATTTTTTCAAAACTGCCTGGATACTGAAGTGAACTGAAGTCAGTTAAATTTAGCTATGTAGTTCTAGTTATACAATAGTATTGCTTATCCTTATAGATGTATTTGCATTTATGTGATCAATATAAGTTCCTTACTTATCAAGTGAAATATAAATTGAGTGTAGGTCTTGTCTTGAGATGTTTGTCTTAATACATTATGGGATTAGGAGTTTGGGGTTGACATATACACACACTATATATATATACATAAAATAGATAATCAACAAGGACTTACTGTATAGCACAGGGAACTATGCTCAACACTCTATACTAACCTACATGGAAAAATAATCTGAGAAGGAATAGGTACATGTATATGTGTAACTGAATCACTTTGCTGTACACCTGAAACTAACACAACACTGTAAATCAGCTATGCTGCTGCTGCTGCTGCTAAGTCGCTTCAGTCGTGTCCGACTCTGTGCGACCCCATAGACGGCAGCCCACCAGGCTCCCCTGTCCCTGGGATTCTCCAGGCAAGAACACTGGAGTGGGTTGCCATTTCCTTCTCCAGTGCATGAAAGTGAAAAGTGAAAGTGAAGTCGCTCAGTTGTGTCCGACTCTTAGCGACTCCATGGACTGCAGCCCACCAGGCTCCTCCACCCATGGGATTTTCCAGGCAAGAGTACTGGAGTGGGGTGCCATTGCCTTCTCTGGTAAATCAGCTATACTAAAACGCAAAATAAAACTTAAAAAATATATATATATATGTTAAACTTTAGAGTTTCCACTTGAAAAAGTTTTCTTAGAACATCTGTGAGTGATGATGAAGTACTACAGCAATTAGTCTGTAATTCTTGTGATATAAGACGTAGATCAATATCAAGAGCTTGGTGTCATGTCTCCATAGACTGACTTTCCTTAAACATTTGTACTTAACTTTGTCATCTAGATATACACTACTCATGTAGAGTTCTGGGGATTTTCAGGTCTGGATGAACCACTGAATTGATTTCAAATTGCCTGGAGGAACATGTAATCGTTTTTATGTTTTATTTCCTATCAAAAAATTCAATAGGCAGTAAGAAAAGACTTTTATGTTTACTTGTCAAGCTGAGAAAAATTAGCACTTTAGAGTTACAAGTCAACTGAAATCTTAGAATTTCTTGCAAGCACATCCAATGAAAAACAAGTGACATTATATATAAATAACCAAGGCAACTCAAACAGTAAGTTACTATAAAAAAAAATCTCAAAATGAAGCTGTAAAAAAAAAAATCCACAGTTGTTTTAATATGCTGTTAGGTATTTGGAAAATTACCTATGGATTAAAATTAGGGAAATAACAGCAAAATTAAAATTTAAAGTGTGTCTTTTTGTTGAAACATTGATGCAATTCTGTTGTTTCCAAATATATATGGGCATCATTTCTACTATGTAAAGAAGTTACTGTACATCATGCAATGACTAATACATCTCAATTTGACTACTAATTACTTCAGTTAATTTGCTAAGGGGGATTAGGGAAATACATTTTGAATTTCTTATATAAATGCATTTTTATCAATGATATAGTCAGATTATTTAGTTGTTTGTGCTATTGATTTGAGTTTTTCTTTTCTGAGGTTTGATTAAGGAGAAGACTTAAATGTTTAATTATCTTTCAAAATATTTGTGCTATGAAATTTGGGAAGTTTCAAAGGGGTTATGTTTTCCTTACAGTAAGTCTCAAGCAAAGACTCTTCACAGATTATAGGTAGATGGTCACTTGTCTAGTAAAAGTGTTAGATTTTGGCGTGTTAATTTTTTAGTATTAAATTTGTATATCTTTTGAGGAAGGAGGATCAATGACATATCTTATTTTTATGGTGTGAATTATAATTGTATTAGCGTTACTTTGTGACTTACGGCTGTGTTTTCATTGTGCTCAGTTTTAAAATGGTCATGCAGTTGAAACAATTTGTACAGATAATAGTTTGAATATATTGAAGCTTGTGAATTATTTACTTGAAAAATAGAGTGGACTAAGGATTTTCCCCTTAGTATTAAGAGGATGTATGAGTTATAAGTAATATTTTTCAGAACTGTATATTTCAAAGAGGGTATGTTTGTATATGGGGCTTCCCTGGTGGCTCAGATAGAAAAGCGTCTGCCTGCAATGTGGGAGATCCGGGTTCGATTCCTGGGTTGGGAAGATCCCCTGGAGAAGGAAAATGTTTGTATATTGGAGGGGAACAAAAAGGTTAAGAAAGCTGAACCATTGAAAATTCTTCTTTTATTTTTATAAAACACATATATTTTAACAATGTCTATTATTTAGGTACTTCTTCATATTTCATTTATTATTAGAAATTTATTTGTGTCAGTTAAAAAGGGTAGGAAAAATCAAACTTTGAATATTGGCACAAGATTTTGAATATTTTGGTGAAAAAAGCAATAAAAGGGAATACTTTTAAATAGCCAGGGGATATAGTGCCTTCTTGAAGATATGGGCTTTTAAAGCTCTATATTCAGAAAGTGTTGATCTGTCCTACTCATTTAAAATCCACAATGTGCTTTTAGCAATGAGTTTTGAAATATTTCCTTCTTTATTGCAAACTTCCAAACTTCTACTGCTCCTATTTCACAATCTCCTTCTCCACTCTGTGCTGGTGGCTTTGTAGCAGAAAGAAGCCCATGTGTTGTGAGGCTTTTAATGTGTTCCTGCCAATAACCCACCAGAGCATCACACTTTGTTCTTCCTCCACTAGTGCAGTTTTCAAGCCTGTCTGCGGTGCTGTTAACTAACCTGTTTATAACCCTATGCCTTAAATATCTTCATGATCTAAATATATCATTCAGTGAATAGAAAGCTCTATTATATTTATTTATTTAATCTTTTTATTTAAAAAATTAAAAAGTTATTTTCTTGAATTTTATTGGAGTAGAGTTGATATTAAAAGACGCTTAAGAAAAAGGTGAAATTCATTGTTTTGGGATGAAATGCCCTATAGATATCAATTAGGTCTAACTGGTCTATTGTATCGTTTAACGTTTGTGTTTCCTTGTTAATTTTCTGTTTAGTTGATCTATCCATAGGTGTGAGTGGGGTATTAAAGTCTCCCACTATTATTGTGTTATTGTTAATTTCTCCTTTCATACTTGTTAGCATTTGTCTTACATACTGTGGTGCTCCCGTGTTGGGTGCATATATATTTATAATTGTTATATCTTCTTCTTGGATTGATCCTTTTATCATTATGTAGTGACCATCTTTGTCTCTTTTCACAGCCTTTGTTTTAAAGTCTATTTTATCTGATATGAGTATTGCTACTCCTGCTTTCTTTTGATCCCTATTTGCATGGAAAATCTTTTTCCAGCCCTTCACTTTCAGTCTGTGTGTGTCCCCTGTTTTGAGGTGGGTCTCTTGTAGACAACATATGTAGGGGTCTTGTTTTTGTATCCATTTAGCCAGTCTTTGTCTTTTGGTTGGGGCATTCAACCCATTTACATTTAAGGTAATTACTGATAAGTATGATCCCGTTGCCATTTACTTTATTGTTTTGCGTTCGAATTTATACACCGTTTTTGTGTTTCCTGTCTAGAGAATATCCTTTAGTATTTGTTGGAGAGCTGGTTTGGTGGTGCAGAATTCTCTCAGCTTTTGCTTGTCTGAAAAGCTTTTGATTTCTCCTTCATACTTGAATGAGATCCTTGCTGGGTACAATAATCTGGGCTACAGGAGAAAAACTATTAAAAAATCCAACATATGGAGGCTGAACAACATGCTGCTGAATAACCAACAAATCACAGAAGAAATCAAGAAAGAAATCAAAATTTGCAGAGAAACGAATGAAAATGAAAACACAACAACCCAAAACCTGTGGGACACGGTAAAAGCAGTCTTAAGGGGAAAGTTCATAGCAATACAGGCACACCTCAAGAAACAAGAAAAAAGTCAAATAAATAACCTAACTCTACAGCTAAAGCAACTAGAAAAGGAAGAAATGAAAAACCCCAGGGTTAGTAGAAGGAAAGAAATCTTAAAAATTAGGGCAGAAATAAATGCAAAAGAAACAAAAGAGACCATAGCAAAAATCAACAAAGCCAAAAGCTGGTTCTTTGAAAGGATAAATAAAATTGACAAACCATTAGCCAGACTCATCAAGAAACAAAGGGAGAAAAATCAAATCAATAAAATTAGAAACGAAAATGGAGAGATCACAACAGACAACACAGAAATACAAAGGATCATAAGAGACTACTATCAACAATAAATATGGACAATAAAATGGACAACATGGAAGAAATGGAAAAATTCTTAGAAAAGTACAACTTTCCAAAACTGGACCAGGAAGAAATAGAAAATCTTAACAGACCCATCACAAGCATGGAAATTGAAACTGTAATCAAAAATCTTCCTGCAAACAAAAGCCCAGGTCCAGACGGCTTCACAGCTGAATTCTACCAAAAATTTAGAGAAGAGCTAACACCTATCCTGCTCAAACTCTTCCAGAAAATTGCAGCGGAAAATAAACTTCCAAATTCATTCTATGAGGCCACCATCACCCTAATACCAAAACCTGACAAAGATCCCACAAAAAAAGGAAACTACAGGCCAATATCGCTGATGAACATAGATGCAAAAATCCTTAACAAAATTCTAGCAATCAGAATCCAACAACACATTAAAAAGATCATACACCATGACCAAGTGGGCTTTATCCCAGGGATGCAAGGATTCTTCAGTATCTGCAAATCAATCAACATAATACACCACATTAACAATGTGTACCCCAATGTTCATCACAGCACTGTTTATAATAGCCAGGACATGGAAGCAACCTAGATGTCCATCAGCAGATGAATGGATAAGAAAGCTATGGTACATATACACAATGGAGTATTACTCAGCCATTAAAAAGAAAACATTTGAATCAGTTCTAATGAGGTGGATGAAACTGGAGCCTATTATACAGAGTGAAGTAAGCCAGAAGGAAAAACACCAATACAGTATAATAATGCATATATATGGAATTTAGAAAGATGGTAACAATAACCCTGTGTACGAGACAGCAAAAGAGACACTGATGTATAGAACAGTCTTATGGACTCTATGGGAGAGGGAGAGGGTGGGAAGATTTGGGAGAATGGCATTGAAACATGTAAAATATCATGTATGAAACGAGATGCCAGTCCAGGTTTGATGCACGATACTGGATGCTTGGGGCTAGTGCACTGGGACGACCCAGAGGGATGGTATGGGGAGGGAGGAGGGAGGAGGGTTCAGGATGGGGAACACATGTATACCTGTGGTGGATTCATTTTGATATTTGGCAAAACTAATACAATATTGTAAAGTTTAAAAATAAAATTTAAAAAAATGAATGAAAACTGGGGAAAAAAAAAAAGACACTTACTCCTTGGGAGGAAAGTTATGACCAACCTAGATAGCATATTAAAAAGCAGAGACATTATTTTGCCAACAAAGGTCCATCTAGTCAAGGCTATGGTTTTTCCAGTGGTCATGTACATATGTGAAAGTTGGACTGTGAAGAAAGCTGAGCACAGAAGAATTGATGCTTTTGAACTGTGGTGTTGGAGAAGACTCTTGAGAGTCCCTTGGACTGCAAGGAGATCCAACCAGTCCATCCTAAAGGAGATCAGTCCTGGGTGTTCATTGGAAGGACTGATGCTAAAGCTGAAACTCCAATACTTTGGCCACATCATGTGAAGAGTTGACTCATTGGAAAAGACCCTGATGCTGGGAGGGATTGGGGGCAGGAGAAGAAGGGGATGACAGAGGATGAGATGGCTGGATGGCATCATCGACTTGATGGACATGAGTTTGGGTAAACTCCGGGAGTTGGGGATGGACAGGGAGCCCTGGCGTGCTGAGATTCATGGGGTTTCAAAGAGTCGGACACGACTGAGAGACTGAAGTGAACTGAACTGAACTGAGAGCTGATTTATAATGTTTGTTTGTTTTAGATGTGGAGAAAGGTGATTCAGGTTTACATATGCATATATTATTCTTTTTCAGATTCTTTCCCTGGGTATTAATACATTATTATAGAATATCAAGTAGAATTCTCTATACTATACAGTAGGTTGTTGATTATCCAACCTTATGTTTTATAGATAGTAGTTAGTGTATGCATATTAATCCCAAGCTCCTAATTAATCTCCCCACCACCATCCTGCTTTGGTAACCATAAGTTTATTTTCTATGCTGTGAGTCTATTTCTGCTTTGTAAATTAGCTCATTTGTATCATTTTTAGAAAGGTCTCATTTTAAACTTTGACTTTGCATGCTATTTGATATGATATAAATGTCTATCAAAACATATAATCTGGCATATAAACTTTGCTTTTGTGTTCTCACTTTTCAACTTTCTTGAATTATTCTCCTTACTTTAACAATTAAAATAATAATAATAATAATAATAAAAAATTTAAAAATAAAGTATATGTTCCTAGAAGTTTTATATCAAAGATGTATATACATTACATTTATATTTATACTCATGGTGTATGTAATATTCTGTTGCTGTTCAGTTGCTCAGTCATGTCATACTCTTTGCGACCCCATGGACTGCATAACACCAGGCTTCCCTGTCCTTCACCATCTCCTTGAGCTTGCTCAAACTCATATCCATTCACTCAGTGATGCCATCCAATCATCTCATCCTCTGTCATTCCCTTCTACTCCTGCCTTCAATCTTTCACAGCATCAGGGTCTTTTCTAATCAGTCGGCTCTTCTCATCAGGTGGCCAAAGTACTTGAGTTTCAGCTTCAGCATCAGTCCTTCAGATGAATATTCAGGATTGATCTCCTTTAGGATAGGATTGGCTAATTTGATCTTCTTGCAGTCTAAGGGACTCTCAAGAGTGTTTTCCAACAAGACAGTTCAAAAGCATTAATTCTTCAACATTCAGCTTTTTTCATGGTCCAACTCTCACATTCATTCATGACTACTGGAAAACCATAGCCTTGACTAGATGGATCTTTGTTGGCAAAGTAATGTCTCTGCTTTTTAATATGCTGTCTAGGTTGGTCATAGTTTTTTTTTTTTTGTTTGTTTTTAAATTTTATTTTATTTTTAAACTTTACAATATTGTATTAGTTTTGCCAAATATCAAAATGAATCCACCACAGGTATACCTGTGTTCCGCATCCTGAACCCTCCTCCCTCCTCCCTCCCCATACCCTCCCTCTGGGTCGTACCAGTGCACCAGCCCCAAGCATCCAGTATTGTGCATTGAACCTGGACTGGCGACTCGTTTCATACATGATATTATACATGTTTCAATGCTATTCTCCAAAGTCTCCCCACCCTTTCCCTCTCCCACAGAGTCCATAAGACTGATCTATACATCAGTGTCTCTTTTGCTGTCTCGCATACAGGGTTATTGTTCCCATCTTTCTAAATTCCATATATATGCGTTAGTATACTGTATTGGTGTTTTTCTTTCTGGCTTACTTCACTCTGTATAATAGGTTCCAGTTTCATCCACCTCATTAGAACTGATTCAAATGTATTCTTTTTAGTGGCTGAGTAATACTCCATTGTGTATA
Source organism: Bos mutus (assembly GCF_027580195.1). Taxonomy (NCBI): domain Eukaryota; kingdom Metazoa; phylum Chordata; class Mammalia; order Artiodactyla; family Bovidae; genus Bos; species Bos mutus. The sequence continues at coordinate 33,450,562 of NC_091633.1, forward strand.
TGTACCACAGCTTGCTTATCCATTCATTGGCTGATGGACATCTAGGTTGCTTCCATGTCCTGGCTATTATAAACAGTGCTGCGATGAACATTGGGGTGCACGTGTCTCTTTCCCTTCTGGTTTCCTCAGTGTGTATGCCCAGCAGTGGGATTGCTGGATCATAAGGCAGTTCTATTTCCAGTTTTTTAAGGAATCTCCACACTGTCCTCCATAGTGGCTGTACTAGTTTGCATTCCCACCAACAGTGTAAGAGGGTTCCCTTTTCTCCACACCCTCTCCAGCATTTATTGCTTGTAGACTTATGGATTGCAGCCATTCTGACTGGTGTGAAATGGTACCTCATAGTGGTTTTGATTTGCATTTCTCTGATAATGAGTGATGTTGAGCATCTTTTCATGTGTTTGTTAGCCATCTGTATGTCTTCTTTGGAGAAATGTCTATTTAGTTCTTTGGCCCATTTTTTGATTGGGTCGTTTATTTTTCTGGAGTTGAGTTGTTGGAGTTGCTTGCATATTTTTGAGATTAGTTGTTTGTCCGTTGCTTCATTTGCTATTATTTTCTCCCATTCTGAAGGCTGTCTTTTCACCTTGCTAATAGTTTCCTTTGTTGTGTAGAAGCTTTTAAGTTTAATTAGGTCCCATTTGTTTATTTTTGCTTTTATTTCCAATATTCTGGGAGGTGGGTCATAGAGGACCCTGCTGTGATGTATGTCGGAGAGTGTTTTGCCTATGTTCTCCTCTAGGAGTTTTATAGTTTCTGGTCTTATGTTGAGATCTTTAATCCATTTTGAGTTTACTTTTGTGTATGGTGTTAGAAAGTGTTCTAGTTTCATTCTTTTACAAATGGTTGACCAGATTTCCCAGCACCACTTGTTAAAGAGATTGTCTTTAATCCATTGTATATTCTGGCCTCCTTTGTCAAAGATAAGGTGTCCATAAGTGTGTGGATTTATCTCTGGGCTTTCTATTTTGTTCCATTGATCTATATTTCTGTCTTTGTGCCAGTACCATACTGTCTTGATAACTGTGGCTTTGTAATAGAGCCTTAAGTCAGGTAGGTTGATTCCTCCAGTTCCATTCTTCTTTCTCAAGATGGCTTTGGCTACTCGAGGTTTTTTGTATTTCCATACAAATTGTGAAATTATTTGTTCTAGCTCTGTGAAGAATACCGTTGGTAGCTTGATAGGGATTGCATTGAATCTATAAATTGCTTTGGGTAGTATAGTCATTTTCACTATATTGATTCTTCCAATCCATGAACATGGTATATTTCTCCATCTATTACTGTCCTCTTTGATTTCTTTCACCAGTGTTTTATAGTTTTCTATATATAGGTCTTTAGTTTCTTTAGGTAGATATATTCCTAAGTATTTTATTCTTTTCGTTGCAATGGTGAATGGAATTGTTTCCTTAATTTCTCTTTCAGTTTTCTCATTATTAGTGTATAGGAATGCAAGGGATTTCTGTGTGTTGATTTTATATCCTGCAACTTTACTGTAGTCATTGATTATTTCTAGTAATTTTCTGCTGGAGTCTTTAGGGTTTTCTATGTAGAGGATCATGTCATCTGCAAACAGTGAGAGTTTTACTTCTTCTTTTCCAGTTTGGATTCCTTTTATTTCTTTTTCTGCTCTGATTGCTGTGGCCAAAACTTCCAAAACTATGTTGAATAGTAATGGTGAAAGTGGGCACCCTTGTCTTGTTCCTGACTTTAGAGGAAATGCTTTCAATTTTTCACCATTGAGGATAATGTTTGCTGTGGGTTTGTCATATATAGCTTTTATTATGTTGAGGTATGTTCCTTCTATTCCTGCTTTCTGGAGAGTTCTTATCATAAATGGGTGTTGAATTTTGTCAAAGGCTTTCTTTGCATCTATTGAGATAATCATATGGTTTTTGTTTTTCAATTTGTTAATGTGGTGTATTACATTGATTGATTTGCGGATATTGAAGAATCCTTGCATCCCTGGGATAAAGCCCACTTGGTCATGGTGTATGATCTTTTTAATGTGTTGTTGGATTCTGATTGCTAGAATTTTGTTAAGGATTTTTGCATCTATGTTCATCAGCGATATTGGCCTGTAGTTTCCTTTTTTTGTGGGATCTTTGTCAGGTTTTGGTATTAGGGTGATGGTGGCCTCATAGAATGAGTTTGGAAGTTTACCTTCCTCTGCAATTTTCTGGAAGAGTTTGAGCAGGATAGGTGTTAGCTCTTCTCTAAATTTTTGGTAGAATTCAGCTGTGAAGCCGTCTGGACCTGGGCTTTTGTTTGCAGGAAGATTTTTGATTACAGTTTCAATTTCCATGCTTGTGATGGGTCTACTAAGATTTTCTATTTCTTCCTGGTCCAGTTTTGAAAAGTTGTACTTTTCTAAGAATTTGTCCATTTCTTCCACGTTGTCCATTTTATTGGCATATAATTGTTGATAGTAGTCTCTTATGATCCTTTGTATTTCTGTGTTGTCTGTTGTGATCTCTCCATTTTCGTTTCTAATTTTATTGATTTGATTTTTCTCTTTGTTTCTTGATGAGTCTGGCTAATGGTTTGTCAATTTTATTTATCCTTTCAAAGAACCAGCTTTTGGCTTTGTTGATTTTTGCTATGGTCTCTTTTGTTTCTTTTGCATTTATTTCTGCCCTAATTTTTAAGATTTTTTTCCTTCTCTACTAACCCTGGGGTTTTTCATTTCTTCCTTTTCTAGTTGCTTTAGCTGTAGAGTTAGGTTATTTATTTGACTTTTTTCTTGTTTCTTGAGGTGTGCCTGTATTGCTATGAACTTTCCCCTTAGGACTGCTTTTAAAGTGTCCCACAGGTTTTGAGTTGTTGTGTTTTCATTTTCATTCGTTTCTCTGCAAATTTTGATTTCTTTTTTGATTTCTTCTGTGATTTGTTGGTTATTCAGCAGCATGTTGTTCAGCCTCCATATGTTGGAATTTTTAATAGTTTTTCTCCTGTAATTGAGATCTAATCTTACTGCATTGTGGTCAGAAAAGATGCTTGGAATGATTTCTATTTTTTTGAATTTACCAAGGCTAGCTTTATGGCCCAGGATGTGATCTATCCTGGAGAAGGTTCCATGTGCGCTTGAGAAAAAGGTGAAATTCATTGTTTTGGGATGAAATGTCCTATAGATATCAATTAGGTCTAACTGGTTTATTGTATCGTTTAACGTTTGTGTTTCCTTGTTAATTTTCTGTTTAGTTGATCTATCCATAGGTGTGAGTGGGGTATTAAAGTCTCCCACTATTATTGTGTTATTGTTCATTTCTCCTTTCATACTTGTTAGCATTTGCCTTACATACTGCAGTGCTCCCGTGTTGGGTGCATATATATTTATAATTGTTATATCTTCTTCTTGGATTGATCCTTTGATCATTATATAGTGACCATCTTTGTCTCTTTTCACAGCCTTTGTTTTAAAGTCTATTTTATCTGATATAAGTATTGCTACTCCTGCTTTCTTTTGGTCCTTATTTGCATGGAAAATCTTTTTCCAGCCCTTCACTTTCAGTCTGTATGTGTCCCCTGTTTTGAGGTGGGTCTCTTGTAGACAACATATGTAGGGAGTCTTGTTTTTGTATCCATTCAGCCAGTCTTTGTCTTTTGGTTGGGGCATTCAACCCATTTACATTTAAGGTAATTACTGATAAGTATGATCCCGTTGCCATTTACTTTATTGTTTTGGGTTCGAGTTTATACACCGTTTTTGTGTTTCCTGTCTAGAGAATATCCTTTAGTATTTGTTGGAGAGCTGGTTTGGTGGTGCTGAATTCTCTCAACTTTTGCTTGTCTGAGAAGCTTTTGATTTCTCCTTCATATTTGAATGAGATCCTTGCTGGGTACAATAATCTGGGCTGTAGGTTATTTTCTTTCATCGCTTTAAGTATGTCTTGCCATTCCCTCCTGGCTTGAAGAGTTTCTATTGAAAGATCAGCTGTTATCCTTATGGGAATTCCCTTGTGTGTTATTTGTTGTTTTTCCCTTGCTGCTTTTAATATTTGTTCTTTGTGTTTGATCTTTGTTAATTTGATTAATATGTGTCTTGGGGTGTTTCGCCTTGGGTTCATCCTGTTTGGGACTCTCTGGGCTTCTTGGACTTGGGTGATTATTTCCTTCCCCATTTTAGGGAAGTTTTCAACTATTATCTCTTCAAGTATTTTCTCATGGTCTTTCTTTTTGTCTTCTTCTTCTGGGACCCTTATGATTCGAATGTTGTAGCATTTAATATTGTCCTGGAGGTCTCTGAGATTGTCCTCATTTCTTTTAATTCATTTTTCTTTTATCCTCTCTGATTCATTTATTTCTACCATTCTATCTTCTAATTCACTAATCCTATCTTCTGCCTCTGTTATTCTACTATTTGTTGCCTCCAGAGTGTTTTTAATTTCATTTATTGCATTATTCATTTTATATTGACTCTCTTTTATTTCTTCTAGGTCCTTGTTAAACCTTTCTTGCATCTTCTCAATCTTTGTCTCCAAGCTATTTATCTGTGATTCCATTTTGATTTCAAGATTTTGGATCAATTTTACTATCATTATTCGGAATTCTTTATCAGGTAGATTCCCTATCTCTTCCTCTTTTGTTTGGTTTGGTGGGCATTTATCCTGTTCCTTTATCTGCTGGGTATTCTTCTGTCTCTTCATCTTGCCTAAATTGCTGAGTTTGGGGTGTCCTTTCTGTATTCTGGCAGTTTGTGGAGTTCTCTTTATTGTGGCATTTCCTCGCTCTGTGTGGGTTTGTACAGGTGGCTTGTCAAGGTTTCTTGGTTAGGGAAGCTTGTGTCGGTGTTCTGGTGGGTGGAGCTGTATTTCTTCTCTCTCCTTTAGAAGACTTGGGTTGCTTTTCTGGGTGCCTGATGTCATCTGCTGGCATTCAGAAGTTGTTTTGTGGAATTTACTCAGCGTTTAAATGTTCTTTTGATGAATTTGTGGGGGAGAAAGTGTTCTCCCCGTCCTACTCCTCTGCCATCTTAGCTCCTCCTCCGGTCATAGTTTGTCTTCCAAGGAGCAAGCATCTTTTAATTTCATGGCTGCAGTCACCATCTTCAGTGATTTGGGAGCACCCCAAAATAAAGTCTGTTACTGTTTCTATTGTTTCCCCATCTATTTGCCATGAAGTGATGGGACCAGATGCCATGATCTTCATTTTTTGAATGTTGTGTTTTAAGCCCACTTTTTCATTTCCCTCTTTCATTTACATCAAGAGGCTCTTTAGCTTCTCTTCACTTTCTCCCATTAGTGTCATCTGAATATCTGAGGTTATTGATATTTCTCCCAGCAATCTTGATTCCAGCTTGTATTTTATCCAGCTTGGCATTTCACATGATGTACTCTGTATACAAGTTAAATAAGCAGGGTGACAATATACAGCCTTTATGTATGCCTTCCCCAATTTTGAACCAGTATGCTGTTCCATGTCTAGTTCTGTTGCTTCTTGACCTGAATACCAATTTCTCAGGAGGCAGGCAAAGTGGTAAGGTATTCCAATCTCTTTGAGAATTTTCCAGTTTGTTGTGATCCACACAGTCAAAGGCTTTAGTGTAGTCAATGAAGCAGAAATAAATGTTTTTATAGAATTCTCTTGCTTTTTTAATGATTCAATGGATGTTGTCAATTTGATCTCTGATTCCTCTGCCTTTCCTAAATCCACCTTAAACATCTTGATGTTTTCATACTGTTGAAGCATGACTTGGAGAATTTTGAGCATTACTTTGCTAGATGCAAAATAAGTGTAATTGTGAGTAGCTTGAACATTCTTTGGCGTTGCCTTTCTTTGGGATTGGAAGGAAAACTGACCTTTTCCAGTCCTGTGGCCACTGCTGAGTTTTCCAAATTTGATGGCATATTGAGTGCAGCACTTTCACAGCAGCATCTTTTAGGATTTTAAGTAGAACAGCTGGAATTCCATCACCTCCACTAGCTTTGTTCCTAGTGAGCTTCCTAAGGCCTACTTGACTTCACACTCCAAGATGTCTGACTCTAGATGAGTGATCACACCATCGTGGTTATCTGGGTCATGATGATCTTTTTTATATAGTTCTTCCGTGTATTCTTGCCAGATCTTCTTAATTTAAATATATATATACACACTGCTGCTGCTGCTGCTAAGTTGCTTCAGTCATGTCCGACTCTGTGCAACCCCATAGACTGCAGCCCACCAGGCTCCCCTGTCCCTGGGGTTCTCCAGGCAAGAACACTGGAGTGCGTTGCCATTTCCTTCTCCACTGTGTGACACACACATAAATATATAGCATATACTGGGCTTCCCAGGTGATTGCTGTTGCTATTACTGTTGCTAAGTCACTTCAGTTGTGTCCGACTCTGTGTGACCCCATAGACGACAGCCCATCAGGCTCCCCTGTCCCTGGGGTTCTCCAGACAAGAACACTGGAGTGGGTTACCATTTCCTTATCCAGGTGGTACTAGTGGTAAAGAACCTGCCTGCTAGTGCAGGAGACATAAGAGATGAGGGTTTGATCCCTAGGTTGGGAAGATTTCCTGGAGGAAGTCATGGCAACCCACCCCATTATTCTTGCCTGGAGAATCCCATGAACAGTGGAGCCTGGCAGGCTACAGTCCATGAGGTCACAAAGAGTCAGACACAACTGAAGTGACTTGGCACATAGTATATGCCTGTATATAAGATATATATTTCAGTGTGAAGTGAAATTTTTTTTCCTTTCAGGAAGAAAATGTAGTTTCCTATGTGGGTGCATTAAAGCAACTTTCAGCAGATTTTCAGAGTTGCTGGATTGATGGAAAAATCACAAAATATATTAGTAGGGGAAGAGGAAAGGTGTTTTTTACTCTCTGCTTGAAGAGTGACAGAATAAAAGAATCCTTGAGCAATGTGTCAAATAACTCTTTTTCTGCCTTGTGAAAGAAAAGAGTCGGAAGCTAAAAAGAGGAGCCAGGCTTTGTGAGTCTCACTTGCAAACTGTGCCAGCCTACCTAAGCTTTTTGTTCATTCTTAACACACTGAACATCTTGAAATATCTAAGAATATTGAGATGGGAACAGCAGTGTGATCTAAGATAAAATATCACTCTAATTATCAGTTTTGAAGTGGAACTTCAGTATTTTGTTTTGGATGCCTATTAAGTGGTTCAAACTTTGAAATACTTCCAGCATTTTTAAAAACTCAAAGAAGGTATGCATGTGAAAATTGGATCAATTAGTTGGACTGCATGAATCCTGTCTTACAGACTCACAAGTTGTGGCAATGCTATGATATGTTTGTTTCAAATACTCATCACTTCAGCCATCTGAAGAAATTCAAGCTGGCCATAGGTTTTTCTTTCTTTTTTTTTCTGAAACTCAGTAAGAAATGCATTAATACAGATGAATAGATTTTTACAAGAATGAGAGTGTTAATTGCTCAGTCGTGTCCATGGCCTAGCTCCTAGGACTCCTCTGTCCATGGAATTCTCCAGGCAAGAGTACTGGAGAGGGTTGCTATGCCCTCCTCCAGGGCATCTTCATGACCCAGGGATCAAACCTGAGTCTCCCATACTGTAGGCAGATTCTTTACCATCTGAGCCTCCAGGGAAGCGCTCTACAAGAATGTTGTTCCCCAAATATCCTCTTTCCCTATATCTCCTAAAAATTAAAACCACATTTAATTGCATGAAACTTACCACTCAGGTAATCTAACTCAACACATCCTCAATGTCCTATACAAGGTACATGATCAATAAATATTTGTGCTTATGATGACAAATTCTGTACCTGGTAATGAGTTCTAACACAAAATGAGAATGTTAAATGAATTCAAATGAACAGAGAATTTATAATGAACCATAAGGGCTGCAAATTCACATTTATAAAAAATAGATCCACTTTTTTTCCTCCCAAGTTAGTCTAATGTTTATTTCACACCTCTATTTCACTGAAGTGGGAAAAATGTAATCTTGGCCAATTCCAGAATCTTCCACTCAGGATAGACATATAAAATTTGCAAATAAAATGATTGCGGCTTAACAAAATTCCACCGAATTGTGAGGGTGCCTGCCTGAGTATATCTAGCGAGGTATAAGTTGTCCCATTTGAATCTTGATCTTTGACTTTGAAGTTCATGCCAAGGTGTCCCTTGAGCTTGTCTGCCCAGTCCCTTTAGGTCTTGGTACTTCTTCCTCCTGGGGACACAGAATCATTCCATTATCTTCATGTTTTGTGAATGATATAGGACCAGTCTATCTAAATGTGTTCTCTAATGACTCCTGCTTATGAGGACTCTTCCCATGGAAGATGCTCTGGCCTTCCATGCCCTTGGGTCTCATTCCTTAATAGCCAGTGATTCTGTCTTCCTGGGGAGGCAAGTTTCATAAACTTTTTATCTGGGACCCACATTCACTTGTATTGTTATAAACCCCTCTTGTGTATCTCTTTTCCTGTCCTTCCCCATTCCTGCTTCCAGCTCATTTGTAGAATCCTTATGGCCTCCAAATCTTTTGTCTTTGCCTGCATATTCCTCTAAGGAGTTTGTTATTTCAAACACCAAAATTGGAAAAAAAAAAAAATTAGCACTCCACCTTTCTCTGACTTCTACTCCTCACCTCCTTCATTTGAGCAAAAAAAGCAGGAAACAGCTTAGTAGCCTTAATGGGAGAGTGGAGGGTGGTGAATTGGGGAGAATAAGAAATGGTCTTCCTTGGCAGCTCAGACAGTAAAGAATCTACCCAATGCAGGAGACTTGGGTTTGATCCCTGGGTTGGGAAGATCTCCTGCAGGAGGGCATGGCAACCCACTCCAATATTCTTGGCTGAAGTATCTCCATAGACAGAGGAACCTGGTGGGTTGCAGTCCATGGGGTTACAAAGAGTCGGACACGACTGATTGACTAAGCATAGCATATGAAATGTTTAGAAATATTATATTGCTACATGAGCAATGAAACTAAATATTTTGGTAGACTGGTGTCATAGGATAAGACACCTAAACTACCTGATGGTGAAAGATGGATTACTGAATACATTTATTATCAATAGACTTTATGGGTCACTGGTAGAATTAAAAAATACTGTTATGTGATTAGAATCCATTTTAAGGCAAATATGAATTTATTTTTAATACAATAAATTACATGTTGTTCATACTGGAAGTCTCATCTGGTCCCAACACAAATTTAAATGAATGAGTAGAGCTATTATAAAAAGAGAAAGTAAAATGTTATTGGAAAAAAAAAATGGTCTTACTGAGTTCTTATACCAGCCAATATTTTTCGACCTTAGTACAATAAAGAAGGTCGTTTGTAACTCATTGTACAAGGGGAGCAGAGTTCACCCCACGGGTGATGATCCCCTGAGAACACTGGAAGGAGCTCTCTGGGCTCCTTTTTTAATAGGAATCTCTAGCTGCAAAAAGCTTACAGGAAGGCTGAGGCAGTGAAGAGCGCTACATGGTTTAGAGAGCTTAGCTGTGAATTCATTCTGCTATTCGGCTCATGGCACTTTGAAAAAGTTTGAAAATTATATGTAAAACTAGCTCTGTGTGTTTCAATACATTTTTTATATGAGGCAGATCATTACTTGGAATTAATGATAAAGTTTGGGCTTCCCTGGTGGCTCAGACAGTAAAAATCTGCCTGCAATGCAGCAGACCCAGGTTCCATCCCTCAGTCAGGAAGATCCCCTGGAGGAGGGCATGGTAACCCATTCCAATATTCTTGCCTGGAGAATCCCATGGACAGAGGAGCCTGGCGGGCTACAGTCCATGGGGTTGCACAAAGCTGGAAATGTCTGAAGCGACTGAATACATACACACATATGCTTCCCTTCTGGTCGTAGCAGTGCTGGCTTTTCTTAGTGGCCGGCAGGGGGCAGCAGACAACAATGATAGTATGACCATGAACAAGTAAATGGTGTTTGTGTGATAGAACTAATTCTTAAAGTGAATGATAGCATTCACAAAACTGATATAAAGACAGCTTTGGAAGCCTGAGGAAAGAATGACAGGAGGAGTGGAGCATAAAAGGCCTTGAATGCCTTGCTAACACTTTTTAGCTTCATTTGAAGAATCAGTAGAGGTTTATAAGCAAATGACATGATTGTGAACTGTCCGTGAAAATGATTTAGAAGAATCATTTTGAAAATAGCATGAAGGCTTCCCCACTCTGATGGAGTCAAAATAAAAGCAAGTATTTTATTTTAATTCTTTCTAGGTTTAGGGCTAGGTGATTTACCAGCTTATCTACTTTAATAGTTATTACTTGAGGAGTAGGAAAATTAAATCACTCCAGATCAGTCAAAGAGGAAGTGACAACTTTTTACTAGAGAACCACGGTGTCTCTTGCTAAATGCTGGGAACAAATTACAAATCCAAATCAGTAATCCAAATCAGAATGCATGAGGTCCTGAACTAAGTACAGACTGTTAAAAAATAGAATTAACTGGACTTATTACAAAACTGAATGTAGTGAAGAAATATCTAGAATTACGCCAAAAGCTGTAAGTGTGTGTCATGGGCAGGTATCCCTGTTAGTGTCTGAGATAATAATTGTGAATTATGAATACAAATTTGAGTGTGTACATGCCTGTATGTGTGAGAGAGTGCGTGAGAGTGTATGTGTGTGTGAGTATGATTACAATGGGATATGTAAGTGGAAGTATCTAGTAGAACCTTGATAAAGTGAACCTGGAAGATATTCTTGGATGGAGAGAAAGATTTGTGGTTCATACATATGTAAGTGGTAGTTGGAAATATCCACCGTGCATGTATGTAGTTATCCAAGGAGGGAGTGCAGAGAGATGTAACATGCGGCACCAGAACTTTTAAGGCAGAGGTTCTTTCTCCTGGGCAAATATCACGCTTTGGCTGCTCAGAAGAATACAGCCTTCCAAACTCTACTTCCAGGAATTCTGATCAGCAGCCAGCAAGGAGGGTAACTAAAACGGTAGGAAAGAGCAGGGCAGTGTCAGTTCTATATGCCAAGGGAATGCTCTCAGCAATGTTGGAAATTTCAGACCATTAAACTTTGGGGACGGAGGGTAGCTACTTCCTACTGGGTGTTGCAGCCTGTTGGTGAGCTTTATACACTGTAACACAGACCTATTTCCTTCCAGCACTACCCATTTCCTCCCATTCTTTTAATTCAACAGCTACTGGAGGGCTTTCTTTCCCTTTTTATTTTTTCCCTTAAGAAAATTATAGTTGATTTACAGTATCATGTTAGTTTCAGCTGTACAGCACAGTGATTCTACATATATATATATACATATATATAGTCTTTTCAGATTCTTTTCCCTTATAGATTGTTACAATATATTGAATATAGTTCCCTGAGCCATACAGTAGGTCCTTGTTGCTTCTCTGTTTTATGTATAGTAGTGTGTAAATGTTTCTCCCAACCTTCTAATTTATCCCTCCCTTATCCCCTTTCCTAGGAGGGCTTTGGTTGGGGCTTGCTGCCAGTATTTGTTTCTGGACACAGACTTTAGCTTTGAACTTTTCAAGTGAGAAAACAATGGAATTTTAGCAAAAATCCGATCGAGTGTTGTACAAAATAAATACATACATGAGAGTGGACTCCATTTACATCACCTCCATCAAGTTTCGTCTCAGCAACATGGGTGCACTTGGTCCAGAGGCAGGCAGCAGCAGGAAGATCGGAAACGGCATGCGTGTCAGACATCTTTGTATCCTCATATCAAATGCGCTACCCGGAGGTTATTTCTTCCTCAAAATATTTGTTTTGGCTTCAATTGCGAGGGTGCTGAGTGTTGCTGCATGATATCATCCTCCAATCTACCTCCCTCTCCTACTTCGCAACACACCTGCAGCCTGTGGAAGTCACCCACAGGGATCAGAAGTACTGGCGTGGTCAGCAAGCAATCAGTAAAGACTATTCGTAAATCTCTTAAGTCAAGCCTGAAGCAAACTCACACAGAACACCAGAAAATGAATTTAATTTTAAATCGAAGTAGGGATCAGGAAATATAGCTTGGGATTTGGGAATGATCAAGTGTAGGATTCATTTAAGAGGTTTCATCTCTCCAGAAACTATAAGGCAAACAGTCCGATGACTGACCTATAGATCTTTTCTGTAGTTGGCATAATAAAATGACAGATCTGGTCATGTATTGCTTTAATGGACCTTGTAATGACTTGACTGAATTGTTTAATTTAAAACACAGGCAAGTCAATTTGGGGTTCAATGACAGATTTTTTTTTGGATGGATTTAAAATTATTTTTGCATGAAATCGCTTTGTGATTCTAATAAGGATTGCTTGTTACTGAAATGATAGAATTGACAAGAACTCTGGGATTTAGAATTCTTTTTAGATGCTTCTACAGCTTTTCCTAATGGAATATAAATGTTGATAAAAGCAGCATATCCAAAAACATCAAGGTGTAATTTAAAAATGTATTTTTCCCATTTATTTTATACTATGTGTAATCAACTGGATGCACAAAATTGATTGTGGCCGAGCAATTTATTGTAGGCAATCTGTTAAAAATATCTTTAAGGATCAGATTTAAAAATGAAGGGAAATCTAATCTATGCATATGTGAGCAGAGAGAATTCTTATTTTACAAAACATCTACTCTGAATAAGTGGATATTGCTGAAACAACCTGTATATATAATTGAAGGTAACTTTATAAATATTTGTAAAAGATATGGTTTTATGAATATTTAATATTCTGCTAATTTGATTTTGAATTGTAAACCTAAAACTTACTGTTTGGGGTTTTTTATGTTTTATTATACTTTTTTAGGGCTCCCCAGGTGACACAGTGGTAAAGAATCTGTCTGCCAATGCAGGAGATGCAGGAAATGTGGGTCAAATCCCTGAGTTGGGAAGATCCTCTGGAGTCGGAAATGGCAACCCAATCCAATATTCTTGCCTGGAAAATTCTGTGGACAGAGGAGCTGGTGGGCTATAGTCCATGGGGTCACAAAGAGTCAGATATGACTGAACATACACGCAGGCATACTTTGCTAAAAAAGAAAACTTGTATATTTTAAAAATGTTTTTATGAGTAAATTTAATGTGCTGAAAATAAAAATTAAAAAAATAAAGGTCTTTATGTTCTAGTTAAGAAGTGTTCCATATCTGCATTATGCTTCTAGTATGTTAAGGAGAGAAAAAAAAAATCAGCGCTGTACAAATCTCTAAGGAGCAGCAGGGGAATAAACAGAATAGTTCTTGCTTACAAAAGAGTGCAGTGGCAGCTGCTTTGGACTCATAAATGAGATGTTTGAAAAGGGCATGAATAGGGCAGGAGAAAAAATACTTTGCTTAGCAACACACCTGTTTTTCTTCTTGTTATAGATTCTTGTGAGATAGATTTCTTCAATTAGGACTCGTCTTGGTCTTGCCTCTTTCTCTCTTTCTCTTTGAGCTTTCTAACACAAAGCTAAACACCAACATCAAAGGAATGTTGGATTTTGGAGATGTTAGTATAAAGCCAGTGAGGAGGGCACCTCTGCCAGGTGTGTAATTCTTACCCAGAGGGGTGAATGTAACAAAAGGCTCACCGTAATCAGACTGACAGAGTCCATTTACCTGCTTTTAAAATTATATACACTACATATTACAAAATAGTTATGAAGCATGCTTTTAAGAACAAGAAGTTTAGTTTTAATTTCTGTATAAAATTTGTTGCTTTTTCCCAAATAGATACATCATTAGAGTTATGAATTAGATGAAGAAAGAAATTAATGTGAGCTTTCAAAGTTGTTTTTTTTCTAAAACAAAAAATTTAATTTCAAGATTTCTTCCAAATCTGAGACTCTTAGATGTGCAGGTCCCTTCCTTCTGTGACTACTCAAGTTTGCTTATTTGTTTTGAGGTTCATCTTTTTTTTCACATCTAAGGCAGGAGATGAAGAGACGTGGATTTGAACCCCGGGCTGGGAAGATCCACTGGAGAAAGAAATGTCTAGCCAATCCAGTATTTTTGCCTGGAGAATTCCGTGGACAGAGGAGCCTGGTGAGCCCCATCCAAGGGGTCACAAAGAGTCAGACATGAACGCACACACACAAGGAAGTAGGTAATTACAGCCTCTCTGAATTTGAGAAACACTGGCTGCCTAGATGGAATCATTGCCTAGGAAAGATGAAGCAGGTTTGCGGTCAGGTGGGAAGATCTGAAGCAGCAGTCAGAAAGAGAGAATCCCTGTGTCTTCATACAGCAAGGCAGCAGGCATCCCTGAAGTGTCAGGAAAGTAAGCTTCAGTTTTCAAACTTCAGCTGGCAATGACAGCTTTTATTTCTCTGAAGGAGAAGAGTTTCTGACAATGCTATTCATAATTAACTTACTTATTTTCCTATGCTTGAGAATAAAACAATGTACATCCTTTACACAAAAGGAACTGAAGAACATTCTGTTTCACATTTTTAGTAGGAATTGCTAGAAATCCACACGTGGAGGGACAGTGTTAGTACAAGGTATATCCATTTTAAAAGCTGATGTGTGGGATTCCCTGGTGGTCCAGTGGTGAAGACTTCTTCCAATGTAAGGGGTGTGGGTTCAATTCCTGACCAGGGAGCTAAAATTCCAAATGCCTCATGGCCAAAAATCAAAACATAAAACGGAAGCAATGTTGTAACAAATTCAGGCTAATGTGTATCCTTGGCTTTCAGTGAGTTTTTTCCCCAGTTGTTATGTGATTGATTTATACGTCAAAATTAAATTTCCAAGAACACACAGAGATTAAAAAAAAAAAACAACTTTCCAATCTTTGGGGAGTCATATGTCCTCATAGTCAGGGTTTTTGTGACTTAGACAGAAAATCTATTGAACAGTTTTTCCACAGCCCTAAGGAATGTGTCAGGCACCTCTGGGTCAGGTGTGCATACGGGTCTTGCTGCTTGCCCAGAGGAGGCTTTTGGTTTAGTGAGCGAAACAGAAATAAATGAGCAATTATGATACACAATGATATATGGTGTATCATTGTGTACATAAGGATGATGGTAGTCTACAAAAGGCAACATGCAAGCCAGATTTGATCTTCAGTAAAGATTCCTGGAGAACATGGTTACTTGACTGAAAGGTGAATCCATGTGTGCAGGCAAAGCCAGCGAAGATATTCCAAGTATAAAGAGCAGTGCATAAAGGGTCTGGATTTAAGAACAGTCAGCAGAGCTGTAGCTAGTTCAGAATGGCAAAAACAAAGAGCAAGGGATGGGGGGTGAGAGATGATAAGACTGCAGAGGCATCAGGAACCAAACCCATAAAGTCCTGAAGGCTAAGGGTCTCCAGAGAGCAGTCTGACTATATTTTTTATTTGTTTATTATACATTTTAAAATGTTTTTGTTGTTGTTCAGCCACTAATTCACATCTGACTCTTTGTGACCCCGTGTACTGCAGCACACCAGGCTTCCCAGTCCTTCACTATCTCCTGGAGTTTGATCAGACTCATGTCCTTTGACTTGGTGATGCCATCCAACCATCTCATCTTCTGTCACCCCCTTCTCCTCCTGCCCTCAATCTTTCCCAACATCAGGGTCTTTTCCAATGAGTTGGCTCTTCACATCAGGTGGCCAAATATTGGAGCTTCAGTATCAGTCCTTCCAATGAGTATTCAGGGTTGATTTCCTTTAGGATTTACTGGTTTGATCTCCTTGCAGTCCAAGGGACTCTCAGAAGTCTTCTCTGGCACCACAATTCAAAAGCATCAATTCTTCAAAGTTTAGCCTTCTTTGTGGTCCACCTCTCAGATCTGTACATGACTGGAAATTGTTTTTACTGGAGGATAATTGCTTTACATAGCCATATTCATTTCTGCTGTACAACAATGTGAATCAGCCTTAAGCATATTACATATCCCCTCCCTCCCATCCCTTCCATTCTACCCCTCTAGGTAATCACAGAGCCCTGAGCTGAGCTCCCCGTGTTAGACAGCAGCTTTCCGCGGGCTATCTATTTTACATGTGGTGGGGTATCTCTGTCAATGCTACTCTCTCAATTTGTCCTCCCCTTTCCTCCTCCCCTACCCCACCAAGTCCACAAGTCTTTTCTCCACATCTCTGCCTCTATTCCTATCTTGCAAATAGGTTCATCAGAACCACTTTTCTAAATTCCATATGTACTCATTAATATGTGATATTTGTTTTTCTAATTTACTTCACACTGTTTAATAGGAAGTGAGTAAGTGACTTTGAAGCGGAAAGGTCACAGATACAGAAACCAAAGACATTTCAAATGCAAATGTCCAAACTGAAGTCGCATCCTCTTTCCCAGTCTACTATCACCAAGTCTTCCACGTATCAGCTCATGGCAGTTTTGTCTTTTCATTTGCCCACATCTTATCTTTGCTTCTTTCTCTCATGGTCTACATCCAATGTTAGGAAATCTCACTGGCTCAGCCTACAACATTTCTCTTTTTATAAATTTCTCTTTTTATTGAAGTACAGTTGACACGCAGTGTTGTGCCAATCTCTGCTGTACAGCAAAGTGACTCAGTTTTACACATATGTACTTTTTTTCAATATTCTTTTATATTATGCATATAGCTCACTGTGCTGCACAGTAGGATCTTGCTGTTTATCCATTCTAAATGTAATGTTTGCATCTAATAGCTCAGACTCTCAGTTCATCCCTCTTTTCCCCCCTATCCCCTTGGCAACCACAAGTCTGATCATACACCTGGACAAAAGTATAATTCAAAAAGATACATGCACCCCTATGTTTGTAGCATCCATATTCATAAGAGCCAAGACAGGGGAACAACCTAGAAGACATGGTACATATACACAATGGAATACCACTTTCCCATAAAAAAGAATAAAATAATGCCATTTGTAGTAACATAGATGCAACCAGAGAAGGCAATGGCACCCCACTCCAGTACTCTTGCCTGGAAAATCCCATGGAAGGAGAGGCCTGGTAAGCTGCAGTCCATGGGGTCGCTAAGAGTCAGACATGACTGAGCAACTTCACTTTCACTTTTCACTTTCATGCATTGAAGAAGGAAATGGCAACCCACTCTAGTGTTCTTGCCTGGAGAATCCCAGGGACAGCAGAGACTGGTGGGCTGCTGTCTGTGGGGTCGCACAGAGTCAGACATGACTGAAATGACTTAGCAGCAGCAGCAGATGCAACCAGAGATTACATCTAAGTGAAGTAAATCAGAAAAGGTATGATATCACTTTTATGTGAAATCTAAGATATGGCACAAATAAACCCTTCTATGAAAGAGAAAGACTCCCATACATAGAGACCAAACACTACTCTTAATCTCCACAAGCTATACCCCCAAAGCTTTTCTCTACCACCACTTTATTTGATGTTATAAAGAACTCCAAGTTCATTTTTTCATCATTGACTTCCTTTCCCACCACTCTGACCTTGTGTTGCCCAATTCATTTCAATATTTAATTACTTCTTATCAGTTCCTGAAGAGGTGTGTTAAAAACTACCATTATAATTATGGATTTGTCTGGCTCTTTCCTTAGTTCTTTTTAGCTTTATAAGTTTTGAGGACATGCTATTAAATATGTGTGTATGTGTGCATATGTACATATATATATATGATATTCTAGTAGTTCATTACCTTTATAAAATATCCCTATTTCTAGTATGACTTTTTCATTTAAATGTACCTCATCTGTTACTGGGACTTCCCAGTTGGTGCTACTGTTAAAGAACCTGCTTGCCAATGCAGGAGACATAAGAGACACAGATTCAATCACTGGTTTGGGAAGATCCCCTGGAGGAGGGCATGGCAACCCACTCCAATATTCTTGCCGGGAGAATCCCATGGACAGAGGAGCCTGGCAGGTTACAGTCAATAGGGTCACACATAGTTGAACAGGACTGAAGTAACTTAGCATGGATACAGCTGTTATTATACCAGCTTTCCTTTGTTATTTTTTCATAGTGTACCAATTTTCCAGTTAGGAAGACAAAACAACAACAACAAAAACACCTCTTAGATAGTTCAAGAAAGATATTCAATAAGGGGAATTGGTTTCATAGGTTTTCTGTGTGTTGTACTCTTTTGTATCCAACTATTTGCGACCCCAAGGACTACAGCTCACCAGGTTCCTGTGTCCATGGAATTTTCTAGGCAAGAATACTGGAATGGGTTGTTGTTTCCTTCTTCAGTGTAGGTTGAGAGAATTCATATGCTAAAAGCAATACTGTTGTAATCCAGAAATGACAACTGTAGAAAGCAACTACTCTTCTTAGCCTGGGAAGCAAAAGAAAAAAGCTGAAATGAAAGGAAGAGCCCTGTGGAGATGCTGCTAAAACCCAGGGTGGTGGTGGGGGGGCAGTGAAGGGGAATGTGGTGCCACTCAATGCAAGGAGGAACACACAGACCCAGGACACATCTCTCTCAGCTCCTTGTCCACTATGGGCTCCAATGTGGCTGGTTCTGGCAGAGTCCGTGGAAGCTGGTGGCTTTGACCTGTCACTCTGGTGACCATTGTTGGTGGTCACTGTTAATACAAACAGGAATATGGGAAGTCATCCCCTTTCACCTTTTTTGGCCTCACACATTCTCTGTAGTGACATTTCCTGGCACAACTAATAGAAATCCATCTAACGGTCTGGAAATGTAGTTTGTAGGATCCCAGGGCTGGGATTGTAGAGTATAAGTAGAGAGGGATTTTTTAGAACGGAGAGATGACAGGTAAGTAACCAGAAAATAGGATATATACTTTTCTGCGTTTACTTTAACCTCTCTATATTCTTACATTTTAAAAGTATCTCTTTTAAGCAGCATATAGCTGCATTAAAAAAAAAAGAAAAAAACCCCTGAGTCTGACAGTCTTTATTTTTGGCTGTTCTGGGTCTTTGTTGCTGTGTGGTGGGCTTTCTCTAATTGTGGTGAACAGGGCTGCTCTCTTGTTGCAGTTCGCAGGCTTCTCATTGTGGTGGTTCTCTTTTTGAAGAACACAGGCTCTAGGGTGCGTGAGCTTCTGTAGTTGGGGTGGTGCACAGGATCAGTTGCCATATGGCATGTAAAATATTCCTGGAGAAGGGATTGAACCCATGTCCTCTGTGTTGTCAGGTGGATTTTTAACCACCAGAACACCAGGGAAGCCCCAATTTTTGTTTTTAAATTAGAGAATTTGATTTATATTTAGTCTAGGTTATATGTGATTATTATTACATTGATTACTAACACATTTGGGACTAGACCTACCACATCGCTATTTGCTTTTTGTTTATCCTGCTTTGTCTCTTTAGCTCTTCTTTACTGATATTCTGAATTTGCTTTTTGTTTATCCTGCTTTGTCTCTTTAGCTCTTCTTTACTGATATTCTGAATTAACTATACTTTTATACCTACACTGAAGAAGGAAACAACAACCCTTTCCAGTGGTGCAGGCTTCCCAGGTGGTGCAGTGGTCAAGAATCTATTTGCCAGTGCAGGATATGCAGGTGACATGGTTCGATCCCTGGGTTGGGAAGATCTCCTGGAAAGGGAAATGGCAACCCACTCCAGTATTCTTGCCTGGGAACTTCCATGGTGGGCTGGTGGGCTACAGTCTACGGGGTCTCAAAGAGTTGGATGGATGCTAGAGCATGTTTCTCCTTGAATCAGTTGGAAATCACACATCCTTTCATTCTTTTAGTGACTCTTTTCCTTTTCCCACTTCTAGGAGGGGCATTTAGCAGCTCTCATGCACCACTTCCCTGATAGCTCAGTTGGTATCAATGGGCTTCTCTGATAGCTCAGTTGGTAAAGACTCTGCCTGCAATGCAGGAGACCCCAGTTTGATTCCTGTGTTGGGAAGATCCACTGGAGAAGGGATAGGCTACCCACTCTAGTACTCTTGGGCTTCCATTGTGGCTCAGCTGGTAAAGAATCCACCTGCAATGCAGGAGACCTGGGTTCGATCCCTGAGTTGGGAAGATCCCCTGGAGAAGGGAAAGGCTACCCACTTCAGTATTCTGGCCTAGAGAATTCCATGAACTGTATAGTCCATGGGGTTGCAAAGAGTCGGACACAACTGAGTGACTTTAACTTCACTTCATTTCACTTCACATGCACCACTGGCTCTCAACTCCAGTTTTTGTCCCTTTAGTCATCTGTGTCTATTGAAAGCTCCACTTAGTGTTTAAGCCTTGCAGAAATCTCTGGCTAAATACATATAAACCCCTAAGGGAAAGTGGCTCTTGATTTTCCTTTTTTTTAATCCTGCTTTTCTAGTTCTAGTTCTGAATTACCTAATCTATCACAACAGAAAGTAGAACCTTTTACAGTCAGTTCTCCCTAGAGAATAATACAAGTCAGATCGCATCATTGCTCACAGCTCACAATCTTTGGATGGGTCCTTATGTATTCAGAGGAGAAGTCTGGGGTGCAGTGACCCCTCCCTCCCCCATTTCCCCTGTGACGGTCACCTCCTACTCAGCTGCGCCAGTTTCTACGCTGCTTCTCGAACCTGGCACACTTGTCCTCAACTCTGACCATTTACATTTTCTATTCTTTTTGTCTGGAATAGGATATCTTTCTATTTGATGGCTGCTTGTCTTGCTCTTCCCTCTCTTCACATAACTTGCTGAAATCTTACCTTCCCAGTAAATGTTATCTAGTGATCACAGGGAAGAATTAAACTCTGCAGGCATTATTTTCTTTTGATTCATTTTCCTCCTTAGAAATGGCTGGAGAAGGCAATGGCACCCTACTCCAGTATTCTTGCCTGGAAAATCCCAGGGATGGAGGGGCCTGGTGGGCTGCAGTCTATGGGGTCGCTAGGAGTCAGACACAACTGAGCGACTTCACTTTATTTTTTCACTTTCATGCTTTGGAGAAGGAAATGGCAACCCACTCCAGTGTTCTTGCCTGGAGAATCCCAGGGATGGGGGAGCCTGGTGGGCTGCCATCTATGGGGTCGCACAGAGTCGGACATGACTGAATCGACTTAGCAGCAGCAGCAGAAATAGCTACCTTGTCATATATTTTATAATTTGCTATTATTACTACTTTCTATCTGTTTCCTTTCATTAGAGTGTACATTCCAATATGACAATGAATTTTTAAATTATTATTGTTTACCATGTAGCTCCAGCATCTGAATAGTGCCTGGCACCCAGTAGATGCTTAATGAATGTGTTTTGAAGGGTGGGACGAGTAATGCAGTTATCAGTAAGATAAGAATTTGGGGTTTAGATTTGAACACTATTAAGCAACATTGATTCGGAGAAGGCAATGGCACCCCACTCCAGTACTCTTGCCTGGAAAATCCCATGGACGGAGGAGCCTGGTAGGCTGCTGTCTCTGGGGTTGCGCAGAGTCAGACATGACTGAAGCGACTTAGCAGTAGCAGCAAGCAACATTGATTAATTAGATATTGATAACAATTTTGAGGAGCCCAGGAGGATGAGAAGTTTTCTGGCCCAGGGAACAACCTATTTTCCTTTGAACAAACAGGCTCTTTGTTTACCAGGCGTCATTTAATGTCTTTTTCTTCTCTGGCTCCATTTGACTGCGTGGATATCTCATCTCACTGTTTACCCCAAAGGCAATAACTATATTAACGATGCTCTCCAGGATGTTGCCAATGATGTCAAAGGCCAGTGTACATCCTGTGGGCTATGTTCCCTGTATCTATTGAATTCAGGTAGAATTTCCTTAGTGTCAATTAAATGACAGAAATGATAAGTGCTACTGATGTTAAAAGGAGGAAAAGCTTTCTATAGTTTGAGAGCTTGAGAAAGGCTGTAGAAAAGAAGTAGTCTTTCATATGCTCACTAGCATTTGAGTAGGACGTGGCTATTTAAAAGATGTCTTTCAGGGCAGACAGGGCATAGAACAAGCGTATTTTGGAGGTAGACATAGGGTACATAGAATGAATTTTGGAAGAGTGTGGAGGAGCTGGGGTGGGGCAGAGGATGAACAGAGATGTGGAAATGCAAATCTTTCAGTTGTTTTCAAGAAAGGAGAATGTATCCATTTAACGTGAACATAATTTACAACTGTGCAGAATGTTTATTTAAAATCAATGGAAAATGAAGCTGAGAAAAGAAAAGACAATGGTTAATTCAGTTCACTTCGATATCCAGGCAGTTTTGAAAAAATATAGGATGTGCCATTTGATTTCATTTTCTTATTTTTTATTTTGAATAGATTCAGCTGATAACATATTCTTCACATTAGATTAATATGTCATTTAGAAAAGAGATGCAGTTTTAGTTCTTTGACCTTGGTGTTCTCTATAGAGTCTTTTTGTAAGAAAGGAAACAAATAAGGATGAACATTCTGGAGAAATGTGGGTCTGCAGATCCTGGGTCACAAACCATTTGGTGTATTTAAAAACAAACAAAAAAAGAGTGAAAAATAAAAAGCAGACTATGCAGAGATGAGAGTCAATTGAACAGGAAAAATGTCTTATGAACTATTAACTGTCTCTGTAGTATTAATGGAGATCAGTTTGGCTTTCTGAACAATCAAATCAGTCAGATCAGCCAGACTCACTAACCTGGCTCTGGCCAGAGTCTCTGTCTGGGTTTTGGGTTTGGGGCTTTCTCAGGTAACTTGATGTAGCAAGAGGCACCCAATGACTGACTTTGCCTCTTACATGTCAACAACCTTGGGCAAGTCCACTGACCTCTTGATGTTTCGGTTTCCTCATGTAAAATATCAAAGTATTGAAGCACATGTTTTCTATGGCCCCTTTTACTCACACTGTCTCCTTCCTCAGGAGACTGTCCCTGGAACCTGTCCCTCATCCGGGCCTTGGCTGCCTGCTCCAGAGGATGCCTGGGACAGACTCAGCACTGTTTTACTACCAGCCCAGGGTTTACAGGAGGGCTTCCTTCCTGAAACAAGTCAACCTGATGCACTTGTATGCACTTCTAGGAAGAAAACTAGGCTAAGATCCTGATCCTATGAAGTGCCATTGCAAGTCCTCTTCAACTGGGTGTTACATTTAAGGGAAAAATGTGTTATTTAAGCAAGTTTCTGCTGCTACATATTCTTCTATCGCCCAAGGAAAGATGAAGAGCTGGGCTAGTCCCTGTCTTAGCGGGGAGGGGGAAGGTCTGTCTGCTTTGTGGAAACACGTGTCTGGATTTAGTTTCCGCAATTATCCCGGTGTCTGTAAATGCAGACTCTTTCCCTTCAAGCTGTTTCTGATTTCAATGTGGGCCGTTATTTATATGAAGTGACAAAGACAAAACTCAGCAGGACTGAAGGCTTTCATAAATTTATCATTTTATTGAGTGCCTCAGACTAGAGTTGTTAGTTATATAACGATGTCCACTAATGCATTTTTAGGTAATTGGTTTGCATGAGGGTCTATATTGTTTATCAATATAAAGCAAATGATTTACATTTATGGGTTTTGTTTGTTTGCATGAAGGAGCTTAGTGAAGTGGAAAAAGCATAGACTTTTGTGACTGACTTGGCTTTAAATTTTAATTCCTCCACTTTCTAGGTGTATGGCTTAGAAATTGTTGCAAAGCCACCCTAAGACTTGATTTTCTATTAAATGGGTGTAATCAAACCCAACACAAAGTTGCTCTGCAGACAAATGATGAGGGTTAAGTTCACAGCATAGTTTCTGAGACAGAAGAGATTCTAAAAAATAATTGTTAAATGAATGAAGTTAGTCCCCTTCCTCTTTTGTTTATTCCCCAATCTTTATAGTTGCTGAAACTTGTGAAAAATAATATATTACAGCATTAGCAGGTATGAATGATCAAAACAAAATCCTTTCCTTCAAGGGACTCCCACATGACCAAAGTGAGGTGAACAGAGGTGTTGTCCTTGAAAAGATAACAAATGTGCTATCTAAGCGTCTATTTTTTTAATTTAAATTTATTTATTTTAATTAGAGGCTAATTACTTTACAATATTGTATTGATTTTGCCATATATCAATATATACTCTCCCTTATGTGGATGCAGGATGAAGCATGTGCCAAGGCAAATTTAGTAATATGAGATTAAGAATAAATAGGAGGAAAACCTTTGAACTTAATTGTCTTAATGTAATATTAAAGACTTAATAGATATGAGAAAACTAAGTCAATAGAGTTTAACTACCAAGAAGTGACCCTCACAAGAGAGTGAGTCAGACCTGCTTTTGAGTGTTTGAGTGTCTCCTGCGGAGACACAGGTCAGCAGTGGTCTTCAGCAGGACAGGGGCTTTGGCTGCAGCAGACCTGGGAGGCATGGCATGTGGCATAAGCCCTCTTGGAGGAGGTCAACACTAGCCCCACTGAGCAGACTACCCACAAACTGGAGAACAATTATACCAAAGAAGTTCTCCCACTGTTGCAAAAACTCTAGGGCTCACAACAGATTTCCCAACCTGGGGATCTGGCAAAGGTACCGAGAACCCCAAGGGAATTTGACTTTGAAGCCCAGTGGGATTTGATTACAGAACTTCCACAGGACTGGGAAAACAGAGACTCTGGAAGGCAAAAACAAAGCCTTGTGTGCACCAGGACCCAGGAGAAAGAAGCAGTGATCCCTCAAGAGACTGAGTAAGACTTACCTGTGGGTGTCCAGGAGTCTCCACCAGAGGCATGGGTTGACAGTGGCCTACCACAGGGTCAGGGCACTGACTACAACAGTCCTGGGAGCAGCAGCCTGCTGGCATAAATCCTTTTGAAGGAGGTTGCCATTACCACCATTACGCTTATATTTGGCCTCAGGCCAAACTACAGGGAGGGAACACAACCCACCCATAAATAAAAATTGCATTAAAGATTTACTGAGCATGGCCCCACCCACCACAAGACCCAGTTTTCCTCATAGACAGTCCCTCCCAGCAAAACCATCTCTGAGAAGAAGAAATGCAAAAAGGCAAAATGGTTGCCTGAAGAGGCCTTACAAATAGCTGAGAAAAGAAGAGAAGCAAAAGAGCAAAGGAGAAAAGGAAAGATATATCCATCTGAATGCAGAGTTCCAAAGAATAGCAAGAAGAAATTTGAAAGCCTTCCTCAGTGATCAGTGAAAAGAAATAGAGGAAAACAATAGAATGGGAAAGACTAGAGATTTCTTCAAGAAAATTAGAGATACCAAGGGAACTTTTCATGCAAAGATGGGCACAATAAAAGACAGAAATTGTATGGACCTAACAGAAGCAGAAGATATTAAGAAGAGGTGGCAAGAATACACAGAAGAACTACACAAACAATAATCTTAATGACCCAGACAACTACAATGGTGTTATCACTCACCTAGAGCCAGACATCTTGGAATGTGAAGTCGAATGGGCCTTAGGAAGAATGACTACGAAGAAAGCTAGTGGAGGTGATGGAATTCCAGTTGAGCTATTTCAAATCCTAAAAGATGATGCTGTGAAAGTGCTGCACTCAATATGTCAGCAAATTTGGAAAACTCAGCAATGGCCGCAGAACTGGAAAAGGTCAGTTTTCATTCTAATCCCAAAGAAAGGCAATGCCAAAGAATGTTCAAACTACCACACAATTGCACTCATTTCGCAAGCTAGCAAAGTAATGCTCAAAAATCTCCAAGCTAGGCTGAAACAGTACGTGAACAGAGAACTTTCAGATGTTCAAGGTGGATTTAGAAAAGGCAGAGGAACCAGAGATCAAATTGACAACATTTGCTGGATCATAGAAAAAGCAAGAGAATTCCAGAAAAACATCTACTTCTGCTTCATTGACTACACTAAAGCCTTTGAGTGTGTGGATCACAACAAACTGTGGAAATTCTTAAAGACATGAGAATACCAGACCACCTTACCTGCTTCCTGAGAAACCTGTATGCAGGTCAAGAAGCAACAGTGAAAACTGGACATGGAACAACAGACTGGTTCCAAATCAAGAATGGAGTATTTCAATGCTGTATATTGTCACCTTGCTTGTTTAACTTGTATACAGAGTATATCTTTTGCAATTCTGGGCTGGATAAAGCACAAGCTGCGATCAAGATTTCCAGGAGAAATATCAATAACCTCAGATATACAGATGACACCACCCTTATGGCAGAAAATGAAGAGGAACTAAAGAGCCTCATAATGAAAATGAAAGAGAGTGAAAAAGCTGGCTTAAAACTCAACGTTCAAAAAATGAAGATCATGGCATCCAGTCCCATCACTTCATTGCAAATAGATGAGGAAATGATGGAAATAGTGACAGATTTTATTTTTTTGTGCTCCGAAATCACTGCAGATGGTGACTGCAGTCATGAAAAAAAAAAAAAAAAAAAAAGTTTTCTCCTTGGGAGAAAAGCTATGACAAATCTAGACAGCATATTATAAAGCAGAGATGTTATTTTACCAACGAAGGTCTGTATAGTCAAAGCTATGGTTTTTCCTAGTAACCTTATATGGTTGAGAGTTGGACCATAAAGAAGGCTGAGCAGCAAAGAATCAATGCTTTTGAACTGTGGTGTTGGAGAAGACTCTTGAGAGTCCCTTGAACTGCAAGGAGATCAAAGCAGCCAATCCTAAAGGAAATTAATCCTGAATATTCATTGGAAGGACTGATGCTGAAGCTGGATTCCAATACTCTGGCTACGTGATGCAAAGATCTGACTCATTAGAAAAGACCCTGATACTGGGAAAGATTGAAGGCAGAGAAGGGGATGACAGGATGAGATGGATGGATGGCATCACCAAACCTATGGATGTGAGTTTGAGCAAGCTCTGGGAGATAGTGAAGGACAGGGAAGCCTGGTGTGTTGTAGTCCATGGGGTTGCAAAAAGTCAGACATGACTGAATGACTGAAAATCAACAACCAAGAAGTTTAAGATCCAAACTAAATGTGTGGGATTTTTTTTTTTTTTCTTTTGGACAGGTCACATTTGTAAGGACTGTTATCTATTTTAAGATACTTCTCAAGTTTGAAGAAATGGTTTGTTATTCTTTATTTCCAAAATATAAATACGTGAATGAGTTGCATTTTATGTCATTAATACTAATGAATTTTCTTAAAGGAAAGCAACAGATTTTCTTGGATTAGAAAGATGAATCTCACATTACTAAATGAGGGAGTGGAGAAAGGGAATAGGAAAAAATGACAAAAGTAATGAAAATCACTAAACAGTACAGTTCCAAAGGAATGGAGAGACTTTTATTTATTGGAATAAGTATTAAGCTATAACTCTAAAGTAACAATGATATTTATTAATTTAAAAGGAGGAAGTTCTTAACATTCATTACTCAAATCTATTGCCCCTTTCATTTTCTTGGGCTCTAAAATCACTTCAGACAGTGATTGCAGCCACAAAATTAAAAGACACTTGCTCCTTAGAAGAAAAGCTATGATAAACCTAGATTGCATATTAAAAAGTTGAGACATCACTTTGCCAGTGAAGGTCTATATAGACAAAG
The DNA here is from genome assembly GCF_027580195.1 of Bos mutus. Taxonomy (NCBI): domain Eukaryota; kingdom Metazoa; phylum Chordata; class Mammalia; order Artiodactyla; family Bovidae; genus Bos; species Bos mutus. The sequence continues at coordinate 33,477,775 of NC_091633.1, forward strand.
CTGTCCTTTTTCTAGTAGTCATGTATGGATATGAGAGTTGGATCATAAAGAAGGTTGAGTGCTGAAGAATTGATGCTTTCTAGTTGTTGTGGTGGAGAAGACTCTTGAGAGTCACTTGGACTGCAAGGAGATCAAGTCCATCCTAAAGGAAATCAACCCTGAATATTCATTGGAAGGACTGATGCTGAAGCTGAAGCTCCAATAGTTTGACCGCCTTATGTGAAGAGGTGACTCATTGGAAAAGACCCTGATTCTGGGAAAGATTGAGGGCAGGAGGAGAAGGGAAAAACAGAGGATAGGATGGTTGGATGGCATCACTGACTCAATGGACGTGAGTTTGAGCCAACTCCAGGGGTTAGTGAAGGACAGGAAAGCCTGGAATGCTGAAGTCCATGGGGTCAAAAAGATTTGGAGATGTTTTAACAACTGAACAACAACAATGTTGCCCCTTTCTTCTGTCTTCCTGATAATATCACCAATACAATAATTAAACACATATCACAATGACACGAAGAGGCTGCCCCATCAGTCACGTCACATGTACAATGCCCATAATAATGAGAGTAAACAGGTGGCAAAGCTGGAAGGGTCAGACTTTAGAAGGTCAGATTGTTATTTGGTTTGAGAACTCTGCAGCCTCCCATCATCTGGTTGAGAAATTGACATGGTTTTAGTTATCTTGAGTAGACAGCCCCAAATAGTAGAAGCAAACAAGCAACCAAACAAAAAGGCCGTGGCTTGAGACAGACCTGGTTTTAGATTCTTGCAGCCTTGTGATCCTTGGTGAGTGACCAATCATCTCTGAGACTCGGTTTCCTTTTATGCAAAATGAATCAGTAATGTTTGTGTCAAAGCATGATGATTATATGAAATAGGGTATCAAGCATATGAAAAGTAAAAGGTGCTCCTTTCATGGTGGTTTCTCATGTTTTCTTTAGGACAGGGCATGGAGAAGGTGCTTACTGAATACTTCTGGTATTAATCAGAATATTTAACTCTTGGGATGAGTATGAGGATATACTTGCTGACAAGTATAAAACTGTAACAACAACAATATAAAACACAAAACCTGATACACTAAAAGGATCAATAACTTTTGGCTCCTTTTGCTCTCATCTATAAAGTAAGAGCTTTGGACTAAATGGTCTTCAAGGTCTCTATTGGTTCTTAAAATTCTACAGTTCAGTAGATTTTGATGCTCTTCATTAGAAAGTGTACTTTTGTGTGCTCTTTTATATAGAAAAACATCCAGTTTCAAAAGGGCACTCTATCTGGCTGTACATCAAATAGGAACTCCAAATCCTCCATAAAAATGGATTTTTCTGTTAAAAAAAGAAAAAAACCAACAATAGCAACCCTTCTTCCCTTATTCTTCTCCTAAAAGCAAGGAATAAGAAAAAGTTGAGAGAAAAATGAATGGGTAGTGAACTCTATAAAGACATTGAAGTAGAGGCAGAAAGAAGATTGAGCAATAATTGCAATAATGGGTGGAACCTAAGGAGAACATGTTAGCAAAATCCTGTTTGTAGGCAGAACAGAAGTGCCTTAGATGTGCATGAATGGCCTGAAAGTAAGAGCATAGTGGATTTCAGCATGGTAGAGGCAAGGAAGGAATAGTCAAAGGAAGGCAGGAATTCAAGAAAAATAGGAGCTTTCTGATAAGAAGAAGAATTAAAAAAAAAAAAAAAAAACAACAACAACCAACCAACAACCTCAAACTAGTGAAAAGTGAAATGCAAGTGGGAAATGGCTAAATGTTTTTCTACTTAGCCTGCATGTGTTAAATTTGGTTCTATATTTTTTAATTAAAGTATAGTTGATTTATAATGTTGCATTAGTTTCTGGTGTAGAACAGAGTAATTCAGTTATACATATATATGTATCTCTTCTTTTTCAGATTTTTTCCTCTTATAGATTGTTACAGAATGCTGAGTACTGTTCCCTGTGCTATACAGTGGGTCCTTTTTGGTTATGTATTTTATGTATAGCTGTGTGTATTTGTTTATTCCAAACTCCTAATCTATCCCTACCCACCTTTCCCCTTGGATAACTATAAGTTTGTTTTCTATGTCAGAGGGTCTATTTGTTTTATAAATAAGTTAATTTATATCACTTGGGGATAGGTTGGCTTTCCTGGTGGCTCAGATGGTAAAGAATCTGCCTGATGTGCAGGAGATCCAGGTTAGATCCTTGGGTAGGGAAGATCCCTTGGAGAATGGAATGGCTACCCACTCCAGTATTCTTGCCTAGAGAATCCTATGGACAGAGGAGCCTGGCAGGCAACAGTCTGTGGGGTTGCAAAGAGTCTGACATACCTGAATGACTAAGCACACACACACATACCATTTTTTTTTAGATTCCATATGTAAGCAACATATGGTGTAGAACAGAGTGATTCAGTTATACATATATATGTATCTATATATGTATGTATACATATATATGTATACATACATATGTATCTATATGTATTTATTAAAGATAAACATATATATTTATCTTTCTCTGTCTGACTTATTTCACTTAGTATGATAATCTCTAGGTGTATCCATACTGCTGCAAAATGGCATCATTTCATTTTTATTTTTATGGCTGAGTAATATTCCACTGTGTATATGCACCACAACTTTATCCATTTGTCTCTTCATGGACATTTACATTGTTTTCACATTTTATGTTATTTACATGTAAATAGTGCTGCTGAGAACATTGGGATGCATGTATCTTTTTAAATAATGGTTTTCTTCAGATTTTTAACCAGGAGTGGGATTTGTAGGATCATATGTTACCTCTAATTTTAGTTTTTTTTTTTTTTTTTTAAGAAACCTCCTTACTGTTCTTCATAGGGGCTGCACCAATTTACATTCCCACCAACAGTGTAGCAAGGTTCCTTTCTCCACATCCTCTCCAGCATCTTACTTGTAGACTTTTTGATGATGTTCTTCCTGACTGCTGTGAGATGATAACTCATTGTTTTATTTATTAGTGATGTGGTTTTCCTGTGATTTAACCACTGATGACCTAGTCTCTTCATGAGAACATCATCATAAGCCTGGTTAACCTCTGACTTGTCTCAAAACAGTGTATGAAATGCAGAAGCAAGGATGATGGAAGGAAATGTATAACTGATAAAACTAAAATGAGGCAGTGAAGATTTTGGTGGAGGTCAAGTTAATGCATAAATTTGGTGGAGATAAGGCACTGTGATAATAATAGGTTTTAGGAAGGAAAACACTGGTTGTATTTGTTTGGAATTTTAGAAGACAAATTGCATTAAAGAACAGATAAATAGCTTTTTCAGGATAGCATCTCCACAATAAAATTTTATACCACTTGAGAAAAAGTGCAAACATCATGCTTATGGGTTCTCTAAAAACAAATTTTAATCCAGCCATATGTTAAATGATAAAATTAAAATGAAATTTTGACCCAAATAGTTTGCTAATTTACTGGGCATTTTGTAAAGTAGGGATTTGATAGCAATATGCTACTCCTTTCAGATTGATGGGGAAAAAAAATTCTTTCAATTACTTGCATCTCCCATGCAACTCCAAGATTACAGATTTGTCCCTTGCCCTTAGTGTGATAAACATATCCATTTCTTTCCAGAATTGCCCCTCCGGAATTCACTCCCACTTGTTTTGAATCCGGTTATCAGATTCTACTTAATGTGTGATGTTCTGGACAGAACCCATCGTTTTTGGTGGGAGTCTAGTACACTAGTACTCAGGTTGTACTTCAAGAAGATTAATTTGGCAACTTTGCTTAGGATGGACTGATGTCTGCAAATTTTTACAACACTGTGAATGTCTATAACATCAAATTTTCATTCCAAGAGTTTGGTTTCTTGTTTGGGGGACTCATATTTGGCCCCTCTTCTCTTTAACCTTTAGAAAAAAATCTGCTTTTGGTTTCAGGCTGTCTTGATGCACTGATGACTGGCTAGTCCTTGGACAAACTGAGATCTCAGAGGAGAACATCACTCACCCACCCCTCCGGCCTGGGTAGCAGTCGCTATTCTAACACCAATTGCTGAGACCACTCAGTATTCTGGACAATCAGTGGCCCAAACATGTGAGAAAAAATGAGGAGGGGTGAGAAGAAAATAAACATGGGATGAGTCACAGAGAAAGGAAAGGATGAGAGAAGAGAATACCAATTAATGGGTCAATCACAACTATCACTTTCCCATTTATCCAAATATTTCTGATTATGTGATTTTTTTTTGCCTGAAAATGATGGCATTGCCTATAAAAATTTTCATACATTTTTTCTTAAAAAAAAAAAAAAAACCTTTAAAAACAGATTTTTCTTAACTGTTTAAAGCTTGCTTAAAGCTTTTTTTGCTTGTGTGCTCAGTTGTGTTTGATTCTTTGCGACCCTATGGACTGTAGCCTGCAGGAATGTAGTCTGTCTATGGGATTCTCCAGGCAAGAATTTGAGAGTGGGTTGCCATGCCATCCTCCAAGGGATCTTCCCAACTTAGGGATCAAACCCGCATCTCCTGCACTGCAGTTGGATAATTTTTTTTTTTTTTTAATTTATTGGAACAGGGAGGCCTGGCGTGCTGCGATTCATGGGGTCACAGAGTCGGACACGACTGAGCGACTGATCTGATCTAATTACTTTACAATATTGTATTGGTTCTGCCACACATCAACATGAATCTGCCACGAATATACATGTGTTCCCCATCCTGAACCCCCCTCCCACCTCCCTCCTTGTACCATCCCTTCAGGTCATCCCTGTGCACCAGCCCCAAGGATCCTGTATTGAACCTGGACTGGCAGTTGGATTCTTTACCGTCTAAGCCACTGGGGAATCCCACAACTTTTAAAGTGTATTTTAAAACATTAAATTGAAAGGTAGAAGGAGAAGAGGACAACAGAGGATGAGATGGTTGGATGGCATCACCAGTTCAATGTACATGAACTTGGGCCAACTCCAGGAGATGGTGAGGGACAGAAAGCCTGGCATGCTGCAGTCCATAGGATTGCAAAGAGTTGGACACAACCTGGTGACTAAACAACAACAACAAAAATTAAAAAAGAACTATGAATGCAAAGCAGTTGGACAACAGCAACACTTTTATTATAACAGCATTTGCTCAATTACTTCCTCAAATCTTCTTTCAAATCTCAGCCCAAGCATCCTTAGAGATGCCTCTTCGAGTGCCTCAGTGAGGACAGATTTTACAAAAGCACAGATCTTCCTTTTTGGCTTTTGCACAGGTGTCATTGAACAATTTACAGATTATTTTCATTAATATTCATCTCCTTCCCTACAACCGTGAACCTCCCAATGGCAAGGCCTGTCTTTTTTTTTTTTTCTAAATCACTGTCATATCACCCTGCACCCAGTGCCTGGCATACAGTGGGTGCTCAATGACCATTTAATGAAATAAAGAAATTTATGATTAGTTTACTAGACCACTGAAGGACATCAGAGAAAATCTATTTGCTGAATTTCAGCAAAAAACTTTTGATAGGTGAGATGGAAAAATATAATGATTTACTATAATAACATATTTCTTCCACCTGTAGATTTTGAGTTATTTTTTTCAGCTATGCTTACTAACAAACCTAGAATGAAAACAAACTGGCTTTATAGCCAGAATTGCTGAATCGTAAAATGTTAAATCAAATTTTCTAAAAGGATAAAACATTTTCAATCATATTTCTGTCACTGAAAGCTGTCATGAATGGTCAATTTATACTGTTAAAAAAGATAGTTATTTTTAAAACATTGTTTTATATTCATTCATGTTTTCTTTTTGTGTGTATATATATATATATATATATATTTTAAAACACATATAGCATATTAAAACACAAGCATATGTGTCTGTAAGTCACACTCATAGAGCAACTTTATTTCCTGCCCACTTTTTCTTTAAATCTGCTCTGTGAGCCACGTTTTTCTCTACCCTGGATGGAATTTCATCCAGTCTGTAGTTTTCTGGTAGCTCTTTATGTAATAGAAATATCTCTGATCAGTTCTAATCTCAACAGACAGATTTTAGTGACTAAAACATCCAGTTTATTCCCAATAAAGACTGTTTTGAACTTAGAGTCTCCTTCTCCCATTTTCAGGGTGGCTTCAGCTAGAAACCTGAGAGGGAGATGGTTCCATGATGGCCCCTTTGTCACACCCTAACTTGCCTTTCTCATCAACCAGCTCTCCTCCAAACCCAAGGAACCTCCCCTGGATCCTTCAGGATTGGCTGGGAAGAGGGAGCCTGGCATTGAATGAGGAAAGAGAAGTGGAATCCTGGGAAATTCTTCCTTAACTGTGACTGCTACATTCTGGCATTTATGCTTTCTGGGCTGATGGGCGGTCCAAGTTATTCCTGTTCTCTCTTGTGATTTTATAGGCTTCTCAGAGACTTTCAAGTACTATTTGTGATGTGAATATCAGGTCTTCTGGTCTGATTTCTTATATTTTTCTCCTTGAATCCTGGGCATTAAGCTGTCCTTTGTTTTGAGGTCCTGCTGCCCCAAACTTGCCCTTTCCATGGATTGCACAGTTCGGCCCTGGCTAAACATGTTCCATTGATTAACATTGCTGCAGCTACTTTCCAGTGATGTCCTGACTACTCTATTAATCTGGGACCAACTAGCCAGCTCCAATCACTTGGTTTTAAAATTCTCAGGGTCTAAGTACAGCACTCCACTGTACTTTGGCCACCTGATGTGAAGAGCTGACTCATTTGAAAAGACCCTGATGCTGGGAAAGATTGAAGGCAGGAGGAGAAGGATCAATAGAGGATGAGATGGTTGGATGGCATCGCCGACTCAATGGACATGAGTTTGAGTAAACTCTGGGAGTTGATGAAGGACAGGGAGGCCTGGCATGCTGCAGTCCATGGGGTTGCAAAGAGTCGGACACGACTGAGCAACTGAACTGAAATGAACTGAACTGATACTAAGTATATGACTCCTCTATCTTCTGTGAACATAGGTCAAACAACTTTTGATTCTTTTTAAAAATTTATTAAAGTATAAATTTATAACATTATATTTGTTTCTATTGAATAGCATAGTGATTTAATAACTTAATAGATTGCTAAGTCGCTTCAGTCATGTCCGACTCTGTGCAACCCCAGAGACAGCAGCCCACCAGGCTCTGCAGTCCCTGGGATTCTCCAGGCAAGAACACTGGAGTGGGTAGCTATTTCCTTCTCCAATGCATGAAAGTGAAAAGTGAAAGGGAAGTCGCTCAGTCGTGTCCGACCCTCAGCGACCCCATGGACTGCAGCCTTCCACGTCCTCCATCCATGAGATTTTCCAGGCAAGAGTACTGGAGTGGGATGCCATTGCCTTCTGCAAACTTTATAGATTACATTTCATTTAAAGAAACATGTATAATATCATGTATGAAACGAGTCGCCAGTCCTGGTTCGATGCACGATACTGGATGCTTGGGGCTGGTGCACTGGGATGACCCAGAGGGAGGGTATGGGGAGGCAGGAGGGAGGAGGGTTCAGGATGGGGAACACAGGTATACCTGTGGCGGATTCATTTCGATATTTGGCAAAACTAATACAATATTGTAAAGTTTAAAAATAAAATAAAATTAAATAAAGTTATTATAAAACATTGGTTATATTCCTTGTGTTATACATTTTATCCTTGTAGCTTATTTATTTTATATCTGGTAGTTTGTCCCTTTTAATCTTCCCCCACTTTGTCCCTCCCTCTCCCCCTCTCCCTGGGGAAACCACCAGCTTGTTCTCTATGGGTCTGTTTCTGTTTTCTTATATTCATTTGTTTGTTTTATTTTTTAGATTCCATGTCCAACTGAAAACATACTGTATCTGTCTGTCTCTGTCTGACTTATTTCACTAAACAGATTGCTAGGAGAAACATCAGTAACCTCAGATATGCAGCTGACACCACCCTTATGGCACAAAGTGAAGAGGAACTAGAGAGACTCTTGATGAAAGTGAAAGAGATGAGAGTGAAAAACCTGGTTTAAAACATTAAAAAACAAAGATCATGGCAACCAGTCCGATTACTTCATGGGGAATAGATGGGGAAACAATGGAAAGAGTGACAGACTTTATTTTGTTGGGCTCAAAAAAGTACTGGAGTTTCAGCTTTAGCATCATTCCTTCCAAAGAAATCCCAGGGCTGATATCCTTCAGAATGGACTGGTTGGATCTCCCTGCAGTCCAAGGGACTCTCAAGAGTCTTCTCCAACACCACAGTTCAAAAGCATCAATTCTTAGGTGCTCAACTTTCTTTCTTTCTTTTTTTTTTTATAAATATTGCTTATTTTATTTTTTTAAATTGTATTTTATTTTTAAACTTTACAATATTGTATTGGTTTTGCCAAATATCGAAATGAATCCACCACAGGTATACATGTGTTCCCCGTCCTGAACCATCCTCCCTCCTCCCTCCCCATACCATCCCTCTGGGTCGTCCCAGTGCACCAGCCCCAAGCATCCAGTATCATGCATCGAACCTGGACTGGCGACTCGTTTCATATATGATATTATAGTCCAACTCTCACATCCATACATGACCACTGGAAAAACCATAGCCTTGTCTAGATGGACCTTTGTTGGCAAAGTAATGTCTCTACTTTTGAATATGCTATCTAGGTTGGTCATAACTTTCCTTCCAAGGAGTAAGCATCTTTTAATTTCATGGCTGCAGTCACCATCTGCAGTGATTTTGGAGCCCAGAAAAACAAAGTCAGTCACTGTTTCAACTATTTCCCCATCTGTTTTCCATGAAGTGATGGGACCGGATGCCATGATCTTAGTTTTCTGAATACTGAGCTTTAAGCCAACTTTTTCACTCTCCTCTTTCACTGTCATCAAGAGGCTCTTTAGTTCTTCTTCACTTTCTGCCATAAGGATGGTGTCATCTGCATATCTGAGGTTATTGATATTTCTCCCTCAATCTTGATTCCAGCTTGTGCTTCCTCCAGCCCACTGTTTCTCATGATGTACTTTGCATATAAGTTAAATAAGGAGGGTGACAGTATACAGCCTTGATGTACTCCTTTTCCTATTTGGAACCAGTCTGTTGTTCCATGCCCAGTTCTAACTGTTGCTTCCTGACCTGTATACAGGTGTCTTAAGAGGCAGGTCAGGTGGTCTGGTATTCCCATCTCTTTCAGAATTTTCCACAATTTCTTGTGATCCACACAGTCAAAGTCTTTGGCATAGTCAATCAAACAAAAATAGATGTTTTTCTGGAACTCTCTTGCTTTTTCAATGATCCAGCAGATGTTGGCAATATGATCTTGTGTTCCTCTACCTTTTCTAAAACCAGCTTGAACATCTAGAAGTTCACGGTTCATGTATTGCTGAAGCCTGGCTTGGAGAATTTTAAGCATCACTTTATTAGTGTGTGAGATGACTGCAATTGTGCAGTTGTTTGAGCATTTTTTGGCATTGCCTTTCTTTGGGATTGGAATTGAAAACTGAGCTTTTCCAGTCCTGTGACCACTGCTGAGTTTTTCAAATTTGCTGGCATATTGAGTGTAGCACTTTCACAGCATCATCTTTCAGGATTTGAAGTAGCTCAACTAGAATTCCATCACCTCCACTAGCTTTGTTTGTAGTGATGCTTCCTAAGGCCCACTTGACTTTACATTCCAGGATGTCTGGCTCTAGGTGAGTGATCACACCATCATTATATATATATATATATATATATATATATATATATATATATATATTTGGATCTATCTCCTCAGGCAAAGGAAACAAAAGCACAATTAAATATGAGATCTTATCAAATTTAAAAGTTTTGGCACAGTGAAGGAAACTGTTAAGAAACGAAAAGGCAACTTGTTGAATTGGAGAAGATATCTTCAAATGTGACTGATAAGTGTTTAACATCTGAAATATCTAAAGACCTCATAGAAATCAATATATACCCCACCAAAATCCCAACAAAAACACGAGCAAAGGATCTGAATAGATGTTTTTCCAAGAAGACATACAGATGACAAACGGACACATGAAAAGATGCTCAGCATCAGTAATCATAAGGGAAATGCAGATGGTGACTGCAGCCATGAAATTAAAAGAGGCTTACTCCCTGGAAGGAAAGTTATGACTAACCTAGATAGCATATTCAAAAGCAGAGATATTACTTTGCCAACCAAGGTCTGTCTAGTAAAGGTTATAGTTTTTCCAGTGGTCATGTATGGATGTGAGAGTTGGACTGTGAAGAAAGCTGAGCGCTGAAGAATTGATGCCTTTGAACTGTGGTGTTAGAGAAGGAAATGGCAACCCACTCCAGTGTTCTTGCCTGGAGAATCCCAGGGACGGGGGAGCCTGGTGGGCTGCTGTCTATGGGGTCACACAGAGTCGGACACGACTCAAGTGACTTAGCAGTAGCAGTAGCAGTTGGAGAAGACACTTGAGAGTCCCTTGGACTACAAGGAGATCCAACCAGTCCATCCTAAAGGAGATCAGTCCTGGGTGTTCTTTGGAAGGAATGATACTAAAGCTGAAGCTCCAATACTTTGGCCACCTCATGAGAAGAATTGACTCATTGGAAAAGACTCTGATGCTGGGAGGGATTGGGGGCAGGAGGAGAAGGGGACAACAGAGGATGAGATGACTTGATGGCATCACTGACTGGATGCACTTGAGTTTGGGTGAACTCTGGGAGTCGGTGATGGACAGGGAGTCCTGGCGTGCTGCTATTTATGGGGTTGCAAAGAGTCAGACACGACTGAGCGACTGAACTGAACTGAACTGATAATTGAAAAGGGCTTCCCTGGTGGCTCACAGTAAATAATCTTCCTGCAGAGCAGGAAATTTGGGTTCAATCCCTGGGTTGGGAAGATCCCCTGGAGAAGGCAATGGCTACCACTCCAGTATTCTTGCCTGGGGAATTCCATGGACAAAGGAGTCTGGCAGGCTATCCTTCACTGGGTCAGACCTAGCATATATCTTACAAGCTTTTGGTGGGAGGGGAATCCACTTTTTTGTTACTATGTTTTCACATAGTATCCCATGCCCTCTGCAGTGGAAGTACGGAGTACTTGTTGCTGGATGATGAGGGATTTCTCCCATGGCCCTCTCTTTAAACTTCAACCTTGAAAGTTTTAAATATTTAAAATTAATTTGTTTATTTTAATTGGAGATTAATTACTTTACAATATTGTAGTGGTTTCTGCCATATATTAACATGAATCAGCTATGGGTGCACATGTTTCCCCCTTCCTGAACCTCCCTCCCACCTCCCTCTGTATTCCATCCCTCAGGGTCATCCTAGTGCACCAGCCCTGAGCACCCTGTCTCATGCATGGAACCTGGACTGGCAATCTATTTCACATATGATAATATACATGTTTCAATGCTATTCTCTCAAATCACCCCACCCTCACCTTCTCCCATAGAGTCCAAATGTCTGTTCTTTATATTTGGCATCCTGCAAACCTCAACTCTTCCAAGACCCCTCACATTAAACATTTTCTTTCTTGGTTTCCAGTTTACCACATCCTTCCAGGTTTCCACCCACCACCTGAACCACTCTCTCAGTCATTATGCTGGTTCATCCTGATGCTCACTGACCTCTCAACATTGGAGACCCCTGAGATCTGAGCTGTCCTCAGATCTCACCTCTTCTGTAAACATACTCCTTCTGTTGGCCATCTTGCTTGGTAACATGCCTTTAGATGTCATCCACATGGTGATAACTTCCAAACTCCATACATATTCCATTTGACACTTCTTGTTCAGTCACTAGATCATGTCTGATTCTTTTTGACCCCATGGACTGTAGCATGCCAGGCTCCTCTGTCCTCCACTATCTCTTGGCGTTTTGCTCAAATCCATGTCCATTGAGTCAGTGATGTTATCTAATCATCTTATCCTCTGCTGGCCCGTTCTACTTTTTCCTTCAATCTTTCCCAGCATCAGGGTCTTTTCCAGTGAGTCAGCCCTTCACATCAGCTGGTCAAAGCAATGGAGCTTCAGCTTCAGCAATAGTCCTTCCAGTGAATATTTAGTGTTGATTTCCTTTAGGATTGATGGTTTTGATCTCCTTGAAGCCCAAGGGATTTGCAAGGGTCTTCTCCAGCACCACAATTTGAAAGCATCAATTCTTCAGTGTTCAGCCTTCTTTAGAGACCAACTGTCGTATTCATACATGACTACTGGGAAAACCATAGCTTTGACTATATGAACTTTTGTTGGCAAAGTGATGTCTCTGCTCTTTAATATGCTGTCTAGGTTTGTCATAGCTTTCCTTTCAAGGAACAAACGTCTTTTAATTTCATCCCTGCAGTTAACGTCTGCAGTGATTTTGGAGCCCAAGAAAATAAAATCTGTTACTGCTTCCAGTTTTCCCCCTTCTATTTCCCATGAAGTGATGGGACTGGATGCCATGTTCTTGGGTCTTTCGAATGTTGAGTTTCAAGCCAGCATTTTCACTTTCCTCTTTTACCCACATCAAGAGGCTATTTACTTTCTGCCATTACCCTTTTCATTTTCTGCTATTTACTTAATCATCTGCATAACTGAGGTTGTTGATATTTTTCCAGGCAATCTTGAACCCAGCTTGTGATTCATCCAACCTGGCATTTTGCATGATGTACTCTGCGTGTAAGTTAAATAGGCAGAGTGACAATATACATCCTTGTCATACTCCTTCCTCAATTTTGAACTAGTCATTCGTTCCATGTCTGGTTCTAAACGTCACTTCTTAACCTGCATACAGGTGTCTCAGGAGACAGATACGTGGTCTGGTATTAGTGTCTCTTTAGGAATTTTCCACAGTTTGTTGTGATTCACATTGTAAAAGGCTTTAGCTTAGTCAGTGACACGGAAGTAAATGTTTTTCTGGAGCTCTTTTACTAATAAATGTTGGCAATTTGATCTCTGGTTCCTTGGCCTCTTCAAAATCCACTTGTACAACTGAAAGTTCTTGGTTCATATACTGCTGAAGCCTAGCTTGAAGGATTTTGAGCATAACCTTACTAGTTTGTGAAATGAGCACAATCATATTGTAGTTTGAACATTGTTTGGCCTTGGCTTTCTTTGGGATTGGAATGAAAACTGAACTTTTCCAGTCCTATAGCCACTGCTGAGTGGCCACACTTCTTCTTGGATAGCTAATAAAAATTGAAATAATAACATGTCCAGTCACAGAATCCTAATATTATCCCCCAACACAACACACACATATACACACACAACTTGCTGTTTCAACATTCTTTACTCTTTCTTACCTCCACTCTTTCTCTTATATCCCATATCCATTCTTTAACCAAGGTTATTTACTTTAAATTCAAAAGGATTTCAGAATCCAAACACATCTCTATTGTTATTCTCTGGTTTTGTCACTTCTGCCATTGTGTGTTTTCAAGAAGTCAGAATAATCCTTTTAAAAAGTAAAAAGTTGTTGGAATGATGTATATAAAAAGTTAAAAAAATGTATAATTACATGAGGTGTTGAATATTAAATAAACTTACTGCAGGAATCATTTTGTAGACATACATCAAACTATTTTGTTGTGCACCTTTAATACAATATGTGAGTTATAGTTTAATAAACTGGAGAAAATTTTAAAAATTATTTCTTTGCTCAAAATCTTCCCCTGGGTCTTATCAGTGTGAGAGCCCAAGTCTTTACAGGGTCCTCCACTCTAGGGGATTCCCTCTTACCCTGTTCCCCAGTCAGTCTGCTCCAGTTACACTGATTCTTGGCCGACTGCCCTGCTCAGCCTCTAGGCATCTACTCTTATTCTTCCCCAGACAGCCTCATGGTTGCTTCCTTAGTTTCCTTTTAGATTTTGTTCAAGTGCTCTCTGTTTCAGTCAGATTTTCTTGATCACTCTACTTAGTATTCCAGGTCATCCCCCACTCTGGCATGCCTCATGCCCCTTGATGCTTTACTTTTCTTTGTCACCTATCACCACGTGACTATTTATTACACTTTTTTAGCATCATACATATTGGCTTAAATTTTTTTTAGGCATTTTAATCTATTTATTAAAAATGTATTTGTTTATTTTAATCAAAGTATAATTTACATTCAGTACAGTTCACCTATAAAATTTGGTGAAATTTTGACAAATTTACACATTTGTGTAACCACCACAGTCAAAATTAAAAGTTTTTTTTGCTATCTGAAAAGTACTTTTTGCAGTGAGTATTCTCCCCAAACCACTAGAAAGACAGCTGGGACCTGGGACTCTTCGCTGTGGAGTTCACATATGGACAAAGGTCCTCCGCAATAGATACAAAGAAACAATAAGGGACTAAAAATAATGGCATGCATGTGAAGTTGGGCTTAAACATGAGCAATAAGATACAAGAAGGTAATGACCGATTGCTGCTTCTGAGGGGTCCATGCACTCTGCCTAGAGCACCACCAAGGGGAAGGTAGACCTAATCCACTCCCCCAGTCCTACGCTCTTGTTGTGCAGTTGCTTGGTCATGTCTGACTCTTTGCCACCCCAAGGACTGCAGTCCCACATATAGATGGGTAAAAAATGGAAACAGTGGCAGATTTTATTTTCTTGGGCTCCAAAATCATTGAGGATGGTGACTACAGCCACAAAATGTAAAGACACTTGTGCCTGAGAAAAACTATGACCAACCTAGACAGCATATTAAAAAGCAGAGACATTACTTTGCTAACAAAGGTCCATCTAGTCAAAGCTATGGTTTTTTCCAGTAGTCATATATGGATGTGAGAGTTGGACTATAAAGAAAGCTGAGCACTGAAGAATTGATGTTTTTGAACTGTGGTGTTGGAGAAGACTCTTGAGAGTCCCTTGGACTTCTAGGAGATCCAACCAGTCCATCCTAAAGGATCCCTGTGATCCCTGTCTGGGAAAATCCTGCATGCTGTCTTTTTCAGCTAGGTATCCCTGATTGCTCATGCCTATCTTCCTACCTAAGAAATGGAATAGAACATTTGTTTTATCATTGTTTGTCTTCTTTCACTCACCTTAATGATTTTGAGACTTGTCTATGTTTTTGAGTGTATTGCAATTTTTTTTTTTTTAATTGTTGAGAAGTATTACAATCTATGGTCAATCTACACTTTGCTTTTCTAGTCACCTGTTGATGGACTTTTGGATTGTTTCCTGCTTGGATGATGGTGAATAAAGTTGCTTGAACATTTATGTAAAAGTCTTTATGAGTATTTCACTTTCTTCGGTGAATACCTACACATAGGATCACTGAGTGATATGGTAAATGATAGGCTAAATTTACAAAAAAATTCCAAAATATTTTCCATGATGGGATATCATTTAGCTTGTCTTCCAGTTGCCCCACACCCTTGCCAACATCAGTATTATTGGTCTTTTCATTTCAGTTTTCTAGCAGATGCATAATGATATCTCACTGTGGTTTGCATTTTCCTAATGACTAATGAAATTAAGCATTTTTATGTACTTATTTGCCATCTGTTTAAGTTCTTTGTTGAATTATGTTTTAATCTTTTGCCCATTATTTTTATTAGTTTCCTTTTCTTATTATTGTGTTTTGAGAGTTCTTTCCTTATTCTGGATAGACACGCTTTATCAATAACTTATTTGCAGATATTTTCTCCTACTTGGTTCTTGTTTTTTCATAATGCTCCTTGATGTATTTCTACCATTTATTGTCTGCTGATTATCTAGGATCTAAAAGTTAATAATTTTCACCAAATTTGTAAAATGTTTGATGCTTATTTCTTCAAAAATTTTTCCCCTCCATCTCTTTTTTCTCCTCCTCGATCTTCAGAGACACATAAGTGAAACTGCTTGATATTGCCTCATACCTTTCTGTGGATATATTTTTTCTTGTTAAGCTTTTTATTGTATTGTTTTTATCATATTATGTGCAAGTTTCCTCATCTTCTGCAGTATTGAATCTGTCATAAATCCTAACCAACATATTATTTATTTCAGATATTATAGGGGCTTTTTTGCAAATTCAATTAGGACCTTTTAAATTTTCTCTGTGTTTTCTTTTTTTTGTGCTCAACTTAAAACATTCTTGAATATATTTGTAAGATTTATAATAGATGCTTTAAGTCCTTGTCTGGTAATTCTGTTATCTCTACCCTTTCAGTGTCTGTTTCTACTTCAGGCTATGGGGATGTTTCTCACTTTTTCATGCTTTGTATTTGACTGGATGAACAATTTGTAAAATTTAAATTGAGTATTAGATTTTTCTTGTATTCATTTAAGAGTTTGAGCTTTGGTATACCTTTGGTATCTGCTACTGCTACTGCTGCTAAGTCACTTCAGTCGTGTCCGACTCTGTGCTACCCCATAGTCGGCAGCCCACCAGGCTCCCCTGTCCCTGGGATTCTCCAGGCAAGAACACTGGAGTGGGTTGCCATTTCCTTCTCCAATGCATGAAAGTGAAAAGTGAAAGGAAGTCGCTCAGTTGTGTCCGACTCTTGAGACCCCATGGACTGCAGGCTACCAGGCTCCTCCGTCCATGGGGTTTTCCAGGCAAGAGTACTGGAGTGGGGTGCCATTGCCTTCTCTGTATAGCACTCTAGTATAGTTCTAATACTTTGACCACCTGATGCAAAGAGCTGACTCATTGGAAAAGACCCTGATGCTGGGAAAGATTGAGGGCAGGAGGAGAAGGGAGTGACAGAAGATGAGATGTTTGGATGGCATCTCCAACTCAATGGACATGAAAGAAAGAAAGAAAGTCAAGTCGCTCAGTCGTGTCAGACTCTTTGCGACCCCAAGGACTGTAGCCCACCAGGCTCCTCCATCCATGGGATTCTCCAGGCAAGAGTACTGGAGTGGGTTACCATTTCCTTCTCCAGGGGATCTTCCCGACCCAGGGATTGAACCCGGGTCTCCCTCATTATAAGCAGAAGTTTTACCATCTGAGCCACCAGGGAAATCCTGGCCACCAGGGAAAGCCACCAATGGACATGAGTCTGATGCAATTCTGGGAGATGATGAAGGGTCTGGGAGATGATGAAGGACAGGGAAGTCTAGATCAGTCCATGGGATCGCAGAGAGTCAGATACGACTTAGCGACTAAACAACAATAGCACAAAGTGGATGAAGGACTTTAGGGCCTCATGATCTCACCTCCTAGTGTCCATGTCCTTGTATAATGTCCTTTGCTTGAATTCTTCTAATCAGTAGAGTGTCATGAAGATGAAGGTGATACTCCTGGTAAGGTGATGGAGTGTCACTTCTGCTACATTACCTGAGACTCCACCTTATGAGACTGGAGTCAGTAGCTTTCCTTGCAGGCTCAGTTAAAAAAAGGCCATGTTGGTTGGCCTCTATGGCACAAAACTATGGGTGGTGTCTTGGACCTGAGGGTGGCCTGCAGCTAAAAGCAAACAAAAAGGGAGGGCCTCCAGACTTAAAATCAAAAGTTAGTGGATTCTGCAAACAAACAACTGAGTGATCTTGGAAGCAGATGCTCCCCTCAAGGTTAGCCTTGAGAACATACTGCAGTCTGGTTGACATCTTGATTGCAACCTGATTTAAGCTGATACATTTGTGCTAGTTTTTATGCAACAGTGAAAAACCAATGGGCACCCAGGTAAGTCACTTTGTATCAGTTTAATCCTGGTTTCTGTTTAAACTTTTATAATCAGTCCAGAACAGCCAGCCTTTACTCCAGGTAGCATTTATCCTCTGTGAGGATGTGAGCCTCCTGGGGCCTCTACTGGATACACTGTATTAAAACGACCCTTCACTCTCACTGGTGGGAGCACAAATAATTCCCAGAGCTGTGCAAGTTCTAGGAATTGTGTGGCTTTCTGCTTTAACCTGGCTAGCTCCTCAGTCTCATGGAGTTTCACCTCACACCTGCACAGACAAAGGCTTGGGCAAACTCGACACAACGAGCTCTCTCCTTGTCTGGATGCTTTCCTTTGGGGAACTCTGACCTGCAGATTCTAGCATCTCCCGAGTAATTTTACCTGTCATTCCAGTTCAGCAAACGATAGAGCTGCATCTGGAAAACTGACTCCCAGAATGAAGCTGGGGCCATTCTCATTCATCCTGTGTCCTTACTTCTCTGAAATCTCACAATCGTGTGCTGTATGATGACTGATGTCTGTAAACACTTTTCATATATTTTCCTGATTTTTATTGGTATGTCTGTTTGTTTTGGGCAGGAGGGTGGGTCCTGGAACAGGTAATAATACTTCGTGGGCTGCAGTAGAAGTCCAAGCGAATGTCATGTTGTGGTCAGTCACCTCTGGAACCAAAACATCATGAGGCTGATGCCTTCATACTTGGAATACTGTGTGCATACAGAAAATGCTCAGTAAGTGTTTTGTTTTGCCATGCTGCATGGTATGTGGGATCTTAGTTCCCTGAACAGGAATCGAACCCCCACCCCCTGAATAAGAAGCATGGAGTCTTAACCACTGAATGGCCAAGGAAGTCCCTTAGTAAATGTTCTTTTTTGAATGAATGAATTCAGACACACTGTTCTTAGTGTCTGTGGAGTTTTCCCTTTTCAATTTATTTGATCATTTATGTGAGTTTGTTTTCTCTTGCTATTTCACTAGTGGTATTTCAGACAGCTATCTGTCAGTTTTTTCTTGTTCCTCTGAGTTAATTTCTAATGTATGTTTGTTCATTGATTAAACAATATACATGGAAAACCATGGATATACCAGGTGTCCTTTTAGCCACTGGTTAAGGAATGTGCCCCTCAGTCCTTCCTTTTCTCTGTCATTAGCCTAATCTATTTATTATCTTTTTTCTACCCTTTTTCTCCTTAAGTATTAGAGCATCATCTAAATTTTTAAAAAACATAGTGGTCATTAGTGTTTTTTCCTTGACTTTAAAGTAGATGAAGTCTGGTGCACTGGGATGACTCAGAGGGATGGTATCAGGAGGGAGGTGGGAGGGGGGGTTCAGGATGAGGAACATGTGTACACCCGTGGCAGATGCATGTTGATGTATGGCAAAACCAATACAATGTTGTAAAGTTAAAAATAAATAAATAAATAAAAAGTAGGTGTATAAGCTTAAAGTTACCTGTACCCTTTTACTTGGGGATGATCTTGATCCCTGCGTCTTGTACAATGTCACAAACATCCTTCCATAGTTCTTCAGGCATTCGGTCTCTCAGATCTAATCCCCTCAATCTCTTTCTCACTTCCATTGTATAATCATAACGGATTTGGTTTAGGTCATACCTGAATGGTCTAGTGGTTTTCCCTGCTTTCTTCAATTTCACTTTGAATTTTGCAATAAGGAGTTCATGATCTGAGTCACAGTCAGCTCCCAATCTTGTTTTTGCTGACTATGTAGAGCTTCTCCATCTTTGGCTGCAAAGAATATAATCAATCTGATTTCAGTATTGACCATCTAGTGATGTCCATGTGTAGAGTTCTCTCTTGTGTTGTTAGATGAGGGTGTTTGCTATGACCAGTGTGTTCTCTTAGCAAAACTCTTTTAGCCTTTGCCCTACGCATTCTGTACTCCAAGGCCAAATTTGCTGTTATTCCAGGTATTTCTTGACTTCATAATTTTTCATTCTAGTGTATTATAAATTTATTATAATGAAAAGGACATTTATTAACTATGCCAAAGCCTTTGACTGGCTGGATCACAACAAACTGTGGAAAATTCTTAAAGAAATGGGAATACCAGACCACCTGACCTGCTTCCTGAGAAATCTGTATTCAGGTCAGGAAGCAACAGTTAGAAGTGGACATGGAACAAAATACTGCTTCCAAATTGGGAAAGGAGTAAGTCAAGGCTGTCAAGGCGTATGTCAATATTGTCACCCTGCTTATTTAACTTTTATTCAGAGTACATCATGAGAAATGCTAGGCTGGATGAAGCGCAAGCTGGAATCAAGATTGCTGGGAGAAATATCAATAACCTCAGATATGCAGATGACACCACCCTTATGGCAGAAAGTGAAGAGGAACTAAAAAGCCTCTTGATGAAAGTGAAAGAGGAGAGTGAAAAGGTTGGATTAAAACTCAACATTTAGAAAACTAAGATCATAGCATCCGGTCCCATCACTTCATGGGAAATAGATGGGGAAACAGTGGAAACAGTGTCAGACTTTATTTTTGGGGGCTTGAAAATCACTGCAGATGGTGACTGCAGCCATGAAATTAAAAGACGCTTACTCCTTGGAAGGAAAGTTATGACCAACCTAGGAGAAGGCAATGGCAACCCACTCCAGTACTCTTGCCTGGAAAATCCCATGGACAGAGGAGCCTGGTAGGCTGCAGTCCGTGGGGTCGCTAAAGAGTCAGACACGGCTGAGTGACTTCACTTTCACTTTTTACTTTCATGCATTGGAGAAGGAAATGGCAACCCACTCCAGTGTTCTTGCCTGGAGAATCCCAGGGACGGGGAAGCCTGGTGGGCTGCCATCTATGGGGTCACACAGAGTCAGGCATGACTGAAGCGACTTAGCAGTAGTAGCAGCAGCATATAGCATATTGAAAAGCAGAGACATTACTTTGCCAACAAAGGTCTGTCTAGTCACAGCTATGGTTTTTCTTGTGGTTATGTATGGATGTGAGAGTTGGACTGTGAAGAAGGCTGAGTGCCAAAGAATTGATGCTTTTGAACTGTGGTGTTGGAGAAGACTCTTGAGAGTCCCTTGGACTGCAAGGAGATCTAACGAGTCCATTCTGAAGGAGATCAGCCCTGGGATTTCTTTGGAAGGAATGATGCTAAAGCTGAAACTCCAGTACTTTGGCCGCCTCATGGGAAGAGTTGACTCATTGGAAAAGACTCTGATGCTGGGAGGGATTGGGGGCAGGAGGAAAAGGGGACGACAGAGGATGAGATGGCTGGATGGCATCACTGACTCGATGGACGTGAGTCTCAGTGAACTCTGGGAGTTGGTGATGGACAGGGAGGCCTGGTGTGCTGCGATTCATGGGGTAGCAAAGAGTCGGACATGACTGAGCGACTGAACTGAACTGAACTGAACTGAAGTGGGAGTCAACAAATTCAGCTTTTTGGTTCCAACCAGTCTAGTGTCTACATGCTTATGGGCAGCATACAGTTACCTTTGGGGCTTCCCTTGTGGCTCAGAGGGTAAAGTGTCTGCCTGCAATGCAAGAAACCTGGGTTTGATCCCTGGGTCAGGAAGATCCCCTGGAGAAGGAAATGGCAACCCACACCAGTACTCTTACTGGAAAATCCCATGGACAGACAAGCCTGGTAGACTACAGTCCATGGGGTCGCAAAGAGTTGGACACGACTGAGCAACTTCATAGTTATCTTGTCTTACCTGGTGAAGGTTTCAGTATCTGAAAAACAGCTCAAAGATATTGCTATGTGTACCCTTTGAGGCTCTAGGATGAAGCAGACCTGGGTATGGCATAAGCCCTCTTGGAGGAGGTTGCCATTAACCCCACCATAGAGCCACAAAACATACACAGGACTGGGAAACAGACTCTTGGAGGACAAAGACAAAACCTTGTGCACACCAGGACCCAGAAGAAGGGAGCAGTGACAACAGAGACTGACTCAGACTTGCCCATGAGTGTCCAAGACTCTCTGGAAGAGGCGTGGGTCAGTGGTGGCCTGCTGCAGGTTTGGGGGTACTCAGTGCAGCAGTGCGTGCATGGGACCTTTTGAAGGAGGTTGCCATTATCCTCATTACTTCCACCATAGTTTGGCCTCAGGCCAAACAACAGGGAGGGAACACAGCCCATCAACAGAAAATTGGATTAAAGATTTACTGAGCATGGCCCTGCCCATCAGAACAAGACCCAGTTTCCCCCTCAGTCTCTTCCATCAGGAAGCTTATTAATCTTCTTAACCTTATCCATCAGAGGGCCAACAGATGAAAACCACAATCACAGAAAACTAACCAAACTGATCACATGGACCACAGCCTTGTCTATCTCAATGAAACTATGAGCCATGCCTTGTAGGGGCACCCAAGACAGATGGGACATGGTGGAGAGTTCTGACAAAATGTGGTCAACTGGAGAAGGGAATGGCAAATCAGGTCAGAATTCTTGCCTTGAGAACCCCATGAACAGTATGAAAAGGCAAAGAGATAGGACACTTAAAGACATACTACCCAGGTCAGTATGTGCCCACTATGCCACTGGAGATCAGTGGAGAAATAACTCCAGAGAGGATGAAAAGACAGCCAAAGCAAAAACAACATCCAGTTGCAGATGTGACTGATAATGGAAGTAAAGTCCAATGCTGTAAAGAGCAATATTGCTAGGGAACCTGGAATGTTAGGTCAATGAATCAAGGCAAATTGGAAGTGGTCAAACGGGAGATGGCAAGAGTAAACATAAACATTTTAGGAAGCAGCGAACTAAAATGGACTGGAATGGGTGAATTTAATTCAGATGACCATTATATCTACTACTATGGGCAAGAATTCCTTAGAAGAAATGGAGTAGCCATCATAGTCAACAAGAGTATGAAATGCAGTATTTGGATGCAATCTCAAAAATGACAGAATGATCTCTGTTCATTTGCAAGGCAAACCGTTCAGTATTACAGTAATCCAAGTTGATGCCCTAACCAGTAATGCTGAAGAAGCTGAAATTGAATAGTTCCATGAAGACCTACAAGACTTTCTAGAACTAACATCAAAAAAGATGTCCTTTTCATTATAGAGGACTGGAATGTAAAAGTAGGAAGTCAAGTGATACCTGGAGTAACAGTCAAATTTTGCCTTGGAGTACAAAACGAAGTAGGCCAAAAGCTAACAGAATTTTGCCAAGAGAACACACTGGTCATAGCAAACACTCTCAACCAATAACACAAGAGAGGATGCTACACATGGACATTACCAAATGGTCAATACCGAAATCAGGTTGATTATGTTCTTTGAAGCCAAAGATGGAGAAGCTCTATACAGTCAGCAAAACAAGACCAGGATCTGACTGTGGCTCAGATCATGAACTCCTTATTGCCAAATTCAGACTAAAATTGAAGACAGCAGGGAAAACCATTAGACCATTCAGGGATGACCTAAATCAAATCCTTTATGATTATACAGTGGAAGTGAGAAATACACTCAAGGGTTTAGAGCTGATAGAGTACCTGAATAACTATAGACAGAGATTCATGACATTTTATGGGAGGCAGGGATCAATACTATCCCCATGAAAAAGAAATGCAAAGAGGCAAAATGGTTGTCTGAGGAGGCCTTACAAATAGCTGTAAAAAGAAGAGAAGCGAAAGGCAAAGGAGAAAAGGAAAAATATACTGATTTGAATACTGAGTTCCAAAGAATAGCAAGGAGAAATAAGAAAGTCGTCCTAAGTGATCAGTGCAAAGAAATAGAGGAAAGTGATAGAATGGGAAAGAGTAGAGATCGCTACAAGAAAATTAGAGATACCAAGGGAACATTTCCTGCAAAGATGGGCACAATAAAGGACAGAAATGGTATGGACCCAACAGAAGCCAAAGCTATTAGGAAGAGGTGGCAAGAATACACAAAAGAACTATACAAAAAAGATCTTGATGACTCAGATAACCACGATGGTGTGATCACTCACCTAGAGCCAGACATCCTGGAATGTGAAGTCAAGTGGCCTTATGAAGCATCACCACAAAGTGAATGCTGCTGCTGCTAAGTCACTTCAGTCGTGTCCGACTCTGTGTGACCCCATAGACGGCAGCCCACCAGGCTCCCCCATCCCTGGGATTCTCCAGGCAAGAATACTGGAGTGGGTTGCCATTTCCTTCTCCAATGCATGAAAGCGAAAAGTGAAAGGGAAGTCGCTCAGTTGTGTCCAACCCTTAGCGACCCCATGGACTGCAGCCTACCAGGCTCCTCCATCCATGGGATTTTCCAGGCAAGAGTACTGGAGTGGGGTGCCATTGCCTTCTCCGACAAAGTGAATGGAGGTAATCAAATTCCAGTTGAGCTATTTCAAACCGTAAAATATGATGCTAGGAAAGTGCTGCATTTACTATGTCAGCAAATTTGGAAAACTCAGCAGTGGCCACAGGACTGGAAAAGGTCAGTTTTCACTCTAATCCCAAAGAAAGGCAATGGCAAAGAATGTTCAAACCACCTTACAGTTGCACTATCTCACATGCCAGCAAACTAATGCTCAAAATTCTCCAAGCCAGGCTTCAACAGGATGTGAACCATGAACTTCCAGTTGTTCAAGCTGGATTTAGAAAAGGCAGAGGAACCAGAGATCAAATTGCCAACATTCGCTGGACATTCAAAAAAGCACGAGAGTTACAGAAAAACGTCTACTTCTGTTTTATTGACTATGCTAAAGCCTTTGACTGTGTGGATCACAAGAAACTGTGGAAAATTCTTAAAGTGATGGGAATACCAGATCATCTGACCTGTCTCTCTGAGAAAAATGTATGCAGGTCAAGTAGCAACAGTTAGAACTGGACATGGAACAATAGACTGGTTCTGAATCAGGAAAGGAGTACTTCAGGGCTATATATTGTCACCCTGATTATTTAACTTATATGCAGAGTACATCATGAGAAATGCTGGACTGGAAGAAACACAAGCTGGAATCAAGATTGCCGGGAGAAATATCAATAACCTCAGATGACACCACTCTTATGACAGAAAGTGAAGAAGAACTAAAGAGCCTCTTGATGAAAGTGAAAGAAGAGAGTGAAAAAGTTGGCATAAAGCTCAATACTCAGAAAACTAAGATCATGGCATCCGGTCCCATCACTTCATGACAAACAGATGGGGAAACAGTGGAAACAGTGACAGGCTTTTCCTATTTGGAACCAGTCTTGTTCTATGTCCAGTTCTAACTGTTACTTCCTGACGTGCATGTAGGTTTCCCAAGAGGTAGGTCAGGTGGTCTGGTTTTTCCATCTCTTGAAGAATTTTCCACAGTTTATTGTGATCCACTCAGTCAGGCTTTGGCATAGTCAATAACGCAGAAATACATGTTTTTCTGGAGCTGTCTTCCTTTTTCCATGATCCAGCAGATGTTGCCAATTTGATCTCTGCCTTTTCTAAAACCAGCTTCAACATCTGGAAGTTCATGGTTCACATATTGCTGAAGCCTGGCTTGGAGAATTTTGAGCATTACTTTACTAGCATGTGAGATGAGTGCAATTGTGCGGTAGTTTGAGCATTCTTTGGCATTGCCTTTCTTTGGGATTGGAATGAAAACGGACCTTTTCTGGTCCTGAGTTTTCCAAATTTGCTGGCATATTGAATGCAGCAGTTTCACAGCATCATCTTCCAGGATTTGAAATAGCTCAACTGGAATTCCATCACCTTCACTAGCTTTGTTTATAGTGATGCTTTCTAAGGCCCACTTGACTTCATATTCCAGGATGTCTGGCTCTAGGTGAGTGATCACACCATCATGATTATCTGGGTCGTGAAGATCTTTTTTGTACAGATCTACTCAGTATTCTTGCCACCTCTTCTTAAGATCTTCTGCTTCTCTTAGGTCCATACCATTTCTGTCCTTTATTGAACCCATCTTTGCATGAAAGATTCCCTTGGTATCTCTAAATTTCTTGAAGAGACATCTAGTCTTTCCCATTCTGTTTTTTCCCTCTATTTCTTTACGTTGATCACCAATGAAGGCTTTCTTATTTCTCCTTGCTATTCTTTGGAACTCTGCATTCAGGTGTTTATATCTTTCCTTTTCTCCTTTGCTTTTCACTTCTCTTCTTTTCACAGATATTTGTAAGGCTTCCCTAGACAGCCATTTTGTTTTTTTGCATTTCTTTTCCATGGGGATTGTCTTGATCCCTGTCACCTGTACAATGTCATGAACCTCTGTCCATAGTTCATCAGGCACTCTATCTATCAAATCTAGTCCCTTAAATCTATTTCTCACTTTCAGTGTATAATCATAAGGGATTTGATTTAGGTCATACCTGAATGGTCTAGTGGTTTTCCCTGCTTTCTTCAATTTCAGCCTGAATTTGGCAATAAGGAGTTCATGATCTGAGCCACAGTCAGTTCCTGGTCTTGTTTTTGCTGACTGTATAGAGCTTCTCCATCTT
The DNA here is from genome assembly GCF_027580195.1 of Bos mutus. NCBI lineage: Eukaryota > Metazoa > Chordata > Mammalia > Artiodactyla > Bovidae > Bos > Bos mutus. Next base: position 33,503,668 of record NC_091633.1, read on the forward strand.
TGGCTGCAAAGAATATAATTAATCTGATTTCGGTGTTGACCATCTGGTGATGTCCATGTGTAGAGTCTTCTCTTTTGTTGTTGGAAGAGGGTGTTTGCTATGACCAGTGTGTTCTCTTTGCAAAACTCTATTAGCCTTTGCCCTGATTCATTCCGTATTCCAAGGCCAAATTTGCCTGGTACCCCAGGCGTTTCTTGATTTCCTACTTTTGTATTTCAGTCCCCTATAATGAAAAGGACATCTTTTTTGGGTGTTAGTTCTAAAAGGTCTTGTAGGTCTTCATAGAACCATTCAACTTCAGCTTCTTCAGCATTAGTTGTTGGGGCATAGACTTGAATTACTCTGATATTGAATCGTTTGCCTTGGAAACGAACAGAGATCATTTTGTTGTTTTTGAGACTGCATCCAAGTACTGCATTTCGTATTCTTTTGTTGACCATGATGGCTACTCCATTTCTTCTAAGGGATTCCTGCCCACAGTAGTAGATATAATGATCATCTGAATTAAATTCACACATTCCAGTCCATTTTAGTTTTCTGATTCCTAGAATGTTGACGTTCACTCTTGCCATCTCCTGTTTGACTACTTCCAATTTGCCTTGTTTCATGGACCTAACATTTCCAGGTTCTTATGCAATATTGCTCTTTACAGCATCGGACCTTGCTTCTATCACCAGCACATCCATAACTGGATGTTGTTTTTGCTTTGGCTCTGTCTTTTCATCATTTCTGGAGTTATTTCTCCACTGATCTCCAGTAACATATGGGCACCACTGACCTGGGGAGTTCCTCTTTCAGTATTCTATCATTTTGCCTTTTCATACTGTTCATGGGGTTCTTGGGGCAAGAATACAGAAGTGGTTTACCATTCCCTTCTCCAGTGGACTACATTCTGTCATACCTTTCCACCATGACCCGCCCATCTTGGGTGGCCCCACAGGGCTTGGCTTAGTTCCACTGAGTTAGACAAGGCTGTGGTCAATGTGATTAGATTGACTGCTGCTGCTGCTGCTAAGTCGCTTCAGTCGTGTCTGACTCTGTGGGACCCCATAGATGGCAGCCTACCAGGCCCTGCCGTCCCTCGGATTCTCCAGGCAAGAACACTGGAGTGGGTTTCCATTTCCTCCTCCAATGCATGAAAGTGAAAGTGAAAGTGAAGTCACTCAGTCGTGTCCGACTCTTAGCGACCCCACGGACTGCAGCCTACCAGGCTCCTCTATCTGTGGAATTTTCCAGGGAAGAGTACTGGAGTGGGGTGCCATTGACTTCTCCGTTAGATTGACTAGTTTTCTGTAATTATGGTTTGTGTGTCTGGCCTCTGATGCCTCTCGCAACACCTACTGTCTTACTTGGGTTTCTCTCCTTGGACGTGGGGTATCTCTTCAGGGCTGCTCCAGCAAAACGAAGCTGCTGCTCCTTACCTTGGATGAGGGTTATCTCCTCACAGCCACCCCTCCTGACCTTGAACGTGGGGTAGCTCCTCTCGGCCCTCCTGTGCCCGCGCAGCTGCTGCTCCTTGGAGGTGGGGTAGCTCCTCCTGGCCGCCACCCCTGACCTCCGGCATGGGGTGGCTTCTCTTGGCCATGCTTCTGCGTGGCCAACCTAGATAGCATATTAAAAAGCAGAGACCTTACTTTGCTGACAAAGGTCCATCTAGTCAAAGATATTGTTTTAACAGTAGTTACGTATGGATGTGAGAGTTGGACTATAAAGAAAGCTGAACTCTGAAGAATTGATCCTTTTGAACTGTGGTGTTGGAGAAGACGCTTGAGAGTCCCTTGGATAACAAGGGGATCCAACCAGTCTATCCTAAAGGAAATCATCCTGAATATTCATTGAAGGACTGATGCTGAAGCTGAAACTCTAATACTTTTCCCACCTGATGAGGAGAACTGACTCATTTGAAAAGACCCTGATGTTGGGAAAGGTTGAAGGTGGGAGCAGAAGAGGACAACAGAAAATGAGATGGTTGTATAGCACCACCGACTTGATTGACATGAGTTTGAGTAAACTCCAGGAGTTGGTGATAGACAAGGAAGCCTGGTGTGCTGCATTCCATAGGGTCACAAAGAGTCAGACATGACTGAGCAACTGAACTGAACTGAACTGAATTATTGGTACATAGTTTAAGGAAAATAATACCCTTGAGTAAGATGGGCTGTTTTGCTGTGTAATCATTAGGTCTGGGCTTAAAGAAAAACATGTTTTATGTGACAAGTTGAAGGAGTGTAGAGGAAAAAAAAAGGGTTGTCCTTTTCTTCTCTTAGAGAGCTCCAGACCCCTTTCTCTTCCTCAGGGACCCTGGACTTCTTATCAACCTACCTAAAAATTAACTCTTTCAGTTTCAAAATAAGATCAATATTATTTCATCTTCTTTCTTCTGATCAAGCATATATAAGGGAAGTTCAGGATAAACAACGACAGAGTACACAAACAGAGTTTTGAGGGTTAGACTCCTATTTCACAGGTCTCTTGGAGGGAAGGACTGAGCAAAGGAGCAAGTGTTTTTTTTTTTTTTTTTGCTCTTGGAGGTGTGACTCTTGTAAAATTTCATGACATTAAAGCAAACTTTGCCAACCTAGACAGAAAGCAAATATTTCCCTCCCTTCTGTCCACAGAACCATAGGCTGTGGTCTGACTTGCTGAAGAGTCTCATGGGAGGTTGGTTTTATTTGTGCACTGTAAGTTTTTGGTTTTGGGGGCTTGATTTTATTTATGCATTTTAGGACATGCATCTATCTTCTGTTTGGTACAGGTTATTATAGATGACCTGAAACACCATGAAAATCTATGGTGGAGTCAAAACATGTAAGTAACTAGTTACCTTTTCAGGTTTCAAGATGTTCATTGGCCTGTGGTTTATTTCTCCATGGTTAATTTTCTGAAGCATTTTGAAGGATCTGTTGTTGCTGTTATTACCTCCTTTTGAGAGAATTAGCTGTAGATATTGTTGGCTAGTGGATTTGGCCACAGTGAACCCTGATGCTGTTATAGCAGGCAGGTAGTGAGCATGAACAAAAAAATGTCTAGAGGAATGTGTGGCAGGAAACCACACCTCTTGTGAATGGCATGAGGTACATAGCAGACAAAGGAAAGTATGAACCTCCAGACTGACAGGAAACCACATATTTTGGGTGATAAGGGTCTGTGTAGCTAACAAAGAAAGATGGGGAAAGGCAGAATCTCCATTGTCCAAATGTAAACTTTTGCTCATTGCATTCTACTTAAGATGAGATTAGCCTTACAGATGGAGAAGGCAATGGTAACCCACTCCGGTATTCTTGCCTGGAAAATCCCACGGATGGAGGAGCCTGGTAGGCTACAGTCCATAGGGTCGCAAAGAGTCGGACACAACTGAGCGACTTCACTTTCACTTTTCACTTGCATGCATTGGAGAAGAAAATGGCAACCCACTCCAGTATTCTTGCCTGGGGAATCCCAGGGACAGGGGAGCCTGGCGGGCTGCCATCTATGGGGTCGCACAGAGTCGGATATGACTGATGTGACTTAGCAGCAGCAGCAGCAGCCATACAGATAAGAAGTACTCATCATGCACCTATGCCATGACACCTCTGATCTAAGCTAAGTAAGGACAAAAATCCCTCCTCCCCTCAGGAAAACAGAGCTAGGATGGAAATTGGGGAAGTTGACCTTAAACTCCTTCCCCAATGAATATTTCACCCCTTCATTCATAACTGGCTTGACAAAGGGTCCTGTATCCTCAGCTCCTCATGTGTCTGCCCAATCTCCCTCTGAGGGTGGATCCTTGCTTAAATAAACGTTCACTTTCTTAACCTCTCTGCTTCATCTCTGAATTCTTTCACAACTAAGAAAGAACCTCAAATTCACTGGCAAAAATGCCATCCTCCCTGGGTTCTGGTTCCTTTGGTCTGCTTGTGAATAGAATTATTACCAAACTAATCTCTTTAGAAGAACTAAAGAGCCTCTTGATAAAAGTGAAAGAGGAGAGTGAAAAAGTTGGCTTAAAGCTCAACATTCAGAAAACTAAGATCATGGCATCTGGTCCCATCACTTCATGGCAAATAGATGGGGAAACAGTGGAAACAATGGCAGACTTTATTTTTGGGGGCTCCAAAATCACTGCAGATGGTGACCATAGCCATGAAATTAAAAGAAACTTACTCATTGGAAGAAAAGCTATGACCAACCTTGACAGCATATTAAAACCCAGAGACATTACTTTACCAACAAAGGTCCATCTAGTCAAGGCTATGGTTTTTTCAGTAGTCATATATGGATATTAGAGTTGGACTACAAATAAAGCTGAGCACTGAAGAATTAATAATGCTTTTGAACTGTGGTGTTGGAGAAGACTCTTGAGAGTCCCTTAGATAGAAAGGAGAGCCAACTGGTCCATCCTAAAGGAGATCAGTCCTGAGTGTTCATTGGGAGGACTGATGTTGAAGATTAAACTCCAATACTTTGGCCACCTGATGTGAAGAACTGACTCCTTGGAAAAGACCCTGATGTTGGGAAAGATTGAAGGCCAGAGGAGAAGGGGACTGCAGAGGATGAAATGGCTGGATGGCATCACTGACTCAATGAACATGAGTTTGAGTAATCTTTGGGAGTTGGTGATGGACAGGGGGGCCTGGCATGCTGCAGTCCATGGGGTCACAAAGAGTCGGAAATGACTGAACTACTGAACTGAACTGAACTGAACTGAATCTTGGGTCTGCTCATCTGATACACAGCAAAGCCAATTTACTGACACTGGGTTGTGGCGAAGGGGAGTGAAAATACAGTGTTTATTGTAGGCACCAAGCAAGGAGAACAGGTAACTTACATCCAAAAAGACTCAAACTCCCTGACACATTTCAGAGAAGGGCTTTTAAAAACCATCTTTAGACAGTTTGAGGAAGGGGGTCTTGGGGTGTAATCAGCATGTGCATAATTCTCTGACTGTGAGGTCACAGTGTGATGGTTCCAACCTGTCCAGGGTCTACATGCTGGTGGGCAGCATGCAGTTAACTTCCTCTACGTGGTGGAGGCTTCAGTATCTGCAAAACAGCTCAAGGTTATGGCTCCGGATGTTACCTATAGTCCTTGAGGAGGAGCTCAAGATCCTTGGCTTTGTTTTATGACTAAACTGTTATGATTTGTCTTGCTTGACTGTTTCCTTTGTTTCTGCATTTTCTCACTTCTCTGATCAAACTTACTCTTTAGAATTCAGGGAAGGTCTAGGAGGCTAAAACTTTTCTACAAACAAGAGGTGGGGGACATGTGGGTGTCTGTCCTTGGGAAAGCCCTGCAGGATCCTGCTCAGTTTCATAATGAGATACCACACTTGCTTTCTATCCCTAAGGGAAATAAGAAAGGATACACTTTTTTTTTTCCCCTTTTGCTTTGAGGAAGATTAAAAAAAAAACAAAAAACCTGTCTTATTGTGTGACCAAAGACAAAATTTGGAAGAGACAGTAATAGGCCAAAATCAGGATTCTAAGCAAGTAGATAGAAATGTTTCTAATCTTTTGTTTCTAAATGCTTGCATCATAAATTTTGTTGCTCTTCCTTGGATGGTGTTCAAAAGTAAAAACTACTCTTATTTTAAATATATGAAGATTTATGATGATTCAGGTGATTTCTGAAGTGGCCTCTCACCTATGTGAATATTTATAAGAATAAAAAATGAAAGCAAATTATGTTTGCTATAGATTCAAAAGTTATCCAAGGAGCAAAACATCACAGCCATCCATGCAGGCAGTAGCATGCTCTTCTGAAGGAAATCAAATATTACAGTTTATTTATTGTAGGCACAGTTTACTGTGGTCTTGGAAATCAGCCAAGATTTTATAACTTATGACCAATTTTTCATAAGTTATAAAAGAGTAATAACCTTCCATATGCTAGTGGAGACTTTTGTTTTGAGAAAGAAAATAAAAATAATAATTGAATAAAAGTAATTTTTTAGCTTTCAGATGAGATTTTAGGTAGTAAAACAGTTTTTTATATATAATAGTAATGCTATTTTTTGCATGAAAAAGTGAGAAAAACAAGTCTGTATATTGTCTCAAAGGAAAGTGTACAAGATTATGGCTATAATAAAATATTGTTATCTAACTTTGAAATTTTTCTGCTTTTACGTGTGCTTACTCTCTCAGCTTTCTCTGAAATGTGACAACATTTTCTCATATTTCCTGCTTTTATCACAGTGTTATGAAATTTAGTGTCTTGACAATTTAAGTAATGAATTCATAAATAACTTTTTTCAACCATGTGATTAGTTGTAAAAATTTAGACTGCATACATTAATTTTATACCTGGTACATTTGAAATTATTTTCTTTTTGGTGTATCTGATTTTCAAGATTGACCTTCCAAACTTCCAAAAATAATTTTTTTAAAGTTTGCTATAAGGTGAAAAACCAGTTATAGAGATCTGTGAAAGGCAAATCATATTACAGATGTGAAAGTGTACTTATCAAACTTGTTCATCAGGGGTGAACAGCACAGTGACCAACTAATCCTAGTTTTCCCAGGATTTTGCTGACTGTAGTATTATAAATCTTGAATCCCAGAAAGCCAGTCCTCAATCCATGTAGTCAATATATAAAGTTTCAGTGGACCAGCCTATATGTTATCACAGTTTGTTTATATCTATAAATAAGTCTGTGTCTGTATCCACATGCTAGATACATGATATATGTATGCATAGTGAGTCTGTCAGGGAGGAGAAAACTTCCCATCTTCCCTTTGTGGTTCAAAGTTTGGCATTGTTCATCTTTATAATTGAGCAATTTGTGTTTGATAAGTATTTTTTAACAAATCGATAGATACCTACTTGGTTAGTTTTTAGTTTTCTCTTCCTCTCTTTCTTCCTCTCTTCCTTTCCTCCTTTCTTATGCACATATTTATTATCTATTTATATAGATTACCTACCAAAGCAACTAGATGCAGCTGGGACCCAATCAAAGAAAGAATCTTGTCCATGGGGAGGGGGAAATTTCACATGAAATCAGATCTTCAGCATCATGAAGACAAGGCCAAACCAACCCAGTGTCACAAAGCTCAACTGGTCATATAAATGAGAAAAACAAGTCTTGTTTCACTCACTCAAACGTCATATAACAGCTGGGAGCAGTGAGAGCCCTAGCAAAGTGTAGTGCCCACACCCTGCTGAAAAGGGCACTTTCTGTGCCACTTCAGCTGCTTGTTGCTATGCAAGAATGCTAGACCAGGGTTACCAGCTCCTAAGATTTTTATGAAATCCAAATTTTAATGAGAAACATTCTCATTTTTAAATATCAAGAACTGATCAAAATACTTTAAAATACTGCTAAACATTTCTGCAGCTGGATTTAGCTCACAAGCTGCCAAGCTGCAGCCTCTTTAATTCTAGAAACTTGTCATTTTCCATCACAGTGAGTTTGTGTGGACAAAAGCCTCCAAACTTTCCAATTTGTTGGCTAGCACAACCAACAAACTCCCTAGAGTATAATGACTGTCCACCTCAGACATGGTGGTTACTTGATTTTGTGCCCACAAGGATGGAGAGATCTCATATACATTCTTCTAGTCAACACTTATCCAGCAGCCAGGGCTTCCCTGGTGGTTCAGTTGGTAAAGAATCTGTCTGCAATGTTGGAGACCTGGGTTCGATCCCTGGGTTGGGAAGATCCTATGGAGGAGGGCATGGCAACCCACTCCAGTATTCTTGCCTGGAGAATCCCCTTGGACAGAAGTGCCTGACAGGCTATAGTCCATGGGGTCACAAAGAGTTGGACTCAACTGAGTGACTAAGAACATGCTTTGTTTTATTTTATTACTAAAAAATCACACACTATTTATATGACACATTGATGATATACATTTGGGAAGAAGTATCATCTCTTGTGTTAGATTCATTTTCCTTTTGAAAATTGATATTCTTAAATTATTCATAACAAATTTTAAAACTCTTTAAAAATTTTTTCTATTGAAGTATACTTAATGTATGAAAAGTGCATGTGTTAGTCACTCAGTCATTTCTGACTCTGAGAACACATGAACTGTAGCTTTCCAGGCTCCTCTGTCCATGGAATTCTCCAGGCAAGAATGCTAGAGTGGGTAGCTATTCCCTTCTCCAGGGAATCTCCTCAACCCAGGGATTGAACTCGGGCCTTCTGCATTGCAGGCAGATTCTTTACCACCTGAGCCACCAGAGAAGCCCATAATTAATGTATTCTGCTGCTGCTAAGTCACTTCAGTCGTGTCCGACTCTGTGCTACCCCATAGTCGGCATCCCACCAGGCTCCCCTGTCCCTGGGATTCTCCAGGCAAGAACACTGGAGTGGGTTGCCATTTCCTTCTCCAATGCATGAAAGTGAAAAGTGAAAGTGAAGTCGCTCAGTCGTGTCCGACTCTAGCGACTCCATGGACTTGCAGCCTACCAGGCTCCTCCTTCTTCCTCTGGTAACCACTAATTTGTTCTCTATATCTGTGAGTCTGTTTCTTTTTGGTATATTCACTAGTTTGTTGCATTTTTTTAGATTTCACATCACATATAAGTAATGTTATTAAGTATTTGTCATTTTCTATTTGACTTATTTAACACAGGTCTCACTGGTGGCTCACTGGTAAAGAATCTGCCTGCCAAGCAGGAGACCAGGGTTCAATCCCTGGGTCAGGAAGACCCCCTGGAGAAGGAAATAGCAAGCATCTCCAGCATTCTTGCTTGGAAAATCCCATTGACAGAGGAACCTGGCAGGTTACAATTCGTGGGGTTGCAAAGAATTTGACAGGACTTAGTGACTAAGCAGCAGCAGCAGCAGCAGCAGTTTGACTTATTTAACTTAGCTGAAGAGTTGACTCATTGGGAAAGACTCTGATGCTGGGAGGGATTGGGGGCAGGAGGAGAAGGGGACAACAGAGGATGAGATGGCTGGATGGCATCACTGACTCAATGGACGTGAGTCTGAGTGAACTCCGGGAGTTGGTGATGGACAGGGAGGCCTGGCGTGCTGCGATTCATGGGGTCACAAAGAGTCGGACACGACTGAGCGACTGATCTGATCTGATCTGATCTGAATGTCTTCCAAATTTTTTGAGGACATTAGACTGCAAATGGCAAAAATTCATTCTTTTTATGGCTGAGTAGTTTTGTAGTGTGTGTATATGTCACATCTGATTTATCTATTCATTGTTTTTAAAATTTTTTAATTGAAGGGTAATAGCTTTACAGAATTTTGTTGTTTTCTGTCAAACCTCAACAACATGAATCAGCCACAGGTATACATATATCCCCACCTTTTTGAACGTCCCTCCAATTTGCCTCCCCATCCCACCCCTCTAGGTGGAGAGAGTCCCAGTTTGAGTTTCCTGAGCCATACAGCAAATTGGCTATCTACTTTATATATGGTAATGTAAGTTTCCATGTTACTCTTTCCCTACATCTCACCCTCTCCTCCACTCTCCCCATGTCATAAGTCTGTTCTCTATATCTGTTTCTCCACTGCTGCCTTGTAAATAAATTCTCCAGTACCATTTTTTTAGATTTTGTATATATGCATTAAAATATGATATTTATCTTTCTCTTTCTGACTTACTTCACTCTGTATAATAGGTTCTAGGTTCATCCACTTCATTAGAACTGACTCAAATGCATTCCTTTTTATGGCTGAGTACTATTCCATTGCGTACCACAACTTCTTTATTCATTCATCTGTCTATGGACATCTAGGTTGCTTCCATGTCTAGCTATTGTAAATAGTGCTGCAATGAAAAATGGGATACACATGTCTTTCTCAATTTTGGTTTCCTCAGGGTATTTGCCTAGGAGTGGGATTGCTCGGTCATATGGTAGTTTTATTCCTAGTTTTAAAGGAATCTCCATACCATCTTCCATAGTGGCTGTATCATTTTACATTCCCACCAATAGTATAAGAGTGTTTCCTTTTTTAAACACCCTCTCTAGCATTTAGTGTTTGTAGACTTTTTGATGATGGCGATTCAGACTGGTGTGAGGTGATATCTCATTGTAGTTTTGATTTGCATTTCATCTGTTGATGTGTTGATCACTGAGGAAGGCTTTCTTATCTCTCCTTGCTATTCTTTGGAACTCTGCCTTCAAATGGGTAAATCTTTCCTTTTCTCCTTTGCCTTTTGCTTCTCTTCTTTTCACAGCTATTTGTAAGGCCTCCTCAGACAACCATTTTGCCTTTTTGCATTTCTTTTTCTTGGGGATGGTATTGATCCCTGCCTCCTGTACAATGTCACGAACCTCTGTCCATAGTTCATCAGGCACTCTATCAGATCTAATCCCTTGAGTCTATTTCTCACTTCCACTATATAATCATAAGGGATTTTATTTAGGTCATACCTGAATGGTCTAGTGGTTTTCCCTGATTTCTTCAATTTCAGTCTGAATTTAGCAATAAGGAGTTCATGATCTGAGCCAGAGTCAGCTCCCAGTCTTGTTTTTACTGATTGTATAGAGCTTCTCCATCTTTGGCTGCAAAAATATAATCAATCTGATTTTGGTATTGACCATCTGGTGATGTCCATGTGTAGAGTCTTCTCTTTTGTTGTTGGAAGAGGATGTTTGCTAAGACCAGTGCATTCTCTTGGCAAAACTCTGTTAGCCTTTGCCCTGCTTCATTTTATACTCCAAGGTGGAATTTGCCTGTTACTCTAGGTATCTCTTGAAATTCCAGTCCCCTATAATGAAAAGGACATCTTTTTTTGGGTGTTAGTTCTAGAAATTCTTATAGTGTCTTCATAGAACCATTCAACTTCATCTTCTTCAACATTACTGGTCAGGGCATTGACTTGGATTACTGTAATATTGAACAGTTTGCCTTGCAAATGAACAGAGATCATTCTGTCATTTTTGAGATTACATCCAAGTACTGCATTTTGTACTCTTTTGTTGACTATGATGGCTACTCCATTTCTTCTAAGGGTTTCCTGCCGACAGTAGTAGATATAATGGTCATCTGAGTTAAATTCACCCATTCCAGTCCACTTTGGTTTGCTGATTCCTAAAATGTCTAGGTTCACTTTTGCCATCACCTGTATGACCACTTCGAATTTGCCATGATTCATGGACCTAATGTTCCAGGTTCCTATGCAGTATTGCTCTTTGCACCATTGGATTTTGCTTCTATCACCAGTCACATCCACAACTGAGTTTTTTTTTTTTTTTTTTTTGCTTTGGCTCTGTCTCTTCATTTTTCTGGAGTTATTTCTCCATTGATCTCCAATAGCATGCTGGGCACCTACCAACCTGGGAAGTTCATCTTTCAATGTCCTATCTTTTTGCTTTCCTCAGTGATCAATGCAAAGAAATAGAGGAAAATAGTAAAATGGGAAAGACTAGAGATCTCTTCAAGAAAATTAGAGATACCAAGGGAACATTTCCTGCAAAGATGTGTTCAATAAAGGTCAGAAATGGTATGGACCTAATAGAAGCAAAAATATTAAGAAGACGTGGCAAGCATACACAGAAGAACGATACAAAAAGCATTTTCATGACCCAGATAATCACGATGATGTGCTCACTCACCTAGAGCCAGACATCCTGGAATGTGAAGTCAAATGGGCCTTAGGAAGTACCACTACAAACAAATCTAATGGAGGTAATCAAATTCCAGTTGAGCTATTTCAAATCCTAAAAGATGATGCTGTGAAAGTGCTGCACTCACTATGTCACCAAATTTGGAAAACTCAGAAGTGGCCACAGGACTGAAAAAGGTCAGTTTCATTCCAATCCCAAAGAAAGACAATGCCAAAGAATGTTCAAACTACTTCACAATTGCACTCAAAGGATAGCAAACTAATGGTCAAAATCCTCCAAGCCAGGCTTCAACAGGATGTGAACTGTGAACTTCCAGATGTTCAAGCTGGATTTAGAAAAGGCCAATTGCCAACATCTGTTCAATCATTGAAAAAGTACCAGAGTTCCAGAAAAACATATACTTCTGCTTTACTGATTATGCCAAAGCCTTTGACTGTGTGGATCACAACAAACTGGAAAATCCTTAAAGTGATGGGAATACCAGATCACCTGACCTGCCTCTCTGAGAAATCTGTATGCAGGTCAAGAAGAAACAGTTAGAAATGGACATGGAACAACAGACTGGTTCCAAATGAAATTAAAAGATGCTTACTCCTTGGAAGGAAAGTTATGACCAACCTAGATAGCATATTCAAAAGCAGAGACATTACTTTGCCAACAAAGGTTCATCTGGTCAAGGCTATGGTTTTTCCAGTGGTCATGTATGGATGTGAGAGTTGGACTGTGAAGAAGGCTGAGCACCGAAGAATTGATGCTTTTGAACTGTGGTGTTGGATAAGACTCTTGAGAGTCCCTTGGACTGCAAGGAAATCCAACCAGTCCATTCTGAAGGAGATCAGCCCTGGGATTTCTTTGGAAGGAATGATGGTAAAGCTGAAACTCCAGTACTTTGGCCACCTCATGCAAAGAGTTGACTCATTGGAAGAGACTCTGATGCTGGGAGGGATTGGGGGCAGGAGGAGAAGGGGACGACAGAGGATGAGATGGCTGGATGGCATCACTGACTCGATGGACGTGAGTCTGAGTGAACTTCGGGAGTTGGTGATGGACAGGGAGGCCTGGCGTGCTGCGATTCTTGGGGTCACAAAGAGTCGGACACGACTGAGCGACTGATCTTATCTGATCTGATGTCAAGGCTGTATATTGTCACCCTGCTTATTTAACTCATATGCAGAGTACATCATGAGAAATGCTGGGCTGGCTGAAGCACAAGCTGGAATCAAGATTGCTGGGAAAAATATCAGTAACCTCAGATATGCAGATGACAGCACCCTTATGGCAGAAAGTGAAGAAGAACTAAAGAGTCTCTTGAAAGTGAAAAAGGAGAGTGAAAAAGTTGGCTTAGAACTCAACATTCAGAAAATTAAGATCATGGCATCTGGTCCCATCACTTCTTGACAAATAGATAGGGAAACAATGGAAACAGTGACAGATTTTAATTTTTTGATCTCCAAAATCCCTGCAGATGGTGACTGCAGCCATGAAATTAATAGATGCTTGCTCCTTGGACCAAGACCAACCTAGATAGCATATTAAAAAGCCTAGACATTACTTTTCACACAAAGTTCCGTCTATTCAAAGCTATGGTTTTTCCAGTAGTCATGTATGGATGTAAGAGTTCTATAAAGAAAGCTGACTGCTGAAGAATTGATGCTTTTGAACTGTTTTGTTGGAGAAGACTCTTGAGAGCCTCTTGGACTGAAAGGAGATCCTACTATTCCATCCTAAAGGAAATCAGTCCTGAAAATTTATTGGAAGCACTGATGCCTATGCTGAAACTCCAAAACTTTGGCCACCTGATGCGAAGAACTGAGTCATTTGGGACCCTGATGCTGGAAAGGATTGAAGGTGGGAGGAGAAGGGGACGACAGAGAATGAGATGGTTGGATGACATCACCTACTCAATGGACATGAGCAAGTTCTGGGAGTTGGTGATCCACAGGGAGGCCTGCGTCCTGCAGTAGTCCATGGGGTCACAAAGAGTCAGACATGACTGAGGAACTGAACTGAACTGTTGGTGTTCACTTAGATTGCTTCCATATCTTGTAAATTATAAATTGCTGCTATGACCATTGGGGTGAATGTATATGTTTTGAATTAGCGTTTTTTTTTTTTTTTTTTGCTAGATACATGACCAAGAGTGGAATTGCTGGGTCTAATGATAATTTTTAGTTCTTTGAGAATCCTACATGCTCTTTTCCACAGTGGCTATTCCAATTTACATTCCCACAATTGCTAAGGCAATCTAGATATTCTATGCAGTCCTTATGAAAATACCAATGACAGTTTAACAAAACTGGAAGAAGTAATTTAACAATTCTTATGGAAACAAAAGATCTTTAACAGACAAAATAATCTTGAGAAAGAAGAACAGAACTGGAGGAATTTGTTCCCTGATTTCAAACTATATTACAGAAATACAATCATTAAATACTGTTGTTTTGGCACAAAAATAGACACATAGATCATTGGAACAAAATAGAGAGTCCCCCAAAAAACAAACAAACATACACCTCCAGTCAATTAATCTTTGACAAATTAAACAGGCAAGAACATACAATGGAGAAAACACTCTCTTTAATAAGTGGTGCCAGAAAAAACTGGATAACTATGAATGAGTGAAATGTAAAAATGTAAAAAATGTCAAAAAATGAAAATGAAATTAGACTATTCTCTAGCACCATATGGAGAAGGAAATGGCAACCCATCTGGTACTCTTGCCTGGAAAATCCCTTGGAGCGAGGAGCGTGGTAGGCTACAGTCCATGGGGTCATAAAGAGTTGGATGTGACTCAACAACTTCACTTTCATTTTCACTTTTTCTATCACCATGTACAAAACTAAACTCAAAATGATTTAAAGATGTAAATGTAAGACTGGATACCATAAAATTTCTAAAGGAAAACATGACCAGAACACACTTTGATATAAATTGTAGCAACACGTTTTTGATCCATCTCTTGCTGCTGCTACTGCTAAGTCGCTTCAGTCGTGTCCGACTCTGTGCGACTCCATAGACGGCAGCCCACCAGGCTCCGCCGTCCCTGGGATTCTTTAGGCAAGATCACTGGAGTGGGTTGCCATTTCCTTCTCCAATGCATGAAACTGAAAAGTGAAAGTGAAGTCGCTCAGTCGTGTCCGACCCTCAGCGACACCATGGACTGCAGCCCACCAGGCTCCTCCGTCCATGGGGTTTTCCAGGCAAGAGTACTGGAGTGGGGTGCCATCGCCTTCTCCGATCCATCTCCTAAAGGAAAGGAAATAAAAATGAGCAAATGGAATCTAATTAAACTTAAAAAAGCTTTTTCACAACAAAGGAAACCATCAAAAAATGAAAAGATAACCTATTGAACAAGGAAAAATATTGGCCAGTGATATGACTGATAAAGAGTTAATATCCAACATATATAAACAATTCATACAACTTAACATAAAAAAAGTGTTGAATTTTTATGTAAATTTTTAAAGCATTGAAGCCTTTAAAATACTGAGAAAATTGTTCCAGGTTGTTCCACTTTAACTAAATGTCTGTGCATATAAAAAACAAAATGGACATCTCTCATATATGGGAGATACTTCTTACCAATCATTACATGATTAAGGCATAGTCAACTTCAGTTTATGATCATGTCATATACAACAGTAACATCCTCAGACTTCACCATTCTGTTATCGATTATTTCATATTACCATTTATACTTACATTTCACTCACTTGTAGATGTCACTAAATACCTGTAGCATCCAAGTTTTCTCATCAGAATCTCCCAGACCTGCCTGTACAAGAGTTCCTTGGGTCTCTCAGGTGTGTCCCAGATTTTTTCATCTCTAGGCTGTAGAGGCTACTATGGGATGTAACCTGCTTTTCTTGCCTGTCCTCTTTGAAAACAATGCTTTTTCTGCTGATCCCTTTACTACTTATAGAGCTATATTTTGCTGTAAAATGGTCTATCTTATTCATCACTTTATACATGTGCTTGGAATAGTATTTAGCACATAGCTTATTTGGAAACTATGTATGCATTATAGAAATATTCACACCTATTTACTGAGTGTCTGATATGTATCAACACAGTGTTAGTAACCAATGGAACAAGGACTGACAGAAGAAGCACTGGTCCTTCCCACATGGAGGGAAGTTGCTGTTCACTATAGAGTATACTGACCAGTGGCCAGGCAACTATAGATGCACTGCAGGATGTGAAATCCATGAGAGGGGAGTGCAGGGGGCTGACATGCCAAGAAGGGGCACTCAGCTGCTCAATGCAGGATACACCTGGACTGATTTGCTCTACAGAGAGCAGGTTGTCTGGGTTAGATGTGTTTGGCTGGGAATAAGCAGAAAATATGTTTGCTTCTCTGGGCTCAGGAAAGCTTTTTCCTAGCATGATTCACTCTTTAAAAGAAAATTGAGTATCTCCACAAATTCTAGGTCATTTCTGGTTTTGAGGTATAAACACATGCACATTTTAAAGCAGAAAATTAGTTCTTTAATGCATTTCAGTTTCTAATTTACCATAAGAAAATTTCAGAGGAGAATCTAAATTTATCTTTTTAGTCCTTTACAAATATAACATACTAAGCATAATGTCTGAAAACTATGATGAAAACCTAAGACTAATTCACTTTTTTTTTTTCAGAACAAGGGAAGAGAAAGAGCATCTCACAATTCTTTGTAAGACCTACATTTCAGTGCTTCCCTCTGCCCCCCGCACCGCCTGCCCCCCCCCGCCCCCGCACCCTGCTTGTTAAATCATTACTGGCAGGTGTGCAAAATGATGTTGGTAGGGTTTCTTTTATTTCTGGCAAAGCATTTAGTATACAATTTTATTTTTATGAAGTAAATTTCAATGGGACCACTGTACTCTTTGGAACTCATTTAATATCACATAATGGTAGGCCAGGATAAGAAACTCTTTTAAATGAACTTTTTCCCCCCTGTTCTGTATCATTCATATGCTAATATTCTGCCAAGATTCAGTGTATGTCCTGGAGCTTTAGAAAGTATTTTATCTACAGATGCTTCATTCATCCTCATCAAAATACAGTTAAATAAGAAAAATCTGGCTCACTTTCTAGTCATTTTCTGGTTAACATATTGTAACATTTTTACAAGTATGGTATAGTTATTGTAAAATGTTTTATTAATTATCTGAGTGTGTATATGAAGGACATTGGCTATATTTGATTTAAAGGAAGAGAAATGTATAGCATCTAATCATTAAACAACATTCCCCCAGGTTTTGGTAGTAAGTTTATCAGAGAAAAATAGGATCAAAATTTTAACTACTATTAAAAATAGTGCAGGGCTTTAAAAAAAAACACAATAATATTATAATCAGATTATGTGATTTCATGGATGCTTTTAAATATATATACTTTTTTTTTTGCTAATGTAAGCATTTGTTATTAAGCATGTTATCCTCTTTGGATAAAAGAAAATGCATGAAATCTGTAACTTTTCTTCAACTGGAGTGTTTTCCTGATGATTCCTAATGATATTATCATGTTACCTGTGGGAAATGGTGGTATTTATATAGAACAGCGGGTTTCCCTGGTGGCTCAGTGGTAAAGAATCTGCCTGGAATGCAGGAGAAGCAGGAGATGCAGGTTCAGCCTCTGGGTTGGGAAGATCCCCTGGAGGGGGGCATGATAACCCACTCCACTATTGTTGCTTGGAGAACCCCATGGACAGAGGGCCCTGATGGGCTACAGTCCATGGGGTTGCGAAGAGTCGAACATGACTGAGTGTACAACACAGCAGCATGGTATAGAACAATAGGGTCAATAATGAGTCTTGATGGCCATGAGATGACCACCTGGGGGAATTGACTGACCCTGGGCCTTGCCCAGCTGTCCTGGGCTGAGAGTAGTATCTTAAGCACATCCAGGTACCACTCACAACATATCAGTTGAGAAGCTCTGTAATTATGTGCACAGGGCAGCCTTGGCAAATCATGTCATATTACTATAAATGCAGACATCAGTTTTTTTTTCTCTTCTTTCTTTTTCCCTTTTCTTTTTCCCACCTCTTTATCTTTTAAAATGATATCCATGAGAATTTTTTCCCAAATATAACAAAAAAAGTTATTCTAAAATATTCAGATAATAAAAAAAATAGTCAAATAAAATTACTCATAATTCTAATACCTCCAAAATAACTGTGGTTAGATGGTGTACATAAATTTTGACTACAAGTCATATAAAATTTTGTGTGCTTCTTTTTTTTTAACCTGATGTTCTATTTACATTTCCCTACATATTTAATTAAAACTGATTTTTTTACTAGTTGCAAGATATTCCATTCAATGAATGTTCTGTAGTTAATTTTATAATTTATTTTGTTAGTGAGATAATTCTCATTTTTTTCAAGTATTTTTTAATGTGTTGATATATTCTTAAAATGTAATAAGGATAAATATCTAAAAGTAGAATTAAGCATTCTATTTTAGTTGAATTAACTACTGATATAAACTCCAAGATATTGGTTCTTGATTGGATGTGCTTTTTGGTCTCATAGAGGTCAATGAGAACCTACTGTATAGCACAGGGAACTCTACTCAGTGCTCTGTGGTGACCTAAATGGGAAGGAAATCCAAAATCAGGATATATGAATATGTTTAGCTGACTCACCCTGCCGTAGAGCAGAAACTAACACACCATTGTAGAGCAAATATGTGTCAGTTCAGTTCAGTCGCTCAGTCATGTCCGACTCTTTTCGACCCCATGAATTGCAGCATGCCAGGCCTCCCTGTCCATCACCAACTCCCGGAGTTCACTGAAACTCACGTCCATTGAGTCGGTGATGCCATCCAGCCATCCCATCCTCTGTCGTCCCCTTCTCCTCCTGCCCCCAATCCCTCCCAGCATCAGTCTTTTCCAATGAGTCAACTCTTCGCATGAGGTGGCCAAAGTACTGGAGTTTCAGCTTTAGCATCATTCCTTCCAAAGAACACCCAGGGCTGATCTCCTTTAGAATGGACTGGTTGGATCTCCTTGCAGTCCAAGGGACTCTCAAGAGTCTTCTCCAACAACACCACAGTTCAAAAGCATCAATTCTTCAGTGCTCAGCTTTCTTCACATCCATACATGACCACTGGAAAAACCATAGCCTTGCCTAGATGGACCTTTGTTGGCCAAGTAATGTCTCTGCTTTTCAATATGCTATCTAGGTTGGTCATAACTTTCCTTCCAAGGAGTAAGCGTCTTTTAATTTTATGGCTCCAGTCACCATCTGCAGTGATTTTGGAACCCAGAAAAAAATAAAGTCTGACACTGTTTCCACTATTTCCCCATCTATTTTCCATGAAGTGATGGGACCATATGCCATGATCTTCGTTTTCTAAATGTTGACCTTTAAGCCAACTTTTTCACTCTCCCCTTTCACTTTCATCAAGAGGCTTTTTAGTTCCTCTTCACTTTCTGCCATAAGGGTGGTGTCATCTGCATATTTGAGTTTATTGATATTTCTTCTGGCAAACTTGATTCCAGCTTGTGCTTCTTCCAGCCCAGCATTTCTCATGATGTACTCTGCATATAGCTTAAATAAGCAGGGTTACAATATACAACCTTATGTGTCAATAAAAATTAAAAAAAAAAAAAGAAGTTTAATCAGGGTGAAGTATGGTTTTGGGGATGGTGGTGCAGAACGAAGGCCATATTCAGTTCCAGGAAAATGGCTGCAGACTGCGGCCTGGTCACACATGGCTTCAGTGGTCACCCTGGAGATGAGTTACAGGGTGGACTGAAAAAGAGAAGCAGAGTGGGGAATTACATGGAATGTGTAGATGGGTCAAGCCTGCAGGTTGTACTCGGTCGTGGTTGCACCACATGACACTGCTAGGGAGACCATGTGCTCAGCGACTTTGTCTTCATCTCAAGATCACAATTCTGAGCATATTTAAAGTTCTTGCCAATTATCATAAGGAATATTTTACCCAATTTGCACCTGAAAAAAAAAGTGTAGGAAAAAACTTGCTTTAACTCCACAGTTATAGGCATATTTTTAAAAAGTTTTCTATTCTTCAGGTAAAATAAAAAAAAAATGAAAACCTTCTCACTGTTGCTTTAAATAGCAATTCTTTGATTACTAAAAAAATTGAACATTTTTATATGTATATGGGCCATTTTTTTCTGAATTCTGAATTAGGACATTAACCATTTTGTTTTTGACTCAGGTGCACATCTTTTTCTTAGTAATAATAATAAAAAAAAACTGCTTAATAAAATTAGGAAGATAGCACTTTTTGGTTTAGTTTTTAAAAAAAAACATTTTGCATTTATCTTTCACCTTTGCTTATTACATGTTTTCAGAATAAAGCCTGTAAGTTTTATGTGCTCAGATGTGGTCATAGTTTCTGTCTCTCTCTTTTATGTGCCCAGCTTTTTTTTTTTTTTTTAATTTAAATTTATTTAATTGGACATTTTATTCTCTATCTTTCTCTCTCTCTGTTTCTTCCTATCCTTAGTCCTTGAATTTCCTCTAACACTCTGTCTGTTCTGGCTTTCCTCACTTTGATAATTTCCCCCGTCTCTATCAAAATTGATTGCTCCCGAGAATCATTCTGCTGAAAGAAGCCTTTAATTACATCTCTTTATTAATTATTCTTATTAAAATACTTATTAAAATGTGTGAGGCACTCTCAAGTGCTTCAAATGCAGTATTTCATTTCATCTTAGCTTCATTTGGGTTAAAGAAGTTAGATCACTTGCCCAAGGTCACACAACAAGTGAGTAGCAGAGATTTGGATTTGCATTGCTAGAACCTGAATATTAGCATCATTCTTCTGGGAGATAATTTGGGTGAGTGCCTTTCCAATGCCCCTTAAATGACAATGCCCAGGATCAGTTTTCATTTTGGTGGGTCTTGCAGGATAGATACTAAGGGTGCTCTTAACATTGTAGTTTGAGTTTCTACTCAAAATCTGAAAATCTCTTTTCTAGATGGTTCAGCCACAGAGCATCCATGTCTTTCTATTCATCTTTGATATAATATAGCAGAATCAACTTTTATTCAAATGGAAAGCTCTAACTCCCTCCAAGTGAAATGCCCTGCTGTTGAGACTTCTCTTATTTATAGGCTACACCAGGAATAAGTGACACTAATATTGGGGTTAACTGATCATTCTCTTGATCATTCTATAGTAAGACTTTCTCTCCCCTACCTCCTTTGTCCTAAAATGGTGGCCCTAACTGATCAACCCTGATGTTGGCCCTATAGTAAGATTAACCACTTTCTCTCCATGGATTCACTACCTCCTTTTTCCTAAAATGGTAAGGAACTTGTCTTATCCTCTGTTTGATTCAAATTTGATTCTAATCCCCTATTCATTCAAGTCTTATAGACTAGAAAGGTGTTATAAATATGTGAAACTCATCCCTGAGTTGTTTTCCCACACAAAACAATGGACTCTGAACAAAAGGGATAATAAAACTCAGTATACATGACATATGGATTTAGGTATTTTTGTTTCAAAATCAGAGTAATAACTGTTCTTTCTGCTCACTTCATTTTTAAGCTAACATCATTCACATGCTTAACCATGAGAATGATTATCCTCCCTTTGAACAGATAAATACTCTTCTTATCAATTTTATTTTTATTTGAGGGAAGTGGGGATAACAATATTTAGATTTGATCTCATGCTACCTATATAATTGTGAGAAGAAAACAAAGAAAAACTGAACCAGTCAACCATTTCTGTCTGTGTTGCAACATCTCATAATAAGTGGCTTTTAAAACAAACATCCGTAATAATTAAACTATAATTTTCTTTTTTATGGTGGGATGGTAACTCTAACAGAATCAGGAAAGAGCATCTGGAATCCCTTGGGATTATAATGTAATAACATATTTTGTGATCAAGGGAATTATTTCTTTAGGGACTGATCCACTAATTTCCTTGTTCATCAACAAGGCCATTTATATATAGTTGCTAAGAAAAATCCTATATTTAGAAGACTTCAGAGCAAGAAATCCAGTACTTCTTTTTTTATCAATATTTTTTACATCAAAGAAATCATTATGAGGAAGTGTTTTTTTTTTTTTTTTTTTTACATTTAATCTGAATTATAAGAAGTAATATGTACAACTCTAAGCAGCATGATACGAACTCTGGACGTATCTTTAGTTCATTTCATCTTTATTCCTTTATGTGCTCTCTGAAAATAAGAAAATAAAGCCCTGAAAAGCTATGAGAGTTAACGTCTATGTACAGTGATTCTGAAATTACAAAATAAAAATTTTCAGCTAGGGAGTTAATGATATGTACAGAAATCTCAAATAAGGAGATATAAGTATATATTCTTTTTGTTGAATGTGCTATACTTGTTTTGTAAAAGGTTGAAATTCCCTGAGAAGCCATCATTCCCCCTGCAAAAGCAAAATTAAACTCAATTCACTTGCTATTGAAAACAGTTGCATTACCTTGAGTCAGAGGAATTTAATCCTTTTCTTTTATTGTTTTGATCTACTTACTTTTACCAATAGAAATCCTTAAGACAAAAATACATTGTTCTTATTTGAGAGGAGTTGGAAATTGTAAGTCTTGTTTAATATTTACAAAAGATTTTCATTTTCTAAGAAAGATTATCTTGTTCAATATGTCATGTTAAAAAAATCTTTGCCTACCTAAATAAGGTTGAGTTCTTTTGGAAAACATTTTCTTTCTTTTTTGTTTTTTTTAAACTGTAAGTCATACAGATTGTACTTTTTTTTTTTTTTTTTGGATTGACTTTGTAGAGTGCATTGGTTAGAGAGGTACAAGTTTAAGGTAGCTGGAATGGGATGGAAATGTTGAGACGTATGTATGTTTCCATATAAATTACTCCATAAATCTGCAAGAAATGCTCGGAGTATGTTTGTGAATAATGCATTGTGCTTCAAATGTTACACATTTGTTTCTGAGCATATGCATTTTACAGAGTTCAGATTGAGTCTACTGGGTTAAAATTTGAAAATATGTCACCCTTGTACAATAGGTTACTGCATATACCCACATGATCAATTCAGGCTTGCTAATATATTCTGGTCTTCCTTTTAGCAGTCCAAAGGCTCATATTTTATACTACTAGTTACCATTCATCAAATCATATGAAAGTTACTGGATCAAAAACCAGATTGTCAGTTTCTGGAGCTTTTGTAATATCCACACAACCTTGAATATTTCATGTTTATAGACTTTTATAATATAGGAAACATTTTTATAACTTATTCTATGTAGCATTGTATAGTCCAGAACTCCTGTGAATGTGGTTCTATTCAAGCCTCCAAATCTCAAGAAGGTAGTGTGTCTTTTATACCTTCTTATTCCCATGAAGTAGCCTGCTTTTGCATTGATGAAAATTCTTAGGAGTGTGATTGTGATAAATCTCCTTAGAAATTGAAGAATATTTGTACAGAACTTTGTTCAAATTCTAAAAGTTTTGCCTGAAGAATTACATTTATAGTAACCTGGATTTTGGAATGGAATGAGGATGATATCTTTGAACTAAAATCATAATTAACCTTTTTACAACTTTTCTGGACCTTATTAATTTCCATGAATTAAAAAAAAGGCTACACAACATGGATGGATCTGGAGATTGTTGGGCTGAGTGGAGTGATTCAGATAGAGAAGAATGGATGTCTCGCAGTGTTGCTTGTATGTGGATTCTAGAGAGGAGGTGCAAATGAATTTCTTTTCAGGACAGAGATAGAGCCCAGGATGGGAAGAGCAAACTTATGTTACCAGGGATAAGGGAGGAAGGATAAATTGGGAGATTGGAATTGACATGTATACACTACTATAAGTAGAATGGATAACTGATAGAGACCTGTTGTGTTGCACAATAAACTCTACTTTGTGTTCTATAATGGCCTTTCTGGAAGCAGAATCTAAGTGGAATCCAAGAAATTTATGTATGACTGATTAAACTTACTGTACACCTGAAGATAGCACAGAACTGTGGATCAGCTGTAGTCAAGAAAGCTTCTTAATTAATTTTGAATAATGCTGCAGACCTCTTTCATGTTTGCTTAAATTTCATTTGAGAAGTAAATGCCAAGTGTGAGCACCTCGTCATATATATTAAACATACGTTACATTGATTTGAAATTTTAATGATGGGTAATGCAACTTTCTATAAAATGCAAGTCAATAATCACCCTGTGTATGCTGACTTAATTAAAAAAACAGAGTAATGGTCACTTTTTAACTTCTTCACTAATACAGTGGCAGCTGCATAAAGTGATGCCTAGAATCACATATGTTGTCTCTGTGGGAAACTGGCCTCTTCTCTTTGTAACAAATTAGTAAGTAGGGTTTCTCCATAGATGAATGTGAGAAGCCAAAAGGTTCCATTTTCTGTAATATATAGATTTAAATTTAGGAAATATACTAAATTCATAACCTGTTATACTTAAGAAATGTTGGGCAAATTGTTAACAAATTGTATGAGAAAATTAGAACCAGATCAAAAGATGGAGTTTGACTGGTTTTGTTTGTTTGCTTGATATTTGTTCAGTTGAGTTTAGGTCTGAATTACTTTGAATCAGAGTAGATTCAAATGTAGACTGAAATGTACTTTGGGTTTCTTAATAGCTGAATAAATCTTGGTTAAGTTACATAAACTTTCCCTGGTGGCTCAGAGGGTAAAGTGTCTGCCTGCAATGCAGGAGACCTGGATTCGATCCCTGGGTCAGGAAGATCCCCTGGAGAAGGAAATGGCAACCCACTCCAGTACTCTTGCCTGGAAAATCCCATGGACAGAGAAGCCTGGTAGACTATAGTCCATGGGATCACAAAGAGTTGGACACGACTGAGCAACTTCACTTCACTTCACATAACCTTTACCAAGTTTTAGTTTCTCATCTTGTAATATGGAAATAATATAACAATACCTACTTCAAAGGACTGTGTGGTGTTCAGGACAATGTTTCTATTTTCTTTACTACTGACTTTTCTTTGGAGATCTCACCAATTCTCAGGGATTTTAATCCCATCTTTAACATAATGATGATGTCTACAACAAAGTTTTCTGTATTTTCCTCCCTGATTCTTCCTGAAACTGAATCCCGGTCCCCCGCCCCACCCCAAATTGAGTTCCCCACCGAGTTTATGATGAACCTCTTCACCCAGTACTTTATTCCTTTTCTTGTCTTGTCCCTGTTTCCCTCAGGACTGAGGAGTATGAAAGAAAAAGAGGGTTTGAAAGCAAGTAGGAACTTGCAGGACCTTCCTAGATATGAAAGGTCTTCCACGTCCCCATTTCTGTTTGTGGAAAAAGGCTTTAGTCTCCTAGGCTTTTCCTGAGTTTCAAAGAACAGACTCAAGCATTTACTAATTAGGGAAGTGAGGTAATGTAGAAACAAAGGAAAAGCAGCTAAGAAAGAAGCATAATGAAAATAGTTCAGAGATAAAACAGTCCTACTTAATTCTCAAGGAATATATTAATACATAACAATCTGACACACATCTTTGAGTTGTTCTGCACAAACTAAGACTCCCCCCCTCCCCCCCCCAGTGGAGGATGGTGCCTACGTGCTAACTACAAGAGTTTAGGCCTCAGGCTGCTTGGAACCAGAGTGTTGATGATTAGTTTTCTCTAACACCATCCTGTTGACTGACCACCAATCAATCAAAGGAAAATCATGCATCCTGCAGCTCTCACTCCAAATGTTGCCCTAAAAAACACTCCTGGCCTGAAAGCCATCAGGGAGTTTGGGATTTTTACTCATGAGCTGCCTGTTCTCCTTGTTTGATGCTTTCAATAAACACTGTACTTTTCCCCACCACAACCTGGTGTTAGTAGATTGGTTTTACCACATTGACC
This sequence comes from Bos mutus, assembly GCF_027580195.1. NCBI lineage: Eukaryota > Metazoa > Chordata > Mammalia > Artiodactyla > Bovidae > Bos > Bos mutus. The sequence continues at coordinate 33,528,992 of NC_091633.1, forward strand.
CAAATTCAGTTTGTAACATTCCTTCCCCTCACACTCCAACAGAGAGCCATTAACTGTCCTGATTCTAATTCTAAGATATATCTATTCTATCCTTCCACCTCGAATGCCAGCTCGTTCATCAGACCACAGTCATTTCCTGCCTCGATTGCTCCCAGCATCTACAATCCAGCCTGTATTTTCCCATCCTTGTGTCCCTCTCATGAAGTCTCCAGTTTGTTGTAGCTATGATATTCTTAACACTCAAACTGGATCCCACTCTGCATGCTTCCTCTGAGACTTAGGGACTTCCTTAGGGACTTCCTCAGGGACTTCCTCTGAGTTTAATATAAAAAAATTCATTTCCTAACCTGGCTGATAAGGCCCTTAATGAATGTTTGGGGCATATCTTATCAAATTTATGTCATGCTACACCCTTTCAAACTTGACACACAGAGGCCAACTGTGTTTCTGTGACCACTCCCTACTATTTCTGGCCTTGGCCACTTGGCATAAGCTGTGCCCTTTGCATGATATGTGTTCTCCCATCCCCCAACTCCATGGCTTCTCCAGTAGTCATATATGGATGTGAGAGTTGGACTATAAAGAAGGATGAGCACTGAAGAATTCATTCTTTTGAACTGTGGTGCTGGAGGATACTCTCGAGAGTCCCTTAGACTGAAAGGAGATACAACCAGTCAATCCTAATGGAAATCAGTGCTGAATATCATTGGAAGGACTGATGCTGAAGCTGAAACTCCAATACTTGAGCCATCTGATGCAAAGAACTGACTCATTGGAAAAGACCCTGATGCTGGGAAAGATTGAAGGCAGGAGGAGAAAGGGTTGACAGAGGATGAGATGGTTGGATGGTATGGACACAGACTGAATGGATGGACATGACTGAGCAACTCGACTGAACTAAACTGAACTGATTCCACAACTCACACTCACCCCAACTCTGCATGTGGTTTTCTCATATCAGGCTTCACTTTAAAGAGATATTCCTCAAAGTTCTTCCCCAAACTGTCCTAATTAAAGAAGGCCCTCATGTGGGATTCTCTTTGTCTCTCCTGTGTCTCTATGCTGCTGCTGCTGCTAAGTTGCTTCAGTCATGTCAGACTCTGTGTGACCCCATAGACGACAGCCCGCCAGGCTCTGCCATCCCTGGGATTCTCCAGGCAAGAACACTGGAGTGGGTTGCCATTTCCTTCTCCAATGCATGAAAATGAAAGGTGAAAGTGAAGTCGCTCAGTTGTGTCCGACTCTTAGCAACCCCATGGACTGCAGCCTACCATGCTCTTCCGTCTATGGGATTTTCCGGGCAAGAGTACTGGAGTGGGGTGCCATTGCCTTCTCCGTGTCTCTATGGTAACACTTATAATTGAAATTATTTTGTTATTTATTTTATTGTTCAAGGGTGGGGGGTGCTCAGGACTGCCTTACTTTAATCTGGTCTCAGGTAGTCCTTGATGAGCTTTTCTCTGGTTCCTTTAATTTGGCCTCAGGTCCTCTTCTCTGGAATGAAGAATACTAACATCTTCTGCTTGTTGGGGATTTCAGTTCAGTTCAGTTCAGTCACTCAGTCATGTCCGACTCTTTGTGACCCCATGAACTGCAGCACATCAGGCCTCCCTGTCCATCATCCACTCCTGGAGTTTACTCAAATTCATGTCTATTGAGTCAGTGATGCCATCCAACCATCTCATCCTCTGTTGTCCCCTTCTCCTCCTGCCCTCAGTCTTTGCCAGCATCAGGGTCTTTTCTATGAGTCAGCTCTTTGCATTAGATGGCCAAAGATTTGGAGTTTCAGCTTCAACATCAGTCCTTCCAATGAACACCCAGGACTGATCTCCTTTAGGATGGACTGGTTGGATCTCCTTGCAGTCCAAGGGACTCTCAAGAGTCTTCTCCAACACCACAGTTCAAAAGCACTAATACAATTATGTAAAGTTTAAAAATAAAATAAAATTAAAAAACAAAAAAACAAAAGCATCAATTCTTTGGTGCTCAGTTTTCTTTACAGTCCAACTCTCACATCCATACATGACCACTGGAAAAACCATAGACGGACTTTTTTTGGCAAAATAATGTCTCTGCTTTTTAATATGCTGTCTAGGTTCATCATAACTTTTCTTCCAAGGATAAGCATCTTTTAATTTTATGGCTGCAGTCACCATCTGAAGGGAATTTGGAGCCCTCTAAAATAAAGCCTGTCACTGTTTCCACTGTTTCCCCATCTGTTTGTCATGAAGTGATGGGACGGGATGCCATGATCTTAGTTTTCTGAGTATTGAGCTTTATGCCAACTTTTTCACTCTCTTCTTTCACTTTCATCAAGAGGTTCTTTAGTTCTTCTTCACTTTCTGTCATAAGAGTGGTGTCATCTGAGGTTATTGATATTTCTCCTGGCAATCTTGATTCCAGCTTGTGTTTCTTCCAGTCCAGCATTTCTCATGATGTACTCTGCATATAAGTTAAATAATCAGGGTGACAATATATAGCCTTGAAGTACTCCTTTCCTGATTCAGAACCAGTCTGTTGTTCCATGTCCAGTTCTAACTGTTGCTTCTTGTCCTGCATACAGATTTCTCAAGAGCCAGGTCAGGTGGTCTGGTATTCCCATCTCTTTCAGAATTTTCCACAGTTTGTTGTGATCCACACAGTCAAAGGCTTTGGTGTAGTCAATAAAGAAGAAATAGATATTTTTCTGGAATAGATATTTTTTTCTCTTGCTTTGTCAATGATCCAGTGGATGTTAGCAATTTGATCTCTGGTTCCTCTGCCTTTTCTAAAACCAGCTTGAACATCTGGAAGTTCATGGATCACATACTGTTGAAGCTTGGTTTGGAGAATTTTGGTCATTACTTCAATTGCGTTTGAGATGAGTGCAATTGTGTGGTAGTTTGAGCATTCTTTGGCATTGTCTTTCTTTGGTATTGGAATGATAACTGACCGTTTCCAGTCCTATGGCCACTGCTGAATTTTTCAAATTTGCTTATATAGTGAGTGCAGCACTTTCACAGCATCATCTTAGGATTTCAAATAGCTCAACTGGAATTCCATCACCTCCACTAGCTTTGTTTATGGTGATGCTTCCTAAGGTTCGCTTGACTTCACATTCCCGGGATGTCTGGCTCTAGATGAGTGGTCATACCATCGTGGTTATCTGTGTAGTGAATATCTTTTTTGTATAGTTCTTCTGTGTATTCTTGCCACCTCCTCATAATATCTTCTGCTTCTGTTAGGTCCATACCATTTCTGTCCTTTATTGAGCTCATCTTTGCATGAAATGTTCCCTTGGTATCTCTAATTTTCTTGAAGAGATCTCTAGTCTTTCCCATTCTATTGTTTTTCTCTATTTCTTTGTACTGATCACTGAGGAAGGCTTTCTTAACTCTCCTTGTTATTCTTTGGAACTCTGCCTTCCAATGGGTATATCTTTCCTTTTCTCCTTTGCCTTTCACTTCTCTTAGTTTCACAGCTATTTGTAATGCCTCCTCAGACAGCTATTTTGCCCTTTTGAATTTCTTTTTCTTGGGAATGGTGTTGATCCCTGTGTCCTGTATAATGTCACGAACCTCCGTCCATAGTTCTTCAGGCACTGTCTGTCAGATCTAATCCCTTAAATCTACTTCTCACTTCCATTGTATAATCGTAAGGAATTTCATTTAGGTCATAACTGAATGGTCTAGTGGTTTTCCCTACTTTCTTCAATTTAAGTCTGAATTTGGCAATAAGAAGTTCATGATCTGAGCCACAGTCAGCTCCCAGTCTTGCTTTTGCTGACTGTGTAGAGCTTCTCCATCTTTGGCTGCAAAGAATATAATCAATCTGATTTTGGTATTAGCCATCTGATGTCCATGTGTAGAGTCTTCTCTTGTTTTGTTGAAAGAGGGTGTTTGCTACGACCAGTGTGTTCTCTTGGCAAAACTCTATTTCTCTTTGCCCTGCTTCATTCTATACTCCAGGGCCACATTTGCTTGTTACTCCATGTGTTTCATGACTTCCTACTTTTGCATTTCAGTCCCCTATAATGAAAAGGACATCTTTTTTTTTGGTATTGGTTCTAAAAGGTCTTGTAGGTCTTCATAGGACCATTCAACTTCAAACTTCTTCAGCATTACTGGTCAGGGCATAGACTTGGATTACTGTGATATTGAATATTTTGCCTTGGAAACTAACAGAGATCATTCCGTTGTTTTTAAGATTGCATCCAAGTACTATATTTCAGACTCTTTTGTTGACTGTGATGGCTACTCCATTTCTTCTAAGGGATTGCTGCCCACAGTAGTAGATATAAAAGTCATCTGAGTTAAATTCACACATTCCAGTCCATTCTATTTCGCTGATTCCTAAAATGTCAACGTTCACTCTTGCCATCTCCTGTTTGACCACTTTCAATTTGCCTTGATTCATGGACCTAACATTCCAGGTTCCTATGCAATATTGCTTTTTGCAGCATCGACTTTTCTTCTATCACCAGTCACATCCACAACTGGGTGTTGTTTTTGCTTTGTCTTTATTATGCTGCTAAAGTGGAGGAAATAAGTGTATATGGAAACTGTTTCTTAAAACAGCATCCCAGCATCTCAGTTTGTAAGACATTTTAATCCTTAAGAATTCTATTTTGTTTAACAGGCAAAGTATTACCAAGCCTTTTCCCTCTCCCATCTACCCTCTTTGAAAAGTTCTCATCTTACTCCATAGGCCAGCAGATACCTTTAGCTGAACAGGTAAAGATCAGATACTCATAAAGGTATTCATAAAGACAAAAAGAGATAATTGCATTCAGAATTGTCTAAATATAGCCTCCTTATACTGGACTCCTTCACACTCAACTCAAAATTAGGAGGAACAGTAAACTTTTGTACCGATGTTAAGTAATTCAAGAGAAAACATACAAAAAAAAAAAAAAAAAGAGAGAGAGAGACCTTAAAAAGTATTTCAATATGACTATGAATTCAGTTCATCATATATGAATTATGCTGGGTTAGCAGGTAATTTTAGTTTCTGAAGTTCAAGATGCTGAATATGAATCTGCTTTCAGTACACACTATAGTCTGCCCTGGTTGGCAATATTTAAATTCAAAAGTTGTTGTCTGCTCAATCTCCTCAACCTCAAATTCTCCTCTGTACATCCTGTACATATTCAATCTCTTGTCCCTGATTTTGCCTGATTTAGTGAGGAGCAAGGTCTATGTAAAGATGTTGCTCAGTCAGCACTTAGAAAAGGAAGTAAAATTTGTAGCATTGGCTCTGCTGGTAGATAAGCTGTAAGAAAAGATTGCAGTTATTAAAATAAGATAGTGACTGTTGGGTGCCTTTGCCAAGAAGTTTATTATAATAGGATATGTATCTTGTTAATTAACTCAGTAAAAAGTACTAAATCTAGAAGGTCCTTTCTGGAAAATATAGAGGAGACAATTTATATGCTCTAAAGTGTGTTATAAAATCGGCACCTTTTCATTCAAAAATGAGTAGTGTCTACTAGTTGCTTGCTGGCAGCCAGGATAAATTGAACATTCAACTGAGGCACCAGGATACAAAATTTAAATTCCAAAGTCAAGGTTTAGGTGCAAAAAAATATTTTTAGAGGTTATGTCAAGATTCAACTACATACTTGAAATGTCTGATTTACTTTGAGGCATAAAATTATCAAGTATGGTTATTGAAATGGCAACCCACTCCAGTATTCTTGCCTGGAAAATCCCATGGAAAGAGGAGCCTGGAGGGCTATAGTCCAAGGGTTACAAAGAGTCAGACACAACTGAGTGACTGAAACACACGGATATTGAATGAAAGAGATTTTGAAGATTGATGTTTTTTGGAGCAGTGGTGTTGGGGGTGAGGTGATGGTGGTATATTTAAAAACCTGTGCTCTCCAGGGGAGCATGTGTCTTCAGGTGTTGTGTCTCCAATTATTGTGGGGAGGGATAGCTGGTGTTAGACATGGTGGAAGTGTCTCAAGGCTGGAGGTTGCCGCTATCAGTCTAAGGCTAAGGCAGATGGGATGGGTTTGGTGTTATATTGGAAATAACTCCACTTTCTTCCAGTGGGGATCTTGTGCTAGAAATGCCAACCCCAATCAATTTAAAGGGTGTTCTCCCCTTAAAACTTTCTACGAGAAGGCAAGGAAATTTCAGCAAAGAGGTACTCTCTGCAGTGACCACCAAAGAACCAATAGTTTCAGAAGAGGAGAGGTGGAGGGAGAATAGCCAGGTGGGGGAAGAAAGTGGAGGCCCCCAGCAGGATTGGGGTCCACAAGCCCATGAAATCATCTATGAAAGAAAAGGTCAATTTTAAACAACACTATGCCTAGAGAATATAAAAACAGTCAAGTTAAACTTTCTGGACAGTTTCTTTTTCTTCTACTGCACTCAAATTATAAAGGTTACAGGAAGGGTAGATAGTGAGGTGGATGAGGACATGCAGAGAAAGAGGAAAAAAAAAAAATGTTTATACTCCCTCCCCAGAAGTCAGCTACCTGGCTGAATCCAGACTTAGCTGATAGAAGGTCCAACTGCAACTCATATTTAAAGTTTTTATTATTGCTTTGGATGTATATTTTAATTGATAAATGGAAATAATTCTCACTTCAGTTGGTCTAAGAGTAAGGTAAAAGCCTTGAGTTCTACCAGCGTTTTCATTTAGAGGAAGAGGAATTTCCCCCTAATTGAGGTGTTTAAAGGTAGACTAGGAAATGAATATAAAGTTTGTATAAAAACATCATTCATGATTACATTAGCTCTTAGAGAAACAAAAGATGTGGTCATGTTCCTGTCCTCAAGGAGTTAAGTCTGTGATATCATATATTTAAGAGAAGACTGATACTAAAATGGGTACAGTGGAGATGCTTGGAGGGACATTTAATCTATACACAGAGGGATACGAGAACATTTCCTAGGAAGATGCAGCATCAATTGAGTCTTGAAGATGAGATGCTGTGAGCTGTGCTCTGGGCAGACAGAGCAGCACAGGCAGCATCGGGATCTCTTTTTCTAGAGAGAGAACCCTTGCCTAAATGCACTGACCTTCTTGCTCTATTTAGTGGACTGAGTTGGACTCGAGACCCAAAAGGAGCTGCAAAAGTGGTTTCTGCATTGAGTTTGCAAAGGGTGGAGCCCTCTGCTCTCTGCTTCCTCTCCTCTCCCCTCCACCTTCACCTGTCTGCATTTCTGGGATGAAAATTTCCTTAAGACAGAGGACATTCTTAGCCTAACTAGAACATAGAGAGACATTACAGATTTGAAGTCCAAGAGGCTTCCTCCAGATCTCTCCAGTTAAAGCCCCATTCCTTGCCCTCTTCCCCTCTCCCTCACCCCGCTCCCCTCATCCCCTCCCTCCCCGCCACCAGCACACGAGTTCAAGGTTTTAGTTTGGGAGATGGGAGGTCGGGGAGAGTCTGTTGGCCATTTCTGACCCAAGTAAACCATTCTTCTTAACATTTCATTGCTTTGATGGGATGCACTATTTCGACTTATTTGGAAGTCTAGATTGGCTTTTTACTTATTTTTGTCTGTCCATTTATTGTATATCGCTAGGAGTCGGACACAACTGAGCAACTTCAATTTCATTTTTCACTTTCATGCATTGGAGAAGGAAATGGCAACCCACTCCAGTGTTCTTGCCTGGAGAATCCCAGGGGCAGGGGAGCCTGGTGGGCTGCCATCTATGGGGTCGCACAGAGTCGGACACGACTGAAGCGACTTAGCAGCATTTATTGTATATATTGCATATCTATAAAACTTCTCCAAGAGGGAAATAAAGTGGACCATAGGAAGGCAGAAACTAACCAGCAGTCCCTATATATTTAAGATTCTTGAGGATTTTTTCAAGAGGATAGAATAAACTAAAAAGCAGTCCACAAAAAACCACAGGTGCCACATGAACGCCCAGTGAATCAAGTTGGGGATAATGTAAACAAACAAAAAAAGACCATTTCATCCCACAGGTCATTATTCGGGTCCTCTCTGCTAACTCTGTGGTGAGCAGCAAAAATTATGGAGTTCCGATTTTCATTTCTGTATCTTTAAATCTGAGGAACCACATTAAATAAGATAAGAGGGCTCAGTTTAGGGTCAACATTCTGCTTCTTGGTCTTCGGTTTCTTTCTGTCCAGTCAAATGGCTCAATGAAGACCACTCGTTCTCTCTGGTCTCCTCTTTGTTTTCCAGAAAAGTGCCTTTTCCATTTCAAAATGCTGTTTTTACAGTCTGAGATGGTGATGCACTTTATACTGTCAGATGCCATACCGATGTTAGTTATTTTAAGAGACTTAGTTTTAAATCCTGGATACCTCGTAAGCTCTGGAGCATTGGAAATCTTTCACATCCTACAAGCTGTACTTGGCTGGGCAGGTTATTTAATCTCTCCATGCAAATGTTTCTGCGTATGTACAATGAAAACAGTGACTGTTTTGCAAGATTGTTGTAGGTTTTAGCCAGATTATCCATATGGAGTAACCAGCTGAGTGCCTGACACTTATAAGCATTCAACGTTTAAGGTTAATTATTTATTATATTAAAGTAATAATAATCGCCTCTATTTTTGCTGTCCTTCTAGAGTTGCTCCAATTATCTAAGGCTGGAACTGGCAATAGATCCCTGGGAGTTATGTCTAGTTTCTGGATACTGTCCTCTCTCTGTCTAGCTGAATGACAGACAACATCTGGCCAAATAAAGCAACAGAGCCTTGTCTTATTATGCTATTGTACAGTGGTTGCATACATTCCTACTTTCTGAACTCTGTAGATGTGGGCATGATGGCACTCTCATGCTTGATTCCCTCTCTACCTTTTGATGAAGGATCTAGCAGGGATCTCATTGGGCACAGAGATCTAAGATCATTCAAAAGTCAAACAGATATGAGGGTTTGATTCCTCCACTCCAAGAAGGTGGTTAGAACATGTTTTTGTTTTGTTTTGTTTTCTGGTATATGGTAGCAGCTGTTACTTCTTACCAAGCAGACAGGCCCAAGTTGCCAAGTTCTTCTAATTCTGGGTGCCAGGTGCTCTGTTAGTGGGAACACATGGCTGCAGTTATGCTGAAGTTCCTTACTTATTTACATATTTACTTGGGTGTACTGGGTCTTGGTTGTGGCATATAGGGTCTTTAGATACAGCATGTGAGATCTTTATTGAGGCCCTCAAACTTTTAGCTGCACCACATGGGATCTTCAATCTTCTTTGTGGCATATGGGATCTTCTAGTAGCACATATCAGAGAAGGCAATGGCACCCCACTCCAGTACTCTTGCCTGGAAAATCCCATGGATGGAGGAGCCTGGTAGGCTGCAGTCCATGGGGTCGCTAAGAGTCGGACACAACTGAGCGACCTCATTTTCACTTTCCACTTTCATGCATTGGAGAAGGAAATGGCAACCCACTCCAGTGTTCTTGCCTGGAGAATCCCAGGGGCCGGGGAGCCTGGTGGGCTGATGTCTATGGGGTTGCACAGAGTCTGACACGACTGAAGCGACTTAGAAGCAGCAGCAGCATATATGGGATCTAGTTCCCTGACCAGGGATTGAACCCAGGCCCCTGAATTGGTAGTACAGGGTATTAACCATTGAACCACCAGGGATCTTTCAGGTTTTGCTCCTTCCTATATGCAGGCTGATTCATGTCAGTCATGTCCAACTCTGTGTGACCCCATGGACTGTAGCCTTCTAGGCTCCTCTGTCCATGGGATTCTCCAGGCAAGAATACCAGAGTGGGTTGCTATTACCTTCTCCAAACTAGAACCAAAATCAAGTGAAGACTTGGGGAAGGACCAATAATTAACTTTCTCTTTTCTCTTCACTCAGCTAGCATTTTTGGATTCATTTAGTCTATAACAAGGGGCTTCCTTGGTGGTTCAGACAATAAAGAATCTGTCTTTATGGAAGACCCAGATTTGATCCCTGGGTCAGGAAGATCCCCTAGAGAAGGAAATGGCAACCCATTCCAGTATTCTTACCTAGAGAATTCCATGGACATAGGAGCCTGGTTGGCTACAGTCCCTGGGGATGCAGAGAGTTGGACACAACTGAGTGGCACTTTCACTTTCAGTCTATAACAAAAAACAAAAAACAAACGAAAAAAGACGTTGGAATTGATTTCATTCTCATTTTTGTAAATGGTGAAATTATTATAATAGTTTGGGATCAATTTGCACAAAATTTACATTTTTACAATATTGAGTTTTATAATTCATTATGATTCCTATGTCTACTTACATCCACTTTGATTTTTCTCAGTAATACTTTCTAGTTGCATTAAAACAATTTTTTTTAAATTTTGATTTATATTGAAGTATAGTTGATTAGCAGAGAAGGCAATGGCAACCCACTCCAGTACTCTTGCCTGGAAAATCCTATGGATGGAGGAGCCTGATAGGCTGCAGTCCATTGGGGTCGCTAGGAGTCGGACACGACTGAGCAACTTCACTTTCACTTTTCACTTTCATGCATTGGAGAAGGAAATGGCAGCCCACTCCAGTGTTCTTGCCTGGAGAATCCCAGGGACGGGGGAGCCTGGTGGGCTGCCGCCTATGGGGTCGCACAGAGTTGGACACGACTGAAGCGACTTAGCAGCAGCAGCATAGTTGATTGGGGCTTCCCTGGAGGCTTAGCAGTAAAAAGTCACCTGCTAATGCAGCAGACATCACCTTTGTAGATCACAGCTTTGTCATGTTGAAGTGGCTTGCATAACTCAGTGAATATATGAGACATGTGCAGGTCCACCCAAGATGGATGGATCATAGTGAAGAGTTCTGAAAAAAACATGGTCCACTGGGAAGAAAACAGCAACTCTAATATTCTTGCCTGGAAAACCCCATGAACAGTGAAAGTGAAGTCGCTCAGTTGTGTCCGACTCTTTGTGACCCCGTGGACTGTAGCCTACTATGCTGCTCTGTCCATGGGATTTTCCAGGCAAGAGTACTGGAGTGGGCTGCCACTTTCTTCTCCAGGGGATCTTCCTGACCCAGGGATTGAACCCAGATCTACATGAACAGTATGAAAAGGCAAAAAGATATGATCCTGGAAGTTGAACCCCAGCCTCCCCCTCGGGGTGAAAGGTATTCAACAAACTACTTGGAATGAGCAGAGGCCAATTACTGATAGTTCCCATAAGAATGAAGTGACTGGGTGAAACTGGGAACAATGCTCAGTTGTGGATATGTCTGTTAGTGAAAGTAAAGTCTGGCTCTGTAAAGAAAATATTCCATAGGAACATGAAATGTTAGGTCCATGAATCAAGGTAAATTGGATGTGGTCAAGCAGGAGATGGCAAGATTGAACATAGGCATCTTAGGAATCAGTGAACTAAAATGGACAGGAATGGGCAACTTTAATTCAGATGACCATTATAGCAACTTCTGTGGACAAGAATCCCTTAGAAGAAATGGAGTAGACATCATAGTCGACAAGAGACTGAAATGCACTATACTGTACTTAGTTGCTCAGTCATGTCTGACCCTTTGTGACCCCATGGAGTGCAGCCTGCCAGGCTCCTCTGTCCTTAGGGATTTTCCAGGCAAGAATAGGAGTGGATTGCCATTTCCTCCTCCAGGGAATTTTCCCAACCTAGGGATCAAAAACAGGTCTCCCACATTGCATGTGTATTCTTTACTGACTGAGCCACCAGGGAAATCCAAGAATATTAGAGTGGGTAGCCTATCCCTTCTCTGGGGGATCTTCCTGATGCAGGAGTTGAATTCAGGGTCTCCTGCATTGCAGGTGGATTCTTTACCACCTGAGCTACCAGGGAAGCCTGAAATGCACTACCTGGGTACAATCTCAAAAAATAAGAGAATAATGTGGGTTCGTTTCCAAAGCAACCAATCAACATCACAGTATCCAGGTATATGTCTCAACCACCGATGCCAAAGCAGCTGAAGTTGACCAGTTCTATGAAGACCTACAACACTTTGTAGAAGTAACACCAAAAAAAAAAAAGATGTCTTTTTCATCATAGGGATTGGAATGCAAAAATATGAAATCAAGAGATACCCAGAAAACAGGCAAGTTTGGCCTTGGAGTACAAAATGAAGCAGGGCAAAGACTAAAAGAGTTTTGTCAAGAGAACATGCTGGTCATAACAAATACCCTTTCCCAAGAATACAAGAGAAAACTCTACACATGGACATCACCAGATGGTCAATATCAAAATCAGACTGATTTTGTTCTTTGCAGCCAAAGATGGAGAAGCTCTATACAATGAGTAAAAACAATACTTGAACCTAACTGTGGCTCAGATCATGAGCTCCTTAATGCAAAATTCAGGCTTACATTGAAGAAAGTAGGGGAAAGCACTAGATCATTCAGGTATGATCTAAAAAGTGTGATGAATAATTCAAGGGATTAGATCTGATAGAGTACTGGAAGAACCATGGGTGGAGATTCTTAACGTTGTACAGGAGGCAGTAACCAAAACCAACCCAAAGGAAAATAAATGCAAAAAGGCAAAGCGGTTGTCTGAGAAGGCTTAACAAATAGCTGAGGAAAGAAGAGAAGTGAAAGGCAGGGGAGAATGGAAAAGATATACCCAACTGAATGCAGAGTTCCAAAGAATAGGAAGGAGAGATAACAAGGTTATCTTAAACGAACAATGAAAAAAAAAAAAAAAAAAAACAGAGGCAAGCAATAGAATGGAAAGGACTAGAGATATCTTCAAGAAAATTGGAGATGTCAAGAGAATATGTCATGCAAGGATGAGCATGCATAAAGGACAGAAATGGTGAGGACCTAATAGAATGTAACAAAAATAGAAAAAAATATTTTTCTTGTCCTTTGCTAATCAATTAATATTTTCTAATATTTATTGGTTGATAAATATTCAGTGATTCTCCAGAAAGTGTATATCATTACAGTCCCACATTCCTGTATCTGAAATCCTTGGGGTCAGAGGTGCCTCTGGGTTCTGAATTTTTAAGATTCAAGAAATGCAATAAAGTGCATTTATATTACATATACATATTGCATAATGTTGTTGGAGGGGTATATAGTAGCATCTTATAATCAAATATGTTCTTATTTCTGTTTACACTTCTGTGAAACATGCACAGTCAATCTAGGCAGGATGAAATAAAGGCTATGAAGTCTCCCATCAGTTCAGCATATGGGCTTTGCTGCCAAATTTGGTTTTTGAAAGAGTTTTAGAATCACACTTCAAGTTTGTAATTTTTAGATCTTGAAATTTCACATAAAAGGTTGTGAACCCTGTAGTCCTAACCAAGTTGTGCTGAAACGAAAGATCTAGATAGAAAGGTTTCACTTGTGCCCAAGTTGTGCAAGCATTTGGAGCAATTCACTGTTGGGGGCCAGAGTGAGGTACTCCGCCCCGTGACAAAGGTCATGAGGAAGGAGGCTCGACATACGCAAAGGCGGGATCGAGCCTCAGGAGTCCCCTGGAACTCCTCGAGCATCTACCCCATAACCAGAGCCTGCCTACTTTACTACTTTGTGCTTACCTACACCTCTGACTTTACGGGGCTGTCCCCACCACCTCTTTCAGAGAAGGAGTTAACCTAGAGCTCCAGTTAATAATAATTCCTGGGCGTGATAAGAGTGTTTTAACCTACAAACTCCTCTGAAGGTTCTCTAGCCTGCCTGACAGGCCTGTCCAGCCACATGTGATTGCTCACAGCCTCCCAACCATGAGAGGCACGAGATGCTTTAAACCTTCTAAAAACAGGTTCCTTAGAAAGTTAGAAAACTATTAGTATAAGTATAATGGGCTAATTAGAAATTGTGTTGGTGAAGGGTTTTTCATTTGTTGAGCCAATGTTTGTTGCTAAGTCTCCATATCCCCTGCCCTTACACACATTAATGAATATATAGAATTAACCTTTGATATTAATCACGTTAGACCTTAGGCTAAGTAAATTCTTTCCTTAACTAAAACCCACTACACCCTCACCCTGTAGGAATGTAACTTTATTTGGGTGGCGTCTGTTTTGAGAATAATCAGCCCTGGAGAAATAAGTGTCCTGATTGACTGACGCTGTCACAAGGAGAGGGTCGTAAATTGTCAGCAGGCCCCCCTGGCCAGAAGATGATGTAACACCCCTAAGACCTCTGTATACATTTGTATGAAGCACCTGACTTTGATAAAAGTCAGGACTGCTGACCCCGCGTGACTTTTGCATAACATCTCAGTGTATAAAAGTAGACCATGGAAAATAAAGAATTGGGATCAGTTTCTCGAAATACTGGTCTCCATGTCGCTCTCTCTCTCACTCTGGCTGAGTCTCCATCTGGAGCCGGAACCCACCATGCTTACTAATTATGCCTGGGCTTCTAAGATCCGACCGGGAGGCCTCAGTGTCTCCTCTCCTTCGGGAGAACGGAAGGACGCCTGCGGCCCTACGTAAGTATCTTGTCTTGAAGTTTTATTGGTCCCCAGCGTAAACCAAGCTACTCAGCCTCTTTTCTCCACTGAATTTTCCTACTGAGCTATCCTTATTCTATTACTCTTTATATCTTTAATTAATATCTAATTGAAGCTATTGTATCCTGATCCTCGCCACGCCGTCTCTCCTTCAATACCCTGGATCAGCCGGGCTGGTCCCGCATTCACCTCATAGAAAAGGGGACATTTAGTGACATCTTGGATGCTCAGATTATGCATTTCAGTATTCGGGGCCCCAGTGTCCTCTGTGTACCTTTGTACATTGTGAGACCATTAATCTTCAGCCTTAGCGAGTTGCCAGCTACACTCCTGACTCCCGATGCTGCGTTCAGGCTGCTGCCATCTGTTGGCCATTCCCATTGCAGCACAGCACCACCATCCAGCTTCTCTCAGCCAGGAGCTCAAATATTATTTCTGTGAATTTTTCTTCCTCACACTGCTCCAACTCTGAATTCACCATGCATTTTTCTCTTCTTTTTTCTTTTTCAGTCACAAAATCAGGTCTCAGATCTGCTCCACACAGACACAGAAGTGTTTGTTTATAAACATTGTTCATAGTATGTCAAGCCATTTCTTAATATACTTTAATAGTTTTCTGCTGCACTTAGAATATAAAACAAAATTCTTTGTAAGAAGTTTAATTTTGTCAGCAATCTGGCCCCAGCCTGTCTCTCCAACATTATATTACATCATTCTCTTCTACCTATTTGTTTTTCTTGGAGAACTCAAAATTATTTCTCTTTTAAGGAATCTGTGTATCTATCGTGTCCTACGTGTCCTATACTTGATTTTTAATCTCCAGTTCATTGTCTGTGTCTCCTGCACGTGTGTGTGCGCTAAGTTGCTTCAGCTGCTTCTGACTCTTTGTGATCCTATAGATGGCAGCCCATCAGGCTCCTCTGTCCGTAGGATTCTCCAGGCAAGAAAATTCTACATTCTTGCCTAAATGCTATTAACTTGAGAGACTTTCCCTGAAGCTTAAGTAGCTCTCCACACTGATTTTTGCTCACAGTATTCTGGTCTTTCACTTCAGTTTATCACACTTTGATGATTAACTTATTTCTGTGCTTTTTGGTTAATGTCTGTCTCCCCCATTATACCATAAGACCCATAGAAGCAGACTCTGTATTTTTGGCATCATGACTATGTGCCTAGTATTCAGCAGAAAGCCTGACATAGGGTAGGAGCTCAAAAATGTTAGATAAATGAGTGTTTGAATAAATGAATAACTTAACTAGTAATGACTAACAGCTAACAAAGGACTCATACTCATTATCACATTTAATTGCAAATCAACCATGTTCTAGCAGGAAAGGTATTATTAGCTTTAGGTTATAGGTAAACATGCCAAGCTTAAAAAGATTAAATGATGTGATTCCAATTACCTAAGACTAAGAATAATGTCTTAGATTCAGATTCTTAGCCTACCTTTTGTTATTATTTTCCTCCAACTCCTCTATACTATTTCTCTCTCAGTCTTGGGAAATGAAAGTGGATTTTGAAATCATGCTTATGGATTTCAATAGGAAAAATTTTATACAACAGAGTCATAAGTTGTTGACTTACAATGCTGAAATGAATATTGCTCCTAGTTGTTTCCTTTACCAACTTTTGCAAAATTTCAGAAGGAGATAATATGAAAAGAACTTACATGGGTTCTCAGAAGCACATTTATAAAGTGGTAAAAGAGTACACTAACATACACCTAATCTTGCATTCAGTGTTGTGCTCAGGGTTGAAAATCAAGTGAAAGGAATGAAAATCTGCCTATTACAAGGGAAGGGTATCTATACTAAAGCATGAAGTAAAAGCAGCTTCATTTTAAGAAATTTATTTAATGAGAAATCTTACTGAGGCTTCTTTGTTGATTAGGGAGCGTTTTCCAGGTCTCATGCATGCTAAAACCTTGTAGACACAAATAAAGAATATGTGAAAGCGAAAGTGAAGTCGCTCAGTTTTGTCCGACTCTTTGCGACCCCATGGACCGTAGCCTACCAGGCTCCTCCGTCCATGGGATTTTCCAGACAAGAGTACTGGAGTGGGTTGCCATTTCCTTCTCCAGGAGATCTTCCCGACCCAGGGATTGAACCTGAGTCTCCCACATTGTAGGCAGACACTTTACCATCTGAGCCACCAGGGAAGCCCCCAAAATGTGTAATTGTCACCAAATAACTCTGAATAAGGACATCAAGAAATGACTTTGTATTTCAATGGGGGAAGTTATCCTAGGAGACCTATCTTCTCTTGACCTTGTATTTCTTCCCTATAAAGTGAAAGGCTTGACTAGATATTTTATAAAGTAATTTCAGTTCCTAATAGTCTTTGATATGGATCCAAGAATTAGGAGGGAGATACTGTAAGTATTCTATAATTCTTAATATCAAACATGCAAAGTGGACTGACATATTTCTCAGCCTCATATCATTCAGGTTTTAAAATAATGTTTAACAGATAGGGTAAATGAAGGCAAAATTATGTTATAGATTTAGGTAATTCCACAAACCAGGCAATTGCCCAAATCTAAGAGACCAACAAACAGCTTCCCTCATCACTTCAGTTCAAAATCCACTAAGTACCAGAAATGGGTTGGCACTAAGAGACTCAGTATGGGTCAAAAACAAGGCATCTATTACCAACAAAAGGTATTACAGTGGACTTCCAAATATACATTATTTTTTTCAGGGAGTATAAATGTTAGTTTTTCAAGAATGTGTTCTTGAACTCTTACAGGGAGACAAGTCTGACTGGAGAATGGCTATAGGCACAATGGCATATTGTGCAGTTTATTTGCTCGTGATTCATACAGGAAAGGATAATGACATGATGATTCAGCAAGTTAAGAGCCTGGGCCCTGGAATCACAGAGACCTGTGTTTGAATTCTGACTCTGGCATTTGCTTTTCTTTGTGGTCTTGAGAAAGTACTATTTTGTCTGTTGCAGTCTCTATAATGATAGGAATTGCTATTTCTATAAATGAGATGATTCATGTAAATACTTATACCCTAAATGCTACCTTTTATCATGTAGATTGTTTCTTGTTTAGTAAAATTATCACTATTTCAATACAAATTGTTCACACTCCCAGGTTATAGATAAAATGAAAGGAAAGGCCATATTTATTATTAAAACAGTTACTAAGAAATGTTTAAGTTTTAATTATTATAAGTCAATCTGACAAATAGATGATAACACATTATTTGAGATAATAAAGAACTGCTTTAATTAGATAATAATCCTGCCTCCTATTTTGTTGTCATTGTGCTTACTTCAGTCTCATTTCTATGACTTTACAGGGAGTCTTTTCCCCACCTGAGCCCAGGCTTTCTGGGGGCTGCTCTTTATGGTCACACGATTATGTTAGACTGTAAAGCTCACAGACTGCAAAGCAGCAAAAGCTGTGTACTGATTGTCCATAACTGTCAATCCACCCACTCTCTTCCATTCTTGTTCGTCGTAAATAATCACATTTTGGTACGCAACTGGAGAGCAGCATGGACATTAATTGGTACTTAGGTTGCTACTGGCTACTACTTTTATTTTGGATAGGTATTTAAGGCAAAAACACATAAATTCCAATGCAAGCAGCACTTCAGTTATTTGAATTCTTTATATGCAGCTCTCGGAGAAAGCATACAGGCATTGGTCTTGACTATCTAGATATAAATAGAAACTTATTGCACAAGAAATAATGTGAGAACTGGCATCTCTCATCAGGCACAGGGTGAAGTATCTTGCGAAGAAACGTAGAGACAGGAAAAGGTAAAAACACTTTCTAAGCAAGTCTTACATTTCAAGCAATTTGCAGTGAAAAACAAAAGTGCTTAGTGCTTTTATTGAAAATGTTAATTTTATGACCAAAAATTTGACTGGATCATTTAGAAAATCTTGATGTGGATGTTTGTGGTTGCAGGCTGTAAGTAGGATAGTTAATCTTGGAAGATACCTAAAATATGAAGGAATACATATCAGAAAGATTAGAGTCCACTGCTAGTTGCATCATATTCTGGCATTTATGGTCACTCTAGGTATCAGGGTTTCCCTGGTATGAATCACTGAACTCAAGATTTGGAAGTTGCTTAAAAGATCCAATCAAGTTCCTAAGATTTCTTTACAATGTACATGAGCATGTTAAAGAATTAGGAGAATTAATACAGGGAATAATTCTTTTCACTTCTGTTTAACACAGCATTTTCCAAATTTGGCTGTGGAAACTTATATTTTTGAATAAAATACCGATTTAAATCAAGGAGTCAAATAAAAGGAACATCTGCTTAAGCATTGACTGCAGAAGGGAGCTCATCAGTTGCAAATATTCACCTGATTGTTAACACATAACACCAGTCAAATTCACAGCATTAGCATTTAAGAATATGTAATTATCAATTAATTTTCAGGTTATAGGGCCTCTCATTTTCCAGAGGACAGTATTCTAGTAGAGTGGGGATAGTAATAATTATACTAATAGCTGTTATTTTTTTGAAAAACTACTAGGTGTCTGTTATTATGCAAGCTATTAAGCATGTGCAAATTTATTTAAACAAGTCTGTAGGGGATTAAAGATACTATTTCTAATTTTAAATAAAAGAGATTTTAAAAATGCTATATGACTTACAAAATACTTACACTTAATTAAAGTAGATTTGAAAATTATATCCATGCTTTCTGCCTCTAATTAAAGTGTAGAGGTTAGGAAGTGAAAATCTATAAAAGGAGGTCCACCCTCACTGAAGTTTCTGCACAGTTAGGGAGTGGCAAAGCTCAAAGGACACTGAATCCTAAAAAGATCGAGCAGCTGAGCTATGGGTAGGAAGGAAGGCATATATATTTGCCCTTGTTGATAGCTTGTCCATTCTGAAGCTGATGATCAGATTATATAGGATTATGGGGCTCAGAGAACTTCTTTTTTCTTTTTATTTCATTTCATATATGATATTATACATGTTTCAATACCATTCTTCCAAATCATCCAACCCTCTCCCTCTCCCACAGAGTCCAAAAGACTGTTCTATATGTCTATGTCTCTTTTGCTGTCTCACATACAGGGTTATTGTTACCATCTTTCTAAATTCCATATATATGCGTTAGTATACTGTATTGGTGTTTTTCTTTCTGGCTTACTTCACTCTGTATAATAGGCTCCAGTTTTATCCACCTCATTAGAACTGATTCAAATGTATTCTTTTTAATGGCTGAGTAATACTCCATTGTGTATATGTACCACTGCTTTCTTATCCATTCATCTGCTGATGGACATCTAGGTTGCTTGCATGTCCTGGCTATTATAAACAGTGCTGCTTTGAACATTGGGGTACACGTGTCTCTTTCAATTCTGGTTTCCTCAGTGTGTATGCCCAGCAGTGGGATTGCTGGGTCATAAGGCAGTTCTATTTCCAGTTTTTTAAGGAATCTCCACACTGTTCTCCATAGTGGCTGTACTAGTTTGCATTCCCACCAACAGTGTAAGAGGGTTCCCTTTTCTCCACACCCTCTCCAGCATTTATTGCTTGTAGACTTTTGGATCGCAGCCATTCTGACTGGTGTGAAATGGTACCTCATAGTGGTTTTGATTTGCATTTCTCTGATAATGAGTGATGTTGAGCATCTTTTCATGTGTTTGTTAGCCATCTGTATGTCTTCTTTGGAGAAATGTCTATTTAGTTCTTTGGCCCATTTTTTTTGGGGGGGGGTTTCTTTTTCTTTCTCTTTTTAACTTTACAATATTGTATTGGTTTTGTCATATATCAACATGAATCCACTTTGGCCCATTTTTTGATTGAGTCATTTATTTTTCTGGAATTGAGCTGCAGGAGTTGCTTGTATATTTTTGAGATTAGTTGTTTGTCAGTTGTGCTATTATTTTCTCCCATTCTGAAGGCTGTCTTTTCACCTTGCTTATAGTTTCCTTTGTTGTGTAGAAGCTTTTAAGTTTAATTAGGTCCCATTTGTTTATTTTTGCTTTTATTTCCAATATTCTGGGAGGTGGGTCATAGAGGATCCTGCTGTGATTTATGATGGAGAGTGTTTTGCCTATGTTCTCCTCTAGGAGTTTTATAGTTCTGGTGTTAGGTTTAGATCTTTAATCCATTTTGAGTTTATTTTTGTGTATGGTGTTAGAAAGTGTTCTAGTTTCATTCTTTTACAAGTGGTTGACCAGTTTTCCCAGCACCACTTGTTAAAGAGATTATCTTTAATCCATTGTATATTCTTGCCTCCTTTGTCAAAGATAAGGTGTCCATATGTGCGTGGATTTATCTCTGGGCTTTCTATTTTGTTCCATTGATCTATATTTCTGTCTTTGTGCCAGTACCATACTGCCTTGATGACTGTGGCTTTGTAGTAGAGCCTTAAGTCAGGCAGGTTGATTCCTCCAGTTCCATTCTTAACAGACCCATCACAAGCATGGAAATTGAAACTGTAATCAGAAATCTTCCAGCAAACAAAAGCCCAGGTCCAGATGGCTTCACAGCTGAATTCTACCAAAAATTTAGAGAAGAGCTAACACCTATCCTACTCAAACTCTTCCAGAAAATTGCAGAGGACAGTAAACTTCCAAACTCATTCTATGAGGCCACCATCACCCTAATACCAAAACCTAACAAAGATGCCACAAAAAAAGAAAACTACAGGCCAATATCACTGATGAACATAGATGCAAAAATCCTTAACAAAATTCCAGCAATCAGAATCCAACAACACGTTAAAAGATCATACACCATGACCAAGTGGGCTTTATCCCAGGGATGCAAGGATTCTTCAATATCCGCAAATCAATCAATGTAATACACCACATTAACAAATTGAAAAATAAAAACCATATGATTATCTCAATAGATGCAGAGAAAGCCTTTGACAAAATTCTACATCCATTTATGATAAAAACTCTCCAGAAAGCAGGAATAAAAGGAACATACCTCAACATAATAAAAGCTATATATGACAAACCCACAGCAAACATTATCCTCAATGGTGAAAAATTGAATGCATTTCCCTTAAAGTCAGGAACAAGACAAGGGTGCCCACTTTCACCACTACTATTCAACATAGTTTTGGAAGTTTTGGCCACAGCAATCAGAGCAGAAAAAGAAATAAAAGGAATCCAAATTGGAAAAGAAGAAGTAAAACTCTCACTGTTTGCAGATGACATGATCCTCTACATAGAAAACCCTAAAGACTCCACCAGAGAACTTCTTAAGCTAATCTCATGTATCACTTTGTCCTTTAATAAATCAATCATTTGAGTTTTTTTTCTGAGGGATCCCTTCCAACACCTAATTTTGCAGTAACACAACATAGTTCAGTTCAGTTCATTTCAGTCGCTCAGTCGTATCCGATTCTTTGTGACCCCATGAAATGCAGCACGCCAGGCCTCCCTGTCCATCACCAGCTCCCGGAGTTCACTCAGACTCACGTCCATCGAGTCAGTGATGCCATCCAGCCATCTCATCCACTGCTGTCCCCATCTCCTCCTGCCCCCAATCCCTCCCAGCATCAGAGTCTTTTCCAATGAGTCAACTCTTCGCATGAGGTGGCCAAAGTACTGGAGTTTCAGCTTTAGCATCATTCCTTCCAAAGAAATCCCAGGGCTGATCTCCTTCAGAATGGACTCGTTGGATCTCCTTGCAGTCCAAGGGACTCTCAAGAGTCTTCTCCAACACCACAGTTCAAAAGCGTCAGTTCTTTGATGCTCAGCCTTCTTCACAGTCCAACTCTCACATCCATACATGACCACAGGAAAAACCATAGCCTTGACTAGACAAATGTTTGTTGGCAAAGTAATGTCTCTGCTTTTGAATATGCTATCTAGGTTGGTCATAACTTTCCTTCCAAAGAGTAAGCATCTTTTAATTTCATGGCTACAGTCACCATCTGCAGTGATTTTGGAGCCCCCCAAAATAAAGTCTGACACTGTTTCCACTGTTTCCCCATCTGTTTCCCATGGAGTGATGGGACCGGATGCCATGATCTTAGTTTTCTGAATGCTGAGCTTTAAGCTAACTTTTTCACTGTCCTCTTTCACTTTCATTAAGAGGCTCTTTAGTTCTTCTTCACTTTCTGCCATAAGGGTGGTGTCATCTGCATATCTGAGGTTATTGAGATTTCTCCTGGCAATCTTGATTCTAGCTTGTGCTTCTTCCAGTCCAGCGTTTCTCATGATGTACTCTGCATAGAAGTTAAATAAGCAGGGTGACAATATACGGCCTTGACGAACTCCTTTTCTTATTTCGAACCAGTCTGTTGTTCCATGTCCAGTTCTAATTGTTGCTTCCTGACTGGCATACAGATTTCTCAAGAGGCAGGTCAGGTGGTCTGGTATTCCCATCTCTTTCAGAATTTTCCACAGTTTATTGTGATCCACACAGTCAAAGGCTTTGGCATAGTCAATAAAGCAGAAATAGATGTTTTTCTGGAACTCTCTTGCTTTTTCCATGATCCAGCGGATGTTGGCAATTTGATCTCTTGTTCCTCTCCCTTTTCTAAAACCAGCTTGAACATCAGGAAGTTCACGGTTCACGTATTGGAACCCTGAGCGTTACTTTACTAGCATGTAAGATGAGTGCAATTGTGTGGTAGTTTGAGCATTCTTTGGCATTGCCTTTCTTTGGGATTGGAATGAAAACTGACCTTTTCCAGTCCTGTGGCCACTGCTGAGTTTTCCAAATTTGCTGGCATATTGAGGGCAGCACTTTTACAGCATCATCTTTCAGGATTTGAAATAGCTCCACTGGAATTCCATCACCTCCACTAGCTTTGTTCGTAGTGATGCTTTCTAAGGCCCACTTGACTTCACATTCCAGGATGTCTGTTTCTAGGTCAGTGATCACATCATCATGATTATCTGGGTCGTGAAGATCTTTTTTGTACAGTTCTTCTGTGTATTCTTGCCACCTCTTCTTAATATCTTCTGCTTCTGTTAGGTCCATACCATTTCTGTCCTTTATTGAGCTCATCTTTGCATGAAATATTCCCTTGCTATCTCTAATTTTCTTGAAGAGATCTCTAGTCTTTCCCATTCTGTTGCCTTCCTCTATTTCTTTGCATTGATTGCTGAGGAAGGCTTTCTTATCTCTTCTTGCTATTCTTTGGAACTCTGCATTCAAATGCTTATATCTTTCCTTTTTTCCTTTGCTTTTCTCTTCTCTTCTTTTCACAGCTATTTGTAAGCCTTCCCCAGACAGCCATTTTGCTTTTTTGCATTTCTTTTCCATGGGGATGGTCTTGATCCCTGTCTCCTGTACAATGTCATGAACCTCCGTCCATAGTTCATCAGGCACTCTATCTATCAGATCTAGTCCCTTAAATCTATTTCTCACTTCCACTGTATAATCATAAGGGATTTGATTTAGGTCATACCTGAATGGTCTAGTGGTTCTCCCTACTTTCTTCAATTTAAGTCTGAATTTGGTAATAAGGAGTTCATGATCTGAGCCACAGTCAGCTTCTGGTCTTGTTTTTGTTGACTGTATAGAGCTTCTGCATCTTTGGCTGCAAAGAACATAATCAATCTGATTTTGGTGTTGACCATCTGGAGATGTCCATGTGTAGAGTCTTAAATTAGCAGTATTTTAATATAATTATCAATTTTGGATTCTTTATTCTCATTAGAGATCAAAAAGGGAATAACAACTTTTATACTGCACGTGAATAACCCTTTATCATGCACAAGTGGCAATTTTGGAAATCTTAGAAAGTCCAACATATATATGACATAAGGAGCCAAATCTGGTGCTCTGTAATGACCTAGAGAGGTGGGATGGGGTGGGTTTTTGGGGGAGGGAGACTCAAGAAGGAGGGATTGTGAATATATATATATATATATATATATATGACTGATTCCTGTTGTTGTATGGCAGAAACCATCACAACATTGTAAAGCAATTATTCTCCAATTAAAAAGTAAAAAAAAAAAAAAAAAGAAATCTCAACTTACCAAAGAAGGTAGTGAAATGTTAACTAACCAAACAGAAGTAAAATAAAAATTTCAATCTCCATATTTTTGGATTTTCTCAGTATTATTATTTCTTTTATTCTCCAAACATAATTATTTATAATGCACAAAATATCTTCTGAGTTTTAATCAATAGTTCCAATTAAGTAGTTTCTACATTTTACAAAAAAGAAAAATATATGAAAATGTACTTTTAGCTTTAGCTTTCTTATTCACCATCTACTATTTCTTTCTACGTGACAACCGCCTGCTCAAGTCATTTCAATAGA
Organism: Bos mutus; assembly: GCF_027580195.1. Taxonomy (NCBI): domain Eukaryota; kingdom Metazoa; phylum Chordata; class Mammalia; order Artiodactyla; family Bovidae; genus Bos; species Bos mutus. The sequence continues at coordinate 33,553,577 of NC_091633.1, forward strand.
AGACTTTTCTAATTGTGAATTGCTCAAAATACATTGTTTTATTATTTAACACTATTTCAGAATGCTGCATTGTACTGCACTGTCCAGTGGCACTTTCTGAAATGATGAGGATGTTCTTTGCTGCCCAATATGGTATGTGCAGCCATTGTGCATGTGACTAGTGCAACTGAGGAACTGAATTTTTAGGTTTACTTAATTAAAATTATCTTAAATATGGCTGTTTCTGCACTTAAGTATCCTAGAAGCTGCCACTCTGTCCTCATAACCAGTCAAAACCTGAACAGACTGAAAAATCTACAACTCTTCTAGAATCTTGGAAGAGAGGTGAGGACACCGGAAAATCACTTCTCTGCAACATTTGAGAGACAAAAAAATTCAGCAAACAACAACTTACCTAAGCAGAGACACAAATGGAAACTTCTGTGAGAACCAGTGCTGGTATAGGAAAATTTGAACTGTACTGATGAATTTCTAGAAGCTCAGTGTGGAGAACTCTGAGACTTAAAATCTCCAGGGGGACCCAGTTATAATGAGGTCCCCACAGTTTTGTGGGATTTACTTTCAGGAGTCTGACCAGGTTTCCCTAGTAAATGCTGGAGAAAAGTTCCCTTATGCTTCTGGCAGGGGGAGGGGAAAAGCAATATTTTGAAATTCACCAGAGCACTTTGCTTCTCTTAAGAAGGTCAGCTCTTAGGAGAAGCCAGGTAATCAGCGTGTAACATGCAGGGGTATTACTGCAGCCTAACTGACCTTGCTAAGGGAAATACCCAATTCCAGTCAGGTCTAGTCCTCCGTGGGGGAGAGTGAAAACAGCCATCTCCAGCCAACTATAGCCATCCTCCCCCGACCTAAGCTGTGGAGATAAAATAACTAAAAACATTTGTGAAAGTCACATTCCAGAGGTATAGGACCACTAAAAGATGGAGATCTGATCATAGAACTATACAATGCTTCCCCTTCTCTTATACCTCACTGCTACATTACTAAAGGCCTATTTACAGCAATTCCTTTTACTGGTACATCATGTCTGCTTACAAAGAAAAAAAACTACAAGCATACTGATGGCAAAAAACACAAATTGAAGAGACAGAGCAAGGATCATAACCACACATGGCAAAGACTTTGGAATGATCAGATTGGGGATTTGGTGTGCTGCGATTCATGGGGTCGCAAAGAGTCGGACACGACCGAGTGACTGAACTGTACTGAACTGAATGAAGGTTAATACACGAAGGGTTCTACTAGTAAAAGTAGATTGTTGTTGAGTTGCTCAGTAATGTCCAACTTTTTGTGACCCCATGGAATGCAGCATGCCAGGCTTCCCTGCATGCAAGAACAGATGGACATGTAAGCAGTTATGGAGATCCTAAGATAAAACCAGAAAGAAATAGCAGAGATAGAAAACCGTGTAGCAGAAGAATGTTTACAGAAATGAAGAATTTATTTGATAGGCTTGTTAATAGTCAGGACATGTTTGAGAAAAGAATCTTTGAGCTTGAGAATACAACAGAAACCTCAAAAACTGCAAAAAAAGGAGAAAAAAAAAAAAAAAAAGAAACAGAAAAGATATCCAAAGATTCTTGGGACAACTATAAACAGACAAAAAGACAACTCTCAGAGTCAGAGAAAATATTTAGAACCAAAGCAACCAACAAAGGATTAATCTCCAAAATAAACAAGCAGCTCATGCAACTCAATATAAAAAATAAACAAACAACCCAATCAAAAAATGGGGAGGGGAATCTAAATAGACATTTCTCCAAAGAATACATAGAGATGGGAAATAAATACATGAAAAGATGATCAACACCACTAATTATTAGAGAAATACAATCAAAACTACAAGGAGGTATCATCTCACACTGGTCAGAATGGCCATCAGCAAAATAATCTACAATCAATGCTGGGAAGGGTGTGGAGAAAAAGGGAACCTTCCTACACTGTTGGTGGGAATGTAAATTGGTACGGACACTATGGAGAACAGTTTGGAGGTTCTTCAAGAAGCTAAATATAGAACTGCCATATGACCCAGTAATTCCACTCCTGGGCATATACCCAGGGAAAACTATAATTCAAAATGATATATGCACGTGAAAGTTCATTGCAGCACTATTTACAATAGCCAGGATATGGAAGCAACCAAAATATCCATCAGCAGAAGAATGGACAAAGAAGATGTGACACAGACATGCAATTGAATACTACTCAACCATAAAAAGGAATTAAATAGTGACATTTACGGAGACATGGATAAACCTAGAGACTGTCATATAAAGTGAAGTAAGAAAGAGAAAACCAAATATCATATAATATCGCTGATATATGTAATCTAGAAAAATATTCACGTGAGCTTATTTGCAAAGCAGAAATAGAGGCACAGATGTAGACAACAAACTTATTGATACCATGAGGGGAAGGGGGTGAGATGAATTGGGAGATTGGGATTGACATATATACACTGTGTATGTGCGCGTGCTAAGTCACTTCAGTCGTGTCCAACTCTTTGCAGCCCTATGGACTATAGCCCACCAGGCTCCTCTGTCCATGGGATTCTCCAGGCAAGAATACATGAGTGGGTTGCCTGTGCCCTCCTCCAGGGTATCTTAATGACCCAAGGATTGAATCTGCATCTCTTAAATCTCCTGCATTGGCAGACTTACCACTAGCGTCACCATACACTACCATGTATAACTAATGAGAACCTCCTGTATATCACAGGGAACTCTACTCAAAGCTCTGTGGTGACCTAAATGGGAAGGAAATCCAAAAAAGAGGGGATGTATGTACATATATAACGGATTCATTTTGCTGTACATAACACAAGATTATAAAGCAACTATATTGCAATAAATATTAATAAAACATGAAAAAACACAACATTGAAATTCATAGGATGCAGCAAAAGGAATACTTAGAAGGAAATTTATAGCATTATGTAAGCATTTTAGAAGAAAAAACCCAATCTAAATTTCCATTTTAGGAATCCTAAAAGGATGAGCAAATTAAATCTAAAATAACTAGAAGAAAAGAAATAATAAGAATTAGAGCAAAAATCAATGAAATTTAAAACTGGAACTCAAAATAAAAAGTAAATAAAACCAAAGAAAGGTTATTTGGACATTTAATAAAATCAATAAAATTCTAGCAAGGCTAACTAGGAAAATAAGAAAGATAACACAAATTACTAGTATTGGAAGTGAAAGGGGAGCATTACCACAGATACTGTGGAAATTAAAGGGATAATACAGAATGCTGTTCAGTCACAAATTTGTTTCCAGCTCTTTGTGACCCCATGGACTGTGTAGCTCACCAGGCTTCTCACCATCTCCCAGAGTTTGCTCAAACTCATGTCCATTGAGTTGAAGATGCCACCCAACCATCTCATTCTCTGTTCTCCCCTTCTTCTTTTGCCTTCAGTTTTTCCCAGGATCAGTCTTTTTCAATGAGTAGGCTCTTTGCATCAAGTGGCCAAAGTATTGGAGCTTCCGCTTCAGTGTCAAAACTTCCAATGAATAGTCAGTGTTGATTTCCTTTAGGGTTGACAGATGTGATCTCCTTGCAATCCAGGAGACTCTCAACCGTCTTCTCCAGTCCCACAATTCAAAAGCATCAATTCTTTGGTGCTCAGCCTTCTTCATGGTCCAACACTCACATCCCATATGTAACTACTGGAAAAACCGTAGATTTGACTCTACAGACTTTTGTCAGCAAAGTGATTATGGTTTTTAATACACTGTCTAGGCTTGTCATCTTTTCTTCCAAGGAGCAAGAGTCTTTTAACTTCAAGGCTTCAGTCACCATCAACAGTGATTTTGGAGCCCGAGAATATAAAATCTATCACTGCTACCACTTTTTTCCCTTCTATTTGCCACCAAGTAATGGGATTGGATACCATGATCTTAGTTTTTTGAATGCTGAGTTTCAAGCCAGTTTTTTCACTCTTCTCTTTCACCTTCATCAAGAGGCTTTTTAGTTCCTTTTTACTTTCTGCCATTAGACTGGTATCATCTGCATGTTTGAGGTTGTTGATATTTCTCCTGGAAATCTTGATTCCAGCTTATGACTCACCAAGCTCAGCATTTCTCATGATGTACTCTGCATAGAAGTTAAATAAGCAGGGAGACAATACACAGCTTTGTGATATACAGCTTTCCCAATTTGGAACCAGCAAGTTGTTCCATTATCTGGTTCTAACTGTTACTTCTTGACCCATGTACAGGTTTCCAGGAGATAGGTAAGGTGGTCTGGTATTCCCATCTCTTGAAATATTTTCCACAGTTTGTCGTGATCCACACAGTTAAAGGCTTTAGTGTAGTCAGTGAAGCAGAAGTAGCTGCTTTTTTGGAACTCCTTCGCTTTCTCTGGGATCCAGTAAATGTTGGCAATTTAATGTCTGGTTCCTCTGCCTTTTCAAAATTAAGCTTGTCATTTTGGAAGTCCTTGGTTTAGATACTGCTGAAGCCTAGCTTGAAGGATTTTGAGCTTAACCTTCCTAGCTTGCAAAATAAACACAATTATAATGGTGATTTGAAATTCTTTGGCATTATCCTTCTTTGGAATTGGAATGAAAACTGAACTTTTCAGTCTTGTGGTCTCTGCTGAGTGTTTCAAGTTTGCTGACATATTGAGCGCAACATTTTAACAACATCATATTTTTAAGATTTTAAATATTTCAGTCGGAACTCAGTCACCTCCAGTAGCTTTGTAAGTAATGGTTCCTAAGGCCCACTTGACTTCACACTCCAGGATGTTTAGCTCTGGGTGAGTGACAATATTACCATGGGTATCTGGGTCATTATATAGTTCCTCTCTGTATAAGAAATACTGTAACCAATTCAGTGCCCACAAATTTGATACCTTAGTTGAAATAAATCAGTTCCTTGAAAGACACAATCTGCCAAGATTCACACAAGAAGAAATAGACAATCTGAATGGTCCTATATATCTATTAAATAAATTGAATTAAAAAAATTAATAACTTTCTAAAACAACATCAGTCTCTGGTACAGAAATTCACTGGTGAATTCTACCAAGCTTTTAAGGAAGAAATTGTAGCAATTCTTTACTATCTATTTCAGAGGAAAGAAGCCTCAGGACTCATTTTGTGAGGCCTCTATTATCCTAACCAAAATCAGACAAAGACACTACAAGAAAAGAAAACTACAAGCAAATGTCTTTCATGAACACAGATGCAAAAATTCCCAACATAATATTAGCAAATAATACCCAACTACATATACAAAGAATTATACATCACAATGAAGTGGGATTCATACCAGGTTTACAATGCTGGTTCAACACTCTGAAGTCAATTAATGTAATCCATCATATCAATAGGCTTAAATTTTTGTTCATACAATCTTATCAATAGATTTAGGGGAAAGTATTTGACAAAAATCAACCACACATTCATAATTAAAAAAAAAAAAAAACTCTGAGTAAACTAGGAATAAAAGGAAATTTTCTCAAGTTCATAAAAAAATCTACAGAAACATTAAAACTGATGTTAGAAATTAAATTTTTTTCCACTAAGACCAGGTACAAGGCAAGGATTTCCCTTCTCATCACTCTTTTCAGCTTCATACTGTAATGAATGAAGACAAGATAAGAAAATCAAGGTATACAGACTGAGAAGGAAGAAATAAAACTACCTTTGTTCATAGATGAGATGCTGATGTATGTAGAAAATCCAAAAGAATCAACAAAAATCTCCTTGAACTATTAATAATAAGCCACTAGAGTAAGGTTGAAGATTACTGCTACTGCTGCTAAGTCACTTCAGTCGTGTCCGACTCTTTGCGACCCCATAGACGGCAGCCCATCAGACTCCCCCGTCTCTGGGATTCTCCAGGCAAGAACACTGGAGTGGGTTGCCATTTCCTTCTCCAATGCATGAAAGTGAAAAGTGAAAGTGAAGTCGCTCAGTTGTGTCCGACTCAGTTGTGTGCGACCCCATGGACTGCAGCCTAACAGGCTCCTCCGTCCATGGGATTTTCTAGGCAAAAGTACTGGAGTGGGTTGCCATTGCCTTCTCCGTGGTTGCAGATTACAGGATGCAAAAGTCAATTGTTTTCCTATATACGAGGAATAAACAAATGGAATTTGGAATTAAAAATACATTTACTTTATGAGATTTTTATGAAGGAAACTACAAAACTTTGATGAACAAAATCAGAGCTGAACTAACTAAATAGAGAGATGGCCCACGTTCAGCATTAGGAAGATACAATATTTTATATTTTCAAGCTGCCGATTCTTTCCAGTTTGATTTATAGAGTCAATACAATCTTAATCCAAATCCCAGACAGTTATTTTGTGAATAACAAGAAACTGATCTTAATGTTTATAGAGACAGACAAAATACTCAGAGTAGCCAACTTAATATTGAAGAAGAAGAGCAAAGTTGGAGGAGTGATGCTCCTTGACTTCAAAACATACCGTAAAGCTATCACAATCTATATGACATGGTGTTGGTTAAAGAATAGACAAATAGATCAATGAAGCAGAATACAGAGATCAGAAACAGACTGACATTAATACAGACAACCGATCTTTGGTAAAGGAGCACAGGCAATACAATGAAACAAAGTTTCTTCGAAAGCGATGCTAAAACAACTGGATGTACTACATGCAGGATACACAAAGAACTCTTAGAACGTCACAATAAAAAAATAAACAAACTGATTTTTAAAAGGACTAGAGATCTTAACAGACACTTCACCAAAGAAGATGTACAGATAGATGGCAAACAAGCATATGAAAATGATACGCTACATAAATGTCGTCAGGGAAATTTAAATTCAAACAATAAATACCACTACATACATAGTTAAATGCCCCAAATCTGGAACACTGACAATAGTAAATGTTGGCAAGGATACAGAGCAACGGGCTTGCCTGGTGGCTCAGACAGTGAAGAATATGCCTGCAATGTGGGAGATGTAAGAAATGCGTGTTCAACTCCTGGTTTGGGAAGATCCCCTGGAAAAGGGCATGGCAACCATTCATGTATCATGCCTGGAGAATCCCATGGACAGAAGAGCCTGGTGGGCTACAGTCGTCCATGTGGTTGCAAAGAGTCGAATGTGATAGCGATGAACACTTTCACAGAGCAACAGGAATTTTCTTACATTGCTGGTGAGAATGCAAAATGGTGCACTTTGGAAGACAGTTTGTTGGTTTCTTAGAAAACTAAACATATTCTTATGATATGCAGATAAAGAAACAAGAGTTAGAACCGGACATGAAACAATGGACTGGTTTCAAATTGGGAAAGGAGTACATCAAAGTTGTATATTGTAACCCTGCTTGTTTAACTTATATGCAGAGTACACCATGCAAAGTGCCAGGCTAGATTAATCACAAGTGGGAATCAAGATTGCTGGGAGAAATATCAACAACCTCATATATGCAGGTAACACCATCCTTATGGCAGAAAGCAAATAGTAACTAAAAAGCCTTTTGATGAAAGGTGAAAGAGGAGAGTGAAAAACCTGGCTTAAAACTCAGCATTCAAGAAAGTAAGATCATGGCATCTGGTCCCATCACTTCATGGCAAATAGATGGGGAGAAAGTAGAAACAGTGACGTATTTCATTTTCTTAGGCTCCAAAATCACTGTGCATGGTCACTTCAGTCACAAAATTAAAAGATGCTTGCTCCTTGGAAGAAAAGCTATGACAAACCTAGACAGCATATTAAAAAACTGAGACATTACATTGCCAACAAAAGTCTATATAGTCAAATCTATGATTTTCCAGTAGTCATGCATGGATGTGAGAGTTGGCCCATAAATAAGGCTGAGCACCAAACAACTAATGCATTTGAACTATGGTTTTGGAGAAAACTCTTGAGAGTCCTTTGGAGAGCAAGGAAATCAGATCAGTCCATCCTAAAGGAAATCAATCCTGAATATTCACTGAAGGGATTGATCCTGAAGCTGAAGCTACAATACTGTGGCCACCTGATGCAAAGTTCCCACTCACTAGAAAAGACCCTGATACTGGGAAAGACTGAAGGCAGGAAGAGAAGGGGATGACAGGATAAGATGGTTGGATGACATCACTGACTCAATAGACATAAGTTTGAGCAAGCTCTAGGAGTTGGTCAAAAACAGGGAAGCCCGGCATGGTGCGGTCCATGGGGTCACAAAGAGTCAGACACAACTGAGAGACTGAACAACAACAAATAATTCAGAAATTGTGACCCTTGATATTTACCCAAAGAATCTGAAAGCTTACATCCATAAAAAAGCCTACACAAAGATACTTATAGTAGCTTTATTCATAATTGCCAGCCAGTCCTTTAGTAGGTGAATCGATAAATAAATTATAGCAGATCTTGACAATGAAATATTATTCAATTAAAAAGAAATAAGTTATGGAGCCACAAAAATACATGGAGGAGCTTTAAATGCATGTGACTAAGTGAAAGAAGCCAATCTGAAAAGACTGAATATACTATATGATTCCAACAATATGCTAGTCAGGAAAAGGAAAAACTATTGAGATAGTAAGAAATTCAGTAGTTACCCAGAATTGGAGGAGGAGAGATGAAAGTCAGAGGACAGAACATTTTTAGGAAATTGAAAAGGCTCCTTATGATATTATAATTATGAATACAAGTCATTCATTATACATTTGTCCAAATCTACAACATGTAAAACATCAAGAGAGAACCCTAATGTAAACTGTGGATTTTTTCGGTCATGATGTATCCATGTAGGTTCATCACATAACAAATATAAAAGACTGGTTAGACATGTTGATGGAGGCTGTGTGTATGTGGGAAACCACTGTACTTCCCTCCCACCTTTGTTATGAACATGAAACTGTTCTAAAACATGAAGTCTTTTAAGGAAATTAAATAACACATGTGGCAAATGCTGTGTGGGGCAACACATGTCTAGCAGGTACTGTTAGAGTTACCCACTCTATATTCAAAGGATACATGAATAAGTTTTGGAAATTCTTGTTTACTTCTGAGTCATTTGCATTAACTAGTTTTTAAATAGGATTTTATTTTTATCTATATTTTAAATATTTATTTATTCATTTGTATATTTGGCTATGGTGAGTCTCAGCATGTAGGATCTTTTAGTTGTGGCATGTAAAAACTAGTTCCCTGACCAGAGACTGAATCCAGGGCCTCTGCATTGGGAGCTCAGAGGTCTTAGCCACTGGACCACCAGGGAAGTCCCCTACATTATGTATTCTTAAATACATTCTCCCTAAGCTAAGCTAAGTCACTTCAGTCGTGTCCGACTCTGTGTGACCCCATAGACGGCAGTCCACCAGGCTCCCCCGTCCCTGGGATTCTCTAGGCAAGAACGCTGGAGTGGGTTGCCATTACATTCTCCCTAGATGGCAGCAAATTCCTTAGGTTCCTTTTTTTTTTTTTAATTTTATTTTTAAACTTTACATAATTGTATTAGTTTTGCAAAATATCAAAATGAATCCACCACAGGTATACATCTTAGGTTCCTTTTTGATTCAATCCTCAAATTATTTCTGTCTGTGGACCAGCTTTTTTGACTATTGTGGTATTAATTTAACATTATTTAAGAAGATAAGACACTTACTTATCTTTTATTTTTCATTCCTGAGCACTGTCTTTACTGTAGCAGACAGAATTCTTTACTGACTGAGCCACTGGGTCAACACTTTTAGGGTCAATTGAGTCAACTCTTTTAGGAATCTAGAAAAGATATGCCCTTGATAACCTTTTCCATAAATGAAATTAGACCAATTATTGTTTGCCTTGAAATAAGCTGGCTTTGTCGTAAGTTGTATAGAAACACATATTTTAAGTAGTGAGAGGAAATTGGGACACCCATTCCTCTAGGGTAAGTGTTCTGAGCTTTGTTACATTTTAGTGGTAGCAGCAGCAGCAGCAGCATTCTCTAACTGTAATTGCTAACATTATTTCCTGGGCTGATAAAATAGTTCAATCATGGGATAGACAAGAAAAGAAGAGAAACACCCTCAGAGTTGGAAAATTAATGATAAAAGAAGAAAGTGATAAAAAAAAAACAAATGATAGAAAATCAAATAATAAATGCAGAGAAAGTATAAATGCAGATAAAAGAGCTAAAAAAACTATTCTGTCAAGAGTTCAGTTAAAAAATCTTTTTGCCTGACAGTAAGAACAAAGTAAAATAATGAGCTTTTAGACCCCCGCTACTGTTTGCACAGTGTATCTCTTTGCTTGCATTATTTGTGGTCTATGTTTTAATATATTACAAGCTATTAAAAGTCATTAAATTACATGTCTGTGAAATGGATTCAAATCAAAGGTGAATAAACCTTCCATTTCAATTATTGGAATAAAATTAAAAATATGGATGCTATATATCAGAAAAATGAAAACAAAGGGTGTTTTTCATCAATGGGGGTAATTCATTAAGAAAAATAATTTTACGTATCTGTATTTTGTACACCAAAGATATTTTCTCAACCTTGTGTCACTGTAACTCCTCCAATAACTGGATGGCATATTTCAAGGCATCAGTCCTATAGAGGAATGTGACATTTTTTCATTCATTTGTGAAATGAAAACATACCAAGATCCAGCATATGTCAGTTCCTGTGCTAGTTGTCTGAAACAAAGAGTGTAAGTCATGGCACCTGCCACCAAGATGCTCATTGTCACCTTGAAGTTTCTTCCAAATCTATCTTTTTTTTTTTGAAACAGACTATCAGGGCACCAACAGAGTTATGAAAAAGAGGTCCTGTAGCAGTAGAGGAGAGGCAAAATTTGGGGAGTTAGGGAAAGCTTACCATAGGAGATGATATCTGACATAAGCCTTAAATCAGGAGATAGAGAAAGAGCACTTTTTTAAGTGGAAGCATGAAGAAAGGCATGAAAAACTGAAGACACTTCCAAAAGTTCAGTATTGCAGGAATCAATGGTTTATGTGGATAAGTAAAAGGCTTAGAGCATGCAGATCTTACAACATCTTACATGACATGTAAAAGACCTTTATTTTTGTGTATGCAGGTTACAGGAAAGTAGAGTTTAAAAATTCTACTTTTCATCCAGTTTTTCAAAAGTGATCTTTTCAAACTAGATGAAAGATGTAGTTTGGGAAGTAAATATGTCAGATCTTTAAATTAAAGCTACTTCACCTTTTGGTAGTTCAGTATTTGATAGATTATTTTTATGGTCAATAGAGACTGTGTCCTAAGTGATGCATAAATCATAAAATCCACTCTTCTATCTCTAGTATGAGGCCAAGATTTAAAAATAATTAATGGTTGTATTTATCAACAAATAATAATACTAACTCAGCCTTTATGAACATTAATCAGATCTTCCCTAAATGACTAAACTTCTATTTTGTTTAATCATTGTATGAACCTAGACCTCACCAAGACCCTATATACACATGTATTTACTACTGCCTTTCCAACCATGGTAAGACTTCACATCCAGACTTAAATCAATTTGTTTAAGTCTTTAAAAATAATTACAGAGGTTTTTCTTTCAGATAACTGAAACTGAACAGTTTAAAAATTAAGATAAATCTAACCACACAGTGATTGCTACTTTCCCACTCCATTTCCTGATAAACCATGCAGATAATCAAAACAATGGAAGGTGTCTTGGTTCAGTTAGCATGATATAGCTGAAATACATTTACATACCCAATATACAAAGGATGTTCCTCTTTGGCTTAAACTTTATTTTCTCTTAATTAATTTTAAATAGGAAGAGTCTTGTATTTTGAATGTTAAAAATATGGCTGATTCATGTTGAGGTTTGACAGAAAACAGCAAAATTCTGTAAAGTAATTATCTTTCAATAAAAATAAATAATTAAAAAATAGGCCACATAAATTTGGTTTTTAAAATAAGAATATATTTGAAAGTGATGATTTTGCAAACTTTTACAGAGGGGTCTTTTTATCAGTTTGAGTTTGAAATACACAGTTTAAATTAACTTTCTCAATATTTTCTTATAGTACTTTATTACTGGGTTTAGCCATTTCTTCTGCATTTGCTCTTAATACAAAATAAAATAAATCATTAATGGGAAATATATATTTCTTTTTTAACATGTGATATTGGTTAGATGAAAAACTGCAATTATGAGATGTACATTTGAACTTTGTCAGGTTTACACAAATGACTGGTATTAGAAGGATTAAAAAATGTCATATGGACTTAGATGTAGATAAATTATAAAACTCATACACTTACAATTTTTAACTTAAAAATATACATTACATTTCTTTGATTGACAGCAATAAAGTAAGCACCTTAAAGGAATATGTTGGAAAGATACAAAGATCAAGGCTTGGCAATGACACGTATCAGGAAGTTCTAAATGGTCTCATAGAAATATTTACAAGAGTTTCATGGGTTCACCATCATGGTCAGGTGATCATGGTCAGGTCAATTCCAAATTTCCCATTTCCCTTGGGACTCTTAGCTGCTACATCGACCTGGTACATCTGCACGAATCTTCCGCCCTTAGCAGACATGACATTTATTGAATGGATATTAGGGATTCATGGAATTGGTTGGAGGCAGAAAGCTACATTGGAAGAACAGGCAGGAACCTGAAAGCTTGCAAGGACCTCATTGCAGGATCCACAGGCATGTCACCCTGCAGAAACACTCTGATCCAGGTGCTGACCCTATGATGAATGTCATCTCCATCAGTTTGGCAACTCAGGTTCAAAGTCCAGGAAGAGAACTTCTGAGGAGCCTATTCAGTAATTGTGCCAGAGCAGGAATGTAACATTATTGCTTTGGCTTCTATAGTGGGATGTGGGAGCCACCTTGCAGAATGCTACACAAGGATCCCCAAAGATAGGGACTGACACTATCTTTTGAGGGTTTGAGGCTGGACAATTAAGAAACAACACGTTTATAACACAGATCTATCTTTTCTGTCCTTCAGATACATACAGTTGACATACATCACTATTTATTTATGTGTTTATTCATTTATTGGTGGTGAGATGATGACTAACAATGATGTATGTAAATCTCATTAAAATAGTTAGTTGAGGGATATGCTGGCTCTAAACCATAATATGTAGTGGAAGAAAAATACCAATAATCAACCTTCTGAAATATTGGCATTTTTCTCTTCTGACATATTTTTTCTATCTTAACTCCATTCTTTTAATCTTCATTTATAAATTCATCTTTTACTTATTTTTCCCCTTACTCCTATCTTCCGTCACCACCCAAAATTTGTCCCTTTAGGTATATTTGAACTAATATAACTGTTTCCAAATAGGCTATCTATGAACCAGGCCAATACATAAGGATTTGCCTTTAAGCAGTATATTTAGGAGACAATCTCAGAAACTTTCATCAGGGAATGTACAAATGCCACAGAGAAGGGAAGTGGTAACCAAGTCACCACTGTGGGTAACTGGAGTTTGAGCCCACTGGGGAAATCTGGTAGCCAGGGCAGAACACACATATCAGTAGGATTCCAGATGAGGAGAACGAGAGCTGAGATATTTTATATTCCAGTTTACATCAATCATTGGTTTAGGTTCTCCCACACTTCCCTGGTTTATATACAGATGGTCAAAATGAGCTCTTGCAGAACAGAAAATCATAAGGCCACAGAATGCAGTGCTAGCAGTTGGCATTCAGCCCATGTAAAGTGAAATGGTAGGGATGAGGGATTATGGGTGGAAACCTGTGGCATCCACTACAGTCATAGAACTTCCTCTTTCCCTGCCTCTAGGGGTGCATCAGCTGCCTTGTTGGCTCTACTGGAATGAGATGAAAGTCCTGACTGAGTACAGAAATAGTAAATATTTAGGGACATGGATAGAGACCATAAGCCATCAGGATCAAGATTTGTAAAAGGGTGAGAAGATTCAGGATGTGAGCTGGATATGGCAGTGGCATTAAGTAAACAAAGATGGGAAAACTGGGGACTAATGGGAAACTAAGGTAGATGCAGAGATGCTCTTCCCAATCCTCCCATCTGGGCTGTGACCCTCATCCCCAGGTGATGGGGTGTTGCTGGCTGACAGCCCACCACTGAGTCCTTCTCTGCCAATTGCCTTTGAAAGAGAGTTGTCTCTCCTGGTGTTAAGCCGTGTCCCCATCAGCAGCCACTTCTAATGATTTATTAATATAGGGTTAAAAGGCTCTGATTTCTTTCTTGGGGCATCTTTGAAGGGTCAGACCTACTTAAGAGCTCCCTGATTGACTGGTTGAGGCCACTTTTGAGACTGCATCCAAACTCAATATCTCCTTCTCCCCAGTCCTTCTCGCTTTACTTCTTTAAGGCAAGTTTTTATTATTTCCCTAACAATAATAACTGGCAAACCTCCTATAAGCAAAAGTCCTTCTAAAAGTCTGTTTTCTGGGAACCACAACCAAAACACAAACAACAGGGGAGTGGGCTATTGACAAAAGTGGAAGTATGAATCTTATCAAACTTTGCACAGGCATAGTAGATGGTAATTGCCATTACTTGTATTTATTTATTCCAAGCATACACAGAGATGAGTTCTGATGCTTACTCTTAGCCCATGTATATAGTTATTAGTGTTTATTGATGCAGGGCTTCCCTGGTGGCTCAGACTGTAGCTGGATTCAATCCCTGGGTGGGGAAGATCCCCTGGAGAAGGAAATGGCTACCCATTCCAGTATTCTTGCCTGGAGAATACCATGGACAGAGGACCCTGGTGGGCTATAGTCCATAGGGTTGCAAAGAGTCGTATATGATGGAACAGCTAACACTTACTTTATTTCATCCTACCTGTATTCTAATATTGAACACTTGCAGCTTACTTTGAATTTTATTGTATACAAATACCAAATAAATGTTGAACCATGGGGAATATGAAAAAAGAATTATTTTATGAGTTGTCAAGGGTAAAAGCAGCTCAGAAAAGATTTCGACAGAAAAGTAAGGTTGTTATCCAGGGAGTTGGTGTTGTTGGGTGTATCACTCACTTGTTAGGTCTTATTTTGTTAGTGCCAATCTATTTCTTTCTCAGCAATATTGAGAGGAAAATGCTAAGCAGGTTATTGCAATTGCTTTTCTATAAAAATAATGACCTGCATTACTGGGAATCTTAATGTCACCATGTTATTTACCTTCCATAGTTTCTGGTTCACAGGTAATTAAAGCCTGCTGTAGACTTAGCAGACATTTATTTTAGTATGATATTCTCTAGACCCTCCCCATTTTAAATTGAAAAAGGACTTTTACTTCCAGTGATTTTGCCTCACCTATACTGTGAAACCACTTCTCTACTGTAGGAACTCAAATATCTTGCTGAAAAGGCTCTCTCATTTTCTCACTGTTAAAATCTCATTTTTTTCCTATTTATCTTAATATATCTTACATTAATAGTTCCATGGGTAAAGCAGTAGGAATGAGGGTGAGGGGAAAATATTGCAATTCTCAAGATCTTCTTTTCAGAATAAAAGTTAGGTTTGACCTCTTTTTTTTTTTCAGTAGACTATCTTGGAGCATTTTATGGATTTTAGAAACAAAAGATAGTGTTGGGAAGACTGAGACCAAAGATCCTTTATATTCTCTTCTTCTCAGCCATGTTAACTTTAGATAAAAGATTTAATTACAGGAGAAAGCTCAATATGATTGTCTGACCTAAATCAAATCCCTTATGATTATACAGTGGAAGTGAGAAATAGATTTAAGGGCCTAGATCTGATAGATAGAGTGCCTGATGAACTATGGACTGAGGTTCGTGACATTGTACAGGAGACAGGGATCAAGATCATTCCCATAGAAAAGAAATGCAAAAAAGCAAAATGGCTGTCTGGGGAGGCCTTACAAATAGCTGTGAAAAGAAGAGAAGTGAAAAGCAAAGGAGAAAAGGAAAGATATAAACATCTGAATGCAGAGTTCCAAAGAATAGCAAGAAGAGATAAGAAAGCCTTCTTCAGTGATCAATGCAAAGAAATAGAGGAAAACAACAGAATGGGAAAGACTAGGGATCTCTTCAAGAAAATCAGAGATACCAAAGGAACATTTCATGCAAAGATGAGCTCGATAAAAGACAGAAATGGTATGGACCTTACAGAAGCAGAAGATATTAAGAAGAGATGGCAAGAACACACAGAAGAACTGTACAAAAAAGATCTTCATGACCCAGATAATCACGATGGTATGATCACTGACCTAGAGCCAGACATCCTGGAATGTGAAGTCAAGTGGGCCTTAGAAAGCATCACTATGAACAAAGCTAGTGGAGGTGATGGAATTCCAGTGGAGCTATTTCAAATTCTGAAAGATGATGCTGTGAAGGTGCTGCATTCAGTATGCCAGCACATTTGGAAAACTCAGCAGTGGCCACAGGACTGGAAAAGGTCAGTTTTAATTCCAACACCAAAGAAAGGCAATGCCAAAGAATGCTCAAACTACCGCACAATTGCACTCATCTCACACGCTAGAAAGTAATGCTCAAAATTCTCCAAGCCAGGCTTCAGCAATATGTGAACCATGAACTTCCTGATGTTCAAGCTGGTTTTAGAAAAGGCAGAAGAACCAGAGATCAAATTGCCAACATCTGCTGGATCATAGAAAAAGCAAGAGAGTTCCAGAAAAACATCTATTTCTGCTTTATTGACTATGCCAAAGCCTTTGACTGTGTGGATCACAATAAACTGTGGAAAATTCTGAAAGAGGTGGGAATACCAGACCACCTCATCTGCCTCTTGAGAAATTTGTATGCAGGTCAGGAAGCAACAGTTAGAACCGGACATGGAACAACAGACTGGTTCCAAATAGGAAAAGGAGTTCATCAAGGCTGTATATTGTCATCCTGCTTATTTAACTTATATGCAGAGTACATCATGAGAAATGCTGGACTGGAAGAAGAACAAGCTGGAATCAAGATTGCCTGGAGAAATATCAATAACCTCAGATATGCAGATGATACCACCCTTTTGGCAGAAAGTGAAGAGGAACACAAAAGCCTCTTGATGAAAGTGAAAGTGGAGAGTGAAAAAGTTGGCTTAAAGCTCAACATTCAGAAAATGAAGATCATGGCATCCGGTCCCACCACTTCATGGGAAATAGATGGGGAAACAGTGGAAACAGTGTCAGACCTTATTTTTTGGGGCTCCAAAATCACTACAGATGGTGACTGCAGCCATGAAATTAAAAGATGCTTACTCCTTGGAAGGAAAGTTATGACCAACCTAGATAGCATATTCAAAACAGAGACATTACTTTGCCAACAAAGGTTCGTCTGGTCAAGGCTATGGTTTTTCCTGTGGTCATGTATGGATGTGAGAGTTGGACTGTGAAGAAGGCTGAGCGCCAAAGAATTGATGCTTTTGAACTGTGGTGTTGGAGAAGACTCTTGAGAGTCCCTTGGACTGCAAGGAGATCCAACCAGTCCATTCTGAAGGATATCAGCCCTGGGATTTCTTTGGAAGGAATGATGCTAAAGCTGAAACTCCAGTACTTTGGCCACCTCATGCGAAGAGTTGACTCATTGGAAAAGACTCTGATGCTGGGAGGGATTGGGGGCAGGAGGAGAAGGGGACGACAGAGGATGAGATGGCTGGATGGCATCACTGACTCGATGGACGTGAGTCTGAGTGAACTCCGGGAGTTGGTGATGGACAGGGAGGCCTGGCGTGCTGCAATTCATGGGGTCGCAAACAGTCGGATACAACTGAGGGACTGATCTGATCTAATCTGATCTGATGTGTATTTTTACATTTGTCAAGAAAGTAAATGAAAGAAGTTTTAGAATTTCACCAAAGTGATGTCAAGGACATAATGAGGTTAAGCAGCTAAAATTAGGCTCTTGGGCTTAGAAAAGAAAATAATTGACTTGTGAAAGGAATTGTTAATTAATGAAAGTGACTTTATCCAAATAGCACAATTTGCTAGTCAGAGATGAGAAGCTGTGATAGGTCTGCTAAGAGTAGATGATTATAATGTGATGTTTTCTCAGATCAAGAATCAGTGCTCATTTCAACACTTCTACATCCATCAGCAGTCTGCAACTGCTGGAGAAAAAGAAATACAACAGAAGGAATTAGCTCTGAGAAAGACATAACACCACTTTCATCCTGGTATATTGCCCACCCTGCAAATCTGTATGCATTCATTTCCTAGGTCTGCCAGAACAAATTACCATAAACTTGGTGGCTTAAAACAACAGGATTTGTTCTCTTACAGTTCTGGAGGCTAGAAGCCTGAAATCAAGAGGTTGCCAGGACAATGCGAATTACTAAAGGCTCTAGGCAAAGATTTTTCCTTCTGGTGGATACCAATTGCCTTTTTTTGGCCTGGTAGCTGCATCATTGCAGTCTTTGTTTCCAGTGTCACTTGGCATTATCTGTCTGATTTTCTCTGTGTGTCTCTGTGTTGTGTCTATTTCTTCTTTTTTTTCTCACCATGTGTCTGTTTTCTTTTCCTATAAGGACTCCAGTCAATGAATTAGGGCCAACCCTGTTCCTGGATGATATCACTTTGATTCACCTAATCATATCCTCAAGGACTCTATTTCCAAATAAATTCACAGTGTGAGGTTACTGTGGATATGAATTTTGAGGGGACAATATGCAACATGGTACACTGTATAAAAATATTTCTGACAGAACTCCTCAAATTAGGACATTTCTTAACAGTAAATGATACGATTTTGACTTCTTTCTCTTTTTTCTTGGACACCCTGTTATAATAATTTAAAAGGAATATACAATCTATAACACTATGCATACTTGAGTTTCATGATTAAAACAAAAGAGACATCTAGGGTAAAGCTCTTTAAACCTCTGTTCAAATTATTGTGTTTAATAATTCACTTGGAAATGAAAATGAGAATAATTGGTTCCTAGAAAATTGAAGGTATATTCTATTGAGTTTGAATTTGTGTCTAACTTTTAAGAATACCAATGGGGCAATGTATTTTTTATAACTTTTTAAAATTGAAGTATAGTTAATTTACAATGTTGTGTCAATTTTAGGTATACAGTAAAGTGATTCACTTATATATATATGTACATATATGTCATATATATGCAACTCCTAATGGCTGGGGCAGTAAAGAACCTGTCTGTGAGGTGGAAGACTCACACTATCAACTCAGTGGATGTGAATTTGAGCAAACTCTGGGAGATGGTGAAGGACAGGAAAGCCTGACCTGCTGCAGTTCATGGGGTTGCAAAGAGTTGGACACAAGTGAGCAGCTGAACAACAAAATGTATATACATATATATGTGTCTCTCTCTATATGTTCTTTTGCAGATTATTTTCCTTTTATATGTTATTATAAGATATTGAATATAATTCCTTGTGCTATACAGTAGGTCCCTGCTGTTTATATATTTTATATTAACTATGTAAAAATTCACAATGTAAAAATTGTTAGTTAAGTTGTACGTGGGACAAAATGAGGACTATAGCCCAGGATACAGCATCTCAGATAGCTCTGAGAAACTGCTCCAAAGAGGTGAACAGTGGGGCGTGGTGAGGGGTGGTGTAGGTCGGTAATATATGTGGCTTTGGTGAAGGAGGAGTACATGCAATCAAGCACATATTTTTTTCAGAAGGTTTCTGCTAGTCTCATGAAGGTTTCTGCTAGTCACAAGGAACATGAAGGACTTTAGTGCTTTTCTAAATATGAGGAGATACAAGAATAGGACTCATAAAATCTTCTGAAATTATCTAACTGAAGACCTGTTCTGCCAGGTTTTCCCAGAGCACAGAGTGCCTCATTTCTTCTCTCCACCTTGAATTCCTTTCAGGGGTGTTGAAGGCCAGCAGCTGCAGCAGCATATGATTTAATCCTTGTAGAGGTTGATGGCCAGTGCCAAAGGCAAGTACCAATTTGTAGTTGACAATATATCATTGAATGTATCTGTTAATTCCAAACTTCTAATTTATTCCTTCCCCCAACTCTTTTCCCTCTGGTAATCATAATTTGTATTCTATGTCTGTGGTTCTGTTTCAGTCTTGTATTTAAGTTCATTTATATCATTTTCTTTAAATACCACATATAAGTGATACCATACAATATTTGTCTTTCTATGTCTTACTTCACTTAATATGATAATTTCTAGGTCCTTAAATGTTGCTACAAATGGCATTATTTCATTCTTTTTGTGTTATTTTTGTTATTCAGTTGCTTAGTCATGTCTGACTTTTTGTGATCACATGGACTGCATCACATCAGGTTTCACTGTCCTCCATCTCCCTGAATTTGATCAAACTCATGTCCATTGAGTCACTGATGCCATCCAACTATCTCATCTTCTCCCACCCCTTCTTGTCTTGTCCTCAATCTTTCTCAGCATCAGGGTCTTTTCCAATGAGTCTACCATTCACATCAGGTGGCCACAGTATTGGAGCTTCAGCTTCAGCATCAGTCCTTCCAATAAATATTAGGGTTGGTTTCCTTTAATATTGACTGGTTTGATCTCCTTGCTGTTCAAGGGACTCTCAAGATTCTCCTCTAGCACCACAGTTCAAAAGCATCAGTTCTTCAGCACTCAGCCTTCTTTACAGTCCAACTTTCACATTCAGACATGACTACTGAAAAAACCATAGCTTTGACTATGCAGACCTTAATCAGCAAAGTGATGCCTTGGCTTTTAAACACTCTCTCAGCTTGTCATAGCTTTTCTTCCAAGGAGTCTTTTAATTTTGTGGCTGCAGTCACCATCTGCAGTGATTTTGGGGCCCAAGAAAATGAAATCTGTCACTGTTTCCACTTTTTCCCCATCTATTTGCCATGAAGTGATGGGACCAGATTCCATGACCTTTTTTTTTTTGTTGTTGTTGTTGTGTTTCAAGCTAGCTTTTTCTCTCTCCTCTTTCACCTTTATAAGTGGCTTTTTAGTTCCTCCTCTTTTTCTACCATCAGGGTGGTATCATCTGCATATCTGAGGTTCTTGATATTTCTCCTGGCAAATTGGTCCCAGCTTGTGCATCATTCAGTCTAGCATTTCTCATGAAGTGAAGTCGCTCAGTCGTGTCCGACTGTTTGCGACCCCATAGACTGTAGCCTACCAGGCTCCTCTGTCCATGGGATTTTCCAGGCAAGAGTACTGGAGCGGGTTGCCATTTCCTTCTCCAGAGGATCTTCCCAATCCAGAGATCAAACCCGGGTCTCCTGCATTGTAGGCAGACGCTTTACTGTCTGAGCCACCAGGGAAGCCTAGCATTTCTCATGAGTGCTCTGCATATAAATTAAATAAGCAGTGTGACAATATACAACCTTGAACTACTCCTTTCCAATTTTAAACCAGTTCACTGTTTCATGTCCTGTTCTTTCAGCTGCTTCTTGACCTGTAAACAGGTTTCTCAGGAGACATGTAAGGTGGTCTGTTACTCTCATCTCTAAGAATTTTCCACAGTTTGTGGTGATCCACACAGTCAAAAGCTTTAGCATAGTCAATGAAGCAAAAGTAGATTTTTAAAAAAATTCCCTTGCTTTTTCTGTGATCTAGTGGATGTTGGCAATTTGATCTCTGGTTCCTCTGCCTTTTCTAAATCCAGCTTGTACTTCTGGAATTTCTCAGTTCATGCACTGTTGAAGCCTAGCTTGAAGGATTTTGAGGATAATCTTGCTAGCATGTGAAAAGCATGCAATTGTGCAGTAGTTTGAATATTCTTAGGCAATACCAATACCCTCTTTGGTAATGGAATGAAAATTGACCTTTCCCAGTCCTGTGGCCACTGCTGAGTTTTCCAAGTTTGCTGACATATTGAATGTGGCACATTAATAGCATCATCATTTAGGATTTGAAATAGCTCAGCTGTAATTCCATCACCTCCACTGGCTTTGTTTGTAGTAATACTTCCTAAGGCCCACTTGACTTCACATTCCAGGATGTCTAGCTCTAGGTGAGTGATTACACCATTGTGGTCATCTTGGTCTTTAAGACCTTTTTCATACAGTTCTTCTGTGTATCTTGCCACCTCTTCTTAATCTCTTCTTCTGTTAGGTTCTTGCCATTTCTATTCTTTATTGGGCCCATCTTGCATGAAATATTCCCTTGTTATCTCAAATTTTCTTGAACAGGTCTCTAGTCTTTCCCATTCTGTTGTTTTCCTTCGTTTCTTTGCGTCATTCACTTAGGAAGGCTCTTTTATCTTTCCTTGCTATTCGCTGGAACTCTGCATTCAGATGAGTGTAACTTTCCTTTTGTCCTTTGCCATTAGCATCTCTTCTTTTCTCAGTTGTTTGTAAGGCCTCCTCAGACAACAGCTTTGCCTTCTTGCATATCTTTTTCTTGGGAGTGGTTTTAGTCACCACCTCTTGTACAATGGTATGAACCTCAGTCCATAGTTCTGCGGGCACTCTGTCTGCCAGATTTAGTCCCTTGAATTTATTCATCACCTACATTATATAATCACAAGGGATTTGATTTAGGTCATTCCTGAATAGTCTAGTGGTTTTTGCTACTTTCTTCGATTTGAGCCTGAATTTTGCAATAAGGAGCTAATGATCTGAGTCACAGTAGGCTCCAGGTCTTGACTTTGCTGACTGTATAGTGATTCCCAATCTTCGGCAGCAAAGAATATAATCAATCTGATTTCAGTATTGACCATCTGGTGATGTCCATGTGTAGAGTCCTCTCTTGTGGTGTTGGACAAAGGTGCTTGCTATGACCAGTGTGTTCTCTTGGCAAAACTCTGTTAACCTTTTCCCTGCTTCATTTTGTACTTCAAGGCCAAACTTGCCTGTTACTCCAGGTGTCTCTTGTCTTCCTAGTTTTGCATTAAAATACCCTCTGTGAAAAAGACATCTACTTTTGGTGTTAGTTCTAGGAGGTCCTATAGGTCTTCATAGAATCATTCAATTTCTGTTTCTTTGGCATTTGTGGTTGGGGCATAGACTTGGATTACTGTGATATTGAATGGTTTGCCTTGGAAATGAACAGAGATCATTCTGTCATTTTTGAGATCGCACCCAAGTACTGCATTTCAGACTCTTTTGTTGACTATGAGGGCTACTCCATTCCTTCTAAGGGATTCCTGTGCTTAGATATAATGTAGATATAATGGTCATCTGAATTAAATTTGCCCTTTCCCATCCATTTTAGTTCATTGTTTTCTAAAATGTCAATGTTTACTCTTGCCATCTCCTGTTTGATCATTTCCAATTTACCTTGATTCACGGACCTAACATTCCAGGTTCCTATGCAATATTGTTCTTTACAGCATCGGACTTTACTTGCACAACCAGACACAACCACAGCTCGGCATCATTTCCACTCTGGCTCAGGCTCTTCATTCTTTCTGGAATTATTTCTCCACTCTTTTCCAGTGGCATATTGGAGACCTACTGACTCAGTGGCCTCATCTTTCAATATCATACCTTTTTGTCTTTTCATACTTTATATGGGGTTCTCAAGGTAAGAATACTGAAGTGGTTTGCCATTCCTTTCTCCAGTGGACCATATTTTGCCAGGCCCTGACTAGCAGAGACATGTCCTTCTGGTGCTCTATGTAGCCAGATTACATGCCTGGTGCCCTGGTTGTCCCACTGCTGGTCCTCCTTGAGTGCGTAAACTTTCACCAGCTGTCAGAGACTGGTCTACATTGCTGCTGGTGGACTGAGGCAGCAGCCCTGCTGGAGTCACCAGGAAGAGGGTCCAGGGAAGGCTGGAGCCACCATTGGAGGACGCCAAGGAGTGGAGGGCTCTCTGGCCTCCCTGCTGCCACTGGCTGCCCTGGGACTGACCCATTGACAGTGGGTCAGAGTGGAGAGTACCCTGTCCTCTCCTCTGCCATTGATATAAATTGATATATAATCTTTTTGGAGGCCTATTTTGACAGTAGTTATTAAATTTTTACATGCTATTGATACTAAAGACCATTCTCTCGAGTATTAGGTCAAACTATTTTAAATTTCTGTTTTTTTAATATCAAAACTGGCTTAATTTCCACCAATTGCTTATGGTGCAACCCAGTGCTAGAGCAGGTTGAGTAATATTCCATTGTATGTGTACATATACATACAGTACGTATTGCTTCCATGTTTTGGCTATTGTACATAGTATTGCTACAAACATTAGGGTGCACATATCTTTTCAAGTTAGAGTTTTCATCTTTTCCAAATATAAGGGCAATTTTTAGTAATTTTTCTATTTTAGGAAATTTCTAGATTTATGGAAAAGGTATAAAGACAGTATAGAGAGTTCTCTTATAGTCTGCATCTTATTTCCCTGATTGCTAACATCTTATCTGTGTCGGAAATATTTGTTGTATTAGTGAATTAGTATTGATGGAATATTATTAATTCAAGACCATATTTTTAAAATTTCTTTAATTTTTTTCTTATGCTGTTCTATCCCAGGATCCAGTGCAAGATGCCATGTCAACATTCAGTAGCTGTTTTTGCATGGAATACTTTTGGCTGTGACCATTTCTCAGACTTACCTTGTTTTCAAGGACCTTGACAATTTTGAATAGTACTGGTCAGATATTTTGTAGAATGTGGTTCAGTCTGGGTTTGTCTTACTTTTTATATTTCCCATGAATAGACTGAGGATATGTGTCTTTGGAGAAAAGTCACAGATAAAGTGACATTTTCATCAAATCACATCAAGGATATGTATTCTCAACATGATTTATCATTGTTGATGCTAACCTTGGTCATGTGGCTCAGATAATATTTGTCCACCACAGTTTCCAAATTAATTACTCCTTTGCCCCCTTTTCATCCTGTATTCTTTGGAAGGGAGTCACTAAGGACCGGTGGGAAGGAAGGATGTGATGTTCCACCAGCTCCACCATATTAAGGGGAGAGTATCTACATAAATTATTTGGAATTCTTTACACCGGGCATTTTTTTATTCTCAGTCATTTATTTATTTACTCAATCATTTATTTATATGAGTATGGACTCAAGGTATTTATTTTATGCTTTGAGTCATAATCCAATAATGTGTTATTTGCTTAATTGTTAGAATGGTTCCAGTTCTGGCCATTGGGGGATTTTTCAATTGATTTCTGTTCCCTTTTACATGCTCCCATTGGTGTGTATATGTGTGTGCTTATGTGTGTGTGTGTGTGTATGTATGTGTGCATGTTTAATATAGCATTTCCTACTTTTTGTATTAATTATGCTCCAGGCTCATATTGTATATTCCCCAGGCCTAGAATCAACCATTCTTTTCAAGGAGCTCTGGTTCTGTGCTGGATGTGTTCATTGCACCTAAGTCTTCCCAGGCAACATTTTGCTGTAAGTATTGCTGAATCTCTCCATCTGTATTTATGTTAAATTGAACATGAGTTCACGCTGGAGGCACCACATCCAATCCATAACCATATGGGTTCTTCTAGCTATTCCCCTTGCTTCTATGTAAACTTCCCCCGCCCTAACAGTGAGGCTCCTGGCTCTGTCATTTGGCATCCATTTACTTATCTGTTCAATTCCAGCATAATCTAGGGTTTCACAATTATCAACCTATACCCCTGAAAGAAACAATGCTACCTACTTAAGTACAGTGCTTACATGCAGTTTCTTTTTTTTTTCTCCACTTATTTCCAAAGTTGCTTACATCAGAACATTTTCCACACCCTTCTCTGAGAGGTTGAGGGTTCCCTGGTGGTTCAGATGGTAAAGAGTCTGCCTGCAATGCGGGAGACCCAGGTTCGACCCTTGGATCAGAAAGATCCCCTGGAGAAGAAAATGGCAACCCACTCCAGTATTCTTGCCTGGAAAATTCCATGGACAGAGGAGCCTGGTAGGCTACAGTCCATGGGGTCGCAAAGAGTCGGACACAACTGAGCGACTTCTCTTCACTTCTCTGAGAGTTTATATTACACATTTGTAATACAGTTAGATTCTCTTGCCACAGTTTGCATTCCATTTTGGGATCCCTGACCTCCTTGAATTTTTGTTTGTATATATTAAAGTTCACTTCCTGTGGTGAAAGATTCTATGAGTTTTGACAAGTACATGGTAATATGTGTCTGACACTATAGTATCAAGCAAAATAGTTACAGCACTAAAAATTCCTCTGTGCTTCAACCAATCAACACTTCCCTCATCCCAAGACCCTGACAATCACTAATCTGTTTTCCTTCTCCATAGTTTTGTCTTTTTCAGAATGTCATGTAAATGGAATCATAAAGTATGCTGCCTTTTCAAGACCAGCTTCTTTTACTTAGTGATTTTCTTACAATTCATATATGTTGTTTTTTGGGTTGATAGTTCATCCACTTATATCACTGGGTAATATTCCATTATACTACTATACCAGGGTTTATTCATTTATTCATCTATTCAAATACATCTAGGTTGCTACCAGTTTTTAATGGTGGTAAATAAAGCTGATTTATAATTCATTCATGTGCAGATTTCTGTATAAGTTTCAAATCAGTTGGGTAAAACTGGAGTTATTCTCTAGCAAGCTATGTTTAGCTTATAAGAAACTGCCAACATATATCTCAAAGTGGTTGTAACATTTTGCTTTCCCACCAGCAATAAATGGGAGTTACTGTTGGTCCACATATTCATCAGTGATGGATACTGTCAGATTTTAGGTTTTACCCATTCCAGTAGGTGTACAGTAGTACGTCGTTACTGTTTAATTTCTATTTCCTTAAAGATACATGACATTGAGGATGTTTTCATATGCTTATTTGCCACCTGCATATTTTCAGTGGTGAGCTGTTTATTCAATTTTTTTTGCTTATTATTGTTTTCTTAGTATAAAGTTGTTTTCTTAGTATAGAGGACTGAGATACTTTATTATTATGTGATTTTGTGTATTTGGATATTAGTCATTTATTAGCTGAGTGATTTGCAAATGTTTTTTTAGATCTGTGATTTTTCATCCTAACAGTATTTTTTTTTTTTTTGCAGAACACTGCTTTTTAAAATTTTTTAAAAAATTAAATAAATTCCACTTTTTGCCTGTGGATGCTGCCAGGTAAGCATCACTGAAGCCTCTTCCTCTCCACTGCAATCAAGTCTAAGTCAGAGTTTCCCAAAGAGTCCGAACAGCTGCAGAAGTTCATTGGAGGACTGAGCTTTGCAACAACCAATGAGAGTCTGAGGAGCCATTTTGAGCAATGTGGAATGCCCACAGACTGTGTGGTCATGAGGGTTCCAAGCACCAAGTGCTCCAGAGGCTTCACAGAGGTTTGTCACACAGGCCACTGTGGAGGAGGTGGGTGCGGCCATGAATGCAAGACGATACAAGGTAGATGGAAGTGTTGTGGAAACTAGGAGGGCTGTCTCCAGAGAAGATTCTCAAAGACCTGGTGCACACTTAACTGTGAAAAAGATGTCTGTTGGTGGCATTAAAGACAACACTGAAGAACATCACCTGAGGGGTTATTTTGAACAGTTTGGTAAAATTGAAGTGGTTGAAATCATGAATGATTGAGGCAGTGGCAAAGAGAGAGGCTTTGTAACATTTGATGACCATGACTCCGTAGACAAGATTGTCATTAGAAATACTACACTGTCAATGGCCACAACTGTGAAGTAAGAAAAGCCCTATCTAAGCAAGAGATGGCTAGTGCTTCATCCATCCAGAGAGGGTGAAGTGGTTCTGGAAACTTTGGTGGTGGTTGTGAAGGTAGTTTTGGTGGAATGATAACTCTGGTCATGGAGAAAACTTCAGTGGTCGAGGTGGCTTTGGTGGCAGCCATGGTGGTGGTGGTGGATATGGTGGCAGTGGGGATGGCTGTAATGATGGAATCAGCTTTGGAGGTGGCAGGAAGCTGCAAGGATTTTAGTAATTACAACAATCAGTCTTCAATTTTGGACCCATGAAAGGAGGAAACTTTGGAGGCAGAAGTTCTGACCCCTATGATGGAGGTCAATGCTTTGCTAAACCATGAAACCAAGGTGGCTATGGTGGTTCCAGCAGCAACAGTAGCTATGGCAGTGGCAAATGGTTTTAATTACTGCCAGGAAACCAAGCTTAGCAGGAGAGGAGAGCCAGAGAAGTGACAGCTTCTCCACTAAAGCAGGTTGTAAATACATTTCAAAGGGAACCTGGCATTACCTGAAGGAATTCTAACTTCATAGTGTTGGTATAATTTATCAAAATGGCTTCAGAGTAGACAGACTTTACATAGCATGTTAAAAAAAAGAGAGACATACATTTATTCAATGTCATGATCAGCCTATTACATTTAGCAATCAACAGCATGGGTGCAAAAAAAAAAATCGACATTAAAACCCTTTGTTGAAATGCTTTACACTTTCCTTAGAACAGAAAATGAAATAACCTGTTATACAACTGGTCACAAGAATAGTCCTCAAGTTTTTTGCCCATACACATGAGTATTGTCTAAAGCATTTCTTCTTTGTAGCAGCTAGGCCCTGCCGCAGATTTGTGAACTCAGCCAGGAATGAAGCTTGTGTATCATCCATTATTATGTGTAAACAAAAAAAGATTTAATACCCTCAAAAAATTAATAAATTCCAACTTATACATATATTTTTCTTCCATGGGTTTGCTTTCAGTGTTGAATTATATCTAAATTGCAGGTAATGCAGAGTTTTTCCTATGTATTCTTCTAGAAGTTTTGTAACTTTGCATTACATTTAGGTCAATGGTATATTTTGAATTAATATTTGTGGAAAATGTGAGATCTATGTCCAGTTTCTTTATTATTTTTTCTTTCTTTCTTTAAAAAGATGGGGGCTTCTTATTATTCCAGTACCATCAATGGAAAAGACTATGCTTGTGTTATATTATATTGTCTTTTTGCTTTTGTCAAAAATCAGTTGACTTTATCTGTGTGGGGCTATTTCTAAGTTCTCTGTTTATTCCTTTGGCTATGTCTATTCTTTCACCAATGCCATGCTCTCTAGATTACTGTTGCATGATAGTGAATCTTGAAATTGAGTGTTTGCTTTCCTACTGTACAATTATTGGAAGTGGTTTGTTGTTACCACCAAAAAAAGTGTTAGTATTTTGATAGTGTTGTATTAAGTCAATATATGAATTTGGGGAAAAAAACGACTTCTTTACTACTAAGAAAAGTAGTAGTTGAGTTTTCCAATCCATGAACACAAATCTCTCCATTTACTTAGCTTTTTTTTCAATCAGCATTTTTTTGTTTAAAATTTTTGTTACAATTATAAATGGAATTTTAAAATTTAATATTCCAGTTTTCTTTGTTATTATATAGGAAATCAATGGATTTTTTAAAAACATACTGACTTTATATCAGCTACCATGCTGTATTCATTAATTATTTTTCATTGTCTATCCATTTTATTGGTTATTTTTCAGGCTATCTACACAGACAGTCTATCACCTTTTTTTTTTTTTTTTTTCTAATTTTATTTTATTTTTAAACTTTCATAATTTATTTTTTTTTAATTTTATTTTTTTAAAAAAATCACATGTTCCCATCCTGAACCCTCCTCCCTCCCAACCTCCCCATACCATCCCTCTGGGCCATCCCAGTGCACCAGCCCCAAGCATCCAGCATCATGCACTGAACCTGGACTGGCATCTCGTTTCCTACATGATATTTTACATGTTTCATTGACATTCTCCCAAATCTTCCCACCTCTCCCTCTCCCACAGAGTCCATAAGACTGTTCTATACATCAGTGTCTCTTTTGCTGTCTCGTACACGGGTTATTGTTACCATCTTTCTAAATTCCATATACATGCATTAGTATACTGTATTTATGTTTTTCCTTCTGGCTTACTTCACTCTGTATAATAGGCTCCAGTTTCATCCACCTCATTAGAACTGATTCAAATGTATTCTTTTTAATGGCTGAGTAATACTCCATTGTGTATATGTACCACAGCTTTCTTATCCATTCATCTGCTGATGGACATCTAGGTTGCTTCCATGTCTTGGCTATTATAAACAGTCGATGAACATTGGGGTACACGTGTCTCTTTCCCTTCTGGTTTCCTCAGTGTGTATGCCCAGCAGTGGGGTTGCTGGATCATGCAGTTCTATTTAGGAATCTCCACACAGTTCTCCATAGTGGCTGTACTAGTTTGCATTCCCACCAACAGTGTAAAAGGGTTCCTTTTCTCCACACCCTCTCCAGCATTTATTATTTGTACTTTTTGGATCGCAGCCATTCTGACTGGTGTGAAATGGTACCTCATAGTGGTTTTGATTTGCATTTCTCTGATAATGAGTGATGTTGAGCATCTTTTCATGTGTTTGTTAATAGACATTTCTCCAAAGAAGACATACAGATGGCTAACAAACACATGAAAAGTCTATCACCTTTGAGTAAAAAACTGTTTCATTCTTTCTTTTAAATTTTGTGTATCTTTATTTTTCTCTTCCTCATCTTATTGAATGTTAGGACTTCCAGTACAGTGCTGAATAGGAACTCAGAAAGAAGATATTCTTGTCTTACCCTGAATTTATGTGAAAAGAGTTAGTCCTGCTCCACAAAAGATGATATTAGCCATAAGGTTTTTATTTTATTTTTTTGTTGTTTTCTTTCCATTTTATTAATTTTTTTAAAAAAAATTGGAGTATAATTGCATTACAATGTTGTGTTATTTTCTTTAAATATGCATAACTTTTGTTAAGTTGTTACATTTCTAGTTTTCTTTTAAAGTTTTTATTATAATCGATTACTTTTTTCAAATGGTTTTCTGCAATTATTTCTGCAGTTATTCCATAAAAAGTTACAGAAGGACCCCAAAGGAATATTTGGTGAACTCAGAATTTCCTTACTAACCATTTAATGTGCAGGTATCAGCAGTAATAACTTCCCTCCTTAGTGGCTAATGGTGGTAATATATGTCTTCTTTCTTTTCCTTATCTAGCCTGCATAGAGGTATCAATTTTATTGATTTTTCAAAAAACCAGCTTTTGATTCAGACTTTTTTTTTTAGTTTTACTGTTTTTAAATCCATTGATTCTTTTGTTCTAATTTTTCATTATTTCTTTTCCTCTTATTGTTTTAGAGCTTTGTTTTGTAGTTTCCTAAAGGTGTGGCCAGTGTACTTTCTGCAAAATCAAGTTTTATAATGATAAATGTGATGGGGGTTCTGATACACACCTGGGATTTGACATTGCTTTAGTGATGCAGAAGGCAGAGGGGACAGCAGTCATCAGCTGCCTCTGATATTTCAACCTTAGGTAATAGACCAACACGGATCATGTTGCTAAGAGTGTAGATGAGGAAAACAGAGGGCTAAGAACAAATTAAAGGTCTGTATAAAGTTAATATGGTTTCAAAGGCACATTCAACTTCTAAGTCCTTTTGAGAGAAAGGACCATTCTGCTCATGACTTCCACATATTCCTGCTGATACAACAGTTCCAGGATGGTATCAGAGTTGAATCATTACTTAGTGAATTCATGATTTCAGACCATCCAGAGGATGAGTAGAATCCTCAGTTAACCATGAATGCCTAACAATCTGAACTGAGCAGAAAAGGGTCCTTCCACAGAAATGATGCTATTCATGGCTGCCATGATTTTGCTACCTCAAGCTGATTTACAGGACCATGTGACAGTGTTATATATTTACATAGATGTAGAATAGAATACAGAGAAGGCAAAGGCACCCCACTCCAGTACTCTTGCCTGAAAAATCCCATGGATGGAGGAGCCTGGTAGGCTGCAGTCCATGGGGTCTTTAAGAGTCGGACACGACCGAGCGACTTCTCTTTCCCTTTTCACTTTCATGCATTGGAGAAGGAAATGGCAACCCACTCCAGTGTTCTTGCCTGGAGAATCCCAGGGAGGGGGGAGCCTGGTGGGCTGCCGTCTCTGGGGTCGCACAGAGTTGGACACGACTGAAGCGACTTAGCAAGTAGCAGAATAGAATAAAGTTCAAAACTCTGATTAAGACAACAGTCTGGATGTCTCCTGGGGCTATCATTGCTGAGGTCTTATTAATGCTGGGTCCTCACTCCACCTCAATAGAGGATGTGTGCTTTCACTGTGTTCTCAATCTTCTACTTTGAAAATGTCAAATTTCATCAAGTGTTGTATGTATTTCCAATATCCATTTTGAAGGAGCATGACTTCTATACAGACTTCTATTATTTCTTTGTTTCATTCTCTTATTCTTTGTTTATTTTGAAAATATCGAGTGTTTACCATGCATTAGATTCTGTTCTTCCTTAGCTACTTCTTAGAATAGGAGACAGATTAAAAAAAAAAAAAACAAATAAAAAGATATGTAATATGATTGTGATGAAAGAATCTGCCTGCAATGCAGAAGACACAAATTTGACCCCTGGGTGGGGAAGATCCCCTGGAGGAAGAAAATGGCAACCCACTCCAGTATTCTTGCCTGAAAAATCCCATGGACAGAGGAACCTGAGGGGCTATAGTCCAAAGGGTCACAAAGAGTGGACACTACTGAGTGATTAAGCAAGCAAGCAAAGAAAGCAATGATTGTGATTATGCTACAACAATTCTGTAACTGGGATTGATGTGACCGTGTGCTCATGTGTTAGGCAGGAAGTTAAGAAAGGGTATTTTGGGGAAGTGATGCTTAAACAAAGACTTGATTGAAGTGAAGGGGTGAGCATTGTAAAACTTGAAGGATTAAGGGTTCTAGGCAGTGGGGAGCCCTAAGTAAAAATAAGCAGGACATCTTGAGGGAGCTCCTCCAATGACCCTGGCCCTGGAGGCCAAATCCAGTTGTGGTGGTAGGAACAGCAGGCAGGCAAAGAGCCTGTAGCATCTTCAAGACCACATAGAGTTTAGATGCAACATGGTGGGAGTGTTTTGAACAGAAGAGTGAATGATCACTCTAGCAGCTGTGAAGAGAATCATTATTGACAACTTTGTTCTGCTTTGGGTAAAACAAAACACTGATATGCAGCATTTTGCTTGGAGCTCAGAATGACTTGAACAGATACTGCAATAAAAACAAGAGTGGAAAAGTCCTGCTATTCTTCAGCTGAGTGTTTTTAACAAATTTTATGGACTGAATCTAAAGGCTGGGGTGTTAAAATAATAAAAGAGATAGAGAGGATTATTAGAGAAAATGACGAATGATTTTAGTCTTGTCTTATAACTGAGCTAATGGCCAGGATTGGATATCAGCTGGGATGAGAAGTAATTGTGCTCTTGCGCTTGGAAAGAGTCAATGAATGCATCCTCAAGAACGGGTGCTGACAGGAAGTGACTTGGGACCTGGGACCATGGGGTCCCCTGAGTCCTAGTTCTGAAACTTTGTGAGACGAGCTTCTTGGACCTCTACCATTGATATCTCCTTTACTGTTACGTCTTTTAGTTATTGCCTCAGCCGTGTGGAAACATGGATGCTGTCTATTCCTGGAAGGACAAATAATCCCATCATTAATCCCATAGTAGAGTATGTATAGATAGTTGAAGGTTTGTAACTGCTTTAAATAAAGAATTATAAAGGCTGGGTGGTGATATCCTGTTACTGAGCTCCTATACTAAAGAACTTGAGGAGATCTATATCATTCACCTACGCAAATCCTCTGTGCTTAAAGTTCATCAAATTCAATGCTCATTGTCAGGATAACAGAACAAGATAAACTAAATGTGTCACAAGTAGGTTCTTTCACATCATTTGGTCCCATGATTTTTTCCAGCATGCAGTTTAGTCTACTTCTCCTTTAATGTATAAATATTCTAAGGTTCGCATCATGTTTTGTATTTATAATCTGTGAATTTTTCTACCATCCCTACCACATCGTTTCTTATTTATTTATATTTTGTTTTTACACTGTATTTAATAAAGAGATTATCTAGAGCAGTTGAACACTACTCTCATATTCTATGATAATGTGCACAGTGTATTTTTTCTATTTCAGTTCAGTTCATTTCAGTCGCTTAGTCATGTCCAACTCTTTGCAACCCAGTGGACTGCAGCACTCCAGGCTTCCATAAATATTAGAGAAATAACTCATTATGGATAGTGTAGCTGTCCATTAATTTACCTGTTTTTTTTAATTCATTCATTTCCTTATTTATTTACTGTCTTACATTTAATAGACATCTGGCATGTATCTGTAAGAATACTAGAGGACACATGTACAAAGATGAGTAAGGTATAGTTAGATGAGCTGACCTTCTAGTAGAGATAATCATAATAGAATTTAATGAGGGCTTTGTGACAAAGGAATAAAATGCAGAAGTAGCATAGATGTGGGAAGCATTTCTTACTAGGAAGAATAAGGAAGGAAAGTCTTTTGAAAAGAAACAACACTGAGGAAGATTTTCAAAGTGAACTAGGATTTGTTCATGTAGAGGATCAAGATGACCCTAAAGGGAACAGAGGCATACAAATACAAGGCATAATCAGGAGAAACCAAATTTTTCCCATGGAATTGAAGTATGAGATAGTAATTAGGGACTGAAAGGTTGATTGGAGCCATTTAGTAAAGACTCTTTATGCTTTGCTAAGGAATTCAGATTTTAGTTTATAAACCATGAATAGTCAATCAATATCTTAGTACATTTGGGCTGCCATAACAAAGGTGGCTTATAAACAACATAAATGCATTACAGTTCTGGAGGCTGGTAAGTCCAAGAACACAGTGCCAACTGATTCAGTGTCTGGTGAGAGCCTGTGCTTTCCCTGTGACCTCACATGGTGGAAGGAGTGAAAGGAATCTTTAGTTCAGTTCAGCCGCTCAGTCATGTCTGACTCTTTGCGACCCCATGAATCGCAGCACACCAGGCCTCCCTGTCCATCGCCAACTCCCAGAGTTTACTCAAACTCACGTCCATTGAGTCGGTGGTGCCATCCAGCCATCTCATCCTCTGTCGTCCCCTTCTCCTCCTGTCCCCAATCCCTCCCAGCATCAGAGTCTTTTCCAATGAGTCAACTCTTCGCATGAGGTGGCCAAAGTACAGGAGTTTCAGCTTTAGCATCATTCCTTCCAAAGAAATCCCAGGGCTGATCTCCTTTAGAATGGACTGGTTGGATCTCCTTGCAGTCCAAGGGACTCTCAAGAGTCTTCTCCAACACCACAGTTCAAAAGCATCAATTGTTCAGTGCTCAGCTTTCTTCACAGTCCAACTCTCACATCCATACATGACCACTGGAAAAACCGTAGCCTTGACTAGAAGGACCTTTGTTGGCAAAGTAATGTCTCTGTTTTTCAATATGCTATCTAGGTTGGTCATAAATTTTCTTCCAAGGAGTAAGCATCTTTTAATTTCATGGCTGCAGCCACCATCTGCAGTGATTTCAGAGCCCCATAAGATAAAGTCTGACACTGTTTCCACTGTTTCCCCATCTATTTCCCATGAAGTGATAGGACCAGATGCCGTGATCTTCATTTTCTGAATGTTTATCTTTAAGCCAACTTTTTCACTCTCCTCTTTCACTTTCATCAAGAGGGATTCTTAGGGGTCTCTTTTTTATAACACACTGATCTCATTCATCAGGACTCTGCCTCATGACCTAAACACCTCCACAGAGCCCCACCTCCAAACATCATCACATTTGGGATTAGGTTTCAATTTATGAATTTTGGTGGAGCAGAAGTATGGTCATTAGCATTCAGTAAAGGTCTGACCACAGTTAAGGACTAGATTGCATCTCCTCAATTCATATGCTGAAGCCCTAACCTCCAACACAACTGTATTTGGAGATAATGCTTTATAGGTAAGAGGTAATTAAGATT
The DNA here is from genome assembly GCF_027580195.1 of Bos mutus. Lineage (NCBI taxonomy): Eukaryota > Metazoa > Chordata > Mammalia > Artiodactyla > Bovidae > Bos > Bos mutus. The sequence goes on from NC_091633.1 coordinate 33,589,092, forward strand.
TCATGAGGCCAACAGCTTTCATTGAATGTGATACTGTCATGTTAATTATAATCATGCTGTACTTTATATTCCTAGTACTTATTTATCCTATAATTAGGAGTTTGTACCTTTTGACCACACAACTTAAAGTGGCTCAGCTGGTAAAGAACTTGCCTGCCAATGCAGGAGATACAAGAGACCCAGGTTCAATTCCTGGGTTGTGAAGATCCCCTGGGGAAGGAAACAGCAACCCATCTCAGTATTCTTGCCCAAGAAATTCCACAGACAGAGAAGTCTGGTGTGCCACGGTCCATGGGGTCACAAAGAGTTGGACACAACTGAGTGTGAACATGCACCTTTTGACCAACTTTATCCAGTTCCCCTTCCCTCACCCCTGCCTTGGATAATCACAAATCTGATCTTGTCAAGTTTAGTCTTTTTTGTTTTATTAGTAGATTCTGAGTTATCACAAGGAAAATAATTTTTTTCTATTTAATGTTGTATCTATATGGGATTATGGATATTTTCTAAACTTATGTGATAATCATTTCATGTATATGTAGGTCAAATTATTATACTGTACACCTTAAACTTAACAGATGGCTATATGTCGATTATAATCACAATAAACTTGAAAAAAATTAAAAAGGAAGGAAAAAAAAAGATTAAATGAGGCTGTAAGAATGGGGCCTTAATCTAATACAACTTGTGTTATATTTAAAACACATTAGAATATAATACATTATATTAGAAAGAGACGACAGGATGTGCATGAGCAGGGGAAAGCCCATGTGAGCAATGATGAGAAGGCAGCTGTCTGCAAGCCAAGGAGGGAGCCAGAGAAGCCAAATCTGCCAACACCCCAATCTTGGGCATCCAGCCTCCAGGACTGTGAGAAAACAAATATCTATTTTTTAAGCCACCTAGTCTGTAGTGTCTCATTATAGCAGCCCTAGACTGCTATTAAGACAATTACTAAATTATTTCACAATTTTTTTCTGCTCTTTGACCTCAATTATTGCTCTTTCCGGTCATCTTTCTGTCTCCTTCCTCACTACTTCTTTCCTGTTTTCTTCTTTGGCTCACTTTCTTTCTTAGTCTCCTTAAATGCTCTCTTTCTAGATGTTGGTATTCTCCTGGTGTTTGCTGGTGGTGATGTTGTGTCTTCAACCTGTCTCATTCTCAGTCTATGTGTCTCCTTGGTCAATTTTATCTGATTCTGTGATTTAAATACTGCTCGTGGAGGAGGAGCCAAGATGGCGGAGGAGTAGGACAGGAGAACACTTTCTCCCCACAAATTCATCAAAAGAGCATTTAAACGTCGAGTAAATTCCACAAAACAACTTCTGAATGCCGGCAGAGGACATCAGGCACCCAGAAAAGCAATCCAACTCTTCGAAAGGAGGTAGGAAAAAATATAAAAGACAAAAAAAGAGACAAAGAGGGAGGGACGGAGCTCCGTCCGGGAAGGGAGTCTTAAAAAAGAGAGAAGTTTCCAAACACCAGGAAACCTTCTCACTGCCGAATCTGTGCCGAGCTTTGGAAGCACAGAGGGCAACGTAACAGGAAGAAAAATAAATAAACAATTAAAACTCGAAGATTGCGAGTCCTACGGTAACTCCCCAGTGGAGAAGCAGCGCAGACGCCTGCAGGCGCCATTAACAAGCGGGGCTGGGCAGGGGGAGGAGCAGCGCGGGCTGCATCGCTTAGAGTAAGAATCTGGCCTGAATACCCTGAGCACTATCTGAGCGAAATAATTTGGGCTAACAAACCAGACTGTGGGATATCTACTACGCGAAAAGCCAGCCCCAACCTAAGACCGCCAGGCCTGCACGGAACAAAGAATTGAACAGAGATAGCCGGCTGCAGACCTTCCCCTCCGGTGATAGGCAGCCAGAGCCGGAAGGGGGCAATCGCAGCCCCAGAGAGACATTATCTATAAAACTGTAAGCAGGCTTTGCTAACTAAAACTTCTTGGGGGTCTGGACGGTTAACATCTGCCTAAGAAGGTGCGCCGGTTTTGCGCCCAGATAACCGAGTGGCGGGGAGGCGATAAGTCGCAGCATTGGCGCTCGCCAAACACCTCATCACTTGAGCTGCTCGGACCTGGGAAGAGCACAATACTCAGGCCCAACTGAGTCTGCGCCTCTGAGGACTATCCGAGTGCCTGAACCTGAGCGGCTTGGACCTGGGAGGTACATGCAACCCAGGGCCAGCCTTGGATTGTTCCCGGCGGAACAACCTAGAGCCCGAGCAGTGTGGGCAGGGAGGCTACACGCGCGCAGTGAGCGGGGCAGACCCAGTGTGGCTGAGGCACTGCGAGCGACGCCAGTGTTATTTGCTTGCAGCATCCCCCTCCCTCCCCACAGCGCTGACTGAACAAAGAGAAGAAATACAGTTCCACCCATCAGAACACTGACACAAGCTTCCCTAACCAGGAAACCTTGACAAGCCACCTGTACAAACCCACACACAGTGAGGAATAGCCACAATAAAGAGAACTCCACAAACTGCCAGAATACAGAAAGGACACCCCATACTCAGCAATTTAAATAAGATGAAGAGACAGAGGAATAGCCAGCAGATAAAGGAACAGGATAAATGCCCACCAAACCAAACAAAAAAGAGGAAGAGATAGGGAATCTACCTGATAAAGAATCTGAATAATGATAGTGAAATTGATCCAAAATCTAGAAATTAAAATGGAATCACAGATAAATAGCTTGGAGACAAGGATTGAGAAGATGCAAGAAAGGTTTAACAAGGACTTAGAAGAAATAAAAAGAGTCAATATACAATGAATAATGCAATAAATGAAATTAAAAACACTCTGGAGGCAAATAAATAGTAGAATAACAGAGGCAGAAGATAGGATTAGTGAATTAGAAGATAGAATGGTAGAAATAAATGAATCAGAGAGAATAAAAGAAAAACGAATTAAAAGAAATGAGGACAATCTCAGAGACCTCCAGGACAATATTAAACGCTACAACATTTGAATCATAGGGTTCCAGAAGAAGAAACAAAAAAGAAAGACCATGAGAAAATACTTGAGGAGATAATAGTTGAAAACTTCCCTAAACTGGGGAAGGAAATAATCACCCAAGTCCAAGAAACCCAGAGAATCCCAAACAGGATAAACCCAAGGTAAACACCCCAAGACACATATTACTCAAATTAACAAAGATCAAACACAAAGAACAAATATTAAAAGCAGCAAGGGAAAAACAACAAATAACACACAAGGGAATTCCCATAAGGATAACAGCTGATCTTTCAATAGAAACTCTTCAAGCCAGGAGGGAATGGCAAGACATACTTAAAATGATGAAAGAAAATAACCTACAGCCCAGATTATTGTACCCAGCAAGGATTTCATTCAAGTATGAAGGAGAAATCAAAAGCTTCTCAGATAAGCAAAAGCTGAGAGAATTCTGCACCACCAAACCAGCTCTACAACAAATACTAAAGGATATTCTCTAGACAGGAAACACAAAAATGGTGTATAAATTGAACCCCAAACAATAAAGTAAATGGCAACGGGATCATACTTATCAGTAATTACCTTAAACGTAAATGGGTTGAATGCCCCAACCAAAAGACAAAGACTGGCTGAATGGATACAAAAACAAGACCCCTACATATGTTGTCTACAGGAGACCCACCTCAAAACAGGGGACACATACAGACTGAAAGTGAAGGGCTGGAAAAAGATTTTCCATGCAAATAGGGACCAAAAAAGAAAGCAGGAGTAGCAATACTCATATCAGATAAAATAGACTTTAAAACAAAGGCTGTGAAAAGAGACAAAGAAGGTCACTACATAATGATCAAAGGATCAATCCAAGAAGAAGATATAACAATTATAAATATATATGCACCTAACACGGAGCACCGCAGTATGTAAGACAAATGCTAACAAGTATGAAAGGAGAAATTAACAATAACACAATAATAGTGGGAGACTTTAATACCCCACTCACACCTATGGATAGATCAACTAAACAGAAAATTAATAAGGAAACACAAACTTTAAACGATACAATAGACCAGTTAGACCTAATTGATATCTATAGGACATTTCATCCCAAAACAATGAATTTCACCTTTTTCTCAAGTGCACATGGAACCTTCTCCAGGATAGATCACATCCTGGGCCATAAAGCTAGCCTTGGTAAATTCAAAAAAATAGAAATCATTCCAAGCATCTTTTCTGACCACAATGCAGTAAGATTAGATCTCAATTACAGGAGAAAAACTATTAAAAATTCCAACATATGGAGGCTGAACAACACGCTGCTGAATAACAAACAAATCACAGAAGAAATCAAAAAAGAAATCAAAATTTGCATAGAAACGAATGAAAATGAAAACACAACAACCCAAAACCTGTGGGACACAGTAAAAGCAGTCCTAAGGGGAAAGTTCATAGCAATACAGGCACACCTCAAGAAACAGAAAAAAGTCAAATAAATAACCTAACTCTACACCTCAAACAACTAGAAAAGGAAGAAATGAAGAACCCCAGGGTTAGTAGAAGGAAAGAAATCTTAAAAATTAGAGCAGAAATAAATGCAAAAGAAACAAAAGAGACCATAGCAAAAATCAACAAAGCCAAAAGCTGGTTCTTTGAAAGGATAAATAAAATTGACAAACCATTAGCCAGACTCATCAAGAAACAAAGGGAGAAAAATCAAATCAATAAAATTAGAAATGACAGTGGAGAGATCACAACAGACAACATAGAAATACAAAGGATCATAAGAGACTATTATCAACAATTATATGCCAATAAAATGGACAACGAGGAAGAAATGGACAAATTCTTAGAAAAGTACAACTTTCCAAAACTCGACCAGGAAGAAATAGAAAACCTTAACAGACCCATCACAAGCATGGAAATTGAAACTGTAATCAAAAATCTTCCAGCAAACAAAAGCCCAGGTCCAGACGGCTTCACAGCTGAATTCTACCAAAAATTTAGAGAAGAGCTAACACCTATCCTGCTCAAACTCTTCCAGAAAATTGCAGAGGAAGGTAAACTTCCAAACTCATTCTATGAGGCCACCATCACCCTAATACCAAAACCTGACAAAGATGCCAAAAAAAAGAAAACTATAGGCCAATATCATTGATGAACATAGATGCAAAAATCCTAAACAAAATTCTAGCAATCAGAATCCAACAACACATTAAAAAGATCATACACCATGATCAAGTGGGCTTTATCCCAGGGATGCAAGGATTCTTCAATATCCGCAAATCAATCAATGTAATACACCACATTAACAAATTGAAAACAAAAACCATATGATTATCTCAATAGATGCAGAGAAAGCCTTTGACAAAATTCAACACCCATTTATGATAAAACTCTCCAGAAAGCAGGAATAGAAGGAACATACCTCAACATAATAAAAGCTATATATGACAAACCCACAGCAAACATTATCCTCAATGGTGAAAAATTGAAAGCATTTCCTCTAAAGTCAGGAACAAAACAAGGGTGCCCACTTTCACCATTACTATTCAACATAGTTTTGAAGTTTTGGCTACAGCAATCAGAGCAGAAAAAGAAATAAAAGGAATCCAAATTGAAAAAAGAAGAAGTAAAACTCTCACTATTTGCAGATGACATGATCCTCTACATAGAAAACCCTAAAGACTCCACCAGAAAATTACTAGAACTAATCAATGATTATAGTAAAGTTGCAGGATATAAAATCAACACACAGAAATCCCTTGCATTCCTATACACTAATAATGAGAAAACAGAAAGAGAAATTAAGGAAACAATTCCATTCACCATTGCAACGAAGAGAATAAAATACTTAGGAATATATCTACCTAAAGAAACTAAAGACCTATATATAGAAAACTATAAAACACTGGTGAAAGAAATCAAAGAGGACACTAATAGATGGAGAAATATACCATGTTCATGGATTGAAGAATCAATATAGTGAAAATGAGTATACTACCCAAAGCAATTTATAGATTCAATGCAATCCCTATCAAGCTACCAACAGTATTCTTCACAGAGCTAGAACAAATAATTTCACAATTTGTATGGAAATACAAAAAACCTCGAATAGCCAAAGCGATCTTGAGAAAGAAAAAATGGAACTGGAGGAATCAACCTACCTGACTTCAGGCTCTACTACAAAGCCACAGTTATCAAGACAGTATGGTACTGGCACAAAGACAGAAATATAGATCAATGGAACAAAATAGAAAGCCCAGAGATAAATCCACGCACATATGGACACCTTATCTTTGACAAAGGAGGCAAGAATATACAGTGGATTAAAGACAATCTCTTTAACAAGTGGTGCTGGGAAATCTGGTCAACCACTTGTAAAAGAATGAAACTAGAACACTTTCTAACACCATATACAAAAATAAACTCAAAATGGATTAAAGATCTCAACATAAGACCAGAAACTATAAAACTCCTAGAGGAGAACATAGGCAAAACACTCTCTGACATACATCACAGCAGGATCCTCTATGACCCACCTCCCAGAATATTGAAATAAAAGCAAAATAAACAAATGGGACCTAATTAAACTTAAAAGCTTCTGCACATCAAAGGAAACTATTAGCAAGGTGAAAAGACAGCCTTCAGAATGGGAGAAAATAATAGCAAATGAAGCAACCGACAAACAACTAATCTCAAAAATATACAAGCAACTCCTACAGCTCAACTCCAGAAAAATAAATGACCCAATCAAAAAATGGGCCAAAGATCTAAATAGACATTTCTCCAAAGAAGACATACAGATGGCTAACAAACACTTGAAAAGATGTTCAACATCACTCTTTATCAGAGAAATGCAAATCAAAACCACTATGAGGTACCATTTCACACCAGTCAGAATGGCTGATCCAAAAGTCTACAAATAATAAATGCTGGAGAGGGTGTGGAGAAAAGGGAACCCTCTTACACTGTTGGTGGGAATGCAAATTAGTACAGCCACTATGGAGAACAGTGTGGAGATTCCTTAAAAACTGGAAATAGAACTGCCTTATGATCCAGCAATCCCACTGCTGGGCATACACACTGAGGAAACCAGAAGGGAAAGAGACACGTGTACCCCAATGTTCATCGCAGCACTGTTTATAATAGCCAGGACATGGAAGCAACCTAGATGTCCATCAGCAGATGAATGGATAAGAAAGCTGTGGTACATATACACAATGGAGTATTACTCAGCCATTAAAAAGAATACATTTGAATCAGTTCTAATGAGGTGGATGAAACTGGAGACTATTATACAGAGTGAAGTAAGCCAGAAGGAAAACATAAATACAGTATACTAACGCATGTATATGGAATTTAGAAAGATGGTAACGATAATAACCCTGTGTACGAGACAGCAAAAAGAGACACTGATGTATAGAACAGTCTTATGGACTCTGTGGGAGAGGGTGGGAAGATTTGGGAGAATGTCATTGAAACATGTGAAATGTCATGTATGAAACGAGATGCCAGTCCAGGTTCAGTGCACGATGCTGGGTGCTTGGGGCTGGTGCGCTGGGAAGGCCCAGGGGATGGTATGGGGAGGTTGGGAGGAGGAGGGTTCAGGATGGGGAATTTTTAAAACAAAGAAAAAAAAAAAAAAAAAAAAAATAAATAAATAAATAAATAAATACTGCTCGTACACTGATGACTTTAAATCCTGGCCTTAAGTTTAGACTTTCCTTCTGAGCTCCTGACTGATATAGACAGCTCCCCATTCCACGTCTTCACATACACTACTCACACAAGTGGCTTAAATACAGCACATTCCAAAATGAATTATGATATTCCATTCACCATCTGTTTCTATTTGTGTGACCTAATTCAGAATATATTATAGCCATTTACTCAGTCACCTAAACTGAAATTATGAGCGTCATCTATACTCCTCCAGTAGTCCACATCCGCACACAGGTTCAATTAATCACCAGATCCAAAGGCATTCTCTGTATAGCACTTCTACTATTGGGTTTTCTGGTTAATTCCTTTGGTACTGCTTTAAATTAAACATAAACTGATTCTTAGACACCCTGGCCTTTCTAATCAGGGGGGGCATTTCATTCTATGTATACCTGTGATGGATTCATTTTGATATTTAGCAAAACTAATACAATTATGTAAAGTTTAAAAATAAAATAAAATTAAAAAAATAAAGTTAGTTATTTTCTAATATCTTATAATTTGAGATACTGACTCAGTAGAAGATCTCTATGATTGGACAATTTAAATTCTGTTTAGTTTTTGATGTTTCATGTACTGTAGGGTTTCCTACCCAAGATGAATAATCACTGTGAAGTTGACATATATGCCTCCAGGGTTATTTCAGCTTAAAAATTTTAGACTGCTTAGTGTGATATTGAATCATTAAGGATCATTAATATGGCTCAACTTCCTAAAATAAGATACATAATTTTCTCTTATAATGTGATCTTTGCCTTATAATTTACATGTGTGACTCAGAGTGAAATTTAAATAATGCCTTTTGGAAACTCTTGGTGCACTATCTTCCTTAAGCAAAGCTGCAAGAGCAACATAACAGCTAGTTCAGTTCAGTTCAATTAGTTAGAAATGAATTAACATGTTCATTCACCTAACCCACTTGGTCAGTCACCATTGCCTAGAATAAAATTTTAACTTCCAGAATCTTCTTTTTATTTTTTTTTGTTTTTAATTTTTTTTAAAATTTTATTTTGTTTTTAAACTTTACAAAATTGTATTAGTTTTGCCAAATATCAAAATGAATCCTCCACAGGTATACATGTGTTCCACATCCTGAACCCTCCTCCCTCCTTCCTCCCCATACCATCCCTCTGGGTTGTCCCAGTGCACCAGCCCCAAGCATCCAGTATCGTGCATCGAACCTGGACTGGCAACTCGTTTCATACATGATATTATACATGTTTCAATGCCATTCTCCCAAATCTCCCCACCCTCTCCCTCTGCAACAGAGTCCATAAGACTGATCTATACATCAGTGTCTCTTTTGCTGTCTCGTACACAGGGTTATTGTTACCATCTTTCTAAATTCCATATATATGCGTTAGTATACTGTATTGGTGTTTTTCTTTCTGGGAGCCTATTATACAGAGTGAAGTAAGCCAGAAAGAAAAACACCAAAATACGGTATACTTCTAACTTTTTAGTTCATTTCTTTTTCCTGAAAGATAGACTCAGATCTGCTTTATAGTTCCATTCATTTCTTTTTCCTGCTCTATTTTTGCTTTTCTAGGTCATAAATCTGGTAAAAGTTTCAAACGTCTTGGTCTTCACAATTCACGAGTGGTGGTAGTTCAGATCTTTCAGCCTGCGATATAGTAGTGTGTCAACTGAATGTGAAAAGAAAGCCATAAACTTTCGAACTAGAAGCCAAATGTACACAAATAAAAGCTCTCTTATTTCTTCTGTAGTTCCAGCCCTTACTAAGGAGTTTCTTATATCATTTTCATGGATTTTGTGAAGCTTCAGCAATGTACTATGAACCATTCAGTTGGAACATGGGAAAAAAGCTACTGAGAAAATGCAAATATCAATAGGTATCATTTTTATCAATCATTTTTATTCATAGCTGACTTCTAAGTTCTATCGTATTTTTCATCGGATATATATGATTTTGCATTGCTGTTGTTTTTATAGATGGGAAACAATCATTGGACTAATTGGTTGGGCAAGTCAATAAGGTAGTACAGATTGCTTGTCTGTGACAGAAAGAAAAGCTAGGATTCTGAAAGCACAGCGTTTCTGTTATCTATAAAGAAGAATTACTGGTATGCAAATAATAAAGAAGCTAATTAGAACTGTTTACCTCATGCTTGATGTTGCAGTGAAAATTGGCAAAAGGAGGAGTGGACATTTCCCCCCACCCCCTTACCCTTCCACTATCAAATATACTTTAGAGCTCAAAAGTAAGCCACGGCAGTTCAATACCTTCAGTCTTGACATCATGAATAGAACAACCCTTCTGTCTCCCACTATGACTTAGCCAGTTGAAAAGAAAGCACAAATAAAAGCAAGTGACTCCCAGATTTGGTGCTTGCTTTCAGTGCTGCTGTAGCTTTAGGCTTCCACAAGATACCAGTGTTTTAGAGTACAGTCATTTCTGAATAGATGGTTGGTGAGCACCGTCCAGTTACTGAAAGGAAAGGCAACGGCGCTGGGAAAAGAAACGCTGTCCATATACTTTTTCTCTAGATACCTGTATTACATATAAAAGAAATCATGAATTATTGATAGTAAAGCCCTTGAGAATGAAAAAAATGTAGAGGAATCATCCTTTAAGCAAGAGGGACGGAACAGTTATCTTTAAGTCACTATCTGCTCTCTCATGATGTGTGACACAGCACAGGATGAAGTACTATCAGCCCTCTGTGTCCACAGGTTCCACATGTTAAAAAAAAATGACTTCCAGAAACCTCCAAAATGTAACATTTTAATTTTCTGTGCAACAGCAACTATTTACATAACATTCACATGCATTAGGTTTTATAAATTATACAGAGATAAAGTATATGGGAGGATGTATGTAGGTTATATGTCAACATTATGCTATTTCATATAAGAGACTTGAGCATCTATGGATTTTGGTATTGGAAGGTTATTCCTGGAGCCAGTCCATCATGGATACAATGAGATGACTGTATATTATGTATTTAAAATTTTGGATCCTTGGATTAAAAAATGATTGGATTGAAATCTTTGTACTCTTTCTTAACTGTATTTTCCTAAGCAAGTGAGCTAACTCCTCCAAGTGTCAATTTTCTCATACACAAAATGAGTAAAATTACCTGCTTGATTCATTTGTTGTAAGGATTAAAGAAGAGAATGTATTTTAGCACTTACTGAGCACTCAGGAGATGGCAATGATGATCAACAAAATGGAATTTCCTCTAGAGTAAGTTTATAATTCCTTTTCATAAAATGAACAAAAAAGTCCCAGTAAGATGCATTTCCCTCTAAAGTTAGAGAGTCTTCAACTACATCCATAAGTCTCACTGTTCTAATTTGTATTTTCTTATAGAAGCTGGATCTAGAATAAGGATATTTAAAACAGATTTATCAAAACAGTAAAGTGAGAGCTACCATTTATTGAATATAGATTATGTCCCACATTTTGTATGTGCTTTATCAGATCAGATCAGTCACTAAGTCATGTCCAACTCTTTGCGACCCCATGAATCGCAGCACGCCAGGCCTCCCTGTCCATCACCAACTCCCGGAGTTCACCCAGACTCACGTCCATCAAGTCAGTGATGCCATCCAGCCATCTCATCCTCTGTCATCCCCTTCTCCTCCTGCCCCCAATCCCTCCCAGCATCAGAGTCTTTTCCAATGAGTCAACTCTTCACATGAGGTGGCCAAAGTACTGGAGTTTCAGCTTTAGCATCATTCCTTCCAAATAAATCCCAGGGCTGATCTCCTTCAGAATGGACTGGTTGGATTTCCTTGCAGTCCAAGGGACTCTCAAGAGTCTTCTCCAACACCACAGTTCAAAAGCATCAATTCTTCAGCGCTCAGCCTTCTTCACAGTCCAACTCTCACATCCATACATGACCACAGGAAAAACCATAGCCTTGACTGGATGAACCTTTGTTGGCAAAGTAATGTGCTTTATAGGAAAGTTTAAAAAAAACTTACTAAAATCACATAACTTAGAAACTACAAAGGCAGTATTCAAATCCATATCAAAACTCATGCTCTTAACCACTTTTGACAAAATTCTTTTTAAATTGAAGTTTTCCTTCTAAGCTCTAGAGCAGCTTAGTACCAGGAATGTTGATATATCTGGTATCTGAGGTGAAATTTGGTATAAAGTTGGTGGATAAAATTGGAAAAAAATTATGGGAAACAAAAACAACCACGTTTCCAAGTTATTTTTGGGATTAGATCAAACTATCTCAGCTCTTGCCTATGAGTTCTGATTTCTCTGCAATAGAAATTTGAGGATGCTCCTTGGAAACCAGCTTTTCTGTGACTTAATACACTTATCCAGTATGGACCCTCACAACTGCAGTTTGCCCCAGATCACTCATTGTCTAAGACCCATTCAAAGAAAAGACACGATAGCAATTTCTCAAATGCTGATACGAGTGATGTACCACCCTACACCAAGTTGGACTTTTAGGATGTATCCAACTTGCATACCATTTAGAGTTAAATCTTGACCATGTGTGACCTTCAGTGCTCACTCTCTTTTTAGTAAACAATAAAAACAGATTATATGCTTGGTCCATGTGAAACCACTATCAAACATGTGTGGTGATGGCCCTTCTGTGAAAATCTTTCTGACTCTGCATATATGCAGCCATTTTTACGATTGGTTATTGAAGCTGAAAGAATATTTCTTAGCATCATGCACATTCAGTTTTGAAAAGGAAAGTGTTATTGGGCCCTGGGCACTTCCCCAAACTCAAAATTCCTTTGTATCAAAAAGCTCCAGCAATCTCATACAAGCCTCTTTCTCAGCTCCATACTGATGATTTGGTGAGCTTTGATCTTCTGTATAAAGCTGCAATCCCTTTTGAGCAAGCAAACAAGCAAACAAAAAAAACCAGACGAGAAGAAAAGCTGGCTTTTCACAAGGCTGAAGGAAAATGGTACCCCAGGAGTGAGTGTGAGAGACTGAAACAGATCAAACATGCTTTTTGGTTATGTATTATTAATGTGACAGATGACGGTAAGATTGAACCTGTCTCTCAATGCGAAATTAAGGAAGTAAAGCAAGGAACCTACAGTGTGTATAGAATGGGGAGGTGTTACAGTTAGGGTTTCTTGCTTTTCTTGTGAGGAAGGAGGACATAGCTATGGGGAAGGATATATAAATATGTTCAATGTATAGATAGCATGTGTATACATACTCTATAGGATATATTGTATATAATGTATATATGTGTATGGATATGAATGTATATGAACACACATATTAAAAAAAACAACTAGATGACTGGTTTTATATCAGTTTTCCTAGTTTTATCTCATTACTTTTGATATAGCTTTGTTCTAATTGGTACATAAATAACAATTTGGCACAGACCTGAATGAAAAAAAAAAAAAAAAGACACCCTATTTTGAGAAGCTTGGTCTTAAAATCTCAAAACTTATTTACACATTGAGGTCAGTTAGAGGTAGGGTAGGAACATCACTGAAGCTGGAAAGTTGGGGAGAAGAGTTTTACCGATTTGATTAAAAAACCATCTGAGTACTTACTATACTCAACATTTATGTTAGACTCTGTCAAGTAGAAATATGCCACTAAAAGACATTACTTCTCCTGCAATCTGCCCTGAAGTATCTGATAGAAAATGAAAAACCATTATGGCTCCCTGGTAGCAAGTCCAATTACAAATGACTCCAGAGCCCTCTGCAACGCGACCTGACTCTAAATCGTCCTTTAGGGTCGTCATCCAGGCTGCCGGCCTCTGCATTCTGCCTGCTCACGGGTAATTGGGAAATGGAAGGCACTTATCTGTCTTGTTGATGGCACTGTGCTCATTTGATAACAGTTTCTCCACAAGTGCACAAGATGGAGAGTACATATGCTGGAGCTCTAAATTCACGCACTGGAGTGAGTAAAGCCTAGGTACTGCAATTGGACAAACAGACATGGGGCAAAGAGGGTAGGGCTAACAGAGCTTCTTTAAAAAAAAAAAAAAAAAGGGAAAATAAAGGGTGCAATAAAATAAACCTCCCTGTGACCATCTTTTCTTGACCTCTTTTATCTTATTTGTGAAAAGTACAGATGAAAGGAGAAAGAAATAAGAGAACACCAAGGACTTAGGAAATTCACAGACATTTGTATTCTTGGTGGAAGGAGATTCGAGACATTGGAGAAGATTTCACTCTCTTGATCCAGTTATTCTTTTAGGATTCTCCTGCTCCCATCTGAGGTTCACTTCGTTGCTGTCATGTCACTGCATGTAAAAATGCTCTCTACTTTTTGGTTCCAGCAGGCTGGTCAGGAGTCAAGTCTTATTTTGTAGTGGAATCCCGCACAGGACCCATTTCTTATTGGTCTGGAGAACTGGAGCTTTGTGAATATTCACTGCTGGTGCCCGGTTCAGGAAGCGGATTTTCATAGACTGAACAGGTAGTAAAGGAGTCTATTTAGATGTAAGGATTGAATGGAGGGGTTTTACATTTCTATACATTTTTTATGAATTATAAAAAATAAATGAACACACAAAACCACATCTGCAAATAATCAGAGAAACCTAAGACCGTGTTTAGAGACTTGAGAAGAATTTTCACTTCAGCAAGCATCGAGAAGGAGTGTTTTGCTAAAGTGCTGTCACAGCCATAAAAGCAAGAATTTTACATCTTTTATTAGCACTTCTGATTTAGGAAGCTGAAAAGCACTTTGACTCATATGTGAAAATGAAAATACTGAAACCCAAACGTCTTTCTTTCTGGTAATAAATCTCCATCTACTTCAGAGGCTTGTCTCATATGCTTTTTTGGCATATTAGTAGCAAAACTGTTTCTTACAAACCTAAGCAAATACCTTTATGTGTGTCTTTGCAAGAATGCTTTATTTCTAAAGGAAAAAAAAAAAGAGGAGTAGGATTTGGTGAATCCATAGACATTGTTGCTTCGATGACTTAAAATTCTTTGAAGAATTCAAATCACTATTTTCTCATCAATATAGTATTAAAGCATCAGAATACTAATAACACAATTGATAACTGGAAATCACATAACCTTGGTAAATCCTTTCCAATTTAATATTACAAAATACCAGATTTGTTCAAGCACTGTTGAAGTGAGTATTCTGAGTTTCCTTTTGCATCTGAGGTTTTGTAAGATGAGGACACTTGCCCTAAGCCCCAGACACAGCTGGGACTGAAATGATTGAGTCCTTATTCCTGGTCTTGCCTTTCTTTCTCTTCATTTGACAATACATCATCCAGCAAAGGAGCAAATCAATAATAGTGAAAACTTCCTCTTTTTCCCTGAAGCATTAAAGAGAACAGGTTCACAGACCAGTATACATAGCAGCGCTGGCTGTTCCTTGACCAAGACTAGCCATTTTGGTGTGGATCTAGTAGGGAGATGAAAAAGACAGTAAATAATGACAGTGGCAGACAGTACAGCCCTGTGGGCTAAACACAGGCCATCTGAGCTCCGAAACCAATTGGCTGTGTGACTTTGGGCTAATGACATAATTCCTCTGTGCCTTATCTTGGCCACAAGCAAAATGGGACCTGGAGGCAGAACAGTCTTGCTTTCCACAGTTGTGGTATTAAATCAATCTTTGCCAACTACTTGCAAAACCCAGGTGCCGGGGGGTGGTATTTTCTGTATTGATTTTCATTTTAAATCAAGCTGGCATTTAAACAGTCTTTATTGGAGGCTTTATTAATGTCTAAATTGTTTGGGACAAAGTATGATGAGTTTGAAAATAATGACAAGTGTAAATGAGACCAATGTGGAGAGTGCAAAAGTGAGTTAAAAGATTTTAAATGCTAAAAGCAATATTTAAGTTTTTTTTCTAAATGACGAAGTTTCAGTCTAGCACAAGGTTCCCTTAATGAAGTCTCTATGTACTTTTTTAGGAACTGCAATGTACCTATCCCAATATTTCCATTACTCACCTTGTTGTCTGTTGCTTATGGTAAATTAGTCCTGAACCCTGGTGCTCTGCACACTGCATCCATCGATGAAAGGACCACTGAAACATCCTCCTGGTCACTGCCGTGTTTGTCTCTTGGTGGCCGCCTAATCAGGATGTTCTCTTCCAGTGCTTGTTGAGGTTGGAAATGATCCAAGAGCTAAAATTCTTTCAAAGATGCTAAAATGTGTCTGTTTTCCTTTCAACTTCCATAGAATCCACAGGGAGCAGATCCCTTTCTCTACCTCCTATTCTTCACTTGGTTGGGCATGGAAAACATTTCCTACACGAGGGTGGATGCAGAATTTGAAACCTTCTATGCTTATCTCCCTTTCCAGTGATTTAGCATAAAATTCCTCCATCTTTTCATCCAAAATGGAAACTTAAATAAAATTAAAAAAGAAAAAAAAGCAACTCAGCTTATAATAGGTGGTGGGATGTGGTAGGGGGATGAGAAGAGGACAAAGTTGAAAGATTGTAGGAGTCAGTAGTCATTGGTAAAGCATGGACCCTTACATGTGTTGCCTAGATACACATGGCATTAACATACATAGAGCAGTCCATACAGATTCCCACCACTGCCAAACTATAGCAGGGGTGGGAGGGAGCACTCCTCCACTTTGGACCCATGTTCACGTACCCCTTCAGATTTCACAGGAACACTTTATGATTTCTAAAGCTCTTCACGACCTCTTGAGATATTCATTTTACTATTGATTAGACTACATAAGAGTGTCATGTTTATTAAATGAGCAGCTGTCAAGAGAGTCCTGCAAGACTGAGTAGAGGAAACTGCAGTACTGATAGCAAGCAGGACCATGAGGGGCCTTCTTGGAAATAGACACACTGACTCTTCTTTGTAGAAAAGCTTTAGCCTTATAGTCTTCCCTGAGTTTGAAGAGCTAATTTTATAGGAGAAATGAGAAAATTCAGAAACAAAGGAAAACAAATTAAGACAAAATAATGAGTTTATTCATAAAACAAAGTCTCAGGGCTATAGATAAGATCCCGAGCCATGCCCTTAAGTTGTTTTGCAGATACTGAAATCCCCATGAAGTGGAGGAAATTAACTGCTTGCTGCCCACCAGCGTGTAGACCACAGACAGGTTGGAACAAAAAGGTTGATGATTCAGAGTCTTAAAACACCACCCTGTTACCTCATCATCAACCGATCAAAGAATTGGTCATGGGCTGATCAGGCACTCCATGATGCTCTCTGTCACACTGTCCTAAAAAACCCTTCCCTGAAAGTCATTGGAAAGCTTTGGTCTTTTGAGCATGAGCAGCCTATTTTCCCTGCTTTGCATCTGCAATAAGTGCTATATTTTCCTTCACCACTACCCAGGGTCAGTAGATTGACTTTGCTGCATGTTGGCCAAGCAGACTCAAGGTTGGTTTGACAATAGCATCTATAGTGAAACTGATAAAGTCATCCCTCAAGACAAAGACAATTTGATACCTGACTTTATACACTTGCTATTGAAAAATAGTGGCTAAGGTCTCACAGCTGTACACATACAAGGACATCTCAGTTAGGTGAAAAGCGAGAGCACAATGGTTGTGAGTCTACTTCAGGCATGAGCAAGCCAGAAAGAGAAAATGTGGCAGTAAGTCCTTTGGGGACTAAGCATGTTCAATTCACCATGGTTTCGAGGAAAAGAATTCTCAGAAGGATTCTGAGGCCCTACTGCTTGATCATAAGATCAGTTCTAAAATATCATCTCCTTTCTTCTTGTGATGGATACCTTAAAGGATGATTTTCTGAATGGCTTTCTTCAAGGAAATTTTTTGTGTGCAATTCTATTTAGAGTTGCCTCAGTCATATCTGTTAAGATTTCCCTCTCAACCCACTTTCTTTCCAGTTACTCTTGCCCCAAAATCTTCATCCTACTTTTCTCATTTTTGTGAGGTCCTCCGCCTGCAGCTCTCCGTTCCCACTGTCACTGTGTCTGCAGTTGTTACTTGCCCAAGCTGGGTGAGAATTTCAATCTGCTGGAACGTGGGCAGTGTGGACCTAACATGTTGGAGCTGTCACTTGGTGTGGATTCTGGGACGATTCCAGTAGCCTGTCTGCTCATTTTCAAAAGAAAGCACATTATCAGCAGAGTTGAAGCTGATCTCCTTAGGAAAATAAACAGATCTCTGACGGCTCTTATAAAACTCACAAATCTTGTCAGAGTAAGTTCGATGTTGCTGACAGATCATCAATTAGAGGGTGCATATGTGAAAACAAATGTGGGAAGTGACTGGTGTGTGGCTTTTCATGGGGGTGACAATGGCTCTCACCAGACTGAGAGACAAACTGAAATCCATTTTCCACTTGGTTTTGACTGAAACACAGTAGAGCTAGATTTCAATGAGCAGGGATTAATTTACAAAGCCTCATCACCTCTTCCCCTTAACTAATATCCATGGATTCCAGAAAAGTGCCAGCATAAAATTAGCCAACACTGTATCTTGACTGTATTTTGTCCTTACTTAAGAATACTATTATTTAACTGTATGTGTTGTACTAGTTCCATTCTAGCAGTGTGGACTGATTTAGACTGTGCTACTAAGATTAATCAGATCCATGTCTACTATAGAGTAGATGGTTTTGATTCACCAAGGGATGGCTCTAAGGACTTACTGGTGATTATTTCAAATTTTTAATATTTAATCACAATGACAAACTCTTTTTGCTCCATCTACACTGGAACATTACTAATGTGGCAATTATGCATCAGCTCAATATGATACATCAGAAAGAATATTTTTATGGAAGTAGACTGACTTGTACTATGTACGGTGCCTAAAAACTGTAACTTCGGCAATTTATTTTCTTAGAGCTTTGGTTTTAACATCAGTAAACTGGGAATAATAGCACCTACTTTGCAGTCTATTGTTAAGATTAGAGAGGTTAAGCAAAACAAACAGAGAAATTTTTTTAGTCCTTGGCAATCAGTTCAGTTCAGTTGCTTTGTCGTGTCCTTGACACATAACTGGTGTTTAATTGTTCTTTAGTCAGTTCAGTCACTCAGTCATGTCTGACTCTTTGTGACCCCAAGGACAGTACCATGCCAGGCTTCCCTGTCCATCATCAACTCCCAGAGCCCACTCAAACTCGTGTCCATCGAGTTGGTAATGCCATCCAACCATCTCATCCTCTGTCATCCCCTTTTCCTCCTGCCTTCAGTCTTTCCCAGCATCAGGGTCTTTTCCAATGAGTCAGTTCTTTGCATCAGGCGGCCGAAGTATTGGAGCTTCAGCTTCAGTATCAGTCCTTCCAAAGAATATTCAGGACTGAGTTCCTTTAGGATTCAGGAAATCAGTTTAGGATTTAGGATTCAGTTTGATCTCCATGAATAGCTACAAAAACCCATGACTCTACACTAACAGAAATTTATTGAGAATCTGGGCACTAGAATTCAGTGATGAAAGACACTGCACTTAAGAGTTCAGGAATTTACAGCTTTGTAGCCAAGGTATATCTTGAACCATTTCCACAGGTTAAATTGCTAGAAGTACTGCTAGGATTCCTCATAATTCCTGTGTAACATAATCCGAGGCATGGACCTCTGAATTTAATCTTAGGGCCGTATACAGAGGAATCAATAAAAATAATCTGCCAAAAAGTTTTTGCCTCTAGTAAATGAACCTGTCTTTAGAAAGAAATCACTTTATAGATATTTTTCCTGAGTTTTCACAAAATATTAGTTTCAGAATGACTATATTCCTACTTTCTAAAAAATAATTGAGGGACAGAGTTTTAAACTTGTGTCAGCAAGACAGATTTCAGGCTTTGTAATCTCCCAATCTTTGTCCATCCATTATCACTCACTTCTTATCTTTTCTTTGTTTCTTTTCCATTGAAAAGATGAATGTTTCAAACAACACACAAGACAATATGTAGTTACTCATCAGTGATTTAAAATATAAAAGCTACTTTTTTGTATCCAGCAGAGGCTTGTGGTTTCAACAGGCTTGTGCATTTAGAGATTTTTTTTTTTCCATTTACAGATTTTTAAAGAATAGAAGAGAAAACTGAATATTTGGAGGTACACTTTTCTATTATAGTGATAACATTTATTAGAAGAAAACAAATGCAATGCATGGGTTAAAAATTGAAAAATGTAATTGAATTATATTCTTGCTTTGTTCATTTCTCATAAATGAATTTAATTTAGTAAAACATTTTTCTTTGAGACAGTCAAAATTAAATGTATCCAGAAAGGTATTAAGGAGACTTTGATAATTACTTAACTTTATATTGGTAGTTTTCAAAACAATTTTAGGCCATACATGTATGTAGTTAATAAATCTCATTATTAGGACCACCTTAGCATGTGTGTGTATATATATATATATATATATAAAGTCTTTGTGAAATATTTCTGGGGTATGATATATTTCAGTAACTTCCATCAATATTGCCAAAAATTGAAAAAAAAAAGATACTCTAGTTATTCAGCAAGGTTTAATTAAGCCCATAACACAGGTAATTGGATACATAAATATTTCTTTGAGTGATAAACTTCACACAAGGAACTCTTCTAAGAGTTGGTAATATCGAACTTGGTGACACTACAGGTTCATCAGAGAGCTAATCTGTGTGAATGATTGTGTCTCTAAGAAGGAACAATGAGCTTAAACTAGAAATAAAAGTGACCTGAAAGATTGCTTGGAGCCTGAATTGAACTCTTTTTTGAACTGCTTCTGATTTATATCTATTTCTTTCTCAGAGTGTAATTGTAATTTTTAGCATCTCTGCATTTAAAAGTGCCTTAGAAAAATACCAGAATGCTACTGGAGATTTAAGTGTCTTTATAAGGAAAGATATTGGCATCACTGAATTACAATCTAATGTACAAGACTTTCACCTACATATTTGGATACGTGGTGTTTCCAGATAGATAACTGATAAATACAAAGATATATTTATTTTTTTATGAACTTAGACCTATGTCTTATAATTATCATTCACATGCTTTGATGAACTTAATAAAGAATCTTCTTTGTACTGCAGAACAAAACCAACATTAAACTTACCCTATTTTAATAATTCCTTTTTGAACTATCTTTCACTGCATCTTAACACTCAAGTCTTGAGTAGTCTGTGATGTTCATAATGCAGAAACCCATCATACAGTATCATCTTCAGAGATTGGTTTAGCTCCTTACCATGATGCAACTCTTATAGCTGTCAAATATGTTTTGTAGGGGAAACAAAGCAGAGGAAAGTGAATACCGGAGAGAAGCTATGCCTGTTTCCAGATGCAGAGGGTACTGAAAGCTGCAGTGGTCCTTTCCATGTGCTCTGGGTAGTTTTGTTAAAGGTGGATAGGGCCTCTTTGTGTCTGTCATTCATCCTCCTACTGTGCCTACATCCTGCACTTTTACACCACATAAGGCTTTTCATTAAATCTTCCATATGTATTTCAACTAGGCTTCCCTGGTGGCTCAGTCAGTAAAGAGTCTACCCACAATATGGGAGACCTGGGTTCAATCCCTGGGTCAGGAAGATTCCCTGGAGAAGGAAATGGCAATCCACTGAAGTATTTTTGCCTGGAGAATTCCATGGACAGAGGAGCTTGGTGGGCTACAGTCCATGGGGTCACAAAGAGTCAGACATGACTGAAGCGACTTAGCACATGTATTTCAACATTCAGTATGGAAACATTATTCTTATTTCCAAACTGATAACATTTGCAATCCTTTAAATAGTGGATGGAGCTACAGTTTGCAACTGTTGTTTTGATAGATTTGCCTTGTAGGCTGCCTGATATCTGTTGAAAACTCATCTCTTTACAGATAGTGTATTTTTTAGCCTTTTTCAACTTGATTCAAAGTCAGGGAAAGAAAGGCAAGAGGTCAAAGAAGCAGGAATCACCTGAATTCTAACCTGGTTTCTGCAAGCTCTTGGGAGCCTTGGCTCTAATCTTCAATTGGGGAATATAAACATAAAACACCATCTGGACAGCTCATTCTAAAAAAAAAAAAATCGGAGAAGGCAATGGCACCCCACTCCAGTACTCTTGCCTGGAAAATCCCATGGATGGAGGAGCCTGGTAGGCTGCAGTCCGTGGGGTTGCTAAGAGTCGGACACAACTGAGCGACTTCCCTTTCACTTTCCACTTGCATGCATTGGAGAAGGAAATGGCAACCCACTCCAGTGTTCTTGCCTGGAGAATCCCAGGGATGGTGGAGCCTGTTGGGCTGCCATCTATGGGGTTGCACAGAGTCAGACACGACTGAAGCGACTTCAGTTCAGTTCAGTCGCTCAGTTGTGTCCGACTCTTTGTGACCCCATGAATCGCAACACACCAGGCCTCCCTGTCCATCACCAACTCCCAGAGTTTACTCAGATTCAAGTCAGTGATGCCATCCAGCCATCTCATCCTCTGTCATCCCCTTCTTCTCCTGCCCCCAGTCCCTCTCCCAGCATCAGAGTCTTTTCCAATGAGTCAACTCTTCGCATGAGGTGGCCAAAGTACTGGAGTTTCAGCTTTAGCATCAGTCCTTCCAAAGAAATCCCAGGGTTGATCTCCTTCAGAATGGACTGGTTGGATCTCCTTGCAGTCCAAGGGACTCTCAAGAGTCTTCTCCAACACCACATTTCAAAAGCATCAATTCTTCAGCGCTCAGCCTTCTTCACAGTCCAACTCACATCCATACATGACCACAGGAAAAACCATAGCCTTGACTAGACGAACCTTTGTTGGCAAAGTAATGTCTCTGCTTTTGAAAATGCTATCTAGGTTGGTCATAACTTTCCTTCCAAGGAGTAAGCGTCTTTTAATTTCATGGCTGCAGTCACCATCTGCAGTGATTTTAGAGCCACCCAAAATAAAGTCTGACACTGTTACCACTGTTTCCCCATCTATTTCCCATGAAGTGGTGGGACTGGATGCCATGATCTTCATTTTCTGAATGTTGAGCTTTAAGCCAACTTTTTCACTCTCCATTTTCACTTTCATCAAGAGGCTTTTGAGTTCCTCTTCACTTTCTGCCATAAGGGTGGTGTCATCTGCATATCTGAGGTGATTGATATTTCTCCCAGCAATCTTGATTCCAGCTTGTGCTTCTTCCAGTCCAGCGTTTCTCATGATGTACTCTGCATATAAGTTAAATAAGCAGGGTGACAATATCCAGCCTTGATGTACTCCTTTTCCTATTTGGAACCAGTCTGTTGTTCTATGTCCAGTTCTAACTGTTGCTTCCTGATCTGCATACAGATTTCTCAAGAGGCAGGTCTGGTGGTCTGGTATTCCCATCTCTTTCAGAATTTTCCACAGTTTATTGTGATCCACACAGTCAAAGGCTTTGGCATAGTCAATAAAGCAGAAATAGATGTTTTTCTGGAACTCTCTTGCTTTTTCCATGATCCAACGGATGTTGGCAATTTGAAGTGACTTAGCAGCAGTCTAAAAATAGTACCTACATCTTAGAATTAATGAGTATTAAAAAGACAATTTTTTTTTTTGGTGACGCTGGAGTGTGGAATCTTAGTTCCCCAACCAGGTATTGAACCCACAGCCCCTGCAGTGGAAGCACTGAGCCCTAGCCACTGCACCACCAGGGAAGTCCCCAAAAAAGTCAATTTAAAGAACTTAACCAGCTTTAAATATATACAAACTAGTAAATGTTATTCTTATACATATAGTTTGATCATTCAGGAAATTAAGTCCCAACCTGGTTGATTCTAGTATAACATGAGTTAAAAAGCCTCCCCTTGAGATTTCCCTGGTTTTCCAGTGGTTAAGACTTCACCTTCCAGTTCAGGGGTGCCAGTTCAATCCCTGATAGGAGAGCTAAGATGCCTCATGGCCAAAAAATGAGAACAAAAACAACAGAGGCAATATTATAACAAATTCAATAAAGATGTTACATCAAAAAAAAATCTTTAAAAAGGCCTCCTGTCCTCTTACTTACCCCATTGGCCCCCATTTTTAGTAGTTAGTCTGTCCAGTATTTCTTGTAGATTTGCAAACCGGAATTCACTTGTTACTTAGAATGCTTGACGAATTAGGGAATATTAATAAAACAGCTTCTTATTCACCTACTCAACATCAAAATGTAACAGACTGATTAAAGAGAAGGAAGACATGAATAAAATGACAGAATGCATATTAAATTTTAATCACTGCAGGTTCATCAAAGACTTGAAGCTGACATGCTGAAAAGGAATTATATTTAGGTCAGGGAGATGGCAGTGTTGTTTTAGAAGCTGGTTGAGTTCATCCAAATTAATGGAAAGGTAGTGGTGGGATTTGGAAAAGGAAATGGCAACCCACTCCAGTGTTCTTGCCTGGAGAATCCCAGGGACGGGGGAGCCTGGGGGGCTGCCATCTATGGGGTCGCACAGAGTTGGACACGACTGAAGCGACTTAGCAGCAGCAGCAGCAGCAGCAGTGGTGGGATTAGGGCATGAAGAATAAAAGTAACTTTCTGATTTGTAACACAAACATTTAGACTTTTTGAGCCCCAAACTAAGCCAGATGGTGTTTTTTTTTTTTTTTTTGCACAGTATCAGTTTTATTGCATCATTTTCATGTCCATGAGCAAAACTGTGTCAGTTCATTTGCTAGAATTTGCCTTAAAACCAGGATGTCTTGCCCTCAGTCACTTTACATTTCAGGAATGGACTTTTACTGAAGAAACAGCTAACTTTGAAAAAAATGTTTTCAGAGAAGATTCACCTCGGAGGATTAGAGAGTGATGTTTATCAGTCCATGGATTCTGTTGAGATGAAAAGCCATGACTTGGAGCCCAGAAACTCTGGGTGGTGGAAGACAGTTTGGTGTTTTTAATGTCTATGTATTTGGGGAAAAAATGTGTGACATTTCAAGAAATTTTACTGGAGAAAAATCTTTTGTCACCTATATAATTTAACTGAAGAAAAGTTCCCAGAAAGTCTGTGGGGAAAGAAATACCTGAAACAGTCCCTATCTGTCAGAGACAAGCAGTAAGATGAATTTCAACTGACAAAATGTTTATTACAGAATGTTAGGCTATCGATTAGTGTGAAGTTGTACATTTTTTAAACCATGTCATTTAATTTATTCCTTCAAAGAAACTGACATGTTTGTCAGAATGAGGCATAAAGCTATTTTAACTGCCTACCTAAAAGTTCTCAAATTCCTCAGCATAAAATTTAATGGAATCCACAATCTGAATCCAATCTACCTTACTATCCACTTCTCATCTACAGTTTCAGTAACTCACTTACCCATCAGAATACCCTCTGACCTCAAACAGTGGGGAAGGGTCATGCTAGAAAAATCTACCCCCTTTTTTAAAGATCAAAATGTATGCTGTATTCAAGCCTGGACTCAAATATTTCATTCTAAAATCTTTTCTGCTCTCTTATATTTTATCTTCCAGGAAAAGAGTACATAGTGTCTCTTTGCAAGCTTCTGACAATTTGTCTGTATTTATCATTTGGAACTTATTACTTTTGCAAACTGAAGAATGTCAGTCACCATCTGCCTCTATAAGGATTAGATCATTAACCAGTAGTAGTCACTGATCTTTAACACCTCCTGAAAGGAGTTCAGGAATGCAGTACTCTCTAGGAAAACTGGCAGAATAAGCCTTCAGATAATTAGATATTTTCAGGAGAAGATCTTATGAACTCAATTTCTTGCATCTTCTCATACCTGGAAAAGCACTAAAAATTATTAATGGAGACATCTGCTCCTCACGACTAGTAGCGAGTTTCTACAGAGATATGTGCTTGACTGCATGTACCCCCTTCATCAAAATCACATACGGACTGACCTCGTTTTTACCTCTTGGGAGCAGTTACTCAGAGCTAGAGAGGCCATCTCCTGGGCTATAGTCCTTGTTTTGTCTCAAATAAAACTGATCTCACAAATCTCACATTGTACATTTTTTTCAGTAGACAGTTTTCTTCTTTTATAATAATTATTAATGTATATTCCTTACTAATCTTTAAAATAATATCTTGTAAAGTAATTCCTTACTAATTTTTAAAATAATATGTTGAAAAGTAAATGACCTTGTCTTGTTCACTCTATATCCTGCAAACAGTCATCTATTCATACAGTCATTTAATAATTCACTCATTTGTTCTAAAAACTCTTTATGTCTCATGAATGTTTCAAGGCACTACAGATATTAAGTTGAGAGAAAGAGAGGCATACAGAGGCAGAGACATAAAGTTCTTGTTATGAAGAACTAATACTATGGGAAGAGACAATACATGTTGCCAAGTAATTATGTTTTGAGTATAATGGTATTTGAGATAAACAAATGATTCAGTATGATAGGAGCAAAGAATACTCATGAGAGATGGTAAGAGAAAGCTGAAGGGTTAAAGATGTGGTTTGGAGACTTTATATACTGTGAACTATTTTGATTTTATCCTAAAGTTAAAGGAAATTTGGTGAAGAATATTATGTTCAAAAATTATACTCTCTAATTATGTGAAATATGGTTCTTAGAAATACAACCATTGAGGTAGTGAGTATAGATTAAATGTTGCTGAGGTTAAAAACAAAAAAATAAATAACAAATAATAAAGCTCAACTTCAGACAGTAGCAATAGGTGATAAAAAAAGAGACAATAGATTTGGGAGCTAATTTTTATAAATGTCTGACAAAGTCTAGGTTTGAAATGGGATGGATGGTGACGAAAGAATTAAGGATGACTCCAAGTTTCTTGGCTCAGGCAACTACCGTGTGATAT
This sequence comes from Bos mutus, assembly GCF_027580195.1. NCBI lineage: Eukaryota > Metazoa > Chordata > Mammalia > Artiodactyla > Bovidae > Bos > Bos mutus. The sequence goes on from NC_091633.1 coordinate 33,615,384, forward strand.
TAACGGAGAAGAAAATGTAGCACAAGAAGTAGGCATGGGAAGAAAAAGAATGAATTTTAAACCAAATGAAGTATGTGTGTGTATGTGCATGTGTGTGTAAGTGTGTATGTGTGTGTAATGGAGATTAAAAGTCACTGGAATTAAACAAGTCAAACTGTAAGATTAGAATCCATAGGGAAGTGGAATTTGTCACCCCAAAATATGTCTTTTTTGGTGTATTAAATATTTTAAGCTAGCTATTTTCTAAGAAACAGAAGGCTTGGGAGAAACTCTGGAAACCATGAAGGAGTTACTCTTTGGTAAGAAACATTTATATTTATAAGGGAAATTTCTATTTGTAAAGGTATCTCCCTTGATGAACAAGGAAGAAATATGTGACAAAACCTGTAGAAACTCTTCAGTGGAGACAGCAAAGACCTAAATCTGAATAACAATCTTACCTTTGTTAACTGTGCTTTTCCTGGTCACCTCCCATAACTTTTTCCTCCATCAACATCTTCTTTTGTCTTTAGCTGAGGATGATATTAAGGCAAGCGCTTTAGCCACCTTGGTGAGCTACTGAGTTTCCCTAGGTCTCTCCCATGTAGTTATGTTGTTAAAGTTTGTTTGATTATCTCCTATTAAACTGCCTCATGTCAATTTAATTCATAAATTAGCCAGAAGAACTTAGAAGGTTAGAGGAAATTTCTCCCTCTTTGACAATAGCCTAAGTGGCTCATTCACAGGAATGTTTAAGTTGACTGGCAAGGTGGGAGATGTTGGGTAAGGGGAAAAGACTATCAGCCAATGGCAAAAATTCTTTGGAGAAAGTGTGTGAATTACCAAAGGTTAATCCATGAAACAGTGGAAACAGTGTCAGACTTTATTTTTCTGGGCTCCAAAATCACTGCAGATGGTGACTGCAGCCATGAAATTAAAAGACGCTTACTCCTTGGAAGGAACGTTATGACCAACCTAGATAGCATTTTAAAAAGCAGAGACATTACTTTGCCAACAAAGGTCCGTCTAGTCAAGGCTATGGTTTTTCCTGTGGTCATGTATGGATGTGAGAGTTGGACTGTGAAGAAGGCTGAGCACCAAAGAATTGATGCTTTTGAACTGTAGTGTTGGAGAAGACTCTTGAGAGTCCCTTGGAGTGCAAGGAGATCCAACCAGTCCATTCTAAAGGAGATCAGCCCTGGGATTTCTTTGGAAGGACTGATGCTAAAGCTGAAACTCCAGTACTTTGGCCACCTCATGCAAAGAGTTGACTCATTCGAAAACAGTCAACTGGGAGGGATTGGGGGCAAGAAGAAAAGGGGACAACAGAGGATGAGATGGCTGGATGGCATCATTGACTCGATGGACGTGAGTCTGAGTGAACTCCGGGAGTTGGTGATGGACAGGGAGGCCTGGCATGCTGCAATTCATGGAGTCGTAAAGAGTTGGACACAACTGAGTGACTGAACTGAACTGAATTGATCCATGAAAGCAACATGTTAGAATTTCTGAAAGGACTGATCCCTCAAATATATGTTACAAAATCTACCATAGTAGCGTAAGTTAGTAACATGATCATTGCTTGATTAAGAATTGGGTTTCAAGATTTTTATCAGAAACAATACAAATACATTACCTAGGAGAAAACAATGTACCACCAAGTAACATTTTAGCATTAAAGATGGACCTTGCTGCTAAGTCACTTCAGTCCTGTACAACTCTGTGTGACCCCATAGATGGCAGCCCACCAGGCTCCCCGGTTGCTGGGATTCTCCAGGCAAGAACACTGGAGTGGGTTGCCATTTCCTTCTCCAATGCATGAAAGTGAAAAGTGAAAGAGAAGTCGCTCAGTCGTGTCCGACTCTTAGCGACCGCATGGACTGCAGCCTACCAGGCTCCTCCATTTATGGGATTTTCCAGGCAAGAGTACTGGAGTGGGGTGCCGTTGCCTTCTCCAAAAGATGGACCTTGGTAAGGAAGAAAAAAAAAGGCAGAGGAGAAAAACAAGGAAACATTCATTGAGCACCTGTTATGTTATGTCACCTAAATTGCACAGCCAACTTTAGGTTTTATAATTTTTACCAATGAAAAAATATATTCCACATGGCTAAAGGTCTTGCCCTATGTCATACCGAAAGTGACTCAGTTCCTAAAACAATTCTGTTTCTATCGCAGCAGCATAACAGTGAGAATGATGACATTGTTGAAAAATACCATTTCCTAGGCACTTTGTACCAAGTTTGGTGGTATGTGCCTATACACCACATTTTATTTAGCCTTAGCATTTCTAAGCAGTAGGTGCTATCCTCATTTAAATGAAAGAAAACTGAGGCCTATCAGGAATGAAAAACCTAGTCATTATCATGTAGCTAATGAAAGTGGTGAAACAGATTCAAACCTGGATGGGACTGGTTTCCCAGTACAAGTTTTTAAACATTATCCTCACAGCTTCAGGGACTTACACTGCTACTGCTGCTGCTGCTAAGTCACTTCAGACGTGTCCGACTCTGTGCGACCCCATAGATGGCAGCCCACCAGGCTCCCCTGTCCCTGGGACTCTCCAGGCAAGAACACTGGAGTGGGTTGCCATTTGCTTCTCCAATGCATGAAAGTGAAAAGTGAAAGAGAAGTCACTCAGTTGTGTCCGACTCTTAGCGACCCCATGGACTGCAGCCTACCAGGCTCCTCCATCCATGGGATTTTCCAGGCAAGAGTACTGGAGTGGGGTGTCATTGTCTTCTCTGCAGGGACTTATGATTCCTAGATAAAGATGAAGAATGTAACAAGATGGTTTCTTTTAAATGTCATGATTCAATGCATTGGCAGCATCTTATTATTTAATATACAGTTAAGAAATCAGGTATTTTAACAATTGAATCCTTGCAAATGTCAGCTCTCATTACATCCTTATTGCCCTTCACTCAAGAAAATTCAGATCATATCCAAATAGGATATAATATCTTGTAATAGGATCTTGTGCTTCACCTGGCAGCTCATCTGAAGTTCATTTGGAATGTCTATTTTAATCAGGTGTCTATCTTGCTGCACCATATGAAAGAATTACCTTTACTTTTTGACAATTCAAAGAAGATATAATAGATTTACAGTTGCATTTAGCATGGTCATTATGCTCTCCTATTGGAATGGTTAACATTTATTCAAAATCAAAGAGCTAAATGTGTTGGAAAAATAACACTGGGCCATGACTTTCTCAGTCAGCAAAAAGACATAGCTGAGGCAAGTTTTTATATTAGAAGGAAACACTAGAATATGAGAGAATGTGGAATAATGATATTTATAGGCTAAATCATGTTAATTATTTGCCAATCAACCCAAAGTGAAGATAGAATGGCCCATTATTTTGTACCGCACAGACAATGATTTTCCAATTATATTTAAAGATAGAATGGGTGGCCCAGCAGTCAATTGATTTTAAATAGATGGACTATGACATATTTTGTTCTTTTCTTTCGAGATGGTTAAGGAATAACATGAGTATTTTTATGTCCTAGTGGCCACTAGGACATTAATGGAATATGTTTAAGAGATTAGCATACTTATTGACACCCTAGATTTAGAAGCAGGAATCAAAAGATTAATAAAAATTTAAGGTAGATAGGAAACCCATGAATGAATCAAGCAACCATGGAAAAATCTCCTTGCACTCTGAGTTTAAGTATTATACACATTATTTTCAAGCTGTACTGCTTCTGTTTCAATGTATTCATGAAAAATGTTTCACCTCTGTTGCCAAAGAGTGAGAAAAATGCTTTGTGTTTTAAAACCTTAAAAATTAAAGTTTTGTTTAAATGATAAAAGCTGTACTCTTGTTTTAAGTTCTGCTATCTCTACATGTTATACTTTAGAGCTTAGTTCCATTTAAGTTGGGTTATTTTTAGTAGATTCCAAGGAATTTCAAGTGATGCTAGAGGCACTTGATGAACTCATGTTTAATCTCATGCAGATTATTATGGGGTGAATTTAATTGGTATGTATGTTAAGCACTTACTAAAATGTTTTCAATTCATAGATAATTGTTCTTCCAATGGTATCAGTTGTAGAAACTCATTATTTTGTACTGCACAGACAGTGATTTTCCAATGTTATGAAGGGAGAGATAGCACCTATCGATTTAAGTACATTATGCATGATATATAATGAATTTTAGAAAAATTGAAATCAAGAACTATTGAATAGAGAATCTACCTATAGAGCAGTGAAGACTTAATTAGGAGTAAAAACTTGCAATGTTATTTAAGTGGTCTTTAGTTGCACTGTCTTATTTTGCTATTGTAACAAGCTACAAAAATCACTGCAGATGGTAATTGCAGCCATGAAATTAAAAGACGCTTACTCCTTGGAAGGAAAGTTATGACCAACCTAGATAGCATATTCAAAAGCAGAGACATTACTTTGCCAACAAAGGTCCATCTAGTCAAGGCTATGGTTTTTCCTGTGGTCATGTATGGATGTGAGAATTGGACTGTGAAGAAAGCTGAGCACCGAAGAATTGATGCTTTTGAACTGTTGTGTTGGAGAAGACTCTTGAGAGTCCCTTGGACTGCAAGGAGATCCACCCAGTCCATTCTAAAGGAGATCTGTCCTGAGTGTTCTTTGGAAGGACTGATGCTAAAGCTGAAACTCCAGTACTTTGGCCACTTTATGCGAAGAGTTGACTCATTGGAAAAGACTCTGATGCTGGGAGGGATTGGGGGCAGGAGGAGAAGGGGATGACAGAGGATGAGATGGCTGGATGGCATCACCGACTCAATGGACATGAGTTTGAGTGAACTCTAGGAGTTTGTGATTGACAGGGAGGCCTGGTGTGCTGTGGTTCATGGGGTTGCAAAAAGTTGGACACGACTGAGTGACTGAACTGACTGACCACCAATTGAGCAGCTTAATCATCACCCATTTGTTATCTCATTCTTCACAGGTCAGAATTTTGGCATAGCCTCACTAAGCTGATTCTTGGCTTGATCTCACAAGGCCAGAATCAAGATTTCAACCAGGCATAATTCTTTTCTGGAAGCTGTAAGGAAGAATCTTGTCCCAGGTTCATTCAGGTCATTGCCAGAATTCAGTTCCTTGCGATTGTAGGACTGATGTTCCCCTGTAGTTGTCAGCGGGGTTTGCTCTCTGTAGCCGTCTCCTGAGTTCTTTAGCTCATGGTCCACTTTATCTCCAAAGCAGCAATGATGAACTGATTCCTTCTCACACTTCCTATCTCTCTGACGTCCTCTGTTAACTTCCCCTCTTGCACATTTGTCTGACTTGATTCTCTGCCTTTATTCTCCTAGAGGTGGAAGTGATTATAATGAGCTCACTAAGATTTATATCTTATTTTTATACCTAGCTGATTAGTAACCTCAATTTCCCCTAAAAATTTCCATCACAGAAGAAATTTAATTAATTTTGACTAAATAGCCAGGTGATGGAAATCTTGAGGGGACACCATTTGAATTCTACCTGAGACAACAGCTACTTTGATCATATTAGGGCAACAGAGGAAAGAGTACAAGGAACTCTTTGAAAAGAATCCAATCTTCAGAGAAAAATAGTTTTATATTTTCTACAACTGTGGGGACTGAAAAAATAAAAACAAAAAAACAAAGCACCTCAGGGATTTAAAATATGCTTCTCTCCCTTTTCTCAACATCTGCCCTACACTAAAATTAGTCATACATCTGGTGATATACAAACTTTTAGTATACTTGGCTAGCATTTCCATACCTAGTTAAAAAAAAAAACTAGTCATTTTGAAGCATAATACATTTAATTATGTGATTTGATCAGCTTAAAATAAGTTAAAGTAAATAATGTTACAATGGTAAGTTAATGGTGAATAATATTCTCCAAACATTTAGTTTCATTTCCATGGAAGGAAAGTTATAACCAACCTAGATAGCATACTGAAAAGCAGAGATATTACTTTGCCAACAAAGGCAAGGCAAAGCCATCTAGTCAAGGCTATGGTTTTTCCTGTGGTCATGTATGGATGTGAGAGTTGGACTGTGAAGAAGGCTGAGGACCGAAGAATTGATGCTTTTGAAATGTGGTGTTGAGAAGACTCTTGAGAGTCCCTTGGATTGCAAGGAGATCCAACCAGGCCATCCTAAAGGAGATCAGTCCTGGGTGTCCATTGGAAGGACTGATGATGAGGCTGAAACTCCAGTACTTTGGCCACCTCATGCGAAGAATTGACTCATTGGAAAAGACCCTGATGCTGGGAGGGATTGGGGACAGGAGAAGAAGGGGGTGACAGAGGATGAGATGGCTGGATGGCATCACTGACTCGATGGATGTGAGTCTGAGTGAACTCCAGGAGTTGGTGATGGACAGGGAGGCCTGGCGTGCTGTGATTCATGGGGTCACAAAGAGTCGGACATGACTTAGCGAGTGAACTCAACAGAACTGATAATTATATATGGGCTTCCTAGGTGGTGCCAGTGGTAAAGAACCTGCCTACTAATGCAGGAGGCATAAAAGATATGGGTTCGATCCCTGGGTTTGGATGATCCCTTGGAGGAAAGCATGGCAACGCACTTCAGTATTCTTGCCTGGAGAACCTCATGGACAGAGGAGCCAGGCAGGCTACAGTCCATGAGGTTGCAAAGAGTCAGACTTGACTCAAGCAACTTAGTATGCATATATATATATATATATATTTTTTTTTTTTTTTTTTTTCTGTATACAGAAGATGAAAAGAAGAAAAAGGGAAAGAAAAAATCAAGAAGCAGATGGAACAGATGCCTGTTGTGGCATTCAGAGGTGTTGCATAGATGCTTCTCCAGTGCACTATGAGCTCTCCTCAAAATATCACCTTTTTGTCTGCAACAGTAGGACAGTAGCCTGTTAAGCTTTCCATGGCTTGATAATGTCCTGTTTGAATAGCTCCTTGGGTTTTTCATTTTTAGGAAAAAAAAAAAATCTCTCAGGTATATTCCATAGGATGAAACAGTGCATGCTTTCTAAATGTGTTCTTCCTATAGGTTGCTACTGATTATGTCAACTTTACAGAAGTGTTTTAGCCTTTTTTGTTTTACCTGAATCCTTGCAGCCGGCATTCTGCTCTTCTCTTACACATCACTCCTGGCAGTGACTGTCACCTCCTTTCCTGTGGCAGTTTTTAATCTTGGCTGCCATCTCTCCTCCCTGACATGCCTGCCTTTTGCTGTTATTTTTCTTCTCTTCTCTATGTCCCTCTTGTTACCTATGTGTTGCCATTGTAGCAATCCTCTCCTTTTGTCCAAAGTTCTTGAATGTAAAGAATATCTTTAACCATCCCCTTTTCTTGTTCACACAATTCATAACACAGTAATTGAAATATCCTTCTCTTCAAGGATACCAATGTCACCTAAGTGAAAATATGGTATATGCTTTTCCATCCTATCTTCCTGGGTCAGTGTGTTACACTGTGGACTCTCCTTTCATCCTTAAGTGCTGGCATTTCTTCAGATTCTTTCTTACTATTTCTGTTTTCTATTTTCACTTCCCACAGTTCTTCTCCCTGTAGAAAAAATACAGGTTCATAGGGTTTTGGTGTCCATGTATGGCGATCACTCCCTAAAAGGCATCCATGCCAAGACCTCTCTCCTCAAGTCCAGGTTGACATGTCCATTTCTCAGAGCATGACCCTGCTGTCATAGGTTGCATTCTCCAGAAGTGGATGCAGAGAACAGAGTTAAGTGTGTAAAATTATCATTAAGCATTGACACCTATGAGAGGAAGGAAGAGGAAGAATGCTTGGGCAGAGAGAAATGTTGGATCATGGTTCAGGCTGAGAAAATCTCAGCTGACTCAATGGGATGCTTCAGAGCAATTACTGCCTATCAGAAGAGACCTGCAGTTGCTCTGAATGACCATATTCTTAGACTCCCACTTTGTACAGTAGATGTACAATGCCATGTAAGGGAAAGTGTGATTCTGGCTGTTGGAGGCAGATCCTGAAGCAGCTCATGACTGCAGACTCTCTGTTGAAAGCTTTCCTTGCAGCTGGGGAGCTGGTCTTTCCTCGAGGGAGGGTCTGGGTAGCATATCACCATGTTGACAATGCCACCTGAATGTCTTCTAATTAACTTAAAGTCACATTTCCTGGATGTCATCCAAGGTCTTCACTGCCCCTTGGTTGAAATTAATTAGCCTCTCCCCAGTGAATTTATTAATTCAACTAAAATTTATCAAATGCCAGACCCTGTTCTAGACACTAGAGATTCATTAACTCTCAGAACAGATAGTCTTTCCTAATGGGGCTTACATTTTAAACAAGTAATCAAACATACAATGTTTATGGCACTGTGACCAACTTTCCCCTGTTTCTGTGTCTCTGTGGATGAGCTCAAGCCCATGTGACTCTCTTGGCCTCTTCTTTCACATGGAAATTTGTTCTTTTCCTTGCCTGGCAGCAGAGTACCGAGAAGCAGCTGTCATGGTTAGGAAAGGTACACACAGATCCAAGCCACACTCCCCTGTGGACTCGGGGGAGAGAGGATCCCAATATTGTCTTTCTCTGCACTGAAGCTGAAGCTTGAAATTCATCTTTTTTTCTTCTCTGCTTTAATTTTCAATTCAATTTAAATGTGGGAGGATAAGGATTGGTTATTATATTTTGAACTTCCTAAAATTCCACCATGTAAAGTGTCAGGTGGAGAAAAGTGTCAGGAAAGATAAGACCGGGGTGAAAGGGCAGAGGTTGATGGGAATGGGTTGTGGCTATCTTGTACAGGGTTATAAGGAGCTGTCTTTCTGAAAAGAAGTCATTTCGAGCAAAAGAATTTAGTGACCTCTGGAGAATGACAGTCTGGTCCCCAGGTGTGAGTCTATCTTCCCCAGGTTTCCTCTGTTTTTGATCTTGACTTCCACAGGGTTGGCTCACTTTCACTCAATCATTTCTCCAGATTCACTAGGACAAAGATCTCACCAAGCATTGACCAATGGAGTTGACTTTACTGGAGATGGGTAGGTGTTCACAGAGGGGCCACATCATTCAGCTCTGTAAACTTGACTGGCTCCCTGTTGACCCCGCCACTTCCACTCTACTCCAGATTCTTTTCCCTTTATAAAGGAGAAGAATCTAAACATCAAAACTTCTAAAGCTGGAAGCTAACTGACTTTTAGTCCTTAAAGTCGGGGTAGAACATTAGGCGAGGCTTACCTTCTATAACTCATTCATAAAAAATTATGGCCTTTTTTCCTCATAATAAAGTAACTCTTTCTTTATTAATCATTTTAGTAATAGTTAGGCAATACTTCTTTCTCCACATTATTACATAGCAAAAAAGTATGGCATCATTACTCAAAACTGTTTCACAAACCACCTCTTATCTCAGTGGTGAAGAGGAACCAGACACAAAAGTTGACTCTGCAACTTACATGTCCTTACCCAACCTTCTCAGCTTTCCCAGGGCTGAAGAATTTTCTGGGACACAAGAATTTCAGAACTAAAACTAAGGAATCCCAGACAAGCTGGATTTTTCAGGTTTCCTTTGATTTAATTCCCAAACCTTCTGCTTTGAAGGTGTGGAGGGACTCTTTGAGGACTCTATTTAGAGTATAATTTTTTAGCTCGGTTTTAAGGCTCATTCCTGGAAAGAGTTGCTTGCCCACTGGCTCCAGGTTCACACTCTTCCCATTAGGCCACTTTTCCCCTAGATACCTCGGATAGAGGTCCTGCCAAGTATCCAGAAGTGTCTTGTATGCCTTGGGTGGCTGGGAGATGCAGCTTTGGGCACATTTATAGAAGATCTAAAACATAAGCAAGTACCAGTTCATTCTCTTCTCTCAGAAACAGCTCTTACTGCTGTTCATGATCTTTCAACACTAAGGTAAACTAAATGGGATTCACCTGTCCTATTCATCTCCCCAATAAATATATCTATTCTTTACAGATTCTTTTCCCTGTAGATTATTGCAAGACTGAATACAGTTCCCTGTGCTTACAATAAGTCCTTTTTTTTTAATCTGTTTTATATATATTAGTGTGTCTCTGTTAATCCCAAACTCCTAATTTATCTCTCCCCACTTTACCCTTTGGTAAGTTCAGTTCAGTTCAGTCACTTAGTCGTGTCTGACTCTTTGTGACCCCATGGACTGCAGCACCCCAGGCCTCCCTGTCCATCACCAACTCCTGGAACTTGCTCAAACTCATGTCCATCAAATTGGTGATGCCATCCAACCATCTCATCCTCTGTCATCCCCTTCTCCTCAATTTTTCCTTTGGTAACCACAAATTATTTTCTATTGGGTTTATTTCTCTTTTAAGAAGAGGGTTCCACCTCCCTGATCCTAACTGCCACCCCTCTCCCCAACTTAACTTTCTGGATAACTAGGTAGGGTTTATGATGGATAAATTTCACAAACTAAAATAGGAAGATTGTTGCTTCACACAGGCCTTTGCATTTTTCTTCCCCAAGCAGAAAGGAAATTTTTTGCTAAAAGGGTTTAATTTTCATGTGGTCACATTCTGGCTGTAACTATTTCATAGTAAAGGGAAACAAAAGTAATGCATGCAGTAGTTGACTTGATTCAACTTTAGTAGTGACATAAACTTCTTAGAGGAGTCAGAGGACCCCACTGTTCACCCTATGCCCTAAAGTTTTGTTTGACAGAATAAGACCTCAAAAATCCTAGTCCATCCCAATGACAGGTCTTCAGATTTGAGCTAGCACTTCTAGCTCCAGGTTTGTTCTTTTTTCCTACCATTAAATGCTTTCTCCTTATCTTCAGGTTGGGAGACCCTTCAATGACTCCTGGGAAATTTTAACTTTCTGGAAAAGCTTTGGGATGCTTTGTTCCCACAGCACTGTCTTGAATGAAACTGAATTGTCTGCCACTTTCTGTAGCTTCTCGTTATACCAATACTCTCAAAACACCCATATATAGAAAATCTGTGCAGAAGTCTTTCAAACTTCCCCTGGAAAAGAGCAATAGTTTATTTTAAGAGTTCCAGCAACTCTCAATATTAGTAGATCAAAAAAAGTAAAATAATAATTATACTAACTATGTTTAAACTTTCTTTGAGTGATTTTTTTAAACTTCATTCTAAGAGTTCAGTGAAATTGTGATGCTGTTCTAGAATTTATCATGTAAAGTTACTAATATTGAAGTACTATTTTAAAAAAGAACTCATTAACTGAGTATCTGCCATTGTCTAAAATAAAATCCCATTGTTATATTATTATTTAAAGGAATTTCAGAATGATTAAAAGTTTACACACAGAGACACACATGCTAACAAAACAAAAACAAAAACAAAAACAAAAAACCACTGGTTAAACTAGTGAACAGCCTGTTACTTTGACTACAATCAACTCAATTCCAGGAACATCTTTGAGTGTTTCTCAATTAAATGTCAAATCCTAATTGAAATAATGGCCTTCAGTTTTTGCAGTTTTGTTACAGTGTCTGTGTAATGTTGAAAATGTCTTTTAGAAAACTTCCTTTCCAAACACATCACTATGAAGAGCTGTATGTAAACACATATGTTATAAATCACATTTGAGTCACACTTTCTTTTAAGCTCTGTTGTTGTTCAGTCACCCAGTTGTGTCCGATTCTTTGTGAACCCATGGATTGTAGCACACCAGGTCCCTCTGTCCCTCACTATCTCCTAAAGTTTGCCCAAGTGCATATCCATTGTACTGGTGATGCCATCCAGATATCTCATCCTCTGATGCCCTCTTTTCCTTCTGCCCTCAATCTTTCCCAGCATCAGGGACTTTGCCAATGAGTAAGCTTTTGCATCAGGTGACAAAATACTGGAGTTTCAACTTCAGCATCAATCCTTCCAATGAATATTCAGGGTTGATTTCTCTTAAGATTGACTGGTTTAAGCTCTAAAAACAGGATTTATAAGGGCCAGGAGGCTTTTTCTCTTTGTAGACTGAATTTTCTTTTTAGTATTTTGAATGAGTATAATATGTCTTTAGTCAGTCAGTCAGTTCAGTCGCTCAGTTGTGTCCGACTCTGAGACCCCATGAATTGCAGCACGCCAGGCCTCCCTGTCCATCACCAACTCCCAGAGTTCACTCATACTCACGTCCATCGAGTCAGTGATGCCATCCAGCCATCTCATTCTCTGTCGTCCCGTTCTCATCCTGCCCCCAATCCCTCCCAGCATCAGAGTCTTTTCCAGTGAGTCAGCTCTTCCCATAAGGTGGCCAAAGTATTGGAGTTTCAGCTTTAGCATCAGTCCTTCGAATGAACACCCAGGACTGATTTCTTTAGAATGGACTGGTTGCATCTCCTTGCAGTCCAAGGGACTCTCAAGAGTCTTCTAACCACCACAGTTTATTTATTTTTTATTTATTTATTTATTTTCTTGGACTGAGCATTTATTTCAAGTTTAAGATTTTCTTTTATACTTTTACAAAAGCATTAGGTCAGAGGTTTGACATTTTCAGTTCCCCCTCACCCAGATTTATTATCTCCATAAATCATTGTTGCCCTTCAAACAGAGTTTCTGCTCCAGCGATTCTCTTGGAATCAGCTTTACCATCTATTATCTACTTCCTCTTATGTGTCCTATAGTTAACTTGTGATTACATTGTAACTCATGCTACATTCCTTAGTTTATTTCTTATCTTTCTAAACCCTTTTGCCCCTAACATCCTGAGCTCACTATCTCTTAAAAAGGCTTCTTAGCTATAGTATCTCTAAAATTCCTAACCTCCATAAGCTATAGTAAAATATTCTAACATTACATTACAACATTCCTTAAATCCTTAACTTCTAACTATTTTAATTATTTCTAAGCCCTAAATTCAGTAAACTCCTTTGCCATAAACATTTTCCTCACAAATAGGCTTCAGATAGCAATCCCTCCCATGGCCTCAAGCTGAGGCCTATGTGCTCATCCTGGAACACTCTTTTGTAAAAGTCCTTAAACAAATGTCAGTGATTAACTTCATGAATTATTCTCTGAGCACAGCTGCAGAAGGCTTTGTGCCTTCTCATGCTCCTCTCAAGAACAATAAGCACTTTAATATTCATTTTCAGTCAACCCAGCCGAGGAGAGGAAAAAACAAGTCAGAATCACAAGGTCTAACTCCTTCATCCTGGGTCCGTGCCTGCGGGACAAAGAGAGTAACCACCACAGTTTAAAATCATCAATTCTGCGGCGCTCAGCTTTCTTCACAGTCCAACTCTCACATTCATACATAACAACTGGAAAAACCATAGCCTTGACTAGATGGACATTTGTTGGCAAAGTAATGTCTCTGGTTTTTAATATGCTGTCTAGGTTGGTCATAACTTTCTTTCCAAGGAGTAAGCTTCTTTTATTTTTATTTATTTATTTTTAATTTAAATTTATTTTAATTAGAGGCTAATTACTTTACAATATTGTATTGGTTTTGCCATTCATCAACATGAATCTGCCACGGGTACACTAGGATGACCCGGAGGGATGGTATGGGGAGGGAGGTGGGAGGGGGATTGGGAACACGTGTACACCAGTGGTGTCTTTTAATTTCATGGCTGCAGTCACCATCTGCAGTGATTTTGGAGCCCCCCAAAATGAAGTCTGACAATGTTTCCACTGTTTCCCTATCTATTTCCCATGAAGTGATGGTACCAGATGCCATGATCTTAGTTTTCTAAATGTTGCGCTTTAAGTCAACTTTTTCACTCTCCTCTTTCACTTTCATCAAGAGGCTTTTTAGTTCCTCTTCACTTTCTGCCATAAGGGTGGTGTCATCTGCATATCTGAGGTTATTGATACTTCTCCCAGCAATCTTGATTCCAGCTTGTGCTTCTTCCAGCCCAGCATTTCTCATGGTGTACTCTGCATAAAAGTTAAATAAGTAGTGTGACAATTTACAGCCTTGACATACTCCTTTTCCTATTTGGAACCAGTCTGTTGTTCCATGCCCAGTTCTAACTGTTGCTTACTGACCTGCATATAGGTTTCTCAAGAGGCAGGTCAGGTGGTCTGGTATTCCCATCTCTTTCAGAATTTTCCACAATTTATTGTGATCCATGCAGTCAAAGATTTTGGCATAGTCAATAAAGCAGAAATAGATGTTTTTCTGGAACTCTCTTGCTTTTTTGATGATCCAGTGGATGTTGTCAATTTGATCTCTGGTTCTTCTGCCTTTTATAAATCTACCTTGAACATCTGGAAGTTCATGGTTCACGTATTGCTGAAGCCTAGCTTGGAGAATTTTGAGCATTACTTTACTAGCATGTGAGATGAGTGCAATTGTGAGGTAGTTTGGGTATTCTTTGGCATTGCCTTTCTTTGGTGTTGGAATGAAAACTGACCTTTTCCAGTCCTGTGGCCACTGCTGAGTTTTCCAAATGTGCTGGCATACTGACTGCAGCACTTTCACAGCATCATCTTTCAGGATTTGAAATAGCTCAACTGAAATTCTATCACCTCCACTAGCTTTGTTCGTAGTGATGCTTTTAAGGCCCACTTGACTTCACATTCCAGGATGTCTGGCTCTAGCTGAGTGATCATACCATCGTGACTATCTTGGTCGTGAAGATCTTTTTTGTACAGTTCTTCTGTGTATTCTTGCCACCTCTTCTTAATATCTTTTGCTTCTGTTAGGCCCATTCCATTTCTGTCCTTTTTCGAGCCCATCTTTGCATGAAATGTTCCCTTAGTATCTCTCATTTTCTTGAAGATTTTCTAGTCTTTCCCATTCTGTTGTTTTCCTCTATTTCTTTGAATTGATCGCTGAGGAAGGCTTTCTTATCTCTCCTTTCTATTCTTTGGAACTCTGCATTCAGATGCTTATATCTTTCCTTTTCTCCATTGCTTTTCACTTCTCTTCTATTCACAGCTATTTGTAAGGCCTCCCCAGACAGCTGTTTTGCTGTTTTACATTTCTTTTCCATGGGGATGGTCTTGATCCCTGTCTCCTGTACAATGTCACAAACCTCTGTCCATAGTTCATCAGGCACTCTATCTGTCAGATCTAGTCCCTTAAATGTATTTCTCACTTCCACTGTATAAACAGAAGGGATTTGATTTAGGTCATACCTGAATGGTCTAGTGGTTTTCCCTACTTTCTTCAATTTCAGTCTGAATTTGGCAATAAGGAGCTCATGATCTGTGCCACAGTTAGCTCCTGGTCTTGTTTTTGCTGATTGTATAGAGCTTCTCCATCTTTGGCTGCAAAGAATATAGTCAATCTGATTTCAGTGTTGACCATCTGGTGATGTCCATGGGTTGAGTTCTTTTGTGTTGTTGAGTTCTTTTGTGTTGTGTGTTGTGGTGTTTGCTATGACCAGTGCATTCTCTTGGAAAAACTCTATTAGCCTTTGCCCTGCTTCATTATGTATTCCAAGGCCAAATTTGCCTGGTACCCCAGGTGTTTCTTGACTTCTTACTTTTGCATTCCAGTGCCCTATAATGAAAAGAACATCTTTTTTGGGTGTTAGTTTGTTTGTATGTTTGTTTGTTTTTTTTGGTGTTAGTTCTAAAAGGTCTTGTAGGTCTTCATAGAACCATTCAACTTCAGCTACTTCAGCATTACTAGTTGGGGCATAGACTTGGATTAGCGTGATATTAAACAGTTTGCCTTGGAAATGAACAGAGATCATGCTGTAGGTTTTGAAATTGTATCCAAGTACTGCATTTTGGACCCTTTTGTTGACTATGATGGCTACTCCATTTCTTCTAAGGGATTCCTGCCCACAGTAGTAGATATAATGGTCATCTGAGTTAAATTCACTCATTCCAGTCCATTTTAGTTCAGTGATTCCTAGTATGTCGACGTTCACTCTTGCCATCTCCTGTTTGACCACTTCCAATTTGCCTTGATTCATGGACTTAACATTCCAGATTCCTATGCAATATTGCTTTTTACAGCATTTGACCTTGCTTCTATCACCAATCACATCCACAACTGGGTATTGTTTTTGCTTTGGCTCATCCCTTCATTCTTTCTGGAGTTATTTCTCCACTTATCTCCAGTAGCATATTGGGCACCTACCGACCTGGGGAGTTCCTCTTTCAGTATCCTATCATTTTGCCTTTTCCTACTGTTCATGGGATTCTCAAGGCAAGAATACTGAAGTGGTTTGCCATTCTCTTCTCCAGTGGACCACAATATGTCATTAACCAGCTTAAATCCATTCTGACCTATGTCAGATTAGATGACATTTTTCTTTAGTCTCAGGTGTCTGTAATGTGCATTGTCTCCAGGTAACTGAACAGACTATTGCCACTCTTAGGTTTTCCTAGGACTTACTCTAAAGGTGCTCAGTGTTTGTTGATTAAAACTTCTTTTTATTCAAGATTTCTAAATGGAAGTTTATAAAGAAGTTAAATTCTAAACCTGAAAATGACATAGTATTAAACAAATATATCTTTTTGGTTTCAAGGCGCTTTTATCTGAGGATATTAGAAATAATAGCAGTAAGTAGAGTTGGAACCACCAGATTGCCTCTAAAACAAACGTGCTATGTTTCTGTGTAACACAGGAGCCAGGAAAATGGAAAGGAGGTGGAATTGTAGGGAATCCTGCTGTGCAGGGAATTACTTGTCTAGTAGTTTCAGTACTCTTCTTCTCACGTCCGCTTAACTCTTAGCTGTGTATCATCCAGTCTAGCAGTTGCCTGGTTTTTATTCTATGCTTCTCCTTGGTTAGGTATAAGCTACTGGAGGTCAGGAGCTACATCTAAAACGTGTGTTTTTCTTTCCCAGTATTCTCTTGCACCAAGGTCAGCACTTAAAAGATGCTTAAAGTTCTTGGTTAATTGATCTTTTTTTTTTTTTTTTTCAAGCTGACTGAAAGCTTCCCCTACCCCCACCTCGATGGATTAACTGAAATCCATTTGGCAGCACTTGTGCCGGTGACTTTGATTCAAGAAAGGAAAGCTTGGGCAGTCTAGGGTGAGTCATTCATCATGATAGAGTACAGAATCAGTTTCTTGTAGTAGGCTAAGGATGTCTGATATAGTATAGTCTAAGTGGATGACAAGCAGACCAGAAGATAAATGGGGTCATTTTACTATTACATGGGAAACTCGGATTAGGAACACAGCACCCAGAGTCTTTTATTGCCCTATCCACCCCAGGAAATTGTTCAAAACCATATCAAGTAAAGGCCTCTGCTGAGGAACTGATAGTTACATATTTGGTGCAGTAATGAGGCCCTTGTGGTTTGCCGCTTTCTGAGTAGTCTTATTAAGCTTTGACTTTGTATGTCGGGCTGTTCTGTCTGCCAACCCAGACTGACATTACAAAACAGAGTTTAAACCAACTGAAAGCGCAGAAATATTGCTACCCAGAGACATAACTGGGGGCTGAATACCATGACCTGTATTTGTATAGGATTTTTACAGTGTTGCCAACCTGTCAATTTTATTTTATGGTTAACTACCATGAAATGCTGTAGGAAGAAAGTTTCATTTTCTCCTCCATTCTAAGGTGAAGCCTGAAAAACCACATTTCCAAATCCCATAAGTCATCTCTTTCTCTTACTGTTTGAATATTTATACATAAGCTTCCAAGGTAAATTAAACATCAATACACTTCAAGATTAAGAATCTATTTCATAGGAACAGTAATAAATGTGAAGGTGAAAGAAAATTTTGAGCATTTTGTTTGGTAGGGGAACTATTTATACCATTTTGTTTTGTTTAGACAGGATCAATTTCAGTTTGTTCCAGGTTAAATACTTGGAATCTACAATAACATTTATTTCAGAAATCGGAAGTGACAGTCTAAAGCACATATTGTCTTGTTCATCTTAGTTTATCTCAATTCTATTCATTTTTAAAAACATAATGGCTATATCTTTCATTTCTTTTTTCAAAAAGACATATTAGAGCATTTCATATTTTTATTTGATGTCACTTTTCAGATATCTGGTATCTGTATATTTAGTTTTAGAATTAAGGAATACTTTTTGGATTCCATCCTCTAAAGGTATAATGAAGTCACCAAATGTAAGAGGACAGTACACGGATTTTAATAAAGGTAATTCAACTTTGAAATAAGGAAGTAATATCTTGAGCCAATAATCCAAAATTCCTGGTTTATTATCAATTTGTTGACCTTTCATTCACTTAGTCACACTTTTTTGGACCCAGCTTTTGGAAATACAAAGTAAATAAGGCAAGAGCTCTGCCCTTAAGTAGCACACAACACTAAAGGTTAAGTGCTGGTAGATATCGGTTCAAGGGTTGACAAGACCAAAGATACCACAAAGAAAAGCATAGTTTACAGAAAAAAAAAACAAAACAAAACAAAACAAAAAAAACCCCTGATGTTTGAAAAAAATGAAAACTGAACAAATTAAGACAGGTATTGTTAAGTTATAATTGCTAAAAAAGAAAATTTAGATGAGTTTGAACTACATAAGAGGCAAAAACAAAACAAAACAAAAAAATTCTGGCATTAGTTGTTCAGTTGTAAGTCATTCTGACTCTTTGCAACCTCGTGGAGTGCAGCACACCAGGCTCTCCTGTCCTTTGCGTCTCCAGGAGTTTGCTCAAATTCATGTCCATTGAGTCAGTGATGCCATATAACCATCTCATTCATTGCTGCCCTCTTCTTTTGCCTTCAATCCTTCCCAGCATCAGAGTCTTTTCAAATGAGTTGGATCTTTGCATCAGGTGGCCCAAATATCGGAGCTTCAGCTTTAGCATCAGATCTTCCAATGAATATTTAGAGTTGAGGCATTAGGAGGAAGGATATATAAGCTCAACAGTGGACCATCTGTGGAAGTCATCTCTGGCGGCTCAGAGTAGATGGCTAAGTCTAGAAAGCAATGTATAAAAGAATAGTAATATAAAACTTAAAGCAAATCACTGAAACAATTCTCTTTTTTATTTCTTGAATCAGTTTTATGTTGTTCATAAGTAACCACTGGTGCCATGCAGTATATACTGAACGTAGTATTTAATGTGTGTGTATATACACATTATATGCATCTATCTATTTATTTATCATCTATTTTTCACAAACTGAACAGTAAATCTGTTCCATTACTTTACAGATCAGATCAGATCAGATCAGTCGCTCAGTCCTGTCCGACTCTTTGCAACCCCATGAATCACAGCACGCCAGGCCTCCCCGTCCATCACCAACTCCTGGAGTTCACTGAGACTCACGTCCATCGAGTCAGTGATGCCATCCAGCCATCTCATCCTCTGTCGTCCCCTTCTCCTCCTGCCCCCAATATCTTCCAGCATCAGAGTCTTTTCCAATGAGTCAACTCTTCGCACAAGGTGGCCAAAGTATTGGAGTTTCAGCTTTAGCATCATTCCTTCCAAAGAAATCCTAGGGCTGATCTCCTTCAGAATGGACTGGTTGGATCTCCTTGCAGTCCAAGGGACTCTCAAGAGTCTTTTCCAACACCACAGTTCAAAAGCATCAATTCTTCAGCGCTCAGCCTTCTTCACAGTCCAACTCTCACATCCATACATGACCATATGCTATAATAATGGTTCATAATTCTGTCTAGAGCCATTTTCATATTTAGATGGTCAGTCATTCTCTTTAAAGTTGTGTGAATATAGTTTGGGGAGAGGAATATTTCCCCCTCTACTATTCTTAAGTTTTTGTGGCTGGAATAAAAATAAAATTGACACAAGACAGATTCAGTTCAGTTTAGTCCTGAGTATTAATTGGTAGGACTAATGTTAAAGCTAAAACTCCAATACTTTGTACAAGATTTTGTGGCTGGAATAATAATAAAATTGACACAAGACAGATTAATGGAAGAAGAAAAAAGAAATTTTATTTCATCCTTATAGAAATCTTACAAAAATGGACCTTAGAAGTGACCAGAGCAGGCAGCTTTTATATTTTTTGGACAAAGGATTTATGAGAAATTAACAGGTCAAGTAAACTTAGGCTTTGGGTGATCAGTTAGTGAAGAATCATCTAAAAACAGTTTGGGCTTGTGGTAGTAAATTTAGAAAGAAGTGTGGTTTGTTTACTCCGGCTTCTCTGCCCGAATTCTCTGTCTCTGACAGTAAGAGTGTCTTTCAACCCCCAGATTCAGGGGGTACACCTTTCACAGGGGAGGTTTATTTCCTGTTTTCAGGGAGACAGAGTGGATGGTCAGAATGTCCATCTTGCATTGGACATTTATTAACTTATTTTAATTCAAAATAATCAATATGACTTTGTGGCATACTTAGGGGAGGTCCTCCCTGAGCCCCAAGAGCAAAAGTGAACAATTATGTGACTATTTACAATTCAAACTGAAAATTTGATTTTTCTAAATTTCAGATAGAGCTTCCTGGGTGGCTCAGCAGTAAAGACTCTGCCTGTGATGCAGGAGATGCCAGAGACACTGGTTCAATCCCTGGGTCAGGAAGATCTCCTAGAGGAGGACATGGCAAACCACTTCAGTATTCTTGCCTGGAGAATCCTCATGAGAAGAGGAGCCTGGCAGGCTACGGTCCATAATGTTGCAAAGAGTCAGACATGACCGAAGCCACTTAGCATGAAACCAAACTTTAGATAAGAAGTATACATTTGGTATACAATTTTTTTTATTCAGTTATGTGGATAAATGGCACAGTGAACATCTTTCTGTAAATTCCCAGATCAGTTTATAGGCTCCAACTCTCATATGAAATCCAGGCCTTACTTAGAATATTTAGCTATTTGTCAAAATAATTAGAAATCCTTAGACTAATCATAAACTTCTCTCTCAGCTTATTGGTCTTATACCTTCTATCTTCACTAAAGATTTCCAATGCCATGTCTCCTAAGCTAAAATAGTTTCCATTGACAGTTATTTATTCACTGTTTTTTTTTTAATATCCACTTGTTAACAGTTCTTATTGAATTAATTCTTGAATTGCTTACCCAAACACTTGTCTGTACCTTCTTACTATCTGGTTCAGAACTGAATTTGTTTCAGTTCAGTTCAGTCGCTCAGTCGTGTCCGACTCTTTGTGACCCCATGAATCGCAGCATGCCAGGCCTCCCTGTCCATCACCATCTCCCAGAGTTCACTCAGACTCACGTCCATTGAGTTGGTGATGCCATCCAGCCATATCATCCTCTGTCATCCCCTTCTCCTCCTGCCCCCAATCCCTCCCAGCATCAGAGTCTTTTCCAATGAGTCACCTCTTCGCATGAGGTGGCCAAAGTACTGGAGTTTCAGCTTTAGCATCATTCCTTCCAAAGAACACCCAGGACTGATCTCCTTTAGAATGGACTGGTTGGATCTCCTTGCAGTCCAAGGGACTCTCAAGAGTCTTCTCCAACACCACAGTTCAAAAGCATCAATTCTTCGGCACTCAGCTTTCTTCACAGTCCAACTCTCACATCCATACATGACCACAGGAAAACCCATAGCCTTGACTAGACAGACCTTTGTTGGCAAACTAATATCTCTGCTTTTCAATATGCTATCTAGGTTGGTCATAACTTTTCTTCCAAGGAGTTAGGTTACTGCAAAGTTCTCTCTTTGCTTAACTTTTTTTCTCCTTTTCATCTTACGCCCCATAGTTCCAGTTAAGAAAAACAAAATCAAAGCAGCCCATGACATCTCTCATTTGAAAACCTTTGGTTTTCTATTACCTGTAGGACAAAAATTTAATTTCTTAGCAAACCATATTGAAGGAAGAGTCTGGTTCCTGACCAGAAAACCTATGAGTGATTTTTTTAGTCCAGATCTGGCAGGCTTCAGAGAGGAAGCTTGGTGTCTAGGCAACACATGACAGTGGAGGACTCAGGACCCCAGGTTGGCCACACTCTCGTGCTTGCTGTATTCCTATCCCAGGTGCCTGCATTTGGGTCTCTTCTTACTGCGGAAACTTGAAGGTATCTTCCAGACTGTCACTCAATATTCAGTAATTTTCTACTCCTGCCTTTTCTCTGCATCGCAAGAATCTTTTGTTTAAGGCTCCCTCTACAGGGAGACACCCTTACTCCTGTGCTTATCCACCCGACCCTGAAAGTGTTAGTCACTCAGTCATGTCCGACTCTTTGTGATCTCATGGACTGTAGCCCGCCAGGCTCCTCTGTTTGTGGAATTTTCCCAGCAAGAATACTGGAAGGAGAATTGAAAGAGACACATGTACCCCAATGTTCACCACAGCATTGCTTACAATAGCTTGGACATGGAAGCAACCTAGATGTCCATCAGCAGATGAATGGATAAGAAAGCTGTGGTACATATACACAATGGAGTATTACTCAGCTATTAAAGAGAATGCATTTGAATCAGTTTTAATGAGGTGGATGAACTTCATCCACCTGTTATACAGAGTGAAGTAAGTCAGAAAGAAAAACACCAATACAGTATATTAATGCACATATATGGAATTTATAAAGATGGTAACGATGACCCTATATGTGAGACAGCAAAAGAGACACAGATGTAAAGAAGACACTTTTGGACTCTGTTTGAGAAGGTGAGGGTGGGATGATTTGAGAGAATGGCATCAAAACATGTATATTACCATATGTGAAATAAATCGCCAGTCCAGGTTCAGTGCACGAGACAGGGTGCTCGGGATTGGTGCACTGGGGTGACCCTGAGGGATGGGATGAGAGGGAGGTGCGAGGGGTTCAGGGTAGGGAACACATGTACACCCATGGCTGATTCATGTCAGTGTATGGCAAAAACCACGTGTATACCTGTGGCAGATTCATGTTGATATATGGCAAAACCAATACAATATTGTAAAGTTAAAAAAACTGAAAAAAAAAGAAAATTACATATGTGTCAATAAAAAATAGATATAATATAATAAAAAATAAAATAAATAAATGAATTAAAAAAAAAAAGAAAACACTGAAATGGGTAGCCATTCCCTTCTCCAGGGTATCTTCCTGACCAAGAGATCAAACCCAGATCTCCCTCATTGCAGGAAGATTCTTTACCTTCTGAGCCATCAGGGAAGCCCCATCACACTCTGGAGTGATACTATTTCATAGAGGAAAATGGAGCAGGGGGAGAGTTGGTGCTTTCTCTAATTTTAGCCTCTTACACTATCACAACAAGTGATGAAAGGCTTTATGAAGACTTCAATTCTGGCTCATTTTTGATTGGCTTAGCTCTTTTTGGATCACCTAGCTCTTTTGATGAACAGATTTTGTGAGTTGATTAAGCATAAGGCCATTTGGGAAAAGCGAAAAGCCTGACAATCCCAAATGAGCACCTTTGTGGGGGGCAAGGGGAGTCCACGGGGCATTCTAGAGGGATGCTTGTGGTTTGTCTGCAAGAGTTTGAAGGTTCTGTGGGCATTTTGCCAGTGGTTACTGGAAAGTGCTGGCAGAAGCTGTGGGCCGTTCTTGGAGGATGCTAGAGAATTTGTGTATGTTTTCTTGGTGCTTTGGCCTTCTTTTTAGCCCAGCTGACTCTACCTAAACTTGCTCAGTGAGTCAAATCAGGCATACAACAGAGGGGCTCAGATAAAGCTAGGGAAGCAGTTCTGTATCTACTTCTTGGGGCCTCTTCTGGTAGGTCCAGAGATGATCAGCTCTCATGAGCTGAGTAACCCTGAGCACATCCCTGGCACTGGTTGGTGTATATTCTGCAGTGCAGAAAGCTGTCAATATTTCATAAGGAAAAAAAAAAAAGGTGTAGAGCTCTTTGTGATTGCTTTGCACAGAGGTCCCTAAGAGACTTTATGGACTCCAGATGCTCTCTGGAGGTAATTTTGCCCAAGTTGGCAAAGGAGAATTTCACCTCATGGGACACAGTATACAAATCCTCTTTCTTCGGAGTCCCCTGACAGCAGCCACTTCCAAGACAACAGAATGTGAGCAGCCACTGCCTACTGGGCATCACCCCTTCTGTGGAAGCACAGGCTCCTCCTAAATCAGCTTCCCTGTGACAACAGACTCCTGACCAGCTGCTCAACCTGGCTCCCTTGCCCACAAAATCTGTGGCCAAACCCTGACAAGTGGCTCCCATAACTGAAATGGGTGTTCTCCCTATCCTCCCTGAGTGCCTGGGGGTAAGTCTGAGGACTTCACTGACTGTTGTCCAGACCTCTTGACTTGAAAATAAACACTGGGGATTAAACTGATGGAGCTTTGTCTCTAGGAATGACCAGAGGCACTATGCCATGGTTAGAGTTCAGAGGGCAGGTGTGGGAGGATGATATTTCTTGGGCTTACCATGTGCAGTGGACAAGTGACTGTGTGTGGTCCCTGCAATCCTTGCACCAAGATGAGGGATAAATGGATCGTGGTGTCTGGTTTGGGGTCTGAGGTCATCCCCACTGGGGACCTTGCCCAAGTCTGACTGTAGGTGGGTCCCTTTGGGCCTGTCTGAGCCTCCACTGTAATGGCTCCCATGACTCACTGCTGTGTTACTGGGACTGATGTATTATCTATGCACACTCCTGCTTGTCTTCGTCCCCATGCTGGGACAGGAGTTGATGCCCTCATCTCCTTGATGCCCTGTCAACTCCTGCCCTCATCAACTGGGACATTTTGGTGGGAGACTGTGAGCCTGCCAGTCTCAGCAGCTGTAGCCACCTGACTGGGCTATTGGCCAACCTCAGAGTGACAGTTGAAACAGCCCCTCTGTGAGGATAAGACATTTGATTAAGAATCAGTTCTGCCGGCCAATGCAGGAGACACGGGTTTGATCCCTGGACCAGAAAGATTCCACATGGCACCGAGCAACTGAGCCCATGAGGCACAACTATTGAGCCTGTGCTCCAGAGCCTGGAAACCACACTACTGAAGCCTTAGTGCCCTAGAGCCTGTGCCCCACAACTAGAGAAGCCACTGCAATGAGAAGCCCAGGCACCAACTAGAGAGTAGTCTTAGCCTGTTGTAACTAGAGAAAAGCCCAAGCAACACAGACACAGCACAGCCAAAATAAGTAAGTAAATAACATTAAAAAAAAAAAAAACAGAATCAGTTCTGCTCCTAAAGTTTTTTTCCTCATGTGTCTGCTCCCCAGACAGGTCCCTATGCTATCCAAGGACATGATCATTTTCTGTTATATGATTCATCATATAATCCACTTCTAAAGGAATACTGTTCCTCCCTCTCCTCTTTCTTCTTCTGACCCTGAGCCAAAGCTCACTGGGCCATTTTTAATTTAGTGTCATCGTATAGACTCCTCCTCTGTATTTACTGCTCTTTCTCCCCTAGTAAACTCCTATTTAGCCTAAAAAACCTAGCTCAAATCTTGTCTTCATTGTCACAGACTCCTTATATTCCTCACCTAGAGCTTCAAGGACCTACAGTTTCTATAGCAAGAGTATTATGATAGCCTTTAGATGGAGAAATAGGCATTTTCAAATCCAGTATGTGGCATCCATGTGTTTCCGTGTGTTTCTTTAGGAGAAGCACCATGGTCTCACTTATCACTGTGTCCCCTGCCCTTTGAACACAGCCAGGTAAGTAGGAAGTTTGCTACAAAGTTTGTCGACTAAATAAAGAAATAACAAATCCCTGAGTAGACTGAGGTTATTTACGTATGTAACTCATAAACTAGAACTGTGGCAAAAGTAATATAGTTCACAGGGTTGGACCATCTTAATGTTCATTATTAATGAATATTGCTGCAGCTGTATCAACCAGCTTTCTATAGAGGACAGACTATTAGAAGCAGGAAGAAATCTAAGATATCCTCTTGAACAATGCTTTAATCTGAATGATGAGGAAACTATGACCCCAAAATTAAGTAACCTGACCCATCTCTCACATCTGACTTGATAGTGTTTGCAATGCTTGTTAGGTACTATACTTGTAATTATGCTATAGTTGATGCTTTGCTGTAAACAGAGAAGAGATAACTTTTATGCATTTATCACACCTCTCATTTGAGCCCTATCAGAGAAATTAGATTTATGTTCCTTAATAAACCCTGGGTAATACTCAGCCCACTGATAGTTTATTATTTCTGCTTTGTCTTGTATTTAATAATATGTTGTGGTAATAATGCTTTATCAGTTTTGAATCTATAAAACAGAATTTAATCAACAAATAATAATCCATAGTTCATATTATTTTACCAGCTTGTTCTATGCTTGAAAATATTCCTCTATTTCATAGCATATTTTAAAGTTACAATAGCTGTATTTCTGTAAGACTAGAGAAAACTGGATTACCTTTTTTTTTTTTCTTGAAGAGCTGCTTTGTAAGTGGTTACTTCAAAATGTATATACCTGTTTTTTATCTTGATATTCTTTATCCAAATTCAATGAAGTTGTTTAAATCTTACTTAATAAGTAATCTATATTATTTTTTAAAGTTGTGCCTTTTGACGAGGTTTTAACTCTAGCCTTTCAAAAGTCTTAATCTATAGAAGTAAACAAATATTTTAATTTCAGGTAAAATGTGGTTACCAAATTAGTTTGCAGACTAATTACTATTCAGTCTTGCAACTATTAGGCTCTGGTTCACAAGAACAAAAAGAGCATTATACAGAGTAAAGTAAGTCAAAAAGGAAAACAAACATTATACATTAACGCATATATGTGGATTCTAGAAAAATGGTATAGGTGAATCTATTTTCAGGGTGGAATAGAGACATAGACTTACAGAACAGACATGTGGACATGGGGAGACGGGATGGTGATGGGATGAGTTGTGAGATTTGGACACACACGATCATGTGTAAAATAGATAGCTAGTGGGGAGCTGCTGTACAGCACAGGGAGCCCAGCTCAGTGCTCTGTGGTGACCTGAAGGGGTGAGATGGGGAGGGTGTTGGAAGGCGGCTCAAGAACAAAGGGATAAATGTGTGCATATAGCTGATTCACTTCATTGTACAGCAGAAACTAACAACATTGTAAAGCAATTATATTCCAATAAAAAAAGAACATTCATAGAAAGAAAACCTGGGTTGTCATCCAGCCTTCATTTCTAAAGAGCTCTGAGATCTTAAATACTTCATTTATCTGTTTTCAATTATCTCATTTTTGTTAAATGGATTTACTATTGTTACAAGGAAAAAAATTTAAAAATCAATGTTACACTAAATTAGTTGTCACTTTTATCTTTCTCCTGGAGACAACTCAGGGTCCTGTTTGAATACCTGGGAGCCAGGCTGTCTGAGTTTGCAATTTCTGAACCATCAGCTTGGGCCAATAACCTAAGTTCCCTGTGCCTGTGTCCCCTCCTCTGTAAAACAGGGGTAACAGCAACAGTATCCATCTCATAGGGCTGTCACATGGACTATGTGAGAAGCACTTAGAGCAGCACTAGCACGCGGTAATTCCTCTTCCCTCTTGTAACACCTGCCTATTATCTACTGCTATAATGGCACAGATTTACTAAGAAGCAGCCAGTTCACAAGTTTTGTATTACAGCTGGAAATAACTTGAGAGAGAAAAGGAGAACTTCAAAGGGAGAGGACTCAATCCATGCATACTTTCCCCCACTGTCAGAAATGGAGTGTCTGCTGAGGATTAAGTACATGATGTGGGTTCTCGGGGAGGCAGGTTTGGTGCTGTAATGAACAATCACACAATCAATACAGACCTGGGGGAGGTAATCCCGACCTCTGCTTTACCCACTCCTGATACGCTGAGCTCTCATCCCAGTTCTCAAATATTGCTTCTTTTCCCCCCACCCTTTAAATCAATAAAAGCTTCAAAAATCTTTTAGAGCTATAGATTTAGGCTATAAAAGTTTCAAAAAATTTAAAGCATAATTATAGCATCAAGACCATCTTGCATTCAGGTTTTAACCATGTCCTTGAAGATTTTTGAAGTATAAATATATAGGCTCTTTCTCTAAATGAAGTGGATAGCTATAATGATAGCAACAAAAATGACTCACTGTTCCTGAGGACTAATCATGTATAGCCCCTTTACTTATGGTTTTATAAATGCCATCTAAATAAATGAATAGAACCATCCTTTTTGGTATTATCTGCTCTTTCCAAACTGTGAAATGGAAGTTCAGAGATTTAAGAAAAATATCCAAGAATACAAAGATACAAAGTCAGTAAAGGTTAGAAGCAGGATGCAAAACCCCATTAGTCTGACTTAAAAGACTGTGTTCTCAAGTAATCGCCTATAGTGACTCATCTCCAAAGAAAGGATAATGTGTCCCACTCCATTTACTGATTCCCTCTTCACAGACAAATCTAAATGGGAATGGTCACAGCAGCTGCTATTCTTTGTATCAGAAGAATAGAATGATTTTCACTCATGAAACAGGTGTACTAAGAAATAGCTTCCCAGTAGTTGTGAAGTTTAAAGTTCTTTGTGTACTGTGCGTGACTTGTACCACAGTACTGAGCAACCTCAGGAGTGACTTGCCTGATTTTCTAAATAAACTGTCCTTAGAGGAGAACAGGTTACTAGGAACTAGGTGACCTGTCCAGAAGAAAGTAGCATTGTTCTTGTCAAAGTGATCATTGATTTTTCTCTCAAGTTTCTGTAGGGACTTGCAGGATAAATTTCTATTTGCTACAAAATGAAAAAAAAAAATTGTTCTCAGATGGACTTCTGTGTTTTAGAAATACAATCTTGGAAGGCAAAAGAAGCCTAATGGGATAATCAGAGTTTTCTTAAAATTCTTTTTGAGGTTTCTCAAGACAAAATGGCTTTGAAGAAAGGAAATAATCAATTTCAAATTTCTTTTCAGTTTTTAGAGGGAAAAAGGTTTGTAAAAGCAATTGAATTAGTAGAAAGTCATCTTCTTAGTTATACTTATGGGGGTTTCATAATGTAAGTTGTTATATACTTGCATTTATTTCTATATTTATAGAAAGCTTTTCAAATTTGATGGGCCAAATGAATCATCAGATCTTTCAAATCAAAGAGGAACACAATTTGATTTATTCAATAAGAATGTGCTCCCATAGCCAAAGGGGCATGATACCATAATGTGAAACATTAGGCAGAAAAGTAGTTTGCCATTAAACCTTCCTTTCTTTTTTCATTCTTGTCCTATTTAGTGACATAAAGGACTAGTTAAGTAAAGAGTATTTTCCTATAAATATTCAAAGTGGTATCCAGAGGGATTCTCAACTTGCCTTCACAGGTTTTATTTGGAAAACTTTAAGAATATAATTCATAAAAATCTTAAATACAATGCATGCTCACATGTGGAAGCCACAGACGGTGGCAATTTCTAGGAAAGCTGCCTACTTCATCTCCCAACTGTGTAGATTCTATACTGTGTGTTGCCACAACTGCTTGAGCACCCTCATCATATTTAGGTCAAAGATGAATTTTTTAAAAAGAACCAAAAGGCTCATTTACAGGACATAATAGAAAGGAACAGCTGGGAAGACATTGTTAATGCCTACTGGGTAATTAAAATGAGATGTCAAGACAAGCACACCAACTGAAATACATATTTATTTGAGAAATCACAGCGGCTCCCAGAGAGCTCTCAGGGGCTGTTAGGTAAATAGCATCGTAAGTAGAAATGACGACGCAGTGCAGTGTGTGACAGGTACCAAAAGTGTTGGTTTCTTTTTTTGTGTCTAATATGCTCCCTTGTAGGCTTTCATGGTGTTAGTTATACTTTGCTCCCTCTATGCATTAACAGGGTCTCCCATCTTTTCACATTATTGTGACATCAGGCATTTTAGGCAAGTTATTCTTTAACCTAAGGAGGAGAGGGAAGGAAGGAGAGAGCCAGTTAGGTGGGCGCAAAATGATTGGGTCAGTATGCAGAATGGAGCATCCATAAGCTGCATAAGGACACTGGCAGAAATGAAAGCGGTTACCATTGTATGAGGGAAAAACAAAACAAAACAAAACTATGGATTACTGAATATCCCTGTGTGTTTAGTTGCTCAGCAGTGTCCGGCTCTTTGTGCTCTCATGGACTACAGGCTGCCAGGCTCCTCTGTCTATGGGGATTCTCTAGGCAAGAATACTAGAGTGGGTTGCCATGCCCTGCTCCAGGGGATCTTCCCAACCCAAGGACTGAAACCAGGTCTCCCACATTGCAGAGGGATTCTTTACCAACTGAACCATCAGGGAAGCCCAAGAATACTGGAGTGGGTAGCTTATCCCTTCTCCAGGGCATCTTCCTGACCCAGCAATCGAACAGGGGTCTCCTGCATTGTAGGCAGATTCTTTACCAATTGAGCTACCAGTGAAGTCCCTGAATATCCCTAGCATTCCGTAAACTCATACCAGAAAGAGTCTTTAATAATATTCATTTGTTATTTTGAGTAACTTTACTGAAAAATTGGGACCCGTCTTACTGTTTATACTGATTGTAAGGCCCTGTCTATCCCAACCAAAGAGCTACTGACCTAGTAAAAGCATGATGATATTTTTCTATAGCAATGTGTAATGTCTTCCTTCTCTCCATGAATTTTTTCCTTTCTATGGTTGCAACTTTTGCCTTAATAATGAAGATATTTATTTAATATTTTGGCTTTGATTTGCCAAGAAAGCTCTGGTCCCATATCTCTATTTATTCAGAGGTCTCTGTAAGATGATGAATCACTACTTTTGAACTTAATGAATTTAAAACTATACTTATTCTTCCCCAAAGATTCTGATTTGCATCAATCCTGTTTATGTTAATGATACAGTGATATCAATCATTGCCTCAAAAATTTTAAAATTAACTTTAAAGTCTTTTTCCTTCGCATCTCATATTCAATCTCTTACTAAGTTTTCCACAGGTACTTAGATTTCCAATTTAATTTCTACTCTTGCTTTTGATATTTGCCTCTGAAATTTTATTTCTGATTAAAAAAATAAAAGCCTTCCTAAACTGTGTTACTTTACTACTGATAAGTTAATAATATTATGAAAACAAACTTTAAAATTTCTGATCCAAAAATTCAAGAATTTAAGTTTATTTAAATTTGGCTGACATATGCCTGAAATACTCGTTATTGCTTTTGGTTGTTTGACTCACACTTAAATGTACTGCATTCTGATAACTTCACAAAGTGAATTATGATGTGTGTGACATAGTGTGTCTGTTACTAACAAAATAGGGTATACATGCTAGTTTAGTGTTTTATGGTTGGATATATTCATTTACGCAAGAAAATTACTTTGCAACTTTTTTTCAAATATAAGAAACTTACAATTATTGCAGAATATAGAACAGGAGAAAATATTCTTAGAGGAGAGAAATTTTTCTTTCAGGTTAGTAAGCAAAGTGTATATTGAGAGAAAATAACCTACATCAGAGTAGGAAATTTTAGTGCCATATTAGGCACTAACAAGGATATTCAAGCTCAAGATGCCTTCCTTATTTTCAATGTGATTCCTAAGAAGAGACAGGCACATCAAAAGCAGTCAGGTAAAATGTAAGATGATAAATAATTAAGGACCGAATAAATGGAAGCCCTAGTTCATGCAGAAATGTTAAGTGTTGGGTGAATCATTGAGTATCCTACACAATGTCCAATACACATGAATCTAATGTAATTCTAAAGCATTAGAAGGATGATGATGAAAAGTAGAGTTAACTTTAACAATATTCTTTTGAAACATGTAACAGATGATTACACTGAAAGCTTTCAATATCTTACAATTTCATTTGTTAATTATACCACACAGTAAACTGAAAAAAAAAAAAAAAAAAAGGATAAGTATCACTTCAGGTGACAGAGGAGTGGATCCTATGCATTTGGGCAGAAGTTCTCCAGAATTTCCCAGTTTCTCTGTGTCACGGTCATGATCATAATCCAACACATAGCAAGTATGTGTTGGATTAGGGAGCTTGAAGAGAGTAGCAGATTTGAGAAAGTTTTGTACAGAAATGGAAGAGGGAACATCACATAAGAACAAATAATGGAAAAAAATGTATGTGTATGAATTTTGAATTAAAGTTTTTTTCTTTTCTCTCCTCCTCCTTTCTTCCTCTTCTCTCATCTCCTCCTCTTTCTTCTTATTTTAGCAATTTTAAGCAGCTCTGATAAGAAGCACAAAATGCAGCCCAATTTAGTGCCAGGGAGTTACTTTCTGAGTGTTATGTGAGGGCAAGGAGAGTGAATGAGTTGACAACAGCTCAACTTAGGTGGGAAGAAAGTGATGACTCAAGGAGTTTGCAGATTAGGAGAAAATGGCAAGTTAAAAGACCCTTGAAAGACAGGACATTATAGGTGATGAGGACTAAAAGAGCTAGAATAATAGGGATTATAATTAGAGAGAAAGATATCATAGGTTAAAATTCCAGAGGTGCAGTGATTTTTAGGTGATGGCAAACTTGTCATGACAGCTACTGGTGTGAAGAAATATGAAGTGAGTGTTCATGCATTCTAGAGCTGTAAGAAACAGGCCCCATAAATGTTACTTACATGAAATGTAAACCACGTGCCGACATTCTTCATGAGACTGGAAAGATGACCAAACTGGCAGAGACTATGAATGGTTGAGGATGAAGGACTTTTAAATAAAAAGGGGAGGTTTTAATGATCTGCAGGCAACAGTGTAGCCCAGGACAGGAGAGGGTGTCCTGTTATTGGGGGAGGGCCAGATTTCAGCCACGGCTAGGAGACCAAAACAGAATTGAGACAGAAGTGGATGATGTAATCAGAGAATGTGTAAACCACAGAGACTGGTCTTCAGAGACTGCCTTAGTGCTGAATTTGAAAGAGGAAGTGAAAAGAGATTCTCGTTTTGGTTTTCTGGCCATAAGGTTCCCAGCGGAACTCTGGTGAGAGATGTATCAGTCAGTTTTGGAGAAGATCCTGGTCAGAAGCCTGTAAGGACTCCCGGTCAGGCAGAGAATGCCAGCGTTACTTATCATGCTCACACCTCTCAGACACCACTTCCATCATGAAAGGAACAAAATGGCGTTCGGCAGTCTCCCTTGAGGAACCTGATTTCAGATTTTGCATTATCATTTACCAGTTTAATTGTGTGTTAAAGCAAAACTTGTTCTGTCTTAGGTCAGCAGGCTCTGTGGTAGCCACTGCTTTGTCCATGTGTTCTCCACGTGCTTTCCTATTGTTTCAGGACCACCCAGCCTAAATTCCAAATGACAGCATTGGTATCACTTAGAGCACTTTTTCTGTAGTCAAGGCCTGCTCTCCCCTCACGTCTGACATCTCTGCCAAGTGGGACCAGCATGCCTGGATGGTGAGAGTGAATCTGAGGCTGCCTCTGCCCTAACTCCCAGAGCTCCCCTGCAGGGTCAACTCCAGGTGCCCACAGCAGAAACTTGCTTAGTGGCTTCCTCTCTTTCTCAGTCTGACTTCTTCACTCCCTACTGGTATTTCTGGGATCTATTCTCTCAGATTCTTGTCATGGGCAAAGCTAACTAAGAGAGGCCCCAAGAAAAGGGGTCCCGTCATCTACGCATTCCAAGTGGAAGTTTGGTATACACGGGTTTCCAACGTCCAGGATCTAATGCCTGATGATCTGAAGTGAAGCTGACATGATACTAGAAATAAAATGCACAATAAATGCGATGCACTTGAATCATCTGGTCCTTGGAAAAATTGTCTTCCATGAAACTGGTCCTTGGTACTAAAAATGTTAGGGAAAGCAGTGCTAGATTACTCAAGAAGGACTCAAGAAAGACTCAAGAAGGAAGGGAGTGTCTAGGAACAATTTGTAATCCTTAGATAAGACTATAATGAGAACTAGGTGACCAAGAGTGGACTTGGGTGGAAAGAATTCCTTTGGAGAGAGTTGAGTCAAACCCCATCATGGTGAAAGGGCGGGCTGTGCTTTCCCTTGTTCACATCTGGAGAATGACTTACCCCCTCCTTTGATGGGTTCACAGTTACGATTGACAAATAATGGATATTTCTATTAGAGAATGATGACTATTTTGTGTATTGTCAAAGACAGACTAGAAGTTGTGGGATTAGCCCCAGTATCATCCAGAGATAGTCCTTTCCACAGGAACTGGACACAGAATTTTTGTGTTTTTTTTTTTCTACTTTTAACCTTTAGAATTCCACTTTTCAGCATAACTGGTACAACCATTTTCTTATTCATTTATTGTTTAGTTGTTAAGTCATGTCCTGCTCTTCTGACCCCATGGACTGTAGCCCACTAGGATTCTCTGTCCATGGGATTTCCCAGGCAAGAATACTGGAGTGAGATGCTATTTCCTTCTCCAGGGGATCTTCCTGACCCAGGGATCAAACCTTAGTCTCCTGAATTACTGGTGGATTCTTTACCGCTGAGTCACCAAGGAAGCTCTTATTCATAAATTCATGTGTGCCTTGGCAACAAGAAAGTCAAGAGTTTCAATCCATGTTTGACTAAAACTCATGGAAATATTCTGGGAATGTGCATATAGCCAAAATTAATAATGACTATCAATACTGAAGATAATAGGGATGTTTTAAATCTTTGAATTCTAAATGGACTAAGCTATGAATATTTTAGGGGCTTCCCAGGTGTCACTAATGGTAAAGAGCTTGCTCGCCAATGCAGGAGACATAAGAGATGCAGGTTCAATCCCTTTGTTGGGAAGATCCCCTGGAGGAGGGCACAGCAACGCACTCCAGTATTCTTGCCTGGAGAATCCCACAGACAGAGGAGCCTGGTGGCCTACAGTCCATAGGGTTGCAAAGAGTCGGACACGACTGGAGTGACTTAGCATGCATGCACACGAATATTTTAGCTGTCATTTTTAGTTGTATACTTAAATCTTGCAAGTCATTATTGTGAACCATAAGACTTTCTTACACATTAATATATACCTGCTTTGC
Source organism: Bos mutus (assembly GCF_027580195.1). Lineage (NCBI taxonomy): Eukaryota > Metazoa > Chordata > Mammalia > Artiodactyla > Bovidae > Bos > Bos mutus. Next base: position 33,649,868 of record NC_091633.1, read on the forward strand.
ATGAACTAGAAACAGCTACTTACTGAACTGTCTAAACTCACTGCTGCTCTAGCCTTGGTTAAAGGGTGCAGCTCACCATCAGGGCAGCTCTCCTTCATTTCCTGCTGGCCTGTCTCCACTTTTGCCTCCCAGACAGTTGCTCTCTGTACTCCTTGTTGTCATTCATTTTTCTGAACAGGTCCAGCTCAGGAGGACTAAATTGCAGTGAACTGTCAGTGCTGATGGACTGGCTGTCTTCCAGGCCCTTCTTGTTGGCGATCTTGTCGGACCATTACATGCTGATTATGGTTTATTGATGATGCCTGTGAAACTGCTTATCAGGCCAGATGTAGTATCTCTGAGCAGTGGAAACCTCCCGACTGGTTAGTATGTGGTGCAGCGCTTCTGCTTTCCAGACTCCATGGTGCTGTATCAGTGACATGCTGCCTGATAACCTCCTGAAGGACATGTAGCCCTCGATGGATTTGCTATCCAGTCTCTAGATGTTTCAGCCCACCTCTCTGACTGAATAGAAAATCACAGTAACTTTGTGTACTCACTGGCATTTCTTCTTTCTTTAATACACTGTGTTTTTTCAATCTTCTCTGACTATTAACAAGTTTTTGAACAATATTTTCATGGTTGAAAGTTGGTATATGAGTAAATTAAAAATTGGAAACCTTGAACATTTGGGCTGTGGTGAGGATGTCTGCTCATGAATTAAGCTCCGTGACTGTTGAAATCACGTGTGTCTGTGTGTGTTAGTCGCTTGGTCGTGTCTGACTCTTTGTGACCCCATGGATGGACTGTAGCCCGCCAGGCTCCTCTGTCTAGGGAATTCTTCAGGCAAGAATACTGGAGTGGGTAGCCATTCCTTCTCCAGGTGATCTTCTCGACCCAAGGTCTGAACCTGGGTCTCTCTCATTGCAGGCAGATTCTTCACCATGTGAGCCACCAGGGAAGTCCATGTCATGTCTAAAAACAAGAGCACTGATCTAGGTGATTTATGTAGTAAATAAACTCCTGACCACTAGATGGGGCTATGAAACCTCTTGCATTATTAACTGAGTTCCTGCAAACATTCACTTTTCTTGAATTAAAAGTTTTTTCTTGAAAATGTCTTAGTCTTTTTCAAGTTTAACCCCACCTTGTATTGAAGATTTAAAAAAATGCTCCAGATTCTCCGTAATGATGACTAAGCAACATTATGGTAATGACGTGGAAGTAAAATCATTATGTTTCAGGAAGGAAATTGATATATTGCCAAAGTCACCTCATAGTTAATTCAGACTTTTCACTAATAGGGATAGGTTTATCATGGTGACACCCTAACAATTCCTCCTTTCTTTCTTTCCCTATTTATTGGTCTGAGACACAACTCATTAACTTCATCTATTTGGATTGTGGACCCCAGATTGCCTCTAGGACTTAGAGGCTGTGAGACTGTGATTACATTTGCAGTGGATATATAAACCACTACCGGTTTAATAAGCACACACAATAATTTTTCTTTTGCTCTTATTTACTTTGTGATAATCTGCAGGTCCTTGTGAACCTGGAGGAAAAAGGATCAATCCTGAAAAATGATTAGCATTTCCTGTAAAAAACTGAGTATAATTGTAGTATTGTGCGACTTTATTTTTATCTTTACTTCAAAAGAAAGATTTATTTCACTTCACTTTAATTTACAAGTAATCATTTAACTGTTTTGGCTTTCACTTATTATAACCAACAAAAGAGAAAAAATTCAGTTTTCCCAAATATTTTGTACTCCTTGGCAGAGAATAAATTGTATAAAGTAGCTATTCAATAAGTACTTATTATATAAATCAAAGACTCAAGTTACCATAATTATATTTTGCATTATAAAATCAGTGCAATTTCATTTGTGTCTCTTATTATTGTTTAGACTTTAATTTATTGAATTATCATATATTTCCAGTAACAACTAAGATTTACATAAGATTAGATGTGGTATTCCATATTTAAGACAGATTTGGGGATACCCAGAAATAATAATAAAATTCAAGGGACCACTATGTTCCTCATTGATTCAGGAACTTAAATGAAATTCATAGACTTTAATAGTTTTAATCAAATGGCTTTCTCTTAACTCTAAGTTCAGATGGAAATTGGTAAATGGGAAGAAGCTAACTGTCAGTCAAATATTTTTGATGGAGATTATTTGTGAAGAAAGACCTAATCAGAAGAGTCTTTTTAAAGAAGTTAAATGTTTTTGGTGGATCAGGGAAATAAAATGGAAGGATGCTTCACTTGACTCCTTGCTCCGAAAATGAGACAATCCTGGAAAACTGCAGATAAAGAATCAGCCATTAATCTCTGCTGGCGTTCAAGACAACCTGATACAAATATAGGAGCTAAAATGAGTCGATTTTACTTCTGAGAGTAAACACAACCTCAATTTCCTTTCAGTCTATAAAAGGCTTCTAAGAAATGTGATGAGACCTGGGCTCACACAAAGAAAACACATTAAAATATATGTCTCATTTTCAAAATGAAACTAGCATACTCCCCTGATTATGACAGCAAGACAAATTCATAACATTCAGAAAATGCAAAAACTGCAAATGAGAAAATAAGAATTACCCATAATTCTATCACTCAAAGAAAACAACTTTCAGAGTTTTATTTGCATGTTTGTGTATTTGTGCAACCATGCTGACTATATTTTTCTAATTTGCCTTTGCTCTTTTTTCATGTAATATATAGAAAGCTTTTAAAAAATCCCTAATCTCCTTTTTAAAACATGATTTTAATTGCTGCAATATATAGATATGCAATGATAATTTGACCAGGTATGCATTTTAGATGATTTCTTAACCTGACTACTGTATGCAATGCTACAATTTTTTCTTTTTTTTGGTCTGAGTTGATATATGGTGAAAATCTGTCTCAGAATAACATTTAAAAATGAATTGTCATATAATACAACATTTTCGGCACCAGGTACCAGTTTTGTGGAAGACAATTTTTCCATAGACAATTTTTTCCATGGAAATTCAAGAGCATTAGATATATTTTACACTTCATTTCTATTATTATTACATCAGCTCCACTACAGACCAACAGGCATTAGATCCTGGAGGCTGGGGAACCCATAATGCTTATTTGTAAAAGATTTGTGTGTGTTATACATTCAACTCTGTATTTTGCTACTGTTTTTTTTTTATTTTTTAATTTAAATTTATTTATTTTAATTGGAGGCTAATTACTTTACAAAATTGTATTGGTTCTTCCACACATCAACATGAATCCGCCACGGGCATACACGTGTTCCCCATCCTGAACCCCCCTCCCACCTCCCTCCTGAACCATCCCTCTGGGTCATCCCAGTGCACCAGCCCCAAGGATCCTGTATCGAACCTGGACTGGCAATTCGTTTCTTATATGATATTATACATGTTTCCATGCCATTCCCCCAAATCATCCCACCCTCTCCCTCTCCCACAGAGTCCAAAAGACTGTTCTATACATCTGTGTCTCTTTTGCTGTCTCACATACAGGGTTATCATTGCCATCTTTCTAAATTCCATATATATGCATTAGTATACTATATTGGTATATAATAGTATATAGTATATTATTATACTATTATAGTATATACCACTATATACTATATATACTATATACTATACTATATACTATATAGTATAGTATACTGTATTAGTATACTATATTGGTGTTTTTCTTTCTGGCTTACTTCACTCTGTATAATAGGCTCCAGTTTCATCCACCTCATTAGAACTGATTCAAATGTATTCTTTTTAATGGCTGAGTAATACTCCATTGTGTATATGTACCACAGCTTTCTTATCCATTCATCTGCTGAGGGACATCTAGGTTGCTTCCATGTCCTGGCTATTATAAACAGTGCTTCGATGAACATTGGGGTACACGTGTCTCTTTCAATTCTGGTTTCCTCAGTGTGTATGCCCAGCAGTGGGACTGCTGGATCATAAGGCAGTTCTATTTCCAGTTTTTAAGGAATCTCCACACTGGTCTCCATAGTGGCTGTACTAGTTTGTATTCCCACCAACAGTGTAAGAGGGTTCCCTTTTCTCCATACCCTCTCCAGCATTAATTGCTTGTAGACTTTTGGATCCTAGCCATTCTGACCGGCGTGAAATGGTACCTCATAGTGGTTTTGATTTGCATTTCTCTGATAAGGAGTGATGTTGAACATATTTTCATGTGTTTGTTAGCCATTTGTATGTCTTCTTCTGTTTAGTTCTTTGGCCCATTTTATGATTGGGTCATTTATTTTTCTGGAATTGAGCTATAGGAGTTGCTTGTATATTTTTGAGATTAGTTGTTTGTCAGTTGCTTCATTTGCTATTATTTCCTCCTATTCTGAAGGCTGTCTTTTCACCTTGCTTATAGTTTCCTTTGTTGTGCAGAAGCTTTTAATTTTAATTAGGTCCCATTTGTTTATTTTTGCTTTTATTTCCAATATTCTGGGAGGTGGGTCATAGAGGATCCTGCTGTTTTTTAACATATAAAAAGGAGCACCTCATATAGCATTCCGATTCCTCCACTGACACAGCATAGTGGAAGCAACAGGGGCAAGTGCAGGGTTGGTTCAGGTGTATCTTTCTAACAGTTGGTAGAAATACATAAAGATTATATCTATGTATACTTTCTAAGGTGCTTGAACTTCTAATTTCTGAGGAGAACCTGAACACCAAATAGTATGCCACACAGCTACATTTGTAATCCTCATCAAGGCAGCATTTATTACAACAGTGAGCACAAAGAATTAATGTAAAGGCACAGATGTCAGTCCCAGTAGGCCTGCTGACAGTAAGAATTTTACTAATTTTCTGTATCTGGCAATAACTTCAGCCAAAATCCCATTTATAGCAAAGCTCCTATAAATTTAGCTTCTTTCTTTAGAAGCCTAATGAAATAATAAAAGTTGTATTGTGCTCACCAGCACAATATTAACAAGCAACTGTGTTTAGCTGATTTCCTTGTGAAACTATTTTGTTATTTTCTAAAGGAGAATTTTTAACTGTACTTGTTTTTTCTTTAACTTTTGCTGGTGCACTGGGATGACCCAGAGGGATGGTATGGGGAGGGAAGAGGGAGGGGGGTTCAGGATGGGTAACACATGTATACCTGTGGTGGATTCATGTTGATGTATGGCAAAACCAATACAATATTGTAAAGTAATTAACTTCCAATTAAAATAAATTATATTTAAAAAAATAAAAAAATAATTTAAAATTTAGAGAGAAGTTGAAGGATAGGTCATAACCCAGATTCCACAGTTGATGACATTTAACCACACATGCCTTTTCATACTGTTAATGGGGTTTTCAAGGCAAGAATGCTGAGGTGATTTGCCATTCTCTTTTTCAGAAGGGCAATGCCAAAGAATGTTTAAACTACTGCACAATTGCACTTATTTCACATGCTAGCAAAGTAATGATTAAAATTCTGCAAGTGAGGGTTCAACAGTATGTGAACTGAGAACTTCCAGATGTTCAAGCTGGATTTAGAAAAGGCAGAGGAACCAGAGGTCAAATTGCCAACATCCACTGGATCATAGAAAAAGCAAGCAAATTGCAGAAAAACATCTACTTCTGCTTCATTGACTAAACTAAAGCCTTTGACTGTCTGGCTCACAACAAACTGTGGAAAATTCCTAAAGAGATGGGAATACCAAACCACCTTACCTGCTTCTTGAGGAACATCTATGCAAGTCAAGAAGCAACAGTTAGAACAGGACGTGGAACAATGGACTGGTTCCAAACTGGGGAAGGAGTATGTCAAGGCTGTACACTGTCACCCTGCTTATTCAACTTATATGCAGAGTACATCATGTGAAATGCTGGGCTGGATGAAGCACAAGTTGGAATCAAGATTGCCAGGAAAAATATCAATAACCTCAGATATGCAGATGACACCACCCTTATGGAAGAAAGTGAAGAGGAACTAAATAGCCTCTTGATGAAGGTGAAAAGGGAGAGTGAAAAAGTAGACTTAAAACTCAACATTTAGAAAACTAAGACCATGGCACCTGGTCCCGTCACTTCATGGCAAATAGATGGGGAAACAGTGACAGACTTCATTTTCTTGGGCTCCAAAATCACTGCAGATGGGGACTTCAGCCCCTAAATTAAAAGACACTTGCTCCTTAGAAGAAAAGCTATGACAAACCTAGACAGCATATTAAAAAGCAGAGATATTACTTTGCCTACAAAGGTCTGTATTAGTCATAGCTATGGTTTTTCCAGTAGTCATGTATGGATGTGAAATTTGGACCATAAAGAAGGCTGACTGCCAAAGAATTGATGCTTTTCAACTATGGTGTTGGAGAAGACTCTTGAGAATCCCTTGGAGTGCAAGATCAAACCAGTCAATCCTAAAGGAAATCAGTCCTGAATATTCATTGGAAGGACTGATGCTGAGGCTGAATCTCCAATACTTTGGTTGCCTGATGTGAAGAGCCAAACTCATTAGAAAAGACCTTGATGCTGGAAAAGATTGAAGGCAGAAGGAAAAGGGAATTTGAGTGGACGAGATGGTAGGATGGCATCACTGACTTGATGGACATGAATCTGAGCAAGCTCTGGGAAATGGTGAAGGACAGGGAAGTTTGGCATGCTGCAGTCCATGGGGTTCCAAAGAGTTGGACATGACTGAGCAACTGAACAACAACCACCACACTTGACTGCATTCTCTAGTACCTGCCTACCTACCATCACACCCATCTACATGTATGTATCTGGCAGCAATATCACCTAAGTCAGCAGTCTCCAATCTTTTTGTCACCAGGGACCAGTTTCATGGAAGACAAGTCTTCCACAGATGGAGGGGGGTGGTTTTGGAATGATTCAAGCACATTATGTTTATTGTGCACTTTATTTCTATTATTATTGCATTGTAATATATAATAAAATAATTACACAATTGTCACTTGCCACTCACTGATAGGATTTTAATATGAATCTACTAGCAATTGATTTATTGTGGTCTCTGTGCAGTCAAACCTCTCTGCTTATGATCATCTATATTTGCAGCCCCTCCCCAGTGCTAGCATCACCACCTCAGCTCCACCTCAGGTCCTCAGGCAGTAGGTTCTCATAAGGAGCACACAACCTAGATTCTTCACATGTGCAGTTCACAGTAGGATTCATGATCCTGAGAATCTAATGCCACCACTGACCTGATAGGAGGCAGAGCTCAGGTGGTTTGTGACTGTTGGGGAGCTGCTGTAAATACAGATGAAGTTTCACTGGCTTGCCTGCCACTCACCTTCTTCTGTGCAGCCCAGTTCCTAACAAACCATGGACCAGTGCTAGTTTGTGGCCTGGGGGTTGGGGACATCTGACCTAAGTGACACTGTGTTCTTTTACTATACTTTATCCAGTAAGTGGTTACAATATCAATATTCCCATTCTTATTCCTGATGACTTTAACTCTGGTCACTTGATTAAGTGATGTCTCCTACATAAAGTTACCATTTTCCCTGTGTAATGAGTAATTACTTTGTGTTTTATGGGAAGACACTTGGACAGTATGAAAATTTAGCTTTCTTATCAAACTTTTGCCCACTAGTTTTGGCATCCATTGAAGGTTCCCACCTAAAACACTTGTTACTATGATTTTTGCCAAATGATGATTTTTCAATTCCACCGTTCTTTACATAAAAATGCCAACTAACACTATCATTATTTTGATGCTCAGATTTCTGAAAATCTGGCCCATGGAGCAATTTTAAGCTGGTTTCAGTGTCATTTTTAATATTCCCCTGTCATTCTTTGAGCAGTGTTTTGTTCTTTAGCACATCAATATTTTCTAGGTTTATTTGTAGTTTTCCAGCTCTGGTCTCTGAATAAGCCATTCCTCTCTTGAGCTCAGTTTGTGAGTGCGATATTTAGAAAACAAAAAATAATAAGCTAAGTGTGCTTACTGACACTGGTTTCACTATTTTCTGTCCCACTTAATTGGTTAATTGATTGAACTAAGGAAAAAATGTGTGTGTGGTACATGCATATATATATATGTAAATATATACATACATATATTCAGAAACATGTATAAACATATTTACATTTGTGTTTCTCTCTCTCATTTTAAATTCATAGCAATGCCTAAGTTCACTGCAATACCTCCAATTCCATCACACTTCCACAGCATGCATTACAGCTTTTTTCCTTATTGTGTCTGTCTGTAGTTTCCTTTTCTGACAACGAGAAACCTGATTTCTGCTTTTCAATATCTGTGAAGTTAATCCATTCAGATGATTTCTTGGAGCTGCTACCCCAAACCTCCTTTTGCAGCTGTCATATTGCACAGGAGCCTAACTCCCTTGGCTGCCTCCAACAAGTCCAGGAGAAAGGGAATGACGAGGAGAAGAAGAGAAGTGAAAGCTCTCTAATGGTTTTGGACTAAATTGCCCAAAGATGGAAAGAAGAAAGAAAGCAAGAGAGGAAAGAAAGAATATCTTTATATTTAATGGATAGATAATTTGGGTGAAAAAATGCCTTACTGTCAGCTTTTCTTTGAGTGGTTTTATTTCAATCAAACTAGATATATGACATTAAAAAAAAAAAGCCTCCCAAAGAGCAAGAATCAAATCTTTGATTAATAATGAAGGCCAATGTCATGTGAAATGATCTGAGAATCCATGCAGTTTATCTCCAAGTCATGATTTTTCCCTTTATAGTTTGATCAGAGCTGCATAAAACTCTAGGGACAGATAGCTGACATACCTAGGATTATCCTTAATTCATTCTGATGTGTTCACTTTTGTTTAAATGATATTCAAACATAAATGTTAACAATGCAGATTATAGACTTTTGATTTTTTTTGAGCTGTATTCACTCAGGAATATGAGTTTCTTTTACAGAACATCAAAGATATCTAGAGCATTATTTGATGATCAGCTGATAGAGCATAATGAAATTAAAGTTGTCTTCCCTGTTCCTAATAAGTAGTATGGAATGACATTAAAATCTAATAGCCCAAATGTCGAACTTTTGACCATTCAGTGGAGTTGCTTACCTAATTCTTTAATGGCACAGAGAAATTGAAAGCAAAAGAAGAGAAACTGAAACACAAAAACTCTAGTATAAATTCAACTCTGTTTAGTAAGAATACTGTACACAGGACTGAGTTCTGTTAAGGAAGGAAAACTATTTTGCAATCAAATTAAGTTATTGACATTATGTTAGAAGGCTACAATGAATGGGATGTAAGCGTGCATACATTACCTTTTCTAGCCTGTTTACTTACAAAGATCCAGTCACAGATGATCTTATATTTTCTTGCATTGTTGTCAATGTTTCAAGCACAGAAGATTGAATGCTAGTCAGTGGCATTGTCACAGTTTTGAAACTGACAAAATATATTTATTCAAAAAATTTATTGAATGTTTACTATGTGTTAGGTATTATTTTAGATCTTCACAATAAATAAATAAGATAGATAAGATATTATAGTATAATGATAAATATTTACTCTGTGCCCTCATAGATCCTCATTGGGATAGAGGCATACAGTAAATATATTAAATATACATACATACACATAAATTACTTAACATAATGCCAAGTTTTATCCAGAAAAACAAAGGTGGGTAAGGAAGTAGAGTATCAAGGCTAGTGCTAGTCTATTAGAAACACGAAACACTGCAGATAATCACAAAACTTACATACTAGAACTGAAAAAATCAAGACACTGTTTAGTTCAACTCCTTTTTTGCAAATGTTGGTTCTGAATTCCACAGAGACTATGACTTACTGAAGCTTCAGTGGCTTTTTGGTGTCTTTGCTAGGATTTGGGATTCCTTGCTTAGTAGAATGTTCAGTAACATATCCTACCTGATATCCTGCCATTCAATACTTCATTACAAATTTAGATGGTGACTTAAAGTGTCATCTCATTTCTTGGGGTCAAAGGTCTTCTGATGCTTGCTAAAAATTTATTCTCTAAACTTTTGTCATCTTTATCAAATGAATATTGTACATAATTTTAAAAGACAAAGACTATTATATCATAATATAGAATATGCTGTACTTCAATAATATCTAAAATTTAAAAAAACAAAAAAACAGTCTCTATCCCCATCTCTCTCAGTGCCTGATTTTAACTCCTAGAAGTAATCATCTCTCAATTTTCTGTATGTCTCTTCTAGAAAATGCCTCCATATACCTAAAGAATATATTCACATTTCTGTCTCTTGGTTTTCCAACCTTTGCGCTTAATAGTCTCATTAAACAGGCAGTTTCTGGCATGTTATAACAAAAGGAATTAAAATCGTTCCTATAGCTTCCTTAAATTAGCTAGTATTTTCCTTGGTTTTTGTCTTAGTCTGTTTGGGCTGCTATAACAAAATATCATAGACCAAGTTACTTGCAAACAATAAACATTTATTTTTGAAGTTCTAGATGCAAGACAGTCAAGATGTAGCAGATTCATTGTCTGGTGAGAAACAGCTGTTTGTACATGGATGGCTGTCTTTTCTTTGTAACTTCATATGGAAGAAGTTGCAAGGGATATCTCTGGGGTCTCTTTTATAAGGGTGTTAACCCTATTCATGAGGGTTTCACCTTCACAAACTAGTCACCTCGCAAAGGTGCCACCACTTACTGCTATCACACGGGGCTTTAAGATTTAACATGTGAATTTTAGAGGGACAGAGTATTTAGTCTATGGCATTATCCTTGGACCACCCCAAATTCATGTGCTTCTCACATGCAGAATACGCTCATTTCATCCTAATAGCCCCAAAGTCTTAACTCATTCAGTATCAATTTAAAGTCTGAAGTCCAGGGTCTTAGTTAAATGTCATCTAAATCAGATATGGGTGAGACTTAAAGTATGGTTTATCTTGAGGCAAATTCCCTTCTAGATGTGAACTGGTGAAATGAAATATATTATATGCTTCCAAAATACAATGGTAGGACAGGCATAGATTGGACATTCCTATTCCAACCGGGACAAACAGGAAAGAAGAAAGGAGGAACAGATTCTGAGCAAATCCAAAACCCAACAACTCACATCCTGATCGACATTAAGTTCCATACTAACCCTCTGTTTGTTTGACGTTATGCTCTCCAGACCCACTTGGGCAAAGGTTTCACCTTCCTGGCACGTTGAGGTGTGGGATCCCATCTCCTGGACTGACTGTACACTAGTGCTGTTTCCCCAACATTGCTGGGCAGAGACTGGGTCCCTCAAGGCACTAGGCCGCCCTGCCAGATGGCTGGCGTGGACCAGCCAGCAGCAGCCTTCAGCCTGGGTCTGAACCAAGCCAGCTGGAGCCCACAGTACCTGTGGCTATGGCTGTGCTGGGCACCTTTTAAGATTAAGGTGAAAGTAGTCTACTGCCACATACTTTTGAAAGTATTTTGGGGTAAGGCATATCATTTTGGGGTTCAAGCCCAAATTAAGAATTAAAAATTACATTTTAAACATTCAATTACAAATATTTTCTACTAACTTCTTACTATGAAAGAAAAAACTACAGCTCTTTCTCTTATCTCTTTTGTCCACATAGTTTCCTTTGAATCCATCCTCCCAAGAGAGTCATATCACACTTTGGGTTGAACTGATGTTTAGTATATATATTATTGTGATTACAAATATTTAAAATCAAGTCATTATTTTGCAATTTTTTTCAGAACATGGAATGATTTTCCTGATTGAAAATTTTTGGACTGTTAACTATTTTGGGAATTATATATCACTAATTCCAAAAGTCTTAAAGTGTTCAAATTTCAAGAAGACTATAATTTTCCCTTGGGGGAAAAAAAAAAAACTCTTTTAGATCCTTATCTTCATGCATCAGGCTGGACACACTGTCCACAGCAGTGACCTAGAATTTCCCTTGATCACCTTCTTTGGTGTTCTTACCTTTCTCCTGCATATCATGGAGCTTGGTTTTACTGTTTCTTGGTTTATTTACTGATTTTGCAAGATGAAAGGGAGATCCTATGGTCGGAAAATGCCCTTATTCAACTTCACATTTGATTCACAGTAAACACTTTGCTCCATTGTCTTCTGATTGCAATGTGCTAGGATGTGTTTGAAGGAGAAGGCAATGGCACCCTACTCCAGTACTCTTGCCTGGAAAAATCCCATGGATGGAGGAGCCTGGTGGGCTGCAGTCCATGGGGTCGCTAAGAGTCGGACATGACAGCGATTTCACTTTCACTTTTCACTTTTATGCATTGGGGAAGGAAATGGCAACCTGCTCCAGTGTTCTTGTGGAGAATCCCAGGGACGGGGGATCCTGGTGGGCTGCCGTCTATGGGGTTGCACAGAGTCGGACACAAGTGAAGCGACTTAGCAGCAGCAGGAGGATGCATTTGATGACTTTCTTGTTTTTGATCCTTTGAGTATTCCTCCCTCTTTGATCATGACGGTGGCTGAGTGGGCCTGCCTTTCTGTTCTGACAGCTCATGTCTTCAGTTCTGGGAAACTGTCTTCTTATAACTTCTTGGGTAATTCCCCCTTGCATTTCTTCTTTTCTTTCCTGCTCCCACTTTCTCTTTCCTTTTCTGGAATGCCTAATTTATTATTTGAATATCTTTGACAGGTCCTTTTTTTTTTTTTTAAAAAAAAAAAAAAAAGCAATATTTTCTCTAATTTCCCACTCTTTTTGTTTCTAACATCTGGAAAATTTCCTCAGTTTTTAAATTTTATAACTTCTGTTGTATTTGTATTTATCTTGTGAGACTAACATTTTCCAATAATTAGTTTTTGGGTTTTGATTATTCTCATTAAAAACAAACAAAAAAGCAACCAATGTCTTTATCTTATGTACAACTTACCCTCTCTTATTTGAAGATTTTACTTAGTTACTTTTCTATCACTTCCTAGACAGTTTCCTCTGAGTTCCTTTATTTCACTTTTGTCTTTCTAGAATGACAAACCTTTTTTTCCCCCCAAATCTGTGTGATCCTCTTTCCTGTTTATCCTTAAGCTTGAAGCACTGAAATGCTTTTCAGAGATTCTGCTTAAGGAGATGATTTGAGATTTACAGTCCTATTATAATGTTAGTAGGGAACCTGCCAGTTTGATATGGTCAGCCCAAATGTGAGCATCTGCGGATCTTTTCTTTGAGGTAAATCGGTTTTCCTAGGGAGGATTCTCCAAGTTCTGTGCAGTTGGTTATGTGGCTCCTCGCATCCCTGGAGTCAGGTTGTTAATGTAGACTATGGTTTTCAGTGTTCAGGAGATCAAATTCCATTTATAGCACTCCACCTAACTCTGTCCCTTTCAGCTTGTCTTTTTGTCTCAGAGATGAATCTACTTCTGGTTCTCGAGAGGTTAAAGCTCTAGTCTTCTGTTGGGTGATGAAAGCTGAGAAATGCCTGGCTGCATTGGATGGATAGTTTTTTGGGCATCTAACCATCACTTAGAAACACTTTCAAATAGTCCTCCAGCTCTTTCTTAGTGGCATCTAGAAGAGTATGCTCAGACATATCTAGGGGTCAGCGTTCCTTAATTAACTGTGCCTTTCATCACTCTTACATTCACTTTTGAATCTTGAAGTTTTGTTGATGTATCTTTTCCACTGTCATATCCTGAACTTTCATCTTTGTTTTTGTAGATTTATGTTTCTTTCATTTTTTTTGGTGTTATCAGTGCAGTTTTGAGTATAAAAATAAACATGTTATTTAATCTATCATATTATATGGAAGCCTCAAGTCTTCTCATTTATATTCACTGTACTTTTGTAAAGGGTTAATGTCAAGCAAATTAGTGTAATTTAATTTTTTAAACACAAAATATGTTAGGTATAAATAAAGATTAAGAATAATATTTATTTAGAATTATTGTACATGTTTAGGAGAGGCATATTATTAGAAATTAAATTGCAAGACTCATTTGACTGCACCCTTGTTCTAATAAATAGTTCAATCTTCAGCTGAATGCAAACTATGTTGGAATACATACAGCATGTGATGCAAATTCCATTTCTGAATTGTTAACAACTACAGTTTTTATTGACTTGGGTATTTCAGAAATTAATTTATTAAAGATCTATTGTGTATAACATAGGTAGAGAAATTCATATAAAATGATTTTAAGTGAATATTCAATCATAAATTCTCAATCATGAAATTGTCTTGTATCAGCAAAATGAATCCTGTTATCCAGTATTCCTTATTATTATGATATATGGAAATTGTTATTCAATAATACTACTAAAATTTAAAAGTATGTCCATGAAAAGATGGAAAAAAAATGGTTGTTTTGGCTTCTGATTCACACTCAAACCCTGATCTGCTATCTCTTTTTGGTTTAGTTCTCTTTTTTAATTTGATTCATATAAGGATTGATGATATATTAATGAAATGCCAAATTTTTCTCAAAAATTCCACTGCATATACCTTCTGTTGCCCCATGTCCAGCATTTTCAACAGCTTGACCTGATCATTCAGACCATGGCCGTAAGGGGTCTTGGAACACTTGAGTTCAAGCAGTATATCCCTCAATATTTCATCTCCTCTCCTGGAGACATACTATACAGTTCATAATTCAGCCTATCTTTTTATGCTTTGATATAGTATTGTTTAGTATAAGATTGGCTCCAGGTGTTTTGTAAATTAATACAATTATATGTTTATAATTTCTTGTTGCATGACTATTATTATGAACTAATCAGACTTTTTCCTGCGGTAAAGAGTACTTTATAAATCAAGCTTTTGGCATCCTAGGTCAGGTTGTTAATTATAAATGAGTTAAACTGATGAGTTTTTCATTCTCTAATATGAAGTATGATTTTAATAAACCATAATTCTGGAAAATGGGGAAAAATTAGAAAAGTGATTGGTGAATATGATGATATAGTGCTATAGAAATCTAAGCACCAAAGAGGAAAGTGAACATAAGAAAAATGAAAGAAAATGATGTAGGAAAGGAAGAAAACTAAAATTTTTTTGAAAATACTTAGTCATTATTATTGATAGCAAAACTTTATGAAGTGCCCAACTAAGAGGGAATAAAAGTAAAGGGTGTTTTAAAGATAGTTGTGGTGACACATTCCATTATGGTTCTCTATCAATAATTTAAAAAAAAATAGACAGTACTGGGAATAGTCGATTTAGCATCCAACAAAGTTCTATTATTACTAAATAATCTGTAACTTTGTATAAATCTAACCTTCTAAATAGCCTGAAACCTTTCTAATGTCATATAATGTTGTTTTCAAACTAAAAGTAAAAAGAATACAATTCATCAAAATGAAAAAAAGCTATAAGAAATGTAATATTTTTTAGAGGAAAACAACTACCACTTAGCATGAATAAGGAGTTCATTTATAATAGTTATTTGTCAGAGACAAAACAGGAAACCACTACAAGGTACTCAGCTTCTGCAAGATATATATTCCAATTACTTATATTGCCAATTGACTGTATTTGACATTGCTGAGTACTTTGCTCTTTGGAAGTGGAGGGCTCTATTAAATAATAAAAGGTCCTTTTTGTATGGACTATTGCCTCTAATTTAGGTTATAAATTTCTGTAGATGACAGTTCAAAGTCAAGACAGTTAACACCATGAATATTACTACTACCAATGTGTGAAGAATTTTAAATGTTGCAGCTGATTTCTGTGATTCAATTTAAAAATGATTTATAGTTGTTCTGCTTAGTAGAAATTTAAAATATTTTTATTATTGATTGGGAGTTCTATAGGAGTTTTGGTGTTTTTAGTTTGATAACCATAAAAGCAGTTATTTTGTATTTGCAAAGAGAAAAAAAGAATTGGAGGCAAAAACCATATTGAAATTTCTCATAAACCTTCTAGACTGTAGAGAACATACTATCCCAAACTCTCCAGACCAGTGTAAATCAGATAAATTGATATTTTTAAAGGGATAAAAAGTTAAAACTGACTTATGCAGAGCTAACAGATCACTAAGAGTTGACTTAAGTGTTAATGCATGTTCAAATAGGCTATAAATTGAATTTTCTAGTCTCGTTTCTTATTTTTTAAATGTCAGAGGCTTCATACTAACAATGAACATTTTAATTATGTTTATGATATAATCTTGTAATTCCAAGTATTTTTTCTATTTTTAAAATTTTCTCCCTAATTATCTGTTTTCACTTGCTCTGTTTCTCTATAGGTTCTTACATTTATGATATGATCTGTGTGTGTGTGTGTGTGTATGATCTTGTAAAATATGCAGTAATGTTTGTATTGTTTCATTGTACTTTAATTTGCACAAATAAATATTTTGACATACTTTAATTTACACATGGCTCTCGTTCTGGTTTGGATTTTTTTGCTTATTTGTTTGCTTTTACTGCCAGATTACTTTAAAAGTGTCTGTAACAGTTTCCACTCCCATTAGTCCATGAAAGTCCCCAATTCCTTATAGTCTGGCAGATTTGCTATCAATACATAATCTGAATTTCTGAAAAATTCATTCTTGTAGAGTTAAGTCTTTCTTGTATTAACCTGCATTCTCTGGTTACAAAGTGTTATTCTTTATTGATTTCAGATACTGCAAATATCAGTTCCCAGTCTGTCATCTGTCTGCATCCAGCCGATTAAAAATCTTTTCATTTTGAAATAGTTTTACACAGAAAACTATTCGCATTCTGGTTTGTGCTCATGAGATCCTTATCTACCCCTAAGTCACAAACATACAGAATTCTCCTGCATTTTCCTTTTTAGCTTTGTTATTTTACCTGTCACTTTTAAGCTATAATATATCTGGAGTTCACATGCTTATGACGTGAGGAATCCAAATTTACTTTTTCAATATTCGTAAGATATTGAAGATATCTTCAGTTCAGTTCCGTCGTTCAGTTCAGTTCTGTCGCTCAGTCGTGAATAAAGATCTCATCTTTCCCCACTGAGATGTGTGCCTGTGTGCTCGGGAGCTAAGTTGTTTTCAACTCTTTGCAACTCCATGGACTATAACCCACCAGGCTCCTCTGTCCATGGAAGTCTCCAGGCAAGAATACTGGAGTGGGTTGGCATTTCCTACTCCAGGGGATCTGCCTAATCCAGGGATTGAATCTGTGACTCTTGCATCTTCTGTATTGGCAGGTGGATTCTTTACCACTGTGCCACCTGGGAAGCTCATAGTGTTAAAACTACTATTAAATTTGTTGATTCAGTTATTTTTTTCCATAGTTCTAAAAACATTTTTTAAATATATTTTAAATCTGTATTATTAGCTGTATGTATATTCATAACCATAATATCTTCTGGATCTAGTGTAGCTTTTTATCATAATATAATGTCTTCATTGTCTCATGGTATTTTTCATTAAGTTTGAATTTTCTTATTTATAAAATTGCAACAGGTTTACTTTTGCTTAATTTTTGATATTATATCTTTTTTCATCTGTTTATTTTCAGCCCTCTTGCTCTATTTCTTTTAAGAACATCTATTACACATAGTACATTGCTGAGTTTATTTTTGTAAATTCAATTTTAGAGTCCTTGTGCTTTAGACTGAGAATTTATATTTTCCATGATTACAATTAAGTTAGAACAATTCTTTGCCACTGTATTTATATTTTATATTCACTATTATTTATTCACTAAAAAATGTTTTTATACTAGCTTCCTTTTACTTTAAAAGTTGTACATTCATTCTTTCTTCTGTTGGCAAATTCTTATTATTGAGATCATATTTATAGTAATACTTAGGTTCTCAATTTTATGTCATCTGTCATAATTTACTTTACTTTCTTGTTATAAATCTGTGAAGAGGGTATAGGGAAACTACTGAAACTTATATTCAGATAAAAAATTCAAATTTATCTTTGCAATCACATGTTAGTTTGGTGAAGTAGAATAAAATTGTAGTTTGAATATGTCTTTGTTATTATTATATATCCAGAGATAGTGTTGAAAGTTTTATGAAAATCTTAATATTTTCCTTTGATCACTCTTCTGGAAGCTTGTAGGAATTTCTAATTGTCTTTAAGTATTTGCTTCAGTTCAGTTCCGTCACTCAGTCATGTCCGACTCTTTTCGACCCCATGAATTGCAGCACGCCAGGCCTCCCTGTCCATCACCAACTCCTGGAGTTCACTGAGACTCACGTCCATCGAGTCGGTGATGCCATCCAGCCATCTCATCCTCTGTCGTCCCCTTCTCCTCCTGCCCCCAATCCCTCCCAGCATCAGAGTCTTTTCCAATGAGTCAACTCTTCGCATGAGGTGGCCAAAGAACTGGAGTTTCAGCTTTAGCATTATTCCTTCCAAAGAAATCCCAGGGCTGATCTTCAGAATGGACTGGTTGGATCTCCTTGCAGTCCAAGGGACTCTCAAGAGTCTTCTCCAACATCATAGTTCAAAAGCATCAATTCTTGGGCGCTCAGCCTTCTTCACAGTCCAACTCTCACATCCATACATGACCACAGGAAAAACCATAGCCTTGACCAGATGGATCTTTGTTGGCAAAGTGATGTCTCTGCTTTTGAATATACTATCTAGGTTGGTCATAACTTTCCTTCCAAGGAGTAAGTGCCTTTTAATTTCATGGCTGCAGTCACCATCTGCAGTGATTTTGGAGCCCAGAAAAATAAAATCTGACACTGTTTCCACTGTTTCTCCATCTATTTCCCATGAAGTGATGGGACTGGATGGTATGATCTTTGTTTTCTGAATGTTGAGCTTTAAGCCAACTTTTTCACTCTCCTCTTTCACTTTCATCAAGAGGCTTTTGAGTTCCTCTTCACTTTCTGCCATAAGGGTGGTGTCATCTGCATATCTGAGGTTATTGATATTTCTCCCGGCAATCTTGATTCCAGCTTGTGTTTCTTCCAGCCCAGTGTTTCTCATGATGTTCGCTGCATATAAGTTAAATAAGCAGGGTGACAATATACAGCCTTGACGTACTCCTTTTCCTATTTGGAATCAGTCTGTTGTTCCATGTCCAGTTCTAACTGTGGCTTCCTGACCTGCATACAAATTTCTCAAGAGGCAAATCAGGTGGTCTGGTATTCCCATCTCTTGAAGAATTTTCCACAGTTTATTGTGATCCACACAGTCAAAGGCTTTGGCATAGTCAATAAAGCAGAAATAGATGTTTTTCTGGAACTCACTTGCTTTTTCCATGATCAAGCGGATGTTGGCAATTTGATCTCTGGTTCCTCTGCCTTTTCTAAAACCAGCTTGAACATCAGGAAGTTCACGGTTCACGTATTGCTGAAGCCGGGCTTGGAGAATTTTGAGCATTACTTTACTAGCATGTGAGATGAGTGCAATTGTGTGGTAGTTTGCTTAGCATTCACTAATTAACTTAATGATACCTCATTTTTCTTTAATTTTCATCATTTATTTTATTATTTTCTTTTTTGACTATATAGTTTATATAAATGTTGATATGTTTAATTCTATATTTATATCACATTAGGATTTAAAAAATATAACTGACATATTTTTTCACTGATGATATTTCCAAGAGGAATTTTTATCTGGTAATTAATTAATTGTCTATATTTGTTCTTCTATTTAAACCATCAGTTGATATCTTCAGGTCAATTACACTTTTTTCACAGAATGCAACTTTGCTTACATTTAATTACTTGTATTTTGTATATAAGCAGATAATGATTACAAATAAAAATTTATAATATCACCATAAAACATAAAATATTTGGAATGCATTTCACAAAGGTTTATAAGTCCTCTATACTGAAACCTATAAAGCACTGCTCAGAGAAAATAAAGACTTAAATAAATGGGTAAATATACCATATTCGTGGATTAGAAAACTCAATATTTTTAAGATGGCAGTTGTTCTCACTTTATCTGTAAATTAAAAAGAATCCCAATCAGAATCTCACTAGGCCTTAAACTTTGACAAGCTGATTCTAAAATATATATGGAAATGCAGGGAACAAAAGTAGCCAAGGCAGTCTAGAAAATGTAAGGCAAAGTTAAGACTTGGCACCCTATATTTCATGACTTACAAGGTTATTGTAGACAAGGACATGTGTTACTGATGTAAGACAGAGCAAGGAATCTAGAAATAAACATATACATACACAATGAATTGATTTTTGACAAATATGTCTAAATATTCATTGTTGAACATCTTTTTATTTATATTCTGATTGAAGATTGCTGAGCTTTTAGAATTTAGGAGACAATGGTTTTCATAAAATTTGCAAACATTCTTAACCATTATGTTTTTTAAAAAGTTTTTTTTTTTTTCTTCCTGCTATTAGTAGCTATCTTCTTTCATTCTGGGAATCTAGTTTTACAATATTAGATTGGTGACATTTCTCACATGACACTAAGTCTCTGTTCATTCTTACCCATTCTCTTTCCTCTCTGATTTTCAGGTAGGAAATTTTCTAGTAATTTTGTCTGCAAGTTTATCAGCTCTTCATTCTGTATCTCCAATCTGTTCTTAAAACTACAGAGTGAATGTCTTACTTCAGCTAAGGTTCTTTTCAGGCTTCCCAAGTGACACCACTGGTAAAGAACCTGTCTGCCAACACAGGAAACATAAGACAGGCAGGTTCACTCCCTAGGTTAGGAAGATCCCCTGGAGGAGGAAATGGCAACCCACTCTTGCCTAGAGAATCCCATGGACAGAGGAGCCTGGAGGGCTACAGTCCATAGGGTCACAAACAGCCCCTGATAGCTCAGTTGATAAAGAATCCACCTGCAATGCAGAAGACCCCGGTTCGATTCCTGGGTGGGGAAGATCCCCTGGAGAAGGGAAAGGCTGGCTACCCACTCCAGTATTCTGGCCTAGAGAATTCCATGGACTGTATAGTCCATGGGGTCACAAAGAGTCAGAAACAACTGAGAGACTTTCACTTTCACACAAAAGGTACTCTTTAGCTCTATAATTTATTTTTGATTCCTTTTAATGGATTCTATTTCTCTTCAGAGATTCAACCATTACAACCACCTTTTACTTTAAATCCTTGGACATACTTATACAAGCTCTTTTATAGCCCTTGCCTGCTAACTGTGATATCTCTGCCATCTGTTTCTACTGATTGCTTGTTATAGGTCACACTGCCCTGCTTGTTTATATATTTAGAGATTTTAAATTATATGATGGATAATATTCATGACATTGTAATGTGTCTGGATTAGATAGTGGTCCTCTCAGTGGTGATGTTTAATTTTTTTTCCCCTGGAAAGCAGTTAAATTACCAGTGGATCTATTTAATCTTGTCAGAATTTGCTGCTGCTTTTTTTTTTTTTTTAACTCCTTTTTTTGTGAGTCTGCATTTTGTTTTGCTTTTGTTTTTCAGTTTTGTCTTTAGTCACAGGGTATGGCTCTTACTTTAGGCCATGGTTGTTACTCCTAAGGCATGGTCTTTGGGGGTCTCAACTAAGTGTCTGATGTTCACTGAAAAATTCCTAAGCACCTTGCATTGTATAGCCTCTCTTATACTGTCTATTAGCTAGCAATTCTATAGTCTTGTCAAGACTTGGTATCCAAATAGTCTTTATTTTTAAACTTTTCCTTAGTTTTATTCAAGTATATATGGAATATAACACTGTATAAGTTTAAGGTGCACAATACAATGATATTACACATACATATACTTATTGAAGTAATCATCATAATAAATTTAGTTAATATCCATCACCTCACATAGTTATGTACTAGTCTTGACAAAGAACTTGCACAGGCCAGCCGTTTCTCAAAAACTTGTGAGGAAGACCCTCTACTGTCCTGGCTGCTTCTGATGCCAGCCTTTTGTTGGCATGCTTCTCTATGAATTTCAGCCTCTTTGGTTGTCTGAGTATTATTATTGGTCTTTTTTAGCTCAGTGAGCTGACTTGCTTTATTCAAGCTACACTTCTTTTGGCTACAGAAAGCCCATGTAAGAAAGCCCTAGAAAACAGGACTAACACCCTTAATCTCCTGAATTTTCTTTCTCTCAAGAATCACATTTATGCATTGCTTACTAGAGACACTTATCACATATATTTTGTCCAGTTTTTTTCTTATTGAGAGTAGGAGGGAAAGTTTAATCTTGACCCCCCCAATTTTATTTGTGGGAACTTTCAGTATGTTTAACTTCATTATATCTGACTGAAGCTTAAGAATTAATGGCATTTTTGTTAATACAGTGTTTTATTTAATATTCTATTGCTTTGTAAATTGTTATAGTATATAACATCATAACCCATAATCATAGAATTCAGTTTTAAAAGATTTTTTCCCCTTAGAACTACCTGGTGGTTTATAGATAAGTAAATACATAAATGTTGTTGTTCTTCTTCAGGCTCTAAGTTGTGCCAGCTCTTTGCGACCCCATGGACTGTAGCATATCAGGATCCTCTGTCCTCCACTATCTCCTGGAGTTTGCTCAGATACATGTACATTGAGTAAGTGATGCTATCTAACCATCTCATCCTCTGCCACCCCTTTCTCCTTACAGACTGACTTCTTCTGCTGTTATTTTTTCCAAATCTTATTTCTCTTCTTGATAGGCCCCAGTCTGGAACCACATTGAGAGAAATATTCTAGGGATGTAACTCCTAGTGTAACTCCTTTGGACTATGCACAAGGAAACCACATGAAACAGTAGTTCTGATACTGAATTGATAATAAGCAGTGAAGCACAAGTGTGATTTCCCTCAATATCTCACATATATGTATTTTTCTAAAATTGAAAACTATTTTTGTTGTCAGAGAATTCTGAATATATTTCATTTTTTCAAATTAATTTAATTTTTATTTTATATTGGAGCATAGTTGTTTTATAATACTGTGTTAATTTCAAGTGTGTCAACTTTCCCTATTAATTATTTTCACTTACTGCTCTCAATTCTGTTGGCCCACGTGGTCTGATGTTTCCATTCTGCTTTTAAATTAATATCATAATATTTCCTTACTTTGGTCATTCATCTATTCAACAAGCATTTACTGAGTCCCTACCATGTGCTAGGCATGGTTTCTAGATTGTGGGTATACAAAGGCAAACAAAATAGTAAAAAATCCCTTCTTAATAGCTAAAATGTAAACTATGTTAGATAGTTAGAGTTGCTATGCTGCTGCTGCTAAGTCACTTTAGTCGTGTCCGACTCTGTGAGACCCCATAGACGGCAGCCCACCAGGCTCCCCCATCCCTGGGATTCTCCAGGCAAGGACACTGGAGTGGGCTGCCATTTCCTTCTCCAATGCATGAAAGTGAAAAGTGAAAGTGAAGTCGCTCAGTCGTGTCTGACTCTTCGCAACCCCATGGACTACAGCCTACCAGGCTCCTCCATCCATGGGATTTTCCAGGCAAAAATACTGGAGTGGGTTGCCATTGCCTTCTCTGAGAGTTGCTATAGCAAAAAATAATTCAGGGGAGAGATATTAAAAGCTTTTGTCAGGGAGGCAGCTTTGCAATATTAAATAATAGAGAAAGTTTCATTGAAATTTTAACACTTGGGTCACATTGTAGAAGTTGATCACTCTGTTTCACATTTCTCCATATACTTCTCATCCTCTGTATTTTCTGCTCTCTATTCCTTCTTTATCTTTTCTCCTTGGTATTTACATTTCTATAAATATAAATAATATAAATATAAATCTTTCTTTTTTACCGACCTCATTATATATAAGCTCCATGAAGACAGTGATTTTATAATGTTTTGTTCATTTTTGTATTCTCAGCTCCAAGAAAGTGTTTATTTTATTTTTTTTAAGTGATAAATACAATTAAATGAGAAATTGAGTGAGCACTTGAAGAAAAGCATTTCAGAGACCAGCAAGTGTAAATGCAGTGAAGAGAGAGTGTGTCTGGTAAATTAAATAAAAAACTAAGAGAACAGTATAGCTGGAGTGGAGTGAGTTTGGGAAACAATAGTAGGAGATGAAAAGAGAAAAGTAATGGAGCAAGAACAAGTGGCAGCTAACATCAGGCCTTAGACCACTGTGGTAACTTCGGCTCCTACTCTGAGTGAAAGAGAAAGCTATTTGGGTGGGTCATATTAGCGGTGAGACCTCACTTTTGTTTTTACAGGATCATGCTGACTGTTGTATTGAGAATTGATTGAAGATTCAAGAATGGAAGCAGAGAGACCAGTTAGGAGTTCATTGCAATAACAGCCTTCCCAATATTTTCTTTTGTCCAATCTCTGTAAGTGTAACTACCTTATTGTCCAGAGTACTGTTTCTTCTGCTCAGTTCAAAGCAGGGAAAAATAAAAGCAAATATGAAGTGCCATTATAGATAAATTAAGGTGGGCAGAGAAAGATACTGAAAGCCACCTGACTTGGTTTAAATCATGTACATGGAAGTAAACAATTTATACCTAGTATTACTCTTTATAATTCAAAAATCTAAAATTTCAGTGAATGTAAATGTGAATGGAAGGCACACTTTGATACAAAAAGCATCTGCATAAGAATTTTTAAATATGTACCTTTGTATTTGAGAAAAAGCCTCTTCAATTATGTTTGAATGACAGTAAGTTATTTTCTAGTACTGATACAAAACAAATGTCTTCTGGACAGTTAAATTTAAAAATGAGGCTCTTATATTCAGTCAACACATTGCTTAGTCTAGATAATTTAGTGATAAAAGAATGACTCTAGAAAATTCATTTAACACTAATTCTGGGGAATAATTTGACCTTAAACTCCCATTTCAATAAAATAAGTTGCAAGTAGGCAAAACCTTGACTGTGGATGCCAACAGTCAGTTTTCTCCTGTGCTAGTAAGGCTGGAGCACCTTAACGCTCTAAGACACGACACACTCTATAGTTAATATTGAGCACTCTGTTTGATAAAAGGGCCTTGGTAAAATTCTGCACTGCACACAATCTTACATTCTTACAAACACACACATATTTAGTAACTAATACAATTTGCCAACTCCAGGAGATCACTGAAAGAAACAGACAATAGTGAACCTTGTTCTTACATCTTGTATTTGTATATTGGAAGATATTTTAAATCATGTTTGAGAAATTTTCTTGGTTATTAATATGCTAGAGATGAGCAATAACTAACATTTAATCAATGCTTATCATGTGTTAAGCAACATGCTACATGCTTTATGTATATGCTTTCACTGAGGACTCACTAAAACCCTGTGAGTAATGGGCCACCATAATATTCATTTTAGAGATGAGAAAACAAGGCTAAGGGGTAATTCTTTAGTTCATGCAGATTGTAAGTGATCTGACAGAGATTCCAATTCTGATTCCAAAAAGCAGCTATTACCTACTACACAGGCCATAATTTAAAACTATACTGGAAATAATTAGCATTGATGTAAAAAATAAAACATTTAACTTAAAATACCTAATGTTTTATTTTACAAACATGATTTCTTTAAAAATTAACTAGTCCAAAGTTCTACTCTTTGGTCTAGTTAATTGGATAGATATTTCTCCTATCAAAAAGGGTCAGAGTACCAAAAGAACATGTTGATAAAAATATTTTGGTTTTAAATACCTGAATATAATTTCTGGAATCTGTCTGCAGAAATGGCACTTAGGCAGAGTCAATCATAAGCCAGTCTCAGTGGTCTGTTCAGTCAGTTCAGTTCAGTTGGTCAGTTGTGTCCGACTCTTTGAGACCTCATGAATCACAACACGTGAGGCCTCCCTGTCCATCACCAACTCCGGAGTTCACTGAGACTCGCGTCCATCGAGTCAGTGATGCCATCCAGCCATCTCATCCTCTGTCGTCCCCTTCTCCTCCTGACCCCAATCCCTCCCAGCATCAGAGTCTTTTCCAATGAGTCAACACTTCACACAAGGTGGCCAAACTATTGGAGTTTCAGCTTCAGCATCAGTCCCTCCAATGAACACCCAAAACTGATCTCCTTTAGGATGGCCTGGTTGGATCTCCTTGCAGTCCAAGGGACTCTCAAGAGTCTTCTCCAACACCACAGTTCAAAAGCATCAATTCTTCAGCTCTCAGCTTTCTTCACAGTCCAACTCTCACATCCATACATGACTACTGGAAAAACCATAGCCTTGACTAGACGGACCTTTGTTGGCAAAGTAATGTCTCTGCTTTTGAATATGCTATCTAGGTTGGTTATAACTTTCCTTCCAAGGAGTAAGCGTCTTTTAATTTCATGGCTGCAGTCACCATCTGCAGTGATTTTGGAGCCCCCCAAAATAAAGTCTGATGCTGTTTCCACTGTTTCCCCATCTATCTGCCATGAAGTGATGGGACCAGATGCCATGATCTTCGTTTTCTGAGTGTTGAGCTTTAAGCCAACTTTTTCACTCTCCTCTTTCACTTTCATCAAGAGACTTTTTAGTTCCTCTTCATTTTCTGCCATAAGGGTGGTGTCATCTGCATATCTGAAGTTATTGATATTTCTCCTGGCAATCTTGATTCCAGCTTGCGCTTCCTCCAGCCCAGGGTTTCTCATGATGTACTCTGCGTATAAGTTAAATAAGCAGGGTGACAATATACAGCCTTGACGTACTCCTTTTCTTATTTGGAACCAGTCTGTTGTTCCATGTCCAGTCCTAACTGTTGCTTCCTGACCTGAATATGGATTTCTCAAGAGGCAGGTCAGGTGGTCTGGTATTCCTATCTCTTTCAGAATTTTCCACAGTTTATTGTGATCCACACAGTCAAAGGCTTTGGCATAGTCAATAAAGCAGAAGTAAATATTTTTCTGGAACTCTCTTGCTTTTTCGATGATCCAGCGGATGTTGTCAGTTTGATCTCTGGTTCCTCTGCCTTTTCTAAAACCAGCTTGAACATCAGGAAGTTCACGGTTCACGTATTGCTGAAGCCTGGCTTGGAGAATTTTGAGCATTACTTACTAGCATGTGAGATGAGTGCAACTGTGCAGTAGTTTGAGCCTTCTTTGGCATTGCCTTTCTTTGGGATTGGAATGAAAACTGACCTTTTCCAGTCCTGTGACCACTGCTGAGTTTTCCAAATTTGCTGGCATATTGTGTGCAGCACTTTCACAGCATCATCTTTCAGCATTTGAAATAGCTCAACTAGAATTTCATCACCTCCAGTAGCTTTGTTCGTAGTGATGCTTTCTAAGGCCCACTTGACTTCACATTCCAGGATATCTGGCTCTAGGTGAGTGATCACACCATTGTGATTATCTGAAGCTCTTTTTTGTACAATTCTTCTGTGTATTCTTGCCACCTCCTCAATCTTCTGCTTCTGTTAGGTCCATACCATTTCTGTCCTTTATTGAGCCCATCTTTGCGTGAAATGTTCCCTTGGTATCTCTAATTTTCTTGAAGAGATCTCTAGTCTTTCCCATTCTGTTGTTTTCCTCTATTTCTTTGCATTGATCGCTGAGGAAGGCTTTCTAATCTCTCCTTACTATTCTTTGGAACTCTTCATTCAGATGCTTATATCTTTCCTTTTCTCCTTTGATTTTCGCTTCTCTTTTTTTCAAAGCTATTTGTAAGGCCTCCTGAGACAGCCATTTTACTTTTTTGCATTTCTTTTCCATGGGGATGGTCTTGATCCCTGTCTCCTGTACAATGTCACGAACCACTGTACATAGTTCATCAGGCACTCTGTCTATCAGATCTAGTCCTAGCGGAATTGAGAAATAGTGGTCTGTTACCTATTTCTATATAACAAATAATTCTAAAATATAGGAGTTAAATATCAATGGCTCAAAATATGGAGTTAAAGACACTTGAATAGCCAAGAGAAATCAGTTTTACAGTAGGGACTTTCAGCTCATCAAAGCTTTATGCTAAGGTGCAGGGAAGTAATGTAGATGAAAGAATAGACCTGAAAGCACACAGGCATGGATTTGGATCCCATCCCTGCTGCTTTCTGAGCTTGTGACTTCTGGCAAGGCACTTAACAAACGTATCTATATTCTGTGTTGAAATAAAAATGGTGTTGGAAATAATATTTAAACATTGTGAGGAATAATAATGCTTTTTTCCTATCTGTCTAGCTAGCTAGTTATCCAGCTCTATCAGTTCCCTAGGTTTTCTGCAACAAACGACCAGGAACTTTGTGATTTAAGTAACTAAAACTCATTGTCTCAGAGTTCTGGGAGACTTACACCTGAGATCAAGGTGTCGGCAGGGTTGGTGCCTTCTGATGGCTGTGGGGAAGACCCTGTTCCATGCCTCTCTCCCAGCTCCTGGTGGTTTGCTAGTAATCTCTGGTTCTCTTCAGCTTATAAAAGCATTACCTTGATCCCTGCCTTTATCTTCACATGGCATTTTCGATATCTTTGTCTGTCTTTGTGTCCAAATTTCCCCTTCTTATAAACACAGCAGTCATTCTGGATTAGGGTTCTACCCTAATGACTTCATTTTAACTTATTAAATTTACAGCAATGCTATTTACAAATAAGGTCACATTCTGAAGTCCTGGAGAGGGGGACTTAGGACTTCAAATATGAATTTGAGAGTATACAGTTTAATCCTTCTTTCTTTCATTTTGGATTGAAGAACAAAAGCTGACCCCACACTCCAAAGGACAGGCTGATTGTTTTGGAGCTATAGTAATATATATTCATTTGATCAATACCAATTCTCAGTAAACACATCTCTGAAAGCCAACAAATTTGTGACAGCCCCCTACTTTGGAAAGTCAGCCACTAAGGAACAGGCTTACTTTAATTAACATGCCTCTGATGGCAATCAGTCAACAAGTACCTCAGCTGATCACCCAGCTTCCACTTAGGCTGTCAGCCCACTGAAGCCCTTGAAACCTCTCCTGTACACATGCTTCCCCAAATCCCATGTAAGATCATCAATCTGCTCTGCTTGAAGACTGTGACTGACCAATCTAGTTTTCCCTTAATATAATAAGTTCTAAATCTTTTTGTTTCAGGTATTACATAATTATTACACAAGTCTCATCATTCTTTAACAGACTGAATCAAATGAATATATTAATAACCTATCAATAAGTGATAATTAATATTCTTTTTGAAATAATGCAAATGATCAAATTATATAGGGTTCAGCAGAAACCAAAGATCTTACCTGCTATTAGCTTTACTAACAATTTCAAGAACATAAGCAGTCCCGAGGCACAGCTGAAGAATGGTGAAGATCCTTGACTGTCAGTGCAGATTTCTAACTCTTGTCTTTCCTTAAAGACATATCCTGGATTCAATTAACAGATGACGTCTTTAACTAATGTACATAGTTACACTATTTACATAGAATAGAACCTTTTTAGTCCTGAAATATCTCCATTTTATGGTCACATAGTAATAGTATATACAGAAAAGTTTCCAGGGAACCATTACCCATAGATTCTAGGTTTGTTTACCATAAAATATTCTAGACAAATGAGAATTCCATAGATAAGGATCTCTCTTCCAGCAAATAAAATTTCCTTTGTGGGCATAGCTTCCTGCTACTGCTAAGTCACTTCAGTCATGTCCGACTCTGTGAGACCCCATAGACAGCAGCCAACCAGGCTCCCCCGTCCCTGGGATCCTCCAGGCAAGAATACTGGAGTGGGTTGCCATTTCCTTCTCCAATGCATGAAAGTGAAAAGTGAAAGTGAAGTTCCTGAGTCGTGTCTGACTCCTAGCGACCCCATGGACACCAGCCTACCAGGATCCTCTGTCCATGGGATTTTCCAGGCAAGAGTACTGGAGTGGGTTGCCATTGCCTTCTCCTATGATCCCACTAATAATGGAGAGAATATATGCAGATCTGTAGCATAATCCTTTCCTTGAAAATTATTAATAAAAATATATTTTACATTTTAGAATAAAAATTTTAATGGTAAAATGGAATATTTTTGTACCCACTCCAGTGTTCTTGCCTGGAGAATCCCAGGGATGGGGGAGCCTGGTGGGCTGCCGTCTATGGGGTCGCACAGAGTCGGACACGACTGAAGCGACTTAGTAGCAGCAGGAATATTTTTGAAAGTAGAGGATCTTTTGTTTGTTGGTTGGTTGGTTTTGTTTGTTTGTTCGTTTTGGGATTTTTTTTAGCTCTTGCTATTAATATTAGAATTATTATTTACAGATGAGTGCTCCAAGACAAAATTAAAATTATAGCATGAGAAGGCACTGAGACATCCAAAAGTGGGAATATATACTAAATGCCTTAAAACTTAATCTGTGACTTTCCTGGTGGCTCAGATGGTAAAGAATCTGTCTGCAATGCAGAATACCTGGGTTTGATCCCTGAGTTGGGAACAGCCCCTGGAGAAGGGAGCAGCTACCCACCCCAGTATAATCCCATGGACAAAGGAACCTTGTGGGCTACAGTCCATGGGATCACAAAGAGTCAGACACACCTGAGTGACTAACACTAAACCTTAATCTAGATAGTGAATATGACAAGTGATTAAAAAAAGTGTTCTTTGAAATATCATCTGAAAGAATAGTGTGCTATTCCTGACTCTTTACCTTTGACGAGGATTTTCCATTGCCTGTTCTCAAAAGGACACCACTGCCTGAACCTCACACACCAGATCACAAAGTTACTTAGATTTGTCTGAAGTCAATTCAGTCCATTCAAGATGAAAGAAAAAAAAAACAACCACAAATTCTCACATCTCAAATGCCAAGTGTGGTAAGTAGTTTCCAGGATGGCTGCTAACAATTTCTTTTCTCTAAGCACATGCTGCTCCTCACATCAGTAGGTGGGGCCTAATTCCTACTTCAGCTATGAGTCTGGGACAAGGTTTGTGTGATTACTTCCCTAGGAAGCTTCTACCTTTTCCCTGAGCCTCCTGGGATGCTCTTGGGATGCTCCCTAGGGGAGCCGAGAAGCCACGCTCTGAGAAGTCCAAGGTACATGGATAATCCATGTGCAGATGTTCCAGGTTACAGCCAGCAGGAGTCTGTTCAGGCTCTTACAGCAAAATACCGTGCACTGGTTGGCTTAAACAGAGGAAACTTATTTTCTCACAGATCTGGAAGCTAGAAGTGCATGTTCAGGGTGCCAGAATTGTCAGGTCTGGCAAAGGCCTTCTTGCTGTGTCCTTACAAGATAGAGAGAAAGAAAGCTCCCTGATGTCTCTTCTCATAAGGGACCAAATCTATCAGACCAGAGCCCACCTTTATGACCTCATCTGACAGTAACTACTTCCCAAAGATCCATCTCCCAATATCATCAAGTTAGGTCTTAGGGCTTGGGCATATAACATTTTGGGGACAAAAGCATTCATCCCATGACTTAGCCCTAAGTTATAGTCAGCTTCCAGCTTATAGCCAGCATTTCTGCACCACAAGTTATATGAGTGAGCAATCTTCGATGCTGAGCCCAGTCAGACTTCAGAAGACTGTAGGTTAAGCTGCTGTCTTACTACAACCTCATAAGAAACTCGAAGTTTGAACCACTCAATCAACAGTAGTCAACTCACAGAACGATGTCATTTTAGGCTACTAAATCTTAGGCTAACTTGGTATGCTGCAAAAACTAATCCAGACAGAAGTGAACACCC
This sequence comes from Bos mutus, assembly GCF_027580195.1. NCBI lineage: Eukaryota > Metazoa > Chordata > Mammalia > Artiodactyla > Bovidae > Bos > Bos mutus. The sequence goes on from NC_091633.1 coordinate 33,681,157, forward strand.
AAGATTTAAATGCTGCTATAACAAAAACTATAATGTTTGACATTGTTTAGGATAAGGGAGAGAGTAGAGCTTTTGAGTATCTCAAGGAAACTCTTAGCAAAGGATGGAAGACAGTGAGATTTTGTAAATGGACCCTGAAGAAAAGGCATTCCATATTATGTAATGGCTGAAAAAGTATGGCTAAACTGTTGCAAGGTTGGAAAAATAAAGACATACCTACTAAAATGGTAGATTTAGTTAAGGAAATTACCAGGTGGAATGTTAAAAGTGTCAAGTGGTTTCTTTTAGTCATGTATGATAAGATATGGATATATAGAAATGATCAAGAAGGAAATAGTTAAGATTCAAGCAGAACTAAAGAAAAATGTAATATAGTCAGGAACTGTTAAGTTAAAAAATAAAATTATTAATTATCTCTAAAAAGTCTCAATAAAAAACCACTTAAGCTAAGAAATGACCCTGTTCTATACTTCCTTCATCCTGTTCAAACTATATTTCATGTTCCATTTCTTCAATCAGTAATTTGCCAGTACTTTAAACTTCTGTGCACTTCTGCCAGGCAAAGATGAAGAAAACTGATAATCTCTGATGAGGTATTTATAATTAGAAGGGAAAATAGATCTTGAAAAAATAACTGGAATTGTAATAAGTGCTAATTTAGAGCAGTAGTTACCTAGGCAGGTCTACACATTCCAAAAAAAGTTTTGGCCCTTGACCATCTCCTTGGAGATAACCTCTAAGCTCTTAGAATGTCCTGCTGATGTGTGTTTTTGTTTATCTGGGGTTTTGGCCATGCCAGATGGTTTATTTAATAATGTGATTTATGGTGGGGGCCTTGGGCCACACAGTATAATTTGTCCACTGGAGAAGCTTAAGACTGAGACAGAAAGCTCAGCCATGGGGACTCTGTTGGCCTACATGACTAAAACTCATCAAATCCCTGGACACCAAGGCTCTAGAGAGCTTCTCTGTCTGGTAACACTTCACAAATATTTTCACATATTGTTGTTGAGAGAATGAAGTGCTATCTATAGGACTTCACTTGGAGAAAAAAACTGAAATGGTGGCTGGGTTTTTCTAGACTCTGTCTTACATGCTTCTTGTCTTTACTGATTTCAGTTTTTATCCTTTCACAGTAGTAAACCATACCATCATATATCCATCAATGTAACAGCTTTTCTGAGTTCTTCTAGAGAAGCACTGACCTAAAGGTGGTCTTGGAGTTAGAGACGCCATAGACATGAAATAGACTGAGATATGAATGATGAGTCATTTACCTAAATGAAGAAGGAAGAAAGCTTATTAATTGAGTCTCAAAGTCGTATGTGCTTTACTTATAGTTTTGAACATATGAATGAGCATATGAATGACAATATAAACATACTGAATCTTAAGAATAGGAAACAAAGTTTTAAAAAATAAATGGAGAAATTTAAAACAGCACAAATAGCTTATTGATATTGGCATGAAAATGCAATTGACAAAATAAATGTATCATTAGAAATGGACAATTAATATTTCTGACCAGCAAGAATGCATAACTCTAGCGTACATATGACTAGATTTGGAGTCAGCCAACCTAGATTTGAATAACTTAATAGTCAAATATCGTTTAAAAATAGTGGGTAAATTTTTCTGGACCTTAGTTTCTTTATTCATGCAATGAAAATAATGATAATTTTTCTACATTTGTCACAAAGTTTTCATGAGCGCAAAAATACAATATTAAGAGGAGTACATTGAAAGTTACAGTATATGATTCTATGATTTGTCCATCACTACCATGGCTTCTAAATTCCTTCTCCTCCTTCTAATTATTTGATCAGTACACCCACTATTCTACTATTACTATTAACTATAAAACTTAAAATGCCTAAGACATTGAGATAGTTGCTTTAGCAAAACAACTTTGAAAAGATAATCAATCCCCAGTTTCTTCTTTCAAAATGATGTTAGGGAACTGATATTCATTGGAGAAGTTAATAGTCTTAGTTATATTTCTTGAACAGAATGTATAGTCCCTTTTTTTTTTCTTAGAGAAGGAGAGCTATTTCATACTACATGGTCTTACATAGATGTACTTTTAATATTAAACACAACACAGAAAATATCGTGAATAAAATGCTTTGGTCAAATCTGTCTTTCTTCAGGAGGAGAGTGAATCTAAAGACAAGCTAATAAGGTACTTTATGGTTTGTCGTAAGAAGTTGTGGAAAAAAGAGAGAAGTGTCATAAGGAATAAGAATTATTCAAAGAGTCATGGAAAATAGGGACTGTCCATAAGAAAAAACAACTCACCTCAATATTCCTTACACTTTGCTTGGGGATTTTATGCACTTTTAATTTATTCATTGAGTTCTGGTTCTAAATACTCCAATGGAATCAAGACTGCTCCTCTTAAGGGGCAGGAAAAATGCCATAGGGTTTTCAAATCAAAATTCATGTTAATAAGTCAAAGCGCAAAGGCTTGTCTGCTGAAACAGGAAGATTAATTCTGCATGCATTTCTGTCCCTCACCTTTTTGTTTTGTTTTCACATTAACACAAAATGTGTTTTGTTGACTCAAGGTGTGCCATATTAGTTAAATTAAACATCAAACATCTGTCTAACTTTAAGATTTCAACATGAGTATGTTGGCAGTCTCAGTAAAACCTGAGCTGTTAAAGGTCCTCAATCAGTCAAAAGGATAGAGCTGCTGTAATGGCAAACTCAGCAAGCAATTACATCAAAGGATTTAAAATCTATTTCAGTAATGCCTTCTGGATAATTACATTGATCTCAGCAGTCCCTTTGCAGATTTCCTGGTATTGAAAAGCAGGGTCCTGCATGGCTTCACATTTAGAAAAACACCATTCACTATTTCTTTTTATGTGAACATAGTTCAGTTCTCTTGAATATATCTACACAGCTATTTCTGACATAACATCTGTAAGTTAATAGACTTTATTTCATAAAGCTGAAATTCACTCTTAGTACACAATATTTTGTTGTTGTTCTCTTCCATCACAACAATTTTGTCAAAGTGGGAGAAATACTGAGAAGACCTTACTATCTTTTGCATTCATGTTTGTCTCCTACTTTAAATTAAGCATTATAAATAAATAGATCCATCAATCAATCCATATTTCTCTTTGTACTTTAATCTTCACTCTGTTTCCTTATCTTTTAATATGCATAAATGAAATGGTTGCAGATGAGAATGCTTCAAATAGAAAATTTCATAGACTTCCTTTCTTCCTTTTCCCCCCCTCTTCCTCTCTCCTTCACTGCCTTCCTTCTACCCTTCCCCTTCTCTCACTTTCTCTTTCTTTTTTTCTTTCAGGGGTTTGGTTAGGGGAGAGATTTATTCAGGGACTTTCATGAACTATCCACAGGTTGTTTAAGTGGTTTTTAATGATGGCCAAGTCTTTTATTTTACTTTTTAAGCAATTGCTCTGTGAAGGAATGTGTGTGTGTGCTTAGTCACTCAGTTGTGTCTAACTCTTTGCAATCTCATGGACTGTAGCCCACCAGGCTCCTCTATCCATGAGGTTTCTCTAGGCAAGAATACTGGAGTGGGTTGCCATGCCCTTTTCCAGGGGATCTTCCCAACCCAGGGATCGAACTCAAGTCTTCCACTTTGCAGGCAGATTCTTTGCCATCTGAGCTACCTGGGAAGCCCAAGAATACTGGAGTGGGTAGCCTATTACTTCTCCAGGGGAACTTTCAGACCCAGGAATCGAACCAGGGTCTCTTGCATTGCAGGTGGATTCTTTACTAGCTGAGCTACCAGGAAAGCCTTGTGAAGGACTATCTAGATGTAAATACTGGAGTGGGTTGCCATGTCTTCCTCCAGGGGATCTTCCCAATCCAGGGATCAAACCTGTGTCTCTTATATCTCCTGCATTGGCAGGCAGGTTCTTTATCACTAGTGCCAACTGGGAAGCCCAAATTTAAGCATTAAGTAAATTAATGCTTAAATTTGGGTGCTTTAAAGTAGCTATCTAGTTAGCCAAAATCATATTGCAACTCTACTTTAAAATAAAGTGAAAGTGAAAGTGACTCAATTGTGTTTGACTCTTTGCAACCCCATGGATTCTAGTCCATGGAATTCTCCAGGCCAGAATACTGGACTGAGTAGCCTTTCCCTTCTCCAGAGGTTCTTCCCAAGCCAGAGATTGAACCCAGGTCTCCTGCACTGCAGGCAGAATCTTTACCAGCTGAGACTCAAGGGAAGCCCAAGAATACTGGAGTGGGTAGCCTATCCCTTCTCCAGGGGATCTTCCTCACCCAGGAATCCAACTGGGGTCTCCTGCACTGCATGCGGGTTCTTTATCAACTGAGTATCAGGGAAGCCCCACGTTAAAATAAGTAGAAGTCCTGGGACGACCCAGAGGAATGGTATGGGGAGGGAGGAGGGAGCAGGGTTCAGGATGGGGAACACATGTATACCTGTGGTGGATTCATTTTGATATTTGGCAAAACTAATACAATTATGTAAAGTTTAAAAATAAAATAAAATTTAAAAAAAATGAAAAAGAAAAAAAAAAGTAAAAGTCCAAATCGAATTCTACTAGAGAATTACATATTTTTCATGTCATATAAATAGATGATATGAGATAACTTAATTCAACTTTTTCACTCTCCTCTTTCACTTTCATCAAGAGGCTTTTGAGTTCCTCTTCACTTTCTGCCATAAGGGTGGTGTCATCTGCATATCTGAGGTTATTGATATTTCTCCCGGCAATCTTGATTCCAGCTTGTGCTTCTTCCAGCCCAGCATTTCTCATGATGTACTCTGCATAGAAGTTAAATAAGCAGAGTGACAATATACAGCCTTAACTTACTCCTTTTCCTATTTGGAACTAGTCTGTTGTTCCATGTCCAGTTCTAACTGTTGCTTCCTGACCTGCATACAGATTTCTCAAGAGGCAGGTCAGGTGGTCTGGTATTCCCATCTCTTTCAGAATTTTCCACAGTTTCTTGTGATCCACACAGTCAAAGGCTTTGGCATAGTCAATGAAGCAGAAATAGATGTTTTTCTGGAACTCTCTTGCTTTTTCCATTATCCAGCGCATGTTGTCAATTTGATCTCTGGTTCGTCTGCCTTTTCTAAAACCAGCTTGAACATCAGGAAGTTCACGGTTCACGTATTGCTGAAGACTGGTTAATCACCCTTAATTAATTACCCTTAATCTCCATATATCCTTACTCCTGATGGAAAAATGAAGTCCATCTCCACCTATTTGAGTATACTGGGGCATTTTGGGGATAAAAGCATGTTCCAACCTTTATTACTCTTTTTCCAGCACATTAATAAGCAAGTCATCATTCTGTCCAGTTCAATAAAAGGAAGGAATGCCTAGATTCAACTGATGAGATTTGAGCTGGAAGAAAGGAAATAAAAGTAAGAAAGGAGGGTAATGTGGCCTTGTGAGTTGAGCTGTTTGGGCTCATTCAGTGTATTGTTGTAGCTACATCTGAACATACATTAGGAAATGAAGTGTTAGATGCTTGTAAGAGCCAAAGCGAGTTTTGCCAACTGGGGACAACTGGACATAGAGAAGTGATAAGAGCCTTGGGGCTCTACAACTTTAATCACTCCTCTGAACCATGAGTCTCTGAGAGTGATGATTTTTCTAGTTGGAGCCTCTATAATTTTCTGGGAGGAGGTTGGCAAAGGAAAGTGACCACATAGGGATGCCTCTTTGAATTCTGGACTTAGCTTCCTGGCAAAGCTTAGCTATTGCCTTGCTTCTAGTGTCTTGTTAAAACTGAATTCCTGAACCATGAGGATCTTGTTACTCTCTGATCTGATTATACATTGTGGGGGTGGGGAGGGTGTCATCTCAATGACTAACAAGCTAGGAAGAGTCTAAAAAGTCTTGGTTGTCAAGTGGCAATGATATTTTCCTGAAGATAGCTGACCTGGCCCGAGATACATCTCAGCTCTACTTAAAAAGTGGCGATTGTCCCTTTAGGGGAAACTTTATCCCCTACTTTGCTTTCTGAAGCAAAGCTGCTGTCTCAGATTCACAGAGATTCGACTGAATGTCTGGGCCTGATTCACTGATAGTTTAGCTAAGCTGGAAGTTAAGGGTTTGGATTTGATCCTTTGGATTGGGCAGTATTCAACAATAGTGCCAATTGCAAAATTAAAGATGATCATGCCTATTCTATGGCAATACATCTGCAATCTTAATAGAAAGGGCACATAAAAGGCCCCATGTTCCTAATGTAGAGGCTACTGCTGAATGCATACATGTGACTCCACTGACATGACCTGTTTGTCTTTAGCTGAGGGAGCCCATAATGCACAGGAAATTGTCCTTGCCCATTCCTCACAGTTTGACTACCTGGATATTTTACCTCCCTCTTGGTTATTAGTAGTTTCTCTCCATTGTTTTGATGTTTATTTGTTTGTTTGTTTGTTTTCATAGCTTACAGTTTTATCCAGCTGACTTTCATACCATTATTACCTTTAAAACGAATTTGTGTCATGTTTCCAGATTTCCGAACCATCTTCAATCTAGAAAAAAGATTACCAAACTCTTTGATAGACTTTCAGTACTCCCTATCATCTGATATTGTTAATTTTTGGAATGTCCTCCTTAAAAAGTGACTCAAAAGGATTTATAACTCCACTTCCTTCTTAATAAGGCAGTTTAGTCACTTAATGTGACTATCCTCAAAAAAGACATTACCTTCTCTCAACTACTTCCTGGCAATGATCAGAATAAAAGGATAGGGTTATAAGGACCTATTTTGAGAGTCTGCAAATTCTCTGTGACAATTCCTGGGTATGATGCTTCTCTTAACATCAACTTCTTCTCCTAATAGCAACTTCATAGCTGCCTGGTTGGTACAACTTCTGGGTAGAAGCTTGGTCACAGGAAGATCTAATGAATTCAAACTTGATTCTGATTCAGCTGCAAAGATTTTTTTGTTAGACAGGCATGTCACACGGCCGTCTGGCTGAATATATTACTTGTCAATTCCTTCTATAGTGAACCATATGAGCCAAAGCGAGGGACATAATGGGTTTCCGTATGCTTCCTAAACATGGTCATCTTTCTTAAAACTGATATCTAATGGAAAGATCTGGGTTTGAGCAAGAGATATTTGGGAAAAAGTTGAATTTATAGCTGCCAGAATCCTAGTAGACTACTGTACACCTAAGTCCACACTGGAAGCATTATCAACCCGAGTTCAGTGACTGCTACAGATCCTTCTTGAGGGAGTCCAGCAATTTTACAATAGTTTCTTTAGAAGGGTGACATGTGCATCCCCAGGATATACTTGCTCTATAGGGTCTGGGACCCAAGTGTTAACTTGCCTTCCTCCCCAAAAAACATTTACCAGCATCTCCAGAGTGACCATAAGAGACATTCAAGTGATGAAGGAATTGATCCAGCAGATCATGCAGCCATCAGATGACCATAGAGATCTCTTCAAAATGAGGGTACCTTTGGTTACTCAGAGGAACTTCCTATAGGGACAATGACTTGTTCTTCCTGTGCCCTCTGTGGGTCATTTTCCATTAAATGGGAGCTATCCAATTAGAAGACTGATATGAGCATGTGAAATAAAAGAAACAAAAAGGATGCATTATTTGAAAAACAGAAGATAAAAAAGTGTTAATAAATAAACCAAAGATCTGGTTGGAAAAAAGCAATGACCTAAATAATATCTTTAATGTTAATATCTACAAGAATGATGCTATGAGGGTGCCATGGGGATGAGCGAGGGGACATAATAACTAGAAACTGAGTCTTGGTATAGTCATAGTTAACACTGATCAGATGCAGAAGAATAAGATTGTTAGTGTATGGATCCTAAAATATGTCCTGAGTAGAGATAGGGTTTGTCAATCATTTGAAAAAGAGCTGACATTTTGATTATGAGATAGGTTGGATTCTCCCATACTTTGTGAAGATTGGGAGATAACATGTGACATTACTATTTTGTTGCTGTTGTTTTGTTTGTGTCACTTTGTAATGTGACACAAAAGAGTTCAATCTGCTAGGGGAAACTTTATATCAATATTGTGATTTACATTTTTTATATATATAAGCTATTTCTGGGTACAAATAAAAAGAGACTCTGGCAAAAGATGTTTTCACAAGAAAACATGTGTATTTTGACTGATCTTAGAAATACTTTTGTCTTTGATTTGTGTAACATTATTTAGGTGACTAGTTATCACACTGAATAGCATTAAATTGACCTGTATTTAACTTTCATTCTTAAAGCAATGACAGAAGAGAAAGCAAGAGAAGCAGAGATTTATGGAAAGCAAGTCTAGCCTAAGCTTATATTGAGATTCATAGCAAATTTGGGATGACCGAGAATTAAATAGTCTGTTATCAAAAAAGTAAAAGAAATTAATTTTTAAGCTATGTTAAAATAACTCTTTAGCTTAAACTCAGTGCAGACTAGTGTAATAATGTCAAATATTGGTAACAGTAAACAAATATAAAAAAGACAGTCTTCCTCTTTTGTCTGCTTATGAAATTAAAAGATGCTTACTCCTTGGAAGGAAAGTTATGACCAACCTAGATAGCATATTCAAAAGCAGAGACATTACTTTGCCAACAAAGGTTCGTCTAGTCAAGGCTATGGTTTTTCCTGTGGTCATGTATGGATGTAAGAGTTAGACTGTGAAGAAGGCTGAGCGCTGAAGAATTGATACTTTTGAAATGTGGTGTTAGAGAAGACTCTTGAGAGTCCCTTGGACTGCAAGGAGATCCAACCAGTCCATTCTGAAGGATATCAGCCCTGGGATTTCTTTGGAAGAAATGATGCTAAAGCTGAAACTCCAGTACTTTGGCCACCTCATGCGAAGAGCTGACTCATTGGAAAAGACTCTGATGCTGGGAGGGATTGGGGGCAAGAGGAGAAGGGGACGACAGAGGATGAGATGGCTGGATGCCATCATTGACTCGATGGACATGAGTCTGAGTGAACTCTGGGAGTTGGTGATGGACAGGGAGGCCTGGCATGCTGTGATTCATGGGGTTGCAAAGAGTCGGACACGACTGAGCGACTGATCTGATCTGATGACCTCCCAGAATAGGAACAGTAGAACTCATCAACCACACTGAATACACAATTAAGAACTCATAGGAAAAGCACTGATGCAAAAGGATTGTGGTAGCTAAAACTGAACCCCTGAAAGTTAGACTAGTTAATAGAAAGCTAACTGCTGATACAGTTTCAATTAGTGTATATTGTAGATTGCATAATGCTATTTCAAGCATGGACTATAAAAAATTAGTGAGCTGAAAATAATGAAAGATAATTTGAATTATGGTAACATCGCTATTTCCCATCTAATATTTATACCACATTTGCAATTTTATATTCATCCTCATTATTGTCAAATGGCAACAGCAAGAACAGAAACAGGCTTCATTGTTTTCCTATAATGCATCTTCCCTGCCAGTTGGAAAAAGAAAGTTCCATTTCAGTGATGCAATTAGAACTCCAATCTTATACTGGAGAGAGAAATACTCATTCTATGAGTTAATAGTTTTATGACTCTCAAAGAATAGTTTTATGACTCTCAAAGAATATATATATATATATTATCCTTTTATCCAATGACTGTTTGTTTCATATCTTGGCTACTGCAAATAATGATAGAATACACACGGGAATCCAGCTATCTTTTTAAGATTCTGTTTTCACTTCTTGTGGATATATATCCAGAAGTGGAACTGCTGGATCATACAGACATTACGTTAAGTGAGATAAGCCAGACAGAGAACAACAAATACAGGTCCTTAAACTGTAAAGAATTTTGAAGGAGGAAATTACAAGTCCAAGATGGCAAGACAGAAGGCTCCTGAATGCAATTCCTACCAAGGACACGCCATGTCTGTAACTACACATGAAGCGATTCCAGAAACCAGCTGAGGGAATCCTATAGAACCAACTGAGGAAATTTTGGGGAAGCGAGAAAATATCCACACTGAAACAATTTTTGGCACATGCTGAACTACTGGAAGCCATCAAGAGCAGAAAAGACAGCCAAGAGTTCAGCTGGACTACAGTTATAAGGCTCACCTTACCTCCTACATGCAACAGTCTATCAAGGCTGGGAGAGATGGCTCTTTTATCTAAGGCACACAAATCAGTAAAGGGACTCAGAGAAATAAAACAAAGGCATATATTCTAAAGAAAAGAACTGACAAAACTCAAAAGCAGACCTTAAAGAAACAAGGATCAGTGACTTACCTTGCAGAGAGTTCAATATTATGGTCATGAAGAGGTTCAGCAAAGTCAGGACAGCAATGACTGAACAAGGCAAACATTTCAACCAAGAGATAAAAATTAAAAGAAAGTACCAAACATAAATCACAGGGCTGAAGAATAAAATAGCTGAGTTGAAAAATTCAATAGCAGACCAGATGAAATGGGAGAAAGGATCAGTGAACTCAAAGACATGGCTGTGAAATTTCATCCAGTAAGAGGAGCAAAAAGAAAATCTTCAGGCCTTTCCTGTGCAGCTGCATCTCAAAGAGGATCTGTCTCTCCACTACTGAGAGACTCCTCTTGCTTCTCAGTATTGCTTGTCTGGTGATGGTGGGGATTTTCTATCGTCCTTATCTAGTGTCAGGTCTATCCTGGCCTTGTGTACCTATGCCCGGAAGGCAGAGCTTTCTCAGCATCCCTTCCTCTCCTCCAGCAGCAGGGTACATCCAGTTGCTTGGGCTCAGGCTAGGTGTTTCCCCTCTGTGAGGGTGGGGCATTCTTCCTCTTCTCCAACCACAATGGGTATTCACCTATTGCTGTTGAGTGATGGGTTTTGCAGTCATTCTACCAAGGGTTTAATGCTCTTACTCATTAGGAAGCATTGGCTTCCCTGGTGTCTCAGAGGATCAAGCGTCTGCCTGCAATGCAGGAGACCCGGGTTCGATCCCTGGGTTGGGAAGATTCCCTGGAGAAGGAAATGGCAACCCACTCTAGTATTCTTGCCTGGAGAATCCCATGGACAGAGGAGCCTGGCGGGCTATAGTCCACGGGATCGAAAAGAGTTGGACACGACTGAGCAACTTCACACACACTCATTAGGAGAGACAGATTCAAGCACCGTAGAACTCCAGGGCAGATTTCTTGAAGGAATTAACACTTTACCTGAGTCTATAAAGAGTTAAAAAATATTTATAAAAAAAATAAAAAAAAAAAAAGTGGAAAGAGCATTTCAGACAGAGGAAGCATTATGAGCAAAGGCACAGAGGCACTGACCAGAGGAGCTTTAGGAGTAACAAACAGCAAGCATTTATTTTCTTTGGAGTAAATAAATAAATAATACACAGCAGAAAGAAATTCTAGGAGAAAGCTAAAGAAACAGAGACAGACAGAGGGAGTGAGAGGGAGGGAAATGACCTAGGGGAAGGCCTTGTGCCCTAGCTAAGGAAACAGGAGCTTTATTTGGTTGGCAATATAGAACCTGAAAAGTGGAAGGGAGAGACCCTATTTTAGGTAGGCTGACCTGGTGATGGTGAAGTGAAAGATTCAAGAAGTGCAAAATCAGAGTCACACATGAGTTAGGCAGGGGGCCACTGCACAGTTTCAGGGAGAGTTGAGGAAAGTCTGAAGCTCCATTGTGGCAGGGAAAATTGAAATTAGACATAGATTTGGAAAACTTTAGAAAGTAAAATAGATCAGTCTTGGAGACTGTCTAGTCTAGAGAAACATAAAGAGGAAGAGCAAAAGGATGCCTTCTATGTGTCTTCTTGAACTGAGCGCTACTGACACTGCGAATCTAGGAGCAAAAGCAAACTGGTGGCAGAGGGCTGTGCCGTGAGTCTGGCAGGTTTGAAGTCCCTGTGGGGGACACAGAGAGAGGCTGGGGCTGCTGAGAAAGCAACTGGATGAAAGGATTTGAAGCTTCATGAAAAAGCAAGCATTAAAATGACTAACTACACATACGGATAACGCCTTAGCCAAAGAAGTCACGGGAGAAGCCAGCACAGGAGAAGAGACAAGGGCAGCCCACTGGTCAGGCTCTACATCCTGAACACGTTCGCCTTTAGTTCTGGGAATAACCGAGGCACAGGCCTCAGAATTCCCCCAAGCCCATGTAGGCCCCACGCCTGTCCCCGTCCATGGCCCCTCAGCCACTGACAAAAGATGCTCCTGGAGCCTTGCAGCATCCCAGCTACCCCGAGCACCCCTGGGGCAGTCATAACCCAGAAGCCCCAGCAGTCAGTCAGTGGAAAACCGTGCATCTGGGCAGCACGTGGATTTGGGCTTGGTGACCACCCCTTCCCCGGGCGGCAGCGGGATCGGGTTAGGATGGCTGAGGGGCCCTAATCTCCCAGGCAGCTCCGGGGGCGCCTAGAGAACTCTCCTGTCTGTGGCCAGAAGCGGGGCCTGAGGATGCGGGGCTTGCATAGGAAGGGCCTGCACAGAAGGCACCCGCAAGATCTCTGAGGGCTCCAGAAAGTTCTGCCACAACCTCCTTTGTGAGGAGCAATTAAAAGCCGCCTTTTTCCTTCAGAACCCACACTTCCCTCAGGCAGCCGGGAGGGAGATGCTCAGGTCCCACCCTGCTAGGCCCCGTCTCTTAGCGGCCCGGCGGTAGGCGGGGCTTCCAGCCTGCGCTCATAGGTTTCCCCAGAGGACAAGGAATCTCGCTGGTAGCCCAGCTGATGTTGCTAGAAATAGACCGGTAAGAGACCAGATACAGTCCGTTTTCTAGGAAAATGTAGAAAATTAGGCCAAAAGTTACAACATAGTGTGAGAACTGCTGAGAAGAGGATGGACACAGATCCCAGTCTGGGAAGTCAAAGAAGACAGGGAGAGACAGAGAAATGAAAGGAGAGATTATTTCTTGTCTGAGGGTTTTAGTTATCATAGGAGCTCATTTCCCTATTTAGCGGGATATTAAAGAAAAATAAAAACCTAGAAAAGGGCCTTTGATATTCTATGCCTTACTGTTGCTTGTAGGATGCTCTTTGACCAAGCCTGAATGGTGCATTTAAGAGCAAAGGACTCCAGAGTTGCTATTCTATGTATAGGCCATGGCCTCTAATGCTGCAGGTATTTAGACTTTAACACTTGATGTAGTTCTCAGTGAACACATTGGCCAAACCAGAAGTCCCTTTGCCTTCACACAGTGGATTGTCTCTTATAAAATCCATCATAACACCCTGCTTGTACAGTCCCTGACAGCTCTGCTACCCTTGGGCTAGACCCTTTTCAGTCTATTCCCCAACCCCAAATCCCGCTTTCTATTCTATATCATCCCACACAAGAAACTGGATAGAATTGTGTAACTGCTGCCTAGCAAGTTAAATTTAGGCTGTCTAATACAAAACCATTCGTAATCCCTGAGAACACAAACCCAGAACTTCCTAGACAGGAGAGGAAAGCAGAGCTACACTTTTATCCTTCTGAGAATAGAGCCTGGGAAGACTAGGGGAAGCATTAATTACTTGATAAATCATCCTGCTACAAATGTAAATTATCTGATAGAGAGTAAATAGGTAGAACAGAGATATCAAGTCCAGATACTATCAACCCAATCTGAAACATTGCCATACTCCCCAATATTGCCAGAGCATCTCTTCTCAAAGATCCAGAAGAGAAATAAGTAGCAGACCCTGAGTTTCATGCAAAGGGTGTAAAGGCAGCTGTGTGAAAACCACAAGGAGGTCCATCAAACTGATGAACAACCTGCACTGAAGACAAGATTCTGCACTTTGTCATCCAGCACAGCTGGAAGAAAGGAAGGCATGGTTACCTTCACAAAGTAGTGTCATGTTCGATAACATCCTCGAAGACAAAGCTCCTCAATGCATGCTTTGGGTTGTTTGAACTCTTCATCAGCTGCAATTAACTTCTCTTCCTTGCATTCCTCTTGAGTTAACGTTTAGAGATTCAAAGTGTTAGTCGCTCAATCGTGTCTGACTCTTTGCGACCCCAGGCTCCGCTGTCCATGGGATTTTTCAGGCAAGAATACTGGAGTTGGTTGCCATTTCCTCCTCCAGGGGATCTTCCTGACCCAAGGATTGAACCCAGATATCCCGCATTGCAGACAGGTTCTTTCCCATCTGAGACACCAGGGAAACTCAGTGTTTAGGGAATCCAGGCTTAAATGTCCAAAGCTAATCCCTCTGTCCTTCTTGTAGACACAGGGCACCTGGGAAGTTGCCATCACCCTACTAGGCACCCACAATGGATGTGACTGCAGGTCATTACAGGACAAGCTGACGAGGCAAAGGAAACTCAGTGTGATAGCCCTAAAGTGGACCTGTGGCTGTCCCTCAAATTTGAGTTCACCAGTCAACTTCTCTGTAAGGGATGCTTATTCAGATTTTATTGTTGTTACTGTTGTCATTCAGTCACTAAGTTGTGGCTGACTCTTTGTGACCCCATGGACTACAGTACACCAGGCTTCCCTGTCCTTCACTATCTCCTGGAGTTTGCTCAAACTCATGTCCATTGAGTTGGTGACGCTATCTATAAATCTCATCCTTTGTTTCTCCCTTCACCTCCTGCCCTTGATCTTTCCCAGCATCATGGTTTTTTTTTTTTTTTTTTTTTTTTTACAGTGAGTCGGCCCCTCACATTAGGTGACCAAAATATTAGAGCTTCAGCTTCAGCATCAGTCCTTCCAATGAATATTCAGGGTTGATTTCCTTCAGGATTGACTGGTTTGACCTGCTTGCAGTCTAAGAGACTCTCAAGACTTTTCCAGCACCACAATTTGAAAGCATCAATTCTTTGGTGTTCACCCTTCTTTATGGTCCAATTCTTACATTCATACACATCCATACATGACTACTGGAAAAACCATAGCTTTGACTGTACGGACCTTTGTCAGCAAAGTAATGTTTCTTCTTTTTAATGTGCTGTCTAGGTTTGTCACAGATTTCTTTCTAAGGAGCAAGTGTCTTAATTTCATGGTTGCAATCACTGTCCGTAGTGATTTTGGAGCCCAAGAAAGTAAAATCTGTCACTGCTTCCACTTTATCCCCTTTTATTTTCCATGAAGTGATGGAACCAGATGCCATGATCAGAGTATTTTTGAATGTTGAGTTTTATGCCAGCTAACTCACCCCTTTCACCTTCATCAAAAAAGCAGTCTTTTGTTCCTCTTTCCTTTATGCCATTAGAGTGGTATCATCTGCATTCAGATGGTGGCTTCCCTGGTGGCTCAATGGTAAAGAATCTATCTGCAATGCAGGAGACGCAGGTTTGATCCCTGGGTTGGGAAGATCCCTTGGAGAAGGGCATGGCAACCCACTCCAGTTCTTGCCTGGGGAATTCCATGGACATTCAGTTGGAGACGACTGAAGTGACTGAGTACATACATCTGCATTCAGATCTTGGGCAACCAATATTCTTTTTTTTTTTTTTTTAATTTTATTTTATTTTTAAACTTTACAATATTGTATTAGTTTTGCCAAATATCGAAATGAATCCGCCACAGGTATACCTATGTTCCCCATCCTGAACCCTCCTCCCTCCTCCCTCCCCATACCCTCCCTCTGGGTCGTCCCAGTGCACCAGCCCCAAGCATCCAGTATTGTGCATCGAACTTGGACTGGTGACACATTTCATACATGATATTATACATGTTTCAATGCCATTCTCCCAAATCTCCCCACTCTCTCCCTCTCCCACAGAGTCCATAAGACTGATCTATACATCAGTGTCTCTTTTGCTGTCTTGTACAAAGGGTTATTGTTACCATCTTTCTAAATTCCATATATATGCGTTAGTATACTGTATTGGTGTTTTTCTTTCTGGCTTACTTCACTCTGTATAATAGGCTCCAGTTTCATCCACCTCATTAGAACTGATTCAAATGTATTCTTTTTAATGGCTGAGTAATACTCCATTGTGTATATGTACCACAGCTTTCTTATCCATTCATCTGCTGATGGACAACTAGGTTGCTTCCATGTCCTGGCTATTATAAACAGTGCTGCGATGAACATTGGGGTACACGTGTCTCTTTCCCTTCTGGTTTCCTCAGTGTGTATGCCCAGCAGTGGGATTGCTGGATTGTATGGCCGTTCTATTTCCAGTTTTTTAAGGAATCTCCACACTGTTCTCCATAGTGGCTGTACTAGTTTGCATTCCCACCAACAGTGTAAGAGAGTTCCCTTTTCTCCATACCCTCTCCAGCATTTATTGCTTGCAGACTTTTGGATCGCAGCCATTCTGACTGGTGTGAAATGGTACCTCATAGTGGTTTTGATTTGCATTTCTCTGATAATGAGTGATGTTGAGCATCTTTTCATGTGTTTGTTAGCCATCTGTATGTCCTCTTTGGAGAAATGTCTATTTAGTTCTTTGGCCCATTTTTTGATTGGGTCATTTAATCATAGCAAATGAAGCAACTGACAAACAACTAATCTCAAAAATATACATGCTTCTACTTTAAACAACAGTCTTACATAATGTACTTTTTCAGAGCAAATGATTTTAAACTCGTTCCCCCAACATGGTGTGGCACAAACTGAGACTGTTTCTTAGAAGTCTCTTATTACTGCCTATGCTTGTTGATGTTTTCTTTAAATCCTATAGTTTCCTTTATGTATTTGTTATTCTGTTATTTGGCACATAAATGTTCACATTGATTTCTGTCTTTGTTGTTTATCGTTTCTGTATTTAGAAGCTTTTCAAACCCCTCTCCTTTCATTTTTACCCCTTAATATTTTATAGTAACATGTCACTTATCTTTTTCATAGTCTGTAAATTCTTTTTAAGATATTTAAAAATTCTGTTCTTTTTTGAAAGCTGTGTATCATGGCTAAATACATTTATATGTCTATATTTATATTTAACTCTGTTTTTAATTGGATTCAATATCAACATCAGTGTTTTTATATGGCAAATTTTAATTATGTTTTTCTCTTCAACTCACACTTTATTTTTCTGTTTTATTTATGTGCTTATTCAAAAAGGTATTACACTAAAGTGAGTTTGGAATATCAGAGAGTATTTTCTTGTTGTATTTTTAAAAAAATTTTATTATTATTATTACTTTTTTTACTTTACAATATTGTATTGGTTTTGCCATACATCAACATGCATCCGCCATGGGTGTACACGTGTTCCCAATCCTGAACCCCCCTCCCACCTCCCTCCCTATACCATCCCTCTGGGTCATCCCAGTGCACCAGCCCCAAGCTTCCTGTATCCTGCATCGAACCTGGACTGGCGATTCGTTTCTTATATGATATTATACATGTTTTAATGCCATTCTCCCAAATCATCCCCCCCTCTCTCTCCCACAGAGTCCAAAAGACTGTTCTATACATCTGTGTCCCTTTTGCTGTCTCGTTAGCCCTACTGGGTAAAGAACATTTAGGTAATGCCACTTTTTTTTTTTTTCCTTCTATATATTTTGTTACTTTTGAAAGAATTTGTAAGTCCCCTTTTCCTTATCTTTTGAAATAAAGAGCTGACTCCAGACTTAATAATGATTGGGAAATGTGAATTGTAGAAGCAGAGTTGGGGCTCTCCTTGCAATTTAGGCTGTGAATCCACCACACAGCAGATTTACTGAACTCACAGTTCCCTGAAAGACAGATAAAGGCCTGACACACATTCCTAATTGTTTTTTACAGGAAGCAAACCCCTCTAGATGAAAACTGCTATGTTATTGAAAACAATAACATAGATCCTAGACTGGTTGAAATCAGAAGGTTGATGATGCTTGAAACAGCACCTTGATGCTAACCAATCCAAAAACTATGCAGAAGCTGACCACGCCTGCTCCTTGAACACTTAAGACTCCTCACTACCTGCTCCAGAGTGGGCCACACAGCCTTGAGGGCATTAGCCTGCTGTGGCCCCATTTGCCTGGCAAAGCCATAAAAGCCACTTATTTCTCCTTCATCCCAAATTCTGTCTCTGTGTTTCTAGTCGACACTGGTAAATAGAGGCTGAGTTTTGGCAACACTTTCTTGTAGGATTTCTCATACTCAGCCCTATTGACATTTTGCTTTGGATAATGCATTTCTGTTAGGGGCTGTCCTGTGCATTTTAAGACATTTTGTGACACTCCTGGCCTCCCTCTACCCGCTAGATACCAGTAGCACCCATCACCAGTTGTGAAAATCAAACATATTCTCAGATGTTGTGCAAGGGGGGAAATTGTTCCTAGTTGGAGCTATTCTATTATTTCATAAAATCTGGTAGTGCTTAGGCAATACCTGAGACCAAGCTGCTTTCTTTTTGTCCCCCATTGGCTGTGATGCATATCCTTTTAATCTGTTTGATTAAACCTTTCTTTATTCTTAAATTTTAGTAAATTTAGACACTTTATGTCTCAGATATAGCAAAATTCTCCTCATTGCCATGTGAGTTTTTACTTCACAGATTATCTCCCTTTGTCTGAGGTGTTTTTTCTTTAAATCTTCAAAAGAAATTTCTTTTTCCCTCATATTTTTCTTTTTTTTAATTTTATTTTTAAACTTTACATAATTGTATTAGTTTTGCCAAATATCAAAATGAACCCACCACAGGTATACATGTGTTCCCCATCCTGAACCCTCCTCCCTCCTCCCTCCCCATACCATCCCTCTGGGTCATCCCAGTGCACTAGTCCCAAGCATCCAGTATCGTGCATCGAACCTGGACTGGCATCTCGTTTCATACATGATATTTTACATGTTTTAATGCCATTCTCCCAAATCTTCCCACCCTCTCCCTCTCCCATAGAGTCCTTAAGACTGTTCTATACATCAGTGTCTCTTTTGCTGTCTCATACACAGGGTTATTGTTAGCATCTTTCTAAATTCCATATATATGCGTTAGTATACTGTATTGGTGTTTTTCCTTCTGGCTTACTTCACTCTGTATAATAGGCTCCAGTTTCATCCACCTCATTAGAACTGATTCAAATGTATTCTTTTTAATGGCTGAGTAATACTCCATTGTGTATATGTACCACAGCTTTCTTATCCATTCATCTGCTGATGGACATCTAGGTTGCTTCCATGTCCTGGCTATTATAAACAGTGCTGCGATGAACAATGGGGTACATGTGTCTCTTCTTCATAACACTGGTCATGTCTATGTTGGACTTTTGTTGTCTGAATCCTATGCCTATAATTTGATTTGTGTTCAAATTCATCTCTTTGACTTGTGTTCAAATTTGTCTCTTTGACTTATTTCTTTTGATGTATATTTCTATGACTTTTGAAGCATATGACTTGCTGAAATCTAAAATCCGTTAGCTTGAACTCTGGCATATAGTTAACTTTCTAATTTAATGGGGACTGGCTTATTTAATTTAGAATTTGAATGTTCTATATAATATAATATATATGTATTTGTTAACAACTGTAGAACTGGTTTATTATTATTTTATGTCTTTTAATCTGTCCTATATTTCCTCAAGGCTACTTCTGAAAGTTAAGAGAATAGGTCAGAGAAAAAAATGAATACCTGCCTCAATCCTCTTTCAATCTATCCTCTCTTATGGGAGATGCAACAATTTCCCCAGGATTTTTTCTTTTTAACTTTTGAAAATCAGTGAGTTGATATTAGACATATATTGGGACATTTTCATTATTATTGTACTTGATTATTTAACATAAATTTCTATTTTTGCAATCATATAAATAACCGTGTGCCTAGAACTCTTTCTTTATTGTCCCATGACCATTTAGCAAGGTTTTAATTTTTCCTTTTATGTTGACAAGAAAATGAGGAGCAAAACTCCTAGGTGGAAGCTTTATAATTTTTTGACTCTGTGTCAGTTGTTTCCTGACATTATATTATTTATTTTTTTTGAATTCATGAAGTTAATAGTGACTATTAGTAATGACAAATTTTATTTATTTTTTTAAATTTTATTTTATTTTTAAACTTTACAATATTGTATTAGTTTTGCCAAATATCGAAATGAATCCACCACAGGTATACCTGTGTTCCCCATCCTGAACCCTCCTCCCTCCTCCCTCCCCATACCCTCCCTCTGGGTCGTCCCAGTGCACCAGCCCCAAGCATCCAGTATCGTGCATTGAACCTGGACTGGCGACTCGTTTCATACATGATATTATACATGTTTCAATGCCCTTCTCCCAAATCTCCCCACCCTCTCTCTCTCCCACAGACTCCATAAGACTGATCTATACATCAGTGTCTTTTTTGCTGTCTCGTACACAGGGTTATTGTTACCATCTTTCTAAATTCCATATATATGCATTAGTATACTGTATTGGTGTTTTTCTTTCTGGCTTACTTCACTCTGTATAATAGGTTCCAGTTTCATCCATCTCATTAGAACTGATTCAAATGTATTCTTTTTAATGGCTGAGTAATACTCCATTGTGTATATGTATACACCATGACCAAGTGGTCTTTATCCCAGGGATGCGAGGATTCTTCAATATCTGCAAATCAATCAATGTAATACACCACATTAACAAATTGAAAGATAAAAACCATATGATTATCTCAATAGATGCAGAGAAAGCCTTTGACAAAATTCAACATCCATTTATGATAAGAACTCTCCAGAAAGCAGGAATAGAAGGAACATATCTCAACATAATAAAAGCTATATATGACAAACCCACAGCAAACATTATCCTCAATGGTGAAAAATTTAAAGCATTTCCTCTAAAGTCAGGAACAAGACAAGGGTGCCCACTTTCACCATTACTCTTCAACATAGTTTTGGAAGTTTTGGCCACAGCAATCAGAGCAGAAAAAGAAATAAAAGGAATCCAAATTGGAAAAGAAAAAGTAATGACAAATTTTAAACCAAGAATACTTAATATGTTACCACATGGGAATTTTACTAGATTAAAAAAAACCAGAATGTATACTTTGGAAAAAAAAATACTGGGTGCCTAACGAATTAATTCAACAAATGAGTACTATTAAAATGCCATGTAAAATGAAATGAACATTAATAATGTATCTATATCATATCTATTTATTTATCTATATTTATTTCTGTCTCTATATCAATCTCAGGTCTCTGATTATATACTCTTATTGAAATTTATGTTTTTTTTTTCCTTTGTTCTTTGTGTACATATGTTTTCTTTGACAATTCTACTGGATGGTTAATATCTTCCCCAGTGTATCACCCTTCTCCCCAAGACAAATCTTGGTTCTCTGAACAACCAAAATGCTAGATACTAGGAAAAGTATATTTGATTTTGCTTTAGTTTAGCTATTAAGGCAGACCCTAATAGGACTCAAGGAAAAAGGTCTGGGAAACATATTTATTACTTTCCTATTCTCTAAGACATTGGGAATTACTTCATAGAGAAAAACTTGTTATTTTTAAATAAATTGTCTTACTTTTTAGCTTGTTCATTTTTTCCAGGTATTAATAAACATTATGATTTGTAAATGAAATGCTGACCTGTTCTTCAAAGAGATAGTAAGGTATAAAATGTATAAAATAAGCAAAATAAAAGTTTGTTTGGTTTTAGCAATATTTGTTCTTTTATATGTCTAGAGGTTTCAGAAATACTTGATTATTATAGCATAATCCTATATATTTTAAAAGTTTATGTCTATTTCAGAAGTCATTTTTTGTATTTTAGTGTGGAAGCTAATTTTGAGTCCATGGTGAACAGTAATGATCTCCTCGACTCTTGTCTTTTCCTTTCTTTGTTTCTTTTCCTTTATTCATGTTAATGACATTGGCGCTGCTCTAAAATGAATACAATAAATGACAAAGAATACTTACTATTTATCATGGGTATACATAATATTCACTTTTTAATAACTGGTAGTAGATGTGTAAATCTAGGCAATTAAACTCATAAAAGTTTTTTAGTTATTTCCCTTCCAATTTAGACAGGGAGCAACCAAGAGAACAAAGAAAAATTTTACATAAAAGTTAATGAGACACATAATCCATCTTCCTTTTTGCTGCAAGGACAAATTTTGCCATGGGATATTGAACAGAGTAGTGTGTAGGGAGATGTGAAACCAGAATTTTCTCTTTAGTTTAGAATATTTAAAATTTAAAACTAGATTTTTATCTATAGTTCTCATTATACAGAATTTGAAAGTTGAAGACAAATAGTACAATTTGTAATAGTTTGACTGCTTTCAAGGGAAATATTTTGCACATTAATTGATTTACCGAATTTCAGATCAAATTTGAATGATTATTATTTCTTTGATGAATCATACTCAATAAATCATTGACTTCCAAATAACCTGAATGATAAAATTAATATTGAGTAGCATAACTAATGAACTTTACAACCTTTAACTTATTTTTTCTTACACATTTTTTGGTTTAACTTGCACAATAAACCACTGTCTTTACAGATACATTTTTAAATCCATTTTTTGTTCTTATAGAATTTTGCCTGATTTTTCTGAGAAATATGATAAAAATGGACACATAAAGAGGACATGAAAGTCTGCTAGTCACTCAGTCACATCTGACTCTTTGTGACCCTATTAACTGTAGCCTTCCAGGTTTCTCTGTCCATGAAATTCTGGGCAATTAGCATCATCACTTTCATCTTCATCTCCCACTGGAGTTACAGGAACTGTGATAGACACAGGAAGGATGGCACCTGGTCTCCACTCTCAAGGAGTCTATGCTTTAGCTATGGATGCTACACTGACTCACCTTAAATTCCAAGGTGCTGAGCTCCGTGTCACTAGTTAGGACTGTGGAGGAACAGGAGGCCAATGTGGGGAGATCTCTTGAGTAGTCAACACAGAAGATGACCCACGTGAGTGAGCTTTGAAAGGAACAACAAGAACCCCCAGAGCTGTGACCCTCCACTTCAGTGAGAGCACCACACCATGAAACCTGGTCAGAAGCAGAGTCCCAGGGATCGTATACTCATATCACTTATTCCTGGTGAGTCTGAACTCTGGTTCTGAGGGGCTTTCACTGTTCACTTGGAAAAGTACATCTCTGACCAGAATAATATTGCCTGTCATTTTCGTGAAATGTCTTTGAGATTTGGAGTTTATGGTATTTCTCAGGGGAGGCAGAATCATCTGACCTTTACTTACCTTAAAGATTCTTTTTTTTTTTAATTGGAGGATAATTGCTTTTCTATGTTGTGTTAGTTTCTACTGTACAATGAAGTAAATCATCTATATGTACACAGATATTCCTTCCCTCTAAAATCTGCCCCCACCCATCCCACATCCCACATCCCATCCCTCTAGGTCATCCCAGAGCATTGAGCTGAGCTCGGTGCTATCAAGCTGGTTCCCACTAGCTATCTGTTTCACACATGGTATTGTATACCTGTCACTTCTAATCTCCCAATTTATCCCACCCTCCCCTTCTTCCACTCTGTACCTATGTCAGTTATCTATGTTTGCATTTCTATTTCTGCTCTGAAACTATGTTCATCTCTAAAAGGTTCAGACGAAGAACAGAAATCACACAATGGGTAGAGTTCATACCTTCTAAATGTGCAACACCAGTGCAATCCTAGCTGTGATGTGAGAACTGTAAAGCACATTATTCCATTGCTCCTACTATTACTGGAAAACCTGAGGTGTTGTTGAGGATCTCAGTAATGCAGAAGACCAAGAGTCAAGAATGTGTGTTGCTAAAACCAAACATTAGAGCACTCCGTGGCTCTTGAATAGACAGTGAGATTGGCACTTGCCTTTACATCTGGAGAAACCTTGGAAAGCCAGCCACAGTGTCAGCCCAGGGTCATACCACTTCTGAAATGTTTGCAGAAGGCCTTGCTTTTCATGTTAATATTGTGAATAAGAGGAATCCTGTTCATCAATGGGAAGGGGCTAAAAGGCAAAATTGTTCTTTTAGGAATAGATTCCCTGGGCAAAATAATGTGATTGGCTTTCTTTAATGTGAAATGAAAGATAAATTTATTCCATGTAAATGTGTTTCACTTTGAAGAGTGCTCCAATGTACTGAGTTGGGGAAAACATAATACAGTCAGAGGTTGTCTAGGGTCCTTAACATCTGTGTGTGAGTTGGCCCCTGGGACTTTTTAGCACTGGCTTCTGGGTTCATATACCAGAACAAAGCAAAAACAAAACAAAACAAAAAGAAATGAAGAAATTTAAAAAAAAAATGCAGATAATTTTTTCTTAATAAAGCATACTTATGAGTAAAATTAAGCTGTCTTGTATATTTTATACTGTTTAGGCAAACAAACAAACAAACAAAAAAACAATTTCAAGGTATCTGTTTCTAGATACTAACAGGCATATCTTGCCATCTTTTTTTTGCAGGGTTATCAAAATAAAAACACTGTGGGGGAATTTCCTGGCAGTACAGTAGTTAGGACTCTGAGCTTTAATTGTCATAGGCCAAGGTTTGATCCCTGGTCTGGGAGCTAAAGTCCTGAAAGCTGTGTTGGACAGCCAAAAGAAAAAAAAATCCACATAGTGTCTTATATTACTTTGGCTTTGCAGACATAAAATGTATTCTGGTTATTTGGAACAGAGTGGGTTACATTATTTTTTTTAACTTGAAAAATCACCAATGAAATCATATATATTCAAATCAAGCAAAGAAATATTTGATATGGATTAGAAACACAGAAACTAGATATAAAGATAGAAGTAAAAATATATCTAGATACATAGTAAGGTTAATAATAGTTACCACCATCATAACACATGATACCTTGTAAAACACTGCTTAAATATAGTGATTTGAATTATTATAAGCTAAATCTTTCACATTCTGTAACATACACTAATTTAGCAGATTAAACACAGTCACCATATTTTATTATTGCTGTTGTCATGCTATCACCTGACATTTAAGTACCAATTTCTGCATCACTCAGGATAAGCTCTTCCCTGGTGGCTCAGTTGGTAAAGAATCTACCTGAAATGCAGGAGGCCATCTGCAAAGGAGAAGCTCTGGGTTTGATCTTTGGGTCAGGAAGATCCCTTGGAGAAGGAAATGGCAACCCACTCCAGTATTCTTGCCTGGAGAATTCCATGGACAGAGAAGCCTGGTGGGCTATAGTCCATGGAGTCGCAAAGAGTCGGACATAACTCAGTGACTAAACCACCAAACACCACCAGGATAAGCTAGTGCATTAATTTTCTAGGACTGGCATTAAAAAAAAAAAATACTGTAGACTTTGTGGCTTTTACAAGAGATACATATCTTGTCACAGTGCTAGAGACTACAAGTCCTAGGTCAAGGTGTCAGCAGGGTGGGTTTCCTCTGAGGCCTCTCTCTCTGGCAGGCAGACGGCTGCCTTCTTGCCATATCTTCATATGAACTTTCCTTTGTGTACATATGTCCTTGGTGTCTCTTTGTGAGTCCAGTTTTTTCTTCTTCTAAGGAAACCACCATCAGGGCTTATTTTAAATTTGTCACCTCTTTGAAAGTTTTCTGTCCAAATACAAAGTGTTCCCAGGTGGTGCAGTGGTAAAAAAAATCACACCTGTCAATGCAGGAGACTCGAGATGTGGATTCAATCCCTGGATCTGGAAGATCCCCTGGAGTAGGAAAGGGCAACTGCTCCAGTATACTTGCCTGGAAAATTCCATAGACAGAAGAGCTTGGCAGACTACAGTCCATAGTATAGCAAATAGTCTGACACTGAGCATGCGTGCAAGCACAGTCACATTCTAAAGGATTAGGAGTTAGGGTTTTAGCATTTGAATTGTGGAGGGTCAAAATTCAGCCCATAACAAACAGGTTAACCTGATGAGGAATAGGTCAATAGTGTTCTGTTATGAGGTCAGGGTCACTGACTACAACAGTTCTGGGAGCAAGGCATACTGGCATAAGTCCTTTTGAAGGAGGTCAACATTGCCTCCATTACCCCTACTGTAGTTTGGCCTCAGGCCAAAATATAGGGAGGGAACACAGCCCCACCCATCAGCAGAAAATTGAATTAAAGGTTTACTGAACCTGGTCTTGTCCACTAGAAGAAGATCCAGTTTCCCCAACAGCCAGTCCCTTCTGTCAGGAAGCATCTACACGTCTCTTATCCTCATCAGAGGGGAGGCAGAATAAAAACCACAGTAACAGAAAACAAACCACACTGATCATGTGGATCACAGCCTTGTCTAACTCAATGAAACTATGAGTCATGCTGTGTAGGGCTACCCAAGATGGACGGATCATGGTGGAGAGTTCTGACAAAACGTTGTCCACTGGAAAAGGGAACAGAAAACCACTTCAACATTCTTTCCTTGAGAACCACATGAACAGTATGAAAAGACAAAATACATGACACTGAAAGATGAACTCCCCAGGTTGCTAGGTGCCCAATATTCTATGGGAGAAGGGAGGAGAAATAGCTCCAGAGGAATGAAGAAGTTGAGCCAAAGCTGAAACAACACCCAGTTGTGGATATGTCTGGTGGTGAAAGTACAGTCCAATGCTGTAAAGAACAATATTGCATAGGAACCTGGAATGTTAGATCCATGAATCAAGGTAAATTGGGAGCGGTCAAACAGGAGATAGCAAGAGTGGACATTGACATTTTAGGAATCAGTGAACTAAAATGGACCGGAACAGGCAAATTTAATTCAGATGACCATAGCATCTACTCCTGTGGGTAAGAATCCCTTAGAAAAAATGAAGTAGCCCTCATAGTCAACAAAAGAGTTTGAAATGCAGTACTTGGATGCAATCTCAAAAATGACAGAATGATCTCTGTTTGTTTCCAAGGCAAACAATTCAATATCACAGGAATTCAAATCTATGCCTCAACCACTAATGCTGAAGAAGCTGAAGTTGAGTGGTTCTATAAGGACCTACAACCTTCTAGAACTAACACCAAAAAAAAAAAAAGCTAGTGGAGGTGATGGAATTACAGTGGAGCTATTTCAAATCCTGAAAGATGATGCTGTGAAAGTGCTGCGCTCAGTATGCCAGCAAATTTGGACAACTCAGCAGTGGCTACAGGACTGGAAAAGGTCAGCTTTCATTTCAATCTCAAAGAAAGGCAATGTCAAAGAATGCTCAAACTACTGCACAATTGGACTCATCTCACACACTAGTAAAGTAAGGCTCTAAATTCTCCAAGCCAGGCTTCAGCAATACGTGAACCATGAACTTATAGATGTTCAAGTTGGTTTTAGTAAAGGCAGAGGAACCAGAGATCAAATTGCCAACATCTTTTTTTCATGGAAAAGGCAAGAGAGTTCCAGAAAAACATCTATTTCTGCTTTATTGACTATGCCAAAGCCTTTGACTGTGTGGATCACAATAAACTGTGGAAAATCCTGAAAGAGATGGGACTATTAGACCACCTGACTTGCCTCTTGAGAAACCTATATGCAGGTCAGGAAGCAACAGGTAGAACTGGATATGGAACAACAGACTGGTTCCAAATAGGAAAAGGAGTATATCAAGGCTGTATATTGTCACTCTGCTTATTTAACTTATATGCAGAGTACATCATAAGAAACGCTGGGCTGGAGGAAGCACAAGCTGAAATCAAGATTTCTGGGAGAAATATCAATAACCTCAGATATGCAGATGACACCACCCTTATGGCAGAGAGTGAAGAAGAACTAAAGAGCCTCTTAATGAAAGTGAAAGAGGAGAGTGAAAAAGTTGGCTTAAAGCTCAACATTCAGAAAATGAAGATCATGGTATGTGGTCCCATCACTTCATGGTAAATAGATGGGGAAACAGTGGAAACAGTGATAGCCTTTTTTTTTTTTTTTGGGGGGGTGGTGAGGTCCAAAATCACTGCAGATGGTGATTGCAGCATGAAATTAAAAGACGCTTACTCCTTGGAAGGAAAGGTATGACCAATCTAGACAGCATATTAAAAAGCAGAGACATTACTTTGTCAACAAAAGTCCGTCTAGTCAAGGCTATGATTTTTCCAGTAGTCATGTATGGATGTGAGATTTGGACTAGAAAGAAAGCTGAGTGCCGAAGAATTGATGCTTTTGAACTATGGTATTGGAGAAGACTCTTGCAAGTCCCTTCTAGTGCAAGGAGATCCAACCAGTCCATCCTAAAGGAAATCAGTCCTGGGTGTTCATTGGAAGGACTGATGCTAAAGATGAAAGTCAAATACTTTGGCCACCTGATGTGAAGAGCTGACTCATTTGAAAAGACCCTGATGCTGGGTCAGAATGGGGGCAGGAGGAGAAGGGGATGACAAAGGATGAGATGGCTGGATGGAATCACCGACTCAATGCACATGGGTTTGGGTGGACTCTGGGAGTTGGTGATGGACAGGGAGGCCTGGCGTGCTGTGTTTCATGGGGTTGCAAAAAGTTGGACATGACTGAGCGACTGAACTGAACTGAATTGAACTTTCATCATAGGTGACTGGAATGCAAAAATAGGAAGTAAAGGGATACCTAGAGTAACAGGCAAATTTGGCTTTGTAGTACAAAATGAAGCAGGGCAAAAGTTAACAGAGTTTTGCCAAGGAAGCTCACTGGGTATAGCAAACACTCTCTTTCAACTTCGCAAGAAACAACTCTACACATCATCAGATGGTCAATACCGAACTCAGATTGATTATGTTCTTTGCAGTCAAAGATGGAGAAGATTTATGCTGCTGCTACTGCTACTGCTGCTAAGTCCGTGTCCGACTCTGTGTGACCACATAGACGGCAGCCCACCAGGATCCCCCTTCCCTGGGATTTTCCAGGCAAGAACACTGGAGTGGGTTGCCATTTCCTTCTTCAGTGCATGAAGGTGAAAATGAAGTCGCTCGGTAGTGTCTGACTCTTTGCGACCCCATGGACTGCGGCCTACCAGGCTCCTCCATCCATGAGATTTTCCAGGCAAGAGTACTGGAGTGGGGTGCCATCGCCTTCTCCACTAGCATGTGAGATAAGTGTAATTGTATGGTAGTTTGAACATTCTTTGGCATTGCCTTTCTTTGGGATTGGAATGAAAACTGACCTTTTCCAGTCCTATGACCTAAATCAAACTCATGATTATACATTGGAATTGACAAATAGATTCAAGAGATTAGATCTGGTAGAACACCTGAAGCACTATGGATGGAATTTTGTAACACTGTATAGGAGGTTGTGATCAAACTCATCCCCAAGAAAAAGAAATGTGAAAAGGCAAAATGGTTGTCTGAGGAGGCCTTACAAGTAGCTGAGAAAAGAGAGAAGTGAAAAGCAAAGGAGAAGAGGAATGCTACACCCGTCTGAATGCAGAGTTCCAAAAAATAGCAAGGAGAGAGAAGAAAGCTTTCCTAGTAAATAAATAGAGGAAAGTAATATAATGGGAAAGACTAGAGTTCTTTTCAAGAAAATTAAGGATAACAAGTGTCAAGAAAATTAAGGATAACAAGTAAACCTTTCATTCAAAGATGGGTACAAGAAAGGACAGAAATGGTATGGACCTAACATAAGCAAAAGTTATTAAGAACAGGTGGCAAAAATACACAGAACTATACAAAAAACTTAATGACCCAGATAATCACGATGCTGTGATCACTCACCTAGAGCCAGTCATCCTGGAGTGTGAAGTCAAGTGGGTCTTAGGAAGCATCACTATGAACAAAGCTAGTGGAGATGATGGGATTCCAGGTGAGCTATTTCAAATCCTAAAATATGATACTGTGAAAATGCTGCACTCAGTATGCCAGCAAATTTGGAAAATACAGCAGTGGCCACGGGACTGGGAAATGCCAGTTTTAATTCCAATTCCAAAGAAAGGCAATGCCAAAGAATGCTCAAACTACTGCACAAATGTGCTCGTTTCACATGCGACCAAAGTAATGCTTAAAATTCTCCAAGCTATGTTTCAACAGTACATGAACTAACAACTTCCAGATGTTAAAGCTGGATTTAGAAAAGGCAGAGGAACCAGAAATCAAATTGCCAACCTCTGCTGGATCATTGAAAAAACAAGAGAGTTCCAGAAAAACATCTGTTTCTGCTTTATTGACTTTACCAAAACCTTTGATTGTGTGTATCACAACAACCTGGAAAATTCTTAAAGAGATAGGAATATCAGACCATCTCACCTGCCTCTTGAGAAACCTGTATGCAGATAAAGAATCAGTAGTTAGAACTGGACATGGAACAATGAACTGGTTCAAAATTGGGAAAGGTGTACTTCAAGGCTGTATATTGTTACCCCGTTTATTTAATTTATATGCTGTGTACATCACACAAATGCCGAGCTGGATGAAACGCAAGCTGGAATCAAGATTTCCGGGAGAATTATGAATAACCTCAGATGTGCAGAAGACACCATCCTTATGGCAGAAAGAGAAGAGGAACTAAAGAGTCTTGTTCTGAAGGTGAAAATGGAGAGTGAAAAACACTGGCTTAAAGCTGAACGTTCAGAAAAGGAAGATTATGGCATCCAGTCCCTTCACTTCACGGCAAATAGATGGGGAATCAATGGAAACAATGATAGACTATTTTCTTGGGCTCCAAAATCACCACAGATGGTGACTGCAACCATGAAATTAAAGACTTTCTCCTTGGAAGAAAAGTTGTGACCAACCTAGACAGCATATTAAAAAGCAGAGACATTACTTTCCTGACAAAGATCTGTATAGTCAAAGCTATGGTTTTTCCAGTAGTTATGTGTGGATGTGAGAGTTGTACCATAAAGAAGGCTAAGCACTGAAGAATTGATGCTTTTGAACTGTGGTGTTGGTGAAGACTCTTGAGAGTCTCTTGGACTGCAAGGAAATCAAACCAGTCATTCACAAAGGAAATCAGTCCTGGATATTCATTGGGAGGACTGGTGCTGAACCTGAAGTTCCAATACTTTGGATACCTGATGCGAAGAGCTCACTCATTGGAAAAGATCCTGATGCTGGGAAAGACTGAAGGCAGGAGGAGAAGGGGATGACAGAGGATGAGACGGTTTGATGACATCACTGACTCAATGCACGTGAGAACTAGCTCCAGGAGATTGTGAAGGACAGGGAAGTCTGGCATCCTGCAGTCCATGGGGTCGGGCATGACTGAGCAATTAAACAACACCAACTTTGAGGTAATAGAAAATACCCACACCTCAGTGACTTAAAATAGGTCAGAAACTTTTTTTTTTTGGAAAGGACCAGATAGTAAGTACTTTAGTCATAGTGGGTTGTATTAGCTGCCATGTCAAAACCACTCAACTCAGGCATTTTACAATGAAGCTACCATAGGCAGTGTGTAACCTAATGGGTGTGACTTGACAAAAACACCTGATGAACTGAACTGGATCCATGGGCTGTAGTTGCTTATGGTCACAGTTATTAACTCTCATGGTTTATCACGGAGACCTTGCTTTGCATTATTCTCTTTCAGATTCAGACTGAAGTCTCTTCTTCTTACCCTTTATTCAGGCTAAGCAAATGCTGAACTCTCTTTGACCAAACAGAACACCAGGAAGGAAAGGATGAGCAGCCTGTTCACATTGGGGAGAATGAGTGGAAAGCATAAATATTAGTGAAGGACACTGATAACATCACAATTACTATTTTTCTAAAATTGTGTTTCACATAATAGATTATCACTAGATACTTGTAGAAAGAGTAAGAACCCTTTCTTTCTGAAAATGTCACGTGTGAACAGGGAAACAAGAATAAGGATGACAGTAGATTTCTCTTTAAAACAGTGAAAAATATTTAAAATACTGAAGGAAAAAAGTCCACTCAGAATTCTTTACCCAGCAAGTGTCTTTCAAAAACAAAGAAAATGTAATGAATTTTAGACATATAAATGCTGAAAAAAATGTATTATCAGCTGACCTGAATAAGTGAAATATTAAAGAAAGTTCTTCAGGGAGAGGAAAATGATTCCAGATGGAAATATGGATGTACACACAAAATACAATTAGGAGCACTGGAAACTGTAACTTGATTAAAAAAAAGAAAGAATCCTCTCTTCCTAAGTGATTAATTCAAGTTCCATGATGTTATGGGCAATATTTTGTTTATTGTTATAACCCACACGTCTTGGAAAGTGTGTTGCACATAGTAGATCCTCAGTAAATATTTGCTAACTGAATAAATAAATGAATACTGAAGTGCATAAAATCTTATTCCATTGAAAACCCACTGCATTTAACTCACTGCAGAAAATGTTAGCTGGGGGATTGGGTTTGAATGTAGAGGAATTGGTTTTAATTATTCACTAAGGAAGATTCTAAATATCTTGACAGAGGAATTTCTTGTCTCCTATTTTAACTTTGTAGATTTTTTTTAATCTTAGATATATTATAGTTTTTTCTACCATATGTTTCCAAAATGATGTTAAAGTATTTTCAATAACTCTTAATGACTACTCTAAACAGAAGACATCTAGATATCTTAACACACCGTATGTATTTAACTATTAAAAGTATTAAAACATGCATTTCATATTTTTGATCAGGAAGCCTAATAATAACTCTTAGAGAACTGTTTTAAAAAATAGTCTAACATTCAACTTATTATATTCTTTTCTTCTCTTAATCACATTAATCACATTATTTTGTCTTTCACCAATTTTTAGTTATAGCATCTTATTTCAATCTCAATATAGCTTATTGATATTGATATATCCTGTTACTTATTCCTTAACATTCAAAAATTTCTCTCTTGCATTAGTAAAATTCCAGAACAGCAGGGTGAATTTATCCTATCTTGTCAGCCCTTCATCTGTTAACATTTGTTTTCTAATCAACAGAATGAAGGATTACTTTTCTCTTTCTAACTACTGCATTTAGGTTTTTGATCTCAAGCATCACTTAAATATTTCAGTGTCTACTGAAGGAACAGAGTGTGCAATGAGTGCGTGAGTAATTTGATGGCAACCCCTTACTCTGGACAGGTCACCAGCACTGAATTTCCTGGTTTTGTTCTTAAGGAGGTGGTCCCTTCTTTACCCTCTAATGGATATTGCACTTGAAAACATTCTAATTATGCAGGTCATCTCTATGCTTTAATGTTAAAGAGTTTTCCCTTTGTAACTTTATAGAGTAAACTCAAGTTCTTTATAAAGAGAAGACTTTCTTTTCAAATACCCTGACTTGTTAGTAAAATTATAGGTCAAAATCAACTAATGAATACAATTCACCTTTGCAACTTACAAATATAATAAAAATGACAAACTCAAAAATTTACTTCTTATTTAAACTGCAGTTTCACTGACCTTGAAGGGCAAAGATTATATTTTGAAAGAGATGCATATAAAACCACAAATACTCAAGGTACAACATCATTTTTAACATACTTGTTATCTAGTTTGGGTCTAGTCTTTCTGGAGCAAAACATATGACTCTTCAATTTGATTAAATTGAATGCTATAGCATATCCCCACTGTTACACATTCTTATAGCACTGTATTAAATACTATGAAATATGCAAGGCTGCATAAGACTAGTTATGTTACCTTTGCCTTTGCAGTCCCACATCATTCTTGCTTTCAAGAATCTTCACTTTCTTCTAGCCTAAACATACAGCTACAATTAAAATTCAAGATTAACAATTATAGCAATAGATAAAGTTTGAATATTTTCCAAATGCCTGCTAACTCTTTATTCCTGCCTTGATTGGACCATATACAACTCATCAATGTGGTGAGCCAAATTAAGAATCTGGCTTTCTCTAAATAAGAGATTGACAAACATTTCTTTAAATGGCCAAGTAATGCATATTTTAAATTCTTCAGGTCCTATGGTCTCAGTCACAACTACTAAGCCTTGAAGTCGTGTTAAGGAGCACAGATCATATGTAAACATATGAATGCATATGTAAATAAAGCAAAATAATATTTTATTTAGAAAAATGGGTGGGGGGGGTCAGATTTGGCCTATGGTGACAATTTGCTGACTCCTTGCTGTGGACCTGTACTGTTCAGTGAGGTAGTCTTTAGACACAGCTATTTATATTCAAATGAAATATAATTAAATAATGCTAAGAGTCAGACACGACTGAGTGACTGAACTGAACTGAACTTTCGCATTCAATTCCTCAGTCATACCATATTTCAGCTGCTCAACAGTCATATATGGCTAATGAGTCTCACATTGGGTAGTGAATTAGAGCATTTCCATCAACACAGGACTTTCTGTTGGACAGCTCTGTGGTCTAGACCAGCTTTAGCTGAGATCACCAGGAAGGCTGTATGCTATGTGCTCAGTTCGTAAACTAATCCTGACCTCAGCAGAAAATTTTAACCACAGTCTTGGTTGACCATGTTTGAAGTCTTGGATTAAAGTTGCTGACAGTAACTCTGTATTTAGGGAATTAATTCTAAATAAATCTATAGCCTTAGAATAATAGTTTTTTTTTTTTTTTTTAACACCTCTAGCTATGTGCCTGGGTGTTTTCTTTAGTTTTTAAGCCACTATGCTGTTCTTAATGGCAATTGACTTTCCCCAGAGTTCTTGGTCAGACACTATTTTTAGTTCTTCTAAGTCTTCTTATTTCAGAAGCTAGACAATATCATACTTCTTGAGTACTATTAAGATTCTGATTCACGATGATATTTGCTTGAATTGGAATGTTATTGTATCCCTCCCTATGAGTTCCATGACTCATCCTCTGAATTGGACTCCTTTTGTCATGATTTTGGAACCAGTCTATTGTTCTGTGTCCAGTTGTAACCGTTACTTCTTGACATGCATACATATTTCTCAGGAGGCAGGTAAGATGGTCTGGTATTCTCATTTCTATAAGAATTTTCCAGTTTGCTGTAATCCACGCAGTCAAAGGCTTGGAATGATCAATAAAGCAGAAGTAGATGTTTCTCTGGAATTCTCTTGCTTTTTCTATGATCCAATAGATGTTGGCA
The DNA here is from genome assembly GCF_027580195.1 of Bos mutus. Taxonomy (NCBI): domain Eukaryota; kingdom Metazoa; phylum Chordata; class Mammalia; order Artiodactyla; family Bovidae; genus Bos; species Bos mutus. The sequence continues at coordinate 33,715,783 of NC_091633.1, forward strand.
ATTTGATCTCTGTTTCCTCTGCCTTTTCTAAATCTAGCTTGAACATCTGCAAGTTCATGGTTCATGTACTATTGAAGACTGGCTTGGAGAATTTTGAGCATTATTTTGCTAGCATGTGAGATGAGTGCAATTGTGTGGTGGTTTGAACATTCTTTGGCATTGCCCTTCTTTAAGACTGGAAGGAAAACTGACTTATTTCACTTCTGTGACCACTGCTGAGTTTTCCAAATTTGCTGGCATACTGAGCACAGCACTTTCACAGCATCATCTTTCAGAATTTGAAATAACATAACTTGGATTTCATCACCTCCACTAACTTTGTTCATAGTGATGCTTTCTAAGGCCCATTTGACTTTACATTCCAAGATGTCTGGCTCTAGGTGAATGATCATACCATCATGGATATCTGGGTCATGATGATCTTTTTTTGTATACTTCTGCATATTTTTGCCACCTCTTCTTAATATCTTCTGCTTCTGTTAGGTCCATACCATTTCTGTCCTTTATTGTGCCCATCTTTGAATGAAATGTTCCCTTGGTGTCTCTAATTTTCTTGAAAAGGTCTCTAGTCTTTCCCATTCTATTGTTTTCCTCTATTTCTTTGCATTGATCACCGATGAAGGCTTTCTTTCTCCTTGCTTATTTGGAACTCTGCATTCAAATGGGGGTATATCTTTCCTTTTCTCCTTTGCCTTTTGCATCTCTTCTTTCTCAGCTATTTGTAAGCCCTCCTCAGGCAACCATTTTGCCTTTATCCATTTCTTTTTCTTGAGGATGGTCTTGATCACTGCCTCCTATACAATGTTATGAACATTTGTCCATAGTTCTTCAGTCACTCTGTCTATCAGATCTAATACCTTGAATCTATTTGTCACTTCCACTGTATAATCTTAAGGGATTTGATTTAGGTCATATGTGAATTGTCTAGTGGCTTTCCCCTACTTTTTTAACTAAAGTCTGAATGTGACAATAAGGAGTTCATGATTGGAGCCACAGACTGGTTCTAAATTGGGAAAGGAGTACATCAAGGCTGTATATGGTCACCATGCTTATTTAACTTATACGCAGAGTACATCATGCTAAATGCCATGCTGGATGAAGCACAAGCTGGAATCAAGCTTGCCTGGAGAAATATCAGTAACCTCAGAAAAACAGATGACACCACCCTTATGGCAGAAAGTGATGAGGAGCTAAAGAGCCTCTTGATAAATGTGAAAGAGAAGAGTGAAAAAGTTGGGTTAAAACTCAACATTCAAAAAACTAAGATCATGGCATTCAGTCCCATCACTTCATGGAAAATAGATGGTGAACAGTGGAAATGGTGACAGACTTTACTTTCTTGGGCTTCAAAATCACTGCAGATGGTGACTGTAGCCATGAAATTAAAAGATGCTTGCTCCTTGAAAGAAAAGCTATGACCAACCTAGATAGCATATTAAAAAACAGAGACATTACTTTGCTGAAAAAGGTCCATCTAGTCAAAGCTATGCTTTTTTCAGTAGTCAGGGATGGATGTGAGAGTTGACAATGAAGAAGGCTGAGCACTGGCAAACTGATGCTTTTGAACTGTGGTGTTGGAGAAAACTCTTGAGAATCCCTTGGACTGCAAGGAGATCCACCCAGTCAACCCTAACAGATTTCAGTCCTGAATATTCATTTGCAGAACTGATGCTGAAGCTGAAACTCCAATACTTTGGCCACCTGATGGAAACAACTGACTCATTGGAAAAAAACCCTGATTCTGGGAAAGACCGAAGGCAGGAGGAGAAGGACATGACAGAGGATGTGATGATTGGATGGCATCATCGACTCGATGGACATGAGTTTAAGCAAGCTCCAGGAATTGGTGATGGACAGGAAAGCCTGTCATGCTTTGGACTGTAGCATAGGATGTTTGCAACCCCAACATCCATGGGGTTGCAAAGAGTCAGACATCACTGAGTCGGACACAACTGAGCTGAACTGTGGTGATTTTTGCCAAAATGATGCGTCAGCTGGTAAAAAATCTGCCTGCAGTGCGGGAGACCTGGGTTCAATCCCTGGGTTGGGCAGATCCCCTGGAGAAGGGAACGACTACCTACTCCAGTTTTCTGGCTTGGAGAATCCCATGGACTGTATAGTTCTTGGGGTCTCAAGGAGTCAGACACAACTGAGCAACTTTCACTTTTGCCAAATCTATGTCAGAGTAATGAAACTTCTTTCTGGTTCAAGAAAACATGCTAGGATTTAGACATTCAAATGAATGCTGCTCCTGCCAAAAGTCAGTTTGAAATTTTTATATTTTTTCCAATGATGCTGCCATTACTTTAAACATTTTGGAATTTGTCTATGAGAATTGCTTTCACAGCTTGAACAACTCAAGATTTAAGAAATATTTATCCAGTGTCTTCCCTGTGCACTACACAAAGATATTGCATAGCATGTTTGGACTTGAGAAGAGCAGTTTCTATTCTTAATGAGATTTCAAAGTAGGGCTAATACACACATATTATCAAAACTCTCTTCAGTGGAGCAGTGCATTTCAGCAATAATGAAAATATAACTCAAAGTTATCTGTTGACTATGAAGATGAACATATACCTTGGTGTGTGTTAAAATATGAAGTGTGACAATAGTACAGGCATTTCAGTGTCTCTGAAAATAATTACCAAATATTTAATAGTGTGATAGGATGTGCTACTGACATACAAGATAACAACATACATCCCATACATTTCAACACACATTCCAGATAACAACCTTGTGAGACATTACCAATGTGCAGTATAACTCTTATGGATTTGTATTCAGGTATTTTATTGTTTTATAATTTTGAATACATAGACACTGGCTCTAAGATATAGAGCAGTAAAATTTATCACCTTGTTACTCTGAATATTAAAGCATCAGTCAACCAGCAGCATTGTTTTCAAATTATCTTCAGTACATCAAAGGTAAGTGATTTTTTAAAATATTAAATTGTTACTGGGATGATTGAATACGAGGAAAGACAGTACACAAACACGCACATAGACCCACACATATTGAAGGAGAAAGAGGGAGACATAGACAGAGAACACAAGAATGAATGGCTTCAAAAGGATTCTCAAAATATTCATTTTCTGTGTTCTAGGTAGATTAAAATTAATCAGTTAAAAATTGCTACATCTGATTTTCCCATGCATTGTAACAAGATAATCACATTCTCATCCAAAACAAGCTCAAAGGCAAAAATATCCATGTTGTGCCTTTTTTATTTTATTTTTTTATTCATTCAATATATTTTTCAAGCAAAAGTGCTTTTTGTTACCAGGTACCGTATTCCTCATCTGTTAAGAATAATCTGCTTCTCCCCGCCCTTCCATAGGATATGTCTAAGAGTTTTTTTCTTGATTAATAGACTGCCTTTTTCAAATATAAGCATTAGCTTACAAGAAGCTCTGAGCAGAGTTATTGGCCAAAATGTCTAAACCATGTTCTAAGCACCATCTTTGTTCTGAGCATCATCCTTGAATTTTCTGATTGTATTCAAACATTCAATCATCTTTCTCAAGAGTGTAAAACTTCATTTCCCTTGAGCCTATGAGGTGGTGAACACATAAACAAAACCGACCCTTTACCAAAAAGAAACCTGAGGGTGGGAGGTGGAGGAAAAGATTGCTTGGTGGGGGTGTGCCTTCCACTTCTAATATGAATGCAAGCCTCACTTCCAAATTATACTTCTCCTCCAGCTTCAGCCAATCCTGAGGAAAATCCAATTTATCCACAGTGCAGGGGAACATGTATGCAGAGATGAAAAACAGAACCATGTGGCATAGTATAATGTCCACAACATGGTGAATTTTCCTGCTGGTCTTGGGCTGTTGGTAGGAGAGTTTGTCTCCCATGCTCCATATGACCAAGGCTTGGTCATCAGAGAAAAGGTGATACAATGGCCTATTGGCTTCAAAGAGGTATGGTTTTATTTCAGTCTTGGAGACAGACATTTCAGAGGTATCTGAAGAGAGATTGAGTATGCACCTCTTCAATTCAGCTTTAAATTCACATTTCATATCTTGACTTTGTCCTCTGACATCTTACCCACATGTTTTCTGAGATACTGTGGACGGGAAGAACATGTTTGAATAAGCTCTTCATTTTAAATTTGGGTTATATCTGTTAATGCAACAGTCAAGAGAATAAAATGAATAGAATTATTAAGCTAAAAAAATGAATAAAAATTGCTACATCTGACCTCCATGCATGAAATTATACAGAATTTGTGTATACCCTCTAAAAGAAAGTGTTATATACAATGTTATTTCTAAAAATAATTTAATCTCCACTACAAAATAAAAACCTAAAGAATGAGAATGACATATTTGTTGATGTGTAAAGAACAATGCCATGGTTTAGAAAGAAAAAAACAGGTTATACCAGGATACAATGTCCTCAGTTCAGTTCCGTTCAGTCACTCAGTCGTGTCCGACTCTGCGACCCCATGAATCGCAGCATGCCAGGCCTTCCTGTCCATCACCATCTCCCAGAGTTCACTCAGACTCACGTCCATCGAGTTGGTGATGCCATCCAGCCATCTCATCCTCTGTCGTCCCCTTCTCCTCCTGCCCCCAATCCCTCCCAGCATCAGAGTCTTTTCCAATGAGTCACCTCTTCCCATGAGGTGGCCAAAATACTGGAGTTTCAGCTTTAGCATCATTCCTTCCAAAGAACACCCAGGACTGATCTCCTTTAGAATGGACTGGTTGGATCTCCTTGCAGTCCAAGGGACTCTCAAGAGTCTTCTCCAACGCCACAGTTCAAAAGCATTAATTCTTCGGTGCTCAGCTTTCTTCACAGTCCAACTCTCACCTCCATACATGACCACTGGAAAAACCATAGCCTTGACTAGATGGACCTTTGTTGGCAAGGTAATATCTCTGCTTTTCTTTCTTTCTTTCTTTTTTTTTTTTGTTTATTTGGAAGGCAATTTATTTGGAAAGATATCACATGAATTCTAGTACCACAAATTCCCTATTGCAACAAAAGTATTCAAATCAGAATAATTATCAAGAACTGTGGTTCTTTTATGGAAATGTTTTTAAAAATATAGAGAGCCTGCTTGTTCTTTAGTCACTAAGTTGTGTCTGATTCTTTTGTGACCCCATGGATTAGATCTTGCCAGGCTCCTCTGTGCATGGGATTTCCCAGGCAAGAATACTGGAGTGGGATGCCACCTCCCTCTCCAGGGGATCTTCCTCAACCAGGGATCGAACCCAAGCCTCATGTATGGCTGGAAGACTCCCCACCACTAAGCCACCTTGGAAACCTATATAGAGCCTAGGTGAGTACAAAGTTTTCACTTTAAAAGAAGGAGCTTCATGCTTTAAGATGAGAGTTTTCTGAGGACAAGGGGAAATTTTTTGAAGGCTTGAAAATTTGATATTTGAATTCAAATTTCTAAAGCCAGAGAGTCTTAGACTCTCTAGCCAGAGAGTCTAAGTAAAATTAGGGGAAAAAAATGCACCTCTAATGCGGCTTCTTGAAGAAGGCAGTGGCACCCCACTCTAGTACTCTTGCCTGGAAAATCCCATGGACCGAGGAGCCTGGTAGGCTGCAGTCCATGAGGTTGCTAGGAGTTGGACACGACTGAGCAACTTCACTTTCACTTTTCACTTTCATGCATTGGAGGAGGAAATGACAACCCACTCCAGTGTTCTTGCTTGGAGAATCCCAGGGACGGTGGAGCCTGGTGGGCTGCCGTCTATGGGGTTGCACAGAGTCGGACATGACTGAAGTGACTTAGCAGCAGCAGCAGCAGCAGCAACGTGGCTTCTATTTCTTCATCTTAAAAAAAGTGTTTTTTGTAAAGTTGAAAGCTATTTAAGTACATTTTCTAAGGCTTCCCTTTTTCTTCACTGGGTATATGTATGTGCAGGCATTCTAGGGGCATAAGATATATATCTGAATCATGTTATTCCCCTGCTGTCAACAATTAAGTAGTTTCCCAGGTGGCGCAAGTGGTAAAGAATCTGCTTGCCAATGAAGGAGACATAAGAGACGTGCGTTCGATCTCTGAGTCAAGAAGATCTCCCAGAGTAGGAAATGGCATCCCACTCCAGCATTCTTTTTTTTTTTTTAGCTTTTTAGGTGCACTTTATTTTATCACTTCCCTTAACTGTAATTCTTTTTTATTTTTTTATTTATTATTATTATTTTTTTTTATCTCTGCTTTTCAATATGCTATCTAGGTTTGTCATAACTTTCCTTTCAAGGAGTAAGCGGCTTTTACTTTCATTGCTGCAGTCACCATCTGCAGTGATTTTGGAGTCCAAAAAAGTAAAGTCTGACACTGTTTCCATTGTTTCCCCATCTATTTCCCATGAAGTGATGGGACCAGATGCCATGATCTTCGTTTTCTGAATGTTGAGCTTTAAGCCAACCTTTTCACTCTCCTCTTTCACTTTCATCAAGAGGCTTTTTAGTTCCTCTTCACTTTCTGCCATAAAGGTGGTGTCATCTGCATATCTGAGGTTATTGATATTTCTCCCGGCAATCTTGATTCCAGCTTGTGCTTCTTTCAGCCCAGCGTTTCTACTGATGTACTCTGCATAGAAGTTAAATATACAGCCTTGACATATTCCTTTTCCTATTTGGAACCAGTCTGTTGTTCCATGTCCAGTTCTAACTGTTGCTTCCTGACCTAAATACAGGTTTCTCAAGAGGCAGGTCGGGTGGTCTGGTATTCCTATCTCTTTCAGAATTTTCCACAGTTTATTGAGATCCACACAGTCAAAGGCTTTGGCATAGTCAATAAAGCAGAAGTAGATCTTTTTCTGGAACTCTCTTGCTTTGTCGATGATCCAGTAGATATTGGCAATTTGATCTCTTGTTCCTCTGCCTTTTCTAAAAGCAGCTTGAACATCTGGAAGTTCACGGTTCACGTATTGCTGAAGCCTGGCTCAGAGAATTTTGAGCATTACTTTATTAGCGTGTGAGATGAGTGCAATTGTGCGGTAGTTTGAGCACTCTTTGGCATTTCCTTTCTTTGGGATTGGAATGAAAACTGATCTTTTCCAGTCCTGTGGCCACTTCTGAGTTTTCCAAATTTGCTCGCATATTGCATGCAGCACTTTCACAGCATCATCTTCCAGGATTTGAAATAGGTCAACTGGAATTCTATCACCTCCACTAGCTTTGTTAACAGCGATGCTGTCTAAGGCCCATTTGACTTCACATTCTAGAATGTCTGGCTCTAGGTGAGTGATCACACCATCCTTAGTATCTTGGTCATGAAGGTCTTTTTTGTACAGTTCTTCTGTGTATTCTTGCCACCTCTTTTTATTAATATCTTCTGCGTCTGTTAGGTCCATACCATTTCTGTCCTTTATCGAGCCCATCTTTGCAGGAAATGTTCCCTTGGTATCTCTAATTTTCTTGAGGAGATCTCTAGTCTTTCCCATTCTGTTGTTTTCCTCTATTTCTTTGCATTGATCGCTGAGGAAGGCTTTCTTATCTCTCCTTTCTATTCTTTGGAACTCTGCATTCAGATGCTTATATCTATCCTTTTCTCCTTTGCTTTTCACTTCTCTTCTTTTCACAGCTATTTGTAAGGCCTGCCCAGACAGCCATTTTCTTTTTTTGCATTTCTTTCCCAATATCCTAGTATACTCATATTTCATATGTTTCAGTTTTATTTTGACTATATAAATATGCTTATATTATTCTTCAGGAAAGAAGACATCTGCAGCATAAATTGTTATTAAAGGTCTAATATTTCTGAATATCCTTCCATATTTAAAAGAAAAAGGCAGATATTAGAATGAAAAATAGCAAAGGGTGTGAAATAAGCATGTCAGAAAGAGGAACTTTTCAAATGATTAATGTGGAAATAAAATATAGAAGCTTAAATTACTATTTTCAAGGAGGTAAGGATGACAATATGAGACCACCATTTTTGTTAATCAGATGTTTCATAACTTTCAGTTCTGGCATATGTGTGGTGAAATCAGCTGTTTTTGTGTTTCCTCAGTTGCTTAGCAGCTGGCCAGACTTCCAGGAAAGAATACTGTGTTGCCACTTCTTTTTCCAGGGGATCTTCTTGACTCAGGGATCAAAACTGCATCTCTTGCATCACCTGCATTGGTAGGTGGATTCTTTATACTGCACCACTGGGGAAGCCTGAGTACTTGGTCAAAGTTACTGCTCAACAAACTTGCACTTGTTTCAAACTGGGGAAGAGATATACCAATAGTCATCTTTATCTTTAAAATTCAGTTTCTGCCTTTTTGTCCTTCCATGCATCCAATCTGGTAATAGCAGCTATGTGAGTGGTAAAGGGACCCCAATCAACTTACATGATACTTTTCAGGAAACTCACTGTTTGTTGGAGTCTACTCAAGTCCCATTTATTTTATTACTTAAATTCCCATGATTTTAGCTCTTCTATTTGCATTTGCAGAATCTCAGATCTCTAGGCAATCCCTTCAACTTTCAAAAGAAATAATTGGATAATATTTATTTAAATTTAAAAATGCATCTGCTTGGACTCACCTAAATATTAAGTAACTAGAAGTGGGGACGATGGGATTATGTGATCTTTTTCATATACTTTGTTACTTAAACTATTACAATGTTCATGAGTAAGTTATTAAAGCTGAATAAATAATGACTCCTAAAAAGTGATTAATTTAAATTATATTGACTATAATTGAAATGAGGCCCTTTCCCCAAACAAGATGGGCCATGACACAGGCTATGTAATGCTTCACTCTCTGCTATTGTCACAGCTGCATAAAGGCAACATTGAGCGTGTGTAATTTTGCTTTAAACTGTGTGGTCAGTATAGGATGATGTTAATATATAACAATCATTAAATAATGGGATTTTTACTACCAGAATATGGAGTTAGTAGTAAAAATACCACATTTTACTTAAATTTTTCCTTTCCCCCCTCCCCCAGAAAATAAGTTTTAGGAATTAAAAAACAACCAATTAATAGGACTTTGGTTCCTGATATACAGTGTTTCAGATAATTGCCCACTCACGTTCCAAAATTTCCCCTTTCAATTTTCCTTCAATTATTTTAATTAAATCGAGAAGAAAACCTCAGTGGGTATAATCATGGCTCATAGGATTGATTGGTAATAGCAGCTTGTTAAAATCGGCTTAGTACTGCAACTAAAATCCCAAACTCATGAATCCAGATTCCTGAATCAGAATTTCTAAAAAGAGTCGTATAAATTCAAATCAAACATTAAAGGTGTGCAAACATAGTAATATCTTTTTCTTTATGCTATTGAAGTAGTTAATATTAAGAGATATATAAGGAAAAGAGCAAACTCAAACACAACAGGTACTTAAATATTTGTTGATTTGAAATGTGGGTTGATTTCTACTTAATTTTGCTTAGAAATACTGTCAAATTTCAGGGAAAAAAAAGGAGATTTTTAAAGGAGGTTTTTCAAACAATATACCATTAACTGTGTACACCTTATTGAGTAGATTTAGCTTTGAGCATCTGGTTGGCATTTAGTTAAAACATGTGCATTAATTCTCACAATATTGAGCTTCATCTTTGTTAAACAAAAAAGGCAGAAGACAATTCAGGACACAAACCAAGCATAGAACAGTGTTGATAGAGTTTCCTGGGAAAACACAGAGAAAGAAGCGGTGGCTGTTGTGTGGGTACCTCATTATCCGTGGAGATCTGAAGGATCCATACATTAAGACTTCAGGAAACTGATTCAAATGTATTCTTTTTAATGGCTGAGTAATACTCCATTGTGTATATGTACCACAGCTTTCTTATCCATTCATCTGCTGATGGACGTCTAGGTTGCTTCCATGTCCTGGCTATTATAAACAGTGCTGTGATGAACATTGGGGTATACGTGTCTCTTTCAATTCTAGTTTCCTAGGTTTGTATGCCCAGCAGTGGGATTGCTGGGTCATAAGGCAGTTCTATTTCCAGTTTTTTAACTGAAGCCTATTATACAGAGTGAAGTAAGCCAGAAAGAAAAACACCAATACAGTTTATTAATGTATATATATGAAATTTAGAAAGATGGTAATGATAACCCTGTATGCGAGACAGCAAAAGAAACACAGATGTATAGAACAGTCTTTTGGACTCTGTGGGAGAGGGAGAGGGTGGGATGATTTGGGAGAATGGCATTGAAACATGTATAATATCGTATAAGAAATGAATTCCCAGTCCAGGTTCGATGCAGGATACAGGATGCTTGGGGCTGGTGCACTGGGATGACCCAGAGACATCATATGGGGAGGGAGGTGGGAGCAGGGTTCAGGATGGGGAACACGTGTACACCCGTGGCAGATTCATGTTGATGTATGGCAAAACCAATACAATATTGTAAAGTAATTAGCCTCCAATTAAAATAAATAAATTAAAAAAAAAGACTTCAGGAAAGAAACTTAAGTCTTTGTGCAAAGTGTCTATACACTGCATGACTGGGGGAGCCCCAGTCCTTACCCTGGTGTGGTCAGGAACTGAAGTTCTAGCTTTGTGATTGTAGGAGAGACTGGAGGTTTCCAGGGCTGATTCCCCACATTAGCATCCTTGCCAATATTGATTGTTGCAACACTTAACTCTAGCTGGTCTCTGTGAGTTTTACCAGAGGACAGACTTCTCTCTAGAAGACCTCCTTGCTGAGATCATCCTTGGAAAAGTGAATACTTCTGCCCTGTGCTAATAAGAGCTTATTGTTGTTCAGTTGCTGAGTTGTATCTGACTCTTTTTGACTTCACAGACTGTAGCACATCAGGCTCTCCTGTCCTCCACTGTCTCCTGGAGTTTTCTCAGATTCATGTCCATTCAGTCAGTGATGCTATTAGGTATCAGCAATTGTTAAAAATAGCAAGAAACTAATTTTAACAGTATGGAGGGTCTGGCACTTTCAGAGCTCTCAGAAAAATTACAAAGGGTTAAAGTATATGCTTATTCCTTGCTGTCTCCCTCAACACATCCTATCCTCAACCTTGATAGGCATCCAATATTTACATAGATAATCCTGTCCTTAATTTGTCCCACAGTGCAGATGACCTCCACTCAAAATCCATTTCCCTTTATAAATAACTATCCAATTCTTTCAATATAATTTAAAAAATAGGTAGGAACTCTACCAGACACCAGGGAGACAAAGGTAAATAAGATATAGACTCTTCCTTAAATAACTTCAGTTTTGTGGGAAGAAACATACATAGTTATAGAACACCAGTGTTAGGCAATCTGAAAAGGAGATTAGAATAATTCATATTAAGGTATAAATCAGTCTAGTACACCAGACTTAAGTTATGTAGGATATTTATAGGTTCAAAAATTCTGGTAATTCAAATTAATTTTGTTGGATAAAAAATAGATGTTAAAATTTTAGATTGAATTTATATCAGATTAGATCAGTTGCTCAGTAGTGTCCGACTCTGTGACCCCATGAATCCCGGCATGCCAGGCCTCCCTGTCCATCACCAACTCCCAGAGTTCACTGAGACTCACGTCCATCGAGTCAGTGATGCCATCCAGCCATCTCATCCTCTGTCGTCCCCTTCTCCTCCTGCCCCCAATCCTTCCCAGCATCAGAGTCTTTTCCAATGAGTCAACTCTTCGCATGAGGTGGCCAAAGTACTGGAGTTTCAGCTTTAGCATCATTCCTTCCAAAGAAATCCCAGGGCTGATCTCCTTCAGAATGGACTGGTTGGATCTCCTTGCAGTCCAAGGGACTCTCAAGAGTCTTCTCCAACACCACAGTTCAAAGGCATCAATTCTTTGGTGCTCAGCCTTCTTCACAGTCCAACTCTCACATCCATACATGACCACAGGAAAAACCGTAGCCTTGACTAGACGAACCTTTGTTGGCAAAGTAATGTCTCTGCTTTTGAATATGCTATCTAGGTTAGTCATAACTTTCCTTCCAAGGAGTAAGCATCTTTTAATTTCATGGCTGCAGTCACCAGCTGCAGTCACCATCTGCAGTGATTTTGGAGCCCAGAAAAATAAAGTCTGACACTGTTTCCACTGTTTCCCCATCTATTTCCCATGAAGTGGTGGGACTGGATGCCATGATCTTTGTTTTCTGAATGTTGAGCTTTAAGCCAACTTTTTCACTCTCCACTTTCACTTTCATCAAGAGGCTTTTGAGTTCCTCTTCACTTTCTGCCATAAGGGTGGTGTCATCTGCATATCTGAGGTTATTGATATTTCTCCTGGCAATCTTGATTCCAGCTTGTGTTTCTTCCAGTCCAGCGTTTCTCATGATGTACTCTGCATATAAGTTAAATAAACAGGGTGACAATATACAGCCTTGACAAACTCCTTTTCCTATTTGGAACCAGTCTGTTGTCCCATGTCCAGTTCTAACTGTTGCTTCCGGACCTGCGTACAAATTTCTCAAGAGGCAGATCAGGTGGTCTGGTATTCCCATCTCTTTCAGAATTTTCCACAGTTTATTGTGATCCACACAGTCAAAGGCTTTGGCATAGTCAATAAAGCAGAAATAGATGTTTTTCTGGAACTCTCTTGCTTTTTCTATGATCCAGCGGATGTTGGCAATTTGATCTCTGGTTCCTCTGCCTTTTCTAAAACTAGCTTGAACATCAGGAAGTTCACGGTTCACATATTGCTGAAGCCTGGCTTGGAGAATTTTGAGCATTATTTTACTAGCGTGTGAGATGAGTGCAATTGTGTGGTAGTTTGAGCGCTATGAATTTATATAGTGCAATGTAATTCAGTCACTTTTTCAAAAAGTAATTTCCTAATTATGCTAATTGTAAGACTTGAAGGCCAATTTATCACTTATCAAAAACCAAATGGGTGAGAAACAAAGTGTCTTCATTTAAAGACCAGGAATTCAAACAGTAAAATATCTAGGCCATGGGTAGGCTTATTGCACTGATGCTATAATTCTCTCTGAAATGTCTTCTTCAGTAGAGATTTTTAGGTAAATTCTCCACAGACGTTGCCTGAAGTAACCTAGTAACATGAGCTACATGAGTAGAAAGAGATCTACATTCACTTTTCTAGCTACATGGAACCCTTAAGGAAAATTAAGGCTTATTTTAGGGGAACTCTGAAACAAACCCATTTAAATTCCAGTGACTATGAGGTTAGGAAGTTTTGACAGGATTAGAACCCCAGTAACTATCAATATTGGGAAGGAAGTCTTTCCCAGTATTTCTGAAAGTCTCTGAGGTCTCACAAAGGAGTCAGCCAGGTTCCTGCAGAATATTGTTTTGTCTGCTGGATTTCTATTCTTTCCACAAAGCCACTTAGGTTACATTGGGGCCTTTTAGGTGTACCCTTGGAGAAAAGCCAATGACACACTACAGTATTGACACAATGTCAGCATGATAATATTTTCTAAATTAAAATAGTGAAAATATTCAGTAACCACCAGCCTGGACACAGCTTATCATATAGAGACCAAAGATGAACATTTTTTTTTTTTATAAGGGAAAGGTGCTATTTGTTACAATCACCAATAAAGCAAGGCTATGCACCCCACTCCAGTACTCTTGCCTGGAAAATCCCATGGACAGAGGACTGCAGTCCATGGGGTCCTGAAGAGTCGGACACGACTGAGCGACTTCACTTTCACTTTTCACTTTCATGCATTGGAGAAGGAAATGGCAACCCACTCCAGTGTTCTTGCCTGGAGAATCCCAGGGACAGGGGAGCCTGGTGGGCTGCTGTCTATGGGGTCGCACAGAGTCGGACACGACTGAAGCGACTTAGCAGCAGCAGCAGCAGCAGCAGCATGATTACAAAAGTAATTTAAAATAGAAATTATAATTCTGCTAGAATTGTGGCCTCTCTGCTGACCTTGAGTGTTTTGAACAGAATAGTACGATAAACAGAATGCCTTACCCATCAAAACAAGTGTTAGCCTTTCCAGTTTCAGAAGGTTCCTTTGACTCTCATGTTGCATTTTCAAGGTGCACATTTTTTAAAGGAATAATGAAAAGCTTACTAAATCTCACAAGGGTAAATGATTTGTACAAATATAGTTAGCCAGTGTGTGCAAAAACTGACTTAATCCAAGCCCTTCATTTGGAGCTTTATGCTCATTCCACACAGCATATTTGAACCATTTATTAGCTCTTGTGAACTGAGGTTCATTATGATAATAATGGTTATTATTAAATTCCAAGAGGTGCAATTTGTCTCTGGTTCAAAAATTTATGATTTAAGAATCATTACTCTTAGGTCGTACTTTATTTTTATCTAAAATCATTAGGAGAAAATACTTAGTTTTAATGGTTTTGACATAAAAGCATGTTTTACAGCTATATGTTTTAAAAAAAGTTTATTTTAGAAATGAAGCACAATGATACATATGTCAATGTATAAATCATTTAATAAATAATTAGTTAATATGTTTAATGATGATTTGCAAGGTTTCTTTTTGTTACAATAGAAGTCGTGACTAATTTTGTTTGTTACTATAGAATTAGCCCCTTGATTTATTCTGTTGCTAAAATTTACTTTTAACAATTTTTATTTCCTTAAAAAAGCCCAACATGGTCTTACAAAGTTTATAATGGACTCTCTAATGAGACATTGATTACTGTTTCCTGAATCCATCTTCTGATGGCAAGGTGTTGATTACTGTTCATTGAATAATTTGCAGATTGCCCCACGTGTACGTAAAATTACTTCAATGGTGAGCTCATAAAACTCTCATTTTTAATTATCTATAATAATATTCAAGAGAAAGTAAAGTATAGTTCTGTTTTTAAAAACACAGAAAATGGCAACATGCAAAAACATATCTGACATCTGTAAAAGACGCTATTGACTTCACAGTTGTTCAATCATTTGCTCCCTGGGGAATCACAGAATGAAGATTATGTGGATAAGGAATGTTAATAAGACCAAATGGAATACAGTATTTCCTGACTTCCGATGATCTGATCTAAATAATGACCTAACAAAAATGTCTTCTAAACTCCGTGCCGTTTGGCTTTGTTAGGCTACACTGTCCCTCCGTATTTAGGGATATATTGGTTCTCATTGCCATGGTACCTTTAAATACATGCTTATATGTCCAAATGCTCTTCCTCAAATCCAACCATTCTACTGCCCACCCAGGGTGGTGGGGGAGCTTCTGAACAGCCTGTAGTTTTCATTTTTATTTAATTATATTGAGAGGCATTCTCAGAAAAGAAACAAAGCTTATTCCTATTGATAACAATTTCCCTCTTATTTCTGGTACAGAATTTTGGTCTTTAGTTCAAGTATGAGCATACGACCTAACAACCACAAAGTCACATAATTATAAAATCCTTTTAATTTTATATGTTAGTAAGTTTAAGCAGGGACATTACTTTGTCAACAAAGGTCTGTCTAGTCAAGGCTATGGTTTTCCCAGTGGTCACGTACGGATGTGAGAGTTGAACTATAAAGAAAGCTGAGCATCAAAGAATTCATGATTTTGAACTGTGGTGTTGGAGAAGACTTTTGAGAGTCCCTTGGGCTGCAAGGAGATCCAACCAGTCCATCCTAAAGGAGATCAGTCCTGGGTGTTCATTGGAAGGACTGATGTTGAAGCTGAAACTCCAGTATTTTGGCCACCTGATGTGAAGAGCTGACTCATTTGAAAAGACCCTGATGTTGGGAAAGATTGAAGGCAGGAGGAGAGGGGGAAGACAGAGGATGAGATGGTAGATGGCATCACTGACTCAATGGACATGGGTTTGGGTGAACTCCGGATGTTGGTGATGGACAGGGAGGCCCAGTGTGCTGCAATTCATGGGGTTGCTAAGAGTAGGACACTACTGAGTGACTGAACTGAGCTGAAGTTTAAATATCACATTTGAAATTGAGGAGGAGGTGTCTGTAGTTTAAATAAACTCTAGTGAAATAAAATATATTATTTTTCATTCATGTTTTTATTACTATATAGATTATTTTATAAACAATTTCTTCTATTTTATATTGTATTACATTCTATATCTGTACTGATTGCCAAAACTATTGTGTAATTTTTTTTTAACTTTGGTGGAAGGTGTTAAAAAAGTGTTTTATCATAACATCTTTTATCCCCAGTGAAACTTCTTAATTTTAAACAATTTGAGATTTAGTCTAGAAAGAAAATTCTTCTTCCTAAATTCCACTAATCACTGAAGGAGATTTTTATGATTGTCCATGGCAGGAATTACCTCCTCCAAAATTACACTTAGCATATGAAATGAAAATGAGGGACCCTACTAATGATGGTATCAATATTAAAAATAGTATAGCATGCTTTTGCTCTTAACATTTAATAGATTTCAATTACTTTTTTGGTTAGCAAAAATGTGTCTAATTTGAAGAAAATGTACTTCAGGGATTTCACTATAGTAGACAATTTCTATGGAGAGACATTCACAAATAATATTATAATGTAGCATTTTAATCTCTAATCCCAAGAAACATACTCTGCAATAATTTCTAATACTTCTATTGATGGAGATTATACTATTTTGTGGTTGCACAATTTTACTATCAATAATTTCATATTTTTTAAAATACTTATTTATTTGTATTTTGACTGCATTTGGTCTTCACTGCACTGTACAGGCTTCTCTTGTTGCAGCACATGGGCTCTAGGGTATGTGTGCTTCTCTAGTTGTGGTATGTGGGCTTAGTTGTTCCATAGCATGTGGAATCTTAGTTCTCCAACCAGGGATCAAACCCATATCCCATGCACTGGAAGGCGGATTCTTAACCATTGGACGACCAGGGAATAGTTGAAATTCATTGTGAGATCATTATCTTTCTTAGAAAATACAGGAAACAGCCAGACATTATTTGCTCTGTACAATGTTTTAAATTTTCACTATGTGATATGTGTTGTTCACTAAGAAATGTGTGGTTTAATCTCCAAATACTTGTGGTCTTCCAGCTATCATTCTGATACAATTTCATAATTTAATTATGTTATGATCTGAGAAAATACTTTGTATCATTTCTGTTCTTCAAAATTTGCTGGTATCAGTTCAGTTCAGTAAGTTCAGTTGCTCAGTTGTGTCCGACTCTTTGTGACCGCATGAACCGCAGCATGCCAGGCCTCCCTGTCCATCACCAACTCCCGGAGTTAACCCAAACCCATGTCCATTGAGTTGGTGATGCCATCCAACCATCTCATCCTCTGTTGTTCCCTTCTCCTCCTGCCCTCAATCTTTCCCAGCATTAGGGTCTTTTCAAATGTGTCAGCTTTTCCCATCAGGTGGCCAAAGTATTGGAGTTTCAGCTTCAGCATCAGTTCTTCCAATGAATATTTAGGAGTGATTTCCTCTAGGATGGACTGGTTGGATCTCCTTGCAGTCCAAGGGACTCTCAAGAGTCTTCTCCAACACTGGAGTTTGAAAGCATCAATTCTTCAGCACTCAGCTTTCTTCACAGTCCAACTCTCACATCCATATATGACCACTGGAAAAACCATAGCCTTGACTAGACGGACTTTTGTTGACAAAGTAATGTCTCTGATTTTCATATATGATGAAACCTAAGTGAAACCATTTTCATATGGTGTCTAGGTTGGTCATAACTTTCCTTCCAAGGAGCTTTAAGCCAACTTTTTCACCCTCCTCTTTCACCTTCATCAAGAGGCTCTTTAGTTCTTCTTTACTTTCTGCCATAAGGGTAGTGTCAGCTGCATATCTGAAGTTATTGACATTTCTCCTGGCAATCTTGATTCCAGCTTGTGCTTCCTCCAGCCCAGTGTTTCTCGTGATGTACCCTGCATATAAGTTAAATAAGCAGGGTGACAATATACAGCCTGACGTACTCCTTTTCCTATTTGAAACCAGTCTGTTGTTCCATGTCCAGTTCTAACTGTTGCTTCCTGACCTGCATACAGGTTTCTCAAGAGGCAGGTCAGGTATTCCCATCTCTTTCAGAATTTTCCACAGTTTATTGTGATCCACACAGTCAAAAGCTTTGGCCTAGTCAATAAAGCAGAAATAGATCTTTTTCTTGAACTCTCTTGCTTTTTTGATGATACAGCAGACACTGGCAATTTGATCTCTGGTTCCTCTACCTTTTCTAAAACCCGCTTGAACAGCTAGAAGTTCATGGTTCACATATTTCTGAAGCCTAGCTTGGAGAATTTTGAGCATTACTTTATTAGAATGTGAGATGAGTGCAATTGTGTGGTAGTTTGAGCATTCTTTGGCACTGCCTTTCTTTGAGATTGGAATAAAAACTGACCTTTTCCAGTCCTGTGGCCACTGCTGAGTTTTTCAAATTTGCTGGCATATTGAGAGCAGCACTTGCACAGCATCATTTTTCAGGATTTGAAATAGCTCAACTGGGATTCCATCACCTCCACTAGCTTTGTTCCTAGTGATGCTTCCTAAGCCATTTGACTTCACATTCCAGGATGTTGGCTCTAGGTGAGTGATCACACCATCGTGATTATCTTGGTCATGAAGATCTTTTTTGTACAGTTCTTCTATGTATTCTTGCCACCTCTTCTTAATATCTTCTGGTTCTATTAGGTCCCTACCATTTCTGTCCTTTATTGAGCCCATCTTTGCATGAAATGTTCACTTGGTATCTCTAATTTTATTGAAGAGATGTCTATCTTTCCCATTCTATTGTTTTCCTCTATTTCTTTGCATTGATCGCTGAAGGATTCTTATCTCTCCTTGTTATTCTTTGGAACTCTGAATTCAAATGGGTATATCTTTTCTTTTCTCCTTTATTTTTTGCTTCTATTCTTTCACAGCTATTTGTAAGCCTTCCTCAGACAGCCATTTTGCTTTTTTGTATTTCTTTTTCTTGGAGATGGTCTTGTTTCCTGTTGTTGGTATGCTTTTCATCAAACAAAGTGTGGTCTATTTTGGTAAATGTTCCATGAGATTGAGAAGAATGTGTGTTCTTCTACTACAGTATGGAGTATAAAGTAAATGTCAATGAGACAAAGTCAGTTTCTAGTGCTATACAGGTCAAGTGTACCCAGTTGGTTTTATGCCTGTTTGACTTATTGATGATAAAGAAATTTTGAAGTCTCCAAGTACAATCGTGGGTTTATTTTTATTCCCCCTTTCATCTTTCAGTTCTTGCTTCATGTATTTTAGTGGTCTGTTCTTGAGTACATATGATTTTAGAATTATTATGTTTTTGTGGAGAATTATTCACTTTATCCTCATGGAATACATCTTTTTATCCCTGAAAATTTTCTTGCTCTGATGTTGACTTTGCTTGATTTAATTATAACTATGCTAGCCTTTTCTTTTTTTTATACTAGTGTTTGTATGGTGTATTTTTTTCATCTATTTATTTTTAACCTATGTAAGTCTTATGTCCCCTTCATGGATCACAGCCTTGTGCCAAATGGACTTGCAAACTCATTGAAGTTATTAGCCATGTCGGGCAGGGCCACCCAAGACGGACAGGTCACAGTGAAGAGTTCTGACAAAACATGTTTCATTGGAGGAGGAAATGGCAACCCATTCCAGTTGTAAGAATCTAACTCATTGGAGAAGACACTGATGCCAGGAAAGACTAAAGGGAAAAGGGGAAGGGGGCTGAGGAGGATGATATGGTTAGATAGCATCACTGACCCAATGGACAATTTGAACAAATAATGGGATATAGTGGAAAACAGAGGAGTCTGGCATGCACAGTCCATGGGATTGCAAAGAGTTAGGACTTAGCGACTGAACAACAACAATAAAATCTTATATAGACAGCATATACTGTTTTCTTTAAATGTACTTTTGCAATATGAGTCTTTTACTTGGGATAGACCATTCAGATTTAAAGTACTTTAAAAATGTACTTTTATTAATAATTACCATGTTTATAATTGTTTTCTGTTTGTTTAATTCATTCTTTGTTTCATACCCTCATTTTCTGCTTTCATTAGTTTCAAATGAATAATTTACATGATTCATTTTTGTCTCCTGTCTTATCATATCAATATTTCTTCTTTAAAAAAACTTAGAGATTGACCTAAGTTTTATAATATACACTTTTAAACTGTTCACCTTCAAATAATGATATACCACTTCAAGAATAGTACAAGTGTTTTAAAGCATAATGTTTTGAACTCTTCACTCGTTTTCCTTGTAATATTACTGTCATTAATCTTAATTAACTATAGATAATGATCACTCAATACAGTGTTGGTATCATTACTTTTATTTTCTTTTTTTATTATAATTACTTTTAAAAGAGTGATTTTTAGATCAAGTAAAACTAAAAACTAAATATTTGATATAGTCTTTATTTATTCTCTGATGCTCCTTTTTTCCCTTTATATAAATTTAAGTTTCTGACAAATATTATTTTTCTTTTGCCTGAACTAAATGTTTTTAACATTTTTCTTAAGTTCTTGGTGATGAATTTCCTTTGTTTTGGTTTGTCTGAGAAAGTGTTTATCCTTCTTCACTTTTGAAGAATGATTTTGCTCAATATACAACTCTAGGTTAGTGATTATTTTTCTTTATTTCAATTTTTAAATAACACTTTACTGTCTTCTTACTTGAATGCCTTTTAGAAAGAAGCCTCCTGTAATTTTCATCCATGCTGCCCTGTAGACATGGAGCTTTTTCTCTGATTTCTTTAAAGATTTTCTTTTTTTCTTAGATTTTCTTAAGTTCAAGTATGACATGTTAACATGTCTAGTGTTTTCTTTTTCTTATAGTTATCCTGTTCAGTGTTCTCTGAGATTCCTGTATCTGTGATTTGGCATCTGTAATTTATTTTGAAAATCTCTCAGTAACTATTGCTTCAAGTATTACCTCTATTTTATTCTCTGGCATTCCAATCAAGTGTATATTATACCATTTGAAATTCTCCACACATCTTAGGCATTCTGTCCTGTTTCTTTCTTTCTTTCTTTTTTTTTTTTCCTTTTCATTTTGTTTTGAAAGATTCTATTGATCTATCTTCAATCTCATTGATTCTCCTCTTGGATACATTTAATCTACCTATTGATGAGCCCCTAAAGCATTCGTCACTTCTGTTACAGTGCTTTTAATTGCTATCATTTTCTCTAGATTCTTTCCTAGAATTTATCTTCTTATTTACCAATATGTACTTGCATATTGCCTATGTTAATCACAGTTAATTTAAATTCAATTCTCTGGTAATTGTAACATTTGTGTTATATAAGCCAAATTCTGGCACTTGGTTTTCTCTTCGGACTGTGTTTTTTCTTGTATTCTGGCAGTTTGTAATATTTTCTTGAAAGCTAGACAGATAGTAGGCACTGCAGTAGATAGGTTCTTACATGAAGATTTAGGTTGATCTATCCAGGTGCTGAGATCCATCTAATGTTTGCTGTAGACCCGACTGAGTGACCAAACTGAACTGCACTGATAGATATGTTTACATCCTGATAGAATCAGTTTATGTATTCCTTCTTGATTTTATGTTTTCTTACATACTTCCCTTCAGAGATGCTCTATCTCCTACAGTTCTTTCAGCTTTAACCTACTTATTACACTGGAGCCCTGTTGATGTGATCATAGAATATAAATATAGGATTTTCTATATTTTTTCCAATTAAATCTCAGTGCTCTAGTGCACCTGCATCTTGGAGTAAATTGTGACTTTTATAAGTGCTCTTCCAGTAGCATCAGTTCAGTTCAGTTCAGTCACTCAGTCGTGTCCGACTCTTTGTGACCCCATGAATCGCAGCACACCAGGCCTCCCTGTCCATCACCGTCTCCCAGAGTTCACTCAGACTCACGTCCATCGAGTCGGTGATGCCATCCAGCCATCTTATTCTCTATCGTTCCCTTTTCCTCCTGCCCCCAATCCCTCCCAGCATTAGAGTCTTTTCCAATGAGTTAACTCTTCGCATGAGGTGGCCAAAGGACTGGAGTTTCAGCTTTAGCATCATTCCTTCCAAAGAAATCCCAGGGCTGATCTCCTTTAGGATGGACTGATTGGATCTCCTTGCAGTTCAAGGGACTCTCAAGAGTCTTCTCCAGCACCACAGTTCAAAAGCATCAATTCTTCGGTGCTCAGCTTTCTTAGATTTTTCCAATTGTCTCCTACTCTCTTCTCTGCCTACAGTGTTCCCAATGTATTTTCTTGAAGTCCTGATCATTTTTAACCAATCCCTCCACCTCTCATCTGAAACAGAAGACTAGAGGGGACCTGGAGGTAGGAGAAAACCCTTCCTTCCACTGGGATAAATCTCTGACAGAGACTTTCCCTTGGGATGTGAGTGTTTGTTATGAAAAATCTTTTTTTTTTTTTAATTTCATATTGATTGCTCTTTCCCTCCCTTCACCAGAGCCATAATGATATCTTTCTCAGGTCTTCATTGTGAGGAACTGGTGGAAATCCTGGGTTAAAAGCCCACAAAATCTGTTTGTTTAGTTATTTAGCTGCTAAGTCATCTCCAACTCTTTTGTGATCCTGTGGACTATAGCCCACAAGTCTCTGGGAAATTCATGGGATTTCCCAGGCAAGAATACTGGAATGGGTTGTCCATTCCAGGGGATATTCTCAGGGGATCTTCCTGACCCAAGAGTTGAACCCATGTCTCCTGCTTGGCAGATAGGTTCTTTTCCACTGAGCCACCAGGGAAGCCCACAAAGGCTATAGTTCCCAGGAATTTCTCATTCTCATGGTTTCAGCAATACTTCAAAATTATTATTTAAGTGTTCTTATCAGTTTACCACTCCAGTGCTTTCTTCAGTTAAGCTTATCTAGTCTGTGTCTGGATAAGTCTGTCTTTCCAGAGTTTATGGTGGGTTTCCTTGTGACCTCAGTTTTTTAATGGATAAAATAAAAAGATCGATTTCCAGTTTGTTCAGCCTTTTCTTATAAAACTGTGTGTGAAGACATCTAAGCTCCTTACTTGTCAGCTGAAATGGGAAGTCTCTTTTAATAGCATACTTTAAATTTGCATTTTCCTTAGTTTGAATTAAGTTGAGCAACTTTTCTCATGTTTAGAAGCATGGGAAAAGTTTTATGTTTCTTTTTCTTGCAATTTTCTTCATACGTTATTTCTTTTCTAGTTCTCTACTGCTCTATAAAAAGAACTCCTTAGATTAATGGCTTAAGACAAGAATGAGTTGTCTACCTCATGTTTTTGTTGTTGACAGGACTCACTTCAGTGGCTCTTGCTAGATATTTTATGCATTTGCAGACACATGGCAGCTATCGAGCTAGATATGAGTCATCTGAAGATTCAACTGGGCTGGATATCCAAGATGGTGCAATTACATGCCTGATAGCTTAGTACTTAATATTAGTTTTCTATTGCTTTATTAGGAGATTATCACAAACTCAGTGGCTTAAACAGTGTAGTTTTGTTAACTTACACTTCTGCAAACCTGAAGTTGGACTTGGGTCTCACTGGGCTAAAACTGAGTTGTTGGCAGAACTCAGCCTCAGTAGATTTTGAATTTTATTTCAGCTGGAAGACTGCAGTTCTATTTCCTTGTTCAGTGTCAGTGAGGACCATTCCCACCTTTAGAGGCTACCTGCATTCTTTGGTTTAAGGTGACTTTCTTCCATCTTCAAAGCTAGCCACAGTTGATTGGATCTACCTGCTGCTTTAAATATCTTTTTAAAAATATTGTTATATTTATTTATATTTTTGACTATATTCGGTCTTTGTTTTATGCATGGACTTTTTATAGCTGCAGTGAGCGGGGGCTACTCTTTGTTGCGGTGAGAGGGCTTCTCGAGAGGGTCAGGAAGATCCCTTGGGAAGATTCCTGGATTGGGCAACCCATTCCAGTATTCTTACCTGGGAAATCCCATGAATTTCCCAGAGCCTGGTGGGCCAAAGTCCATGGGATCACAAAAAGAGTCAGACATGACTTAGTGGCTAAATAACAAAACAAAAGGGAAAAGTTCTTTCTCTTTTGCAGAGCATAGGCTCTAGGCACACAGGCTTTGATACTTGGGACGCTTGGGCTCAGTAGTCGCAGCTCCCAGGCTTTAGAGTAAAGGATCAATAGTTGTGATGCATGGGCTTAGTTGCTCCGGGACATGTGGAATCATCCTGGACCAGGGATGGAACCAGTGGCCCCTGCATTGCAAGGCAGATTCTTAAACACTGGACCACCAGGTAAGCACTAAATATATCTTTCTTTTTACTCCATTGGGTTGATCTGACTCACATTTTTGCCTTCCTTTCCCACTTTAAGGGCCTATTGAATACATGGAGTCTGCCTGGATAACCCAGCATAATCTCCCAATTTAAGATTTGTAACCTGAGACACACTTGTGAAACTTTTTCCTCTTGTAAAGTAACATTTTCACAGGTTTTAGGGATTAGAAAATGGGCTTTTTGTGGGGCCATTATTCTGTCGACCATAGAATTCTTTGTTTTCTCTTTCTCTACATGGTATTGCATTTTCCAGGGCATGGTTTGTTCTTCTCAGGGCATGGTTGTCATATAGAGTAGCTTCCTTTCAAGAGGGACTTTCTGAACAACCGATGTTCTAGAGAAGTAGGAAGTATCAGCTGCCAGATCATTGAAGAACCATATCAGGAAAGTATTCAGCATAACGTACCTTTTACTGTATTGCTCAACATAGCCACAGGATCCATCCAGATTTAATCATAGGAAGACAAAAAAATCAATAACTTTTTTTTTTCCTTGGTGGGGAGGATGTCAAATTGCAGTATGTGGCATGAAACATTTAATATGGCATGATTCTCATTTTCTCTTGCTGTATAAAAATCGACTCCAAAACTTAGTATTTCCAAAACCGGTCTCATCATTTTATGGGGCAGGTTCTTTCTCGGAGTCTTTCAGGCAGTTGTAGTTAGATGGTATCTGGAACTTCAGTGCTCTGAATTCTCAACTAGTCTAGACATCCAAGGTCATAAACTCACATGACTGACAACTGGTGCTGGTGGCTTGCTGGGAGCACAGCTTGGCCCACTCACTTGGACACCTACACTTAGCCACTCCATGTGGTTTGGATTCTCATGACGTGCCAGCTGGGTTCTGAGAGCATCCTGAGAGTGAGTGTTCCAAGAGACACAGCTGAAAACTATAAGGCAATTTTTATGATTTTGCCTTAGATGTTCCAGAGCATCATTTCATTTGTAGTCTATCGGTTAAGCAAGTCAATTCAATCAGCTTAGATTCAAGAGGAAGAGAATTAGGCCTCTTGACAAAGATGTAGAAGTCAGAGTGGGATCAGAGTTCTTGTTGTGGCTATTTTGGAAAATATAATCTATCATATATATTTTTCTCATTTTTCTGTTTCATTATTGGATTTTTCTATTTGCTTTGCAGGAGGTCTTTTTGCATTTTTCTTTTTGGATGTTTCATAAACCATCCTGGAAGTTCAGTGATAAAACAATAATTTATTATTATCTTTTATGGTTCTCAGGCAATCAAACATTGGGCTCAGCTGAGTGGTTTTTGTTTGGTGCATCTCATATGGTGGCAGTCAGATAATAATGTTACAGGAGTCATAAGAATGCTTATTTATTGACGTAACAGATGTGGACTGGTCCGCCATCTTTCTCCATTGTCTCTTATATGGCCAGCTTGGGCTTCCTTATAGCTTTCATAGCCTTAGGGCTTCAGCTGAGCAAGGCAGAAACTGCAGATCATTTTAAAGGGAAGGCCTGGGACTGATGTAGCCTCACTTTTGCTTAACTGTAGGGTCAAAGCAGTCACTGGTAAGTGCAGAGTCAAGGAGGGGAGGAATAGAGTATGCCCTTGCAAGGAAGGAGTGTAACAAATTTACAGCCATCTTTAATCTCCGACATACATAAAGGAAATAGTACTTTCCCTGTTATATGAACTGCAAATTGTTTTCCCAGCTTCTTTTTGTCATGATGCTTTTCTACTCAATAAATTAGAAAACAACAACAACTTTTTTTTCAAGTCTAACATATCTTCATAGTTCTTTGTTTTGTATTTACAAATGTCTTTCTCATTCAAAAATTAGTTTTTAAAATTCTCATGTTTTCTCTAGTATTATTCATTTTGTGTATGGGGGTTTAGATCATTGATCTGTATATAATTTATTTTTTTTAATTTGGTTTTTGAATCCCATTTTAGGCTGTTTTGTTTCTAATACCATTTATTAAATAATTTATCTTTACCACACTTGTTTTTTTAACCCTAATTATGTACTCTATTATCTTACAACTATTCTATTTAGGAAATTTTCATTTATGGTTTTCATCTGTTTATGCTCAGGTAAAAATGGGTTTAATAATCGTGGTTTTATATCATCTTGCTTACTTATTTTTCCATTAGAATATCAGAATTAGTTTGATTCAAAAACAATTCTGTTGGTTTTTTCAGAGAAAATATTTATATTTTCATAATGCTGCATGTACCTATCAAGAAGACAGTATAAATTTCAATTATTCTTCTGCTCTTTATCTGTTTTGACCAAAAGAATAAAGTAGAAAGAATGGTACTTCTTTATTAGTGTAGTAAATTTTCTTTCACATAGATTTTTTACATGCTTTCTTTAAGATATTCCGAAGGATCCTTTTTATCCTAGTTATTGAAAATGCAAGTATCTTTCTAATAATATTATCTGATTTATTGTCATATGTATATTTCCCAGCCATTTTTCTGATTTCTCTATTCATTTATCCATTTCTCCGTTTCTTTTACTTTTTTGAGTAAACCATCATGTTAACCAAAATGATAATTTTATCTTGGAAAGTATACATTTTAAAAGACACTTTTATGACTCTTTTCTCAAGTAGCTCTCTCTGCTGGTGTGGGAAACTTATACATGCACCTAATGTTAAATAAATGTCACATACTACCTAGAACATGAATGAATTCACAACTGGAGTTCCAGAAATTTTATATTTGGGAACTAATTCATCTAGTTTGATTTGCTTATATTACAGATGAGAGAAGAGAGATTCAAAGAAATAAAATGAGTCTATGAGAACCTGTCAGTCAGGATCCAGTATTAGAGTGACCAGATCATTCAGGTTAGAACAGAGCTGACGTAACACATTTCTCCCTACTACTTCTTTCTTTACTGTACTTTATTTTTAAATTAATTAATAAATTAACTTATTTGGCCACACCCAGTCTTAGTTGCAATCTACAGGATCTTTGATCTTCATTGCAGCATGCAAGATCTTTAGTTACAGCATACGGACTCTTAGTTGTATGTGGGATTTAGTTCCCTGACCAGGAATTGAACCCAGGCTCCATGCATTGGGAGCACAGTCTTAGTCACTGGACTACCAAGGAAATCCTGACCCCTTAGTGTGCTTTACAATCCACATCAAACTAGATTGCCTCCTTGCCCTGCCTCCACACAGCTGCCTGGCTGGCTGGGTTGTTCTTTCTGCAAATAATGCCTATATTACATATTCACAAATTCAGTACTCCTGATCATTTTAAAAACTCCAGGTTTGATGCAGGATACAAGAAGCTTGGGGCTGGTGCACTGAGATGACCCAGAGGGATGGTATTGGGAGGGAGGTGGGAGGGGGTTCAGGATGGGGAACACGTGTACACCCGTGGCAGATGCATGTTGATGTGTGGCAAAACCAATACAATATTGTAAAGTAAAAATAATAATAATAATAATGATAATAAAATTAAAAAAAGTATCATTTTTAATCATCTTCCCATGAGGCTTATTTTCCATAAAATACAACACTTCTCTCATAAACCAGCATTGATGTGTACCTTTCACATGGTTCATACATTTTTGTAACTTACCATCTCTTGAGTGCATGTATTCATATTATAACACTTTTGGGTCATATGTTATTTATTGTACTCAGCCTTGACCTCCTTCAATGTTTAGCACAGAACACTGAGCATAATTTTTGCTAAGTCACTTCAGTCGTGTCCAACTCTGAGACCCCATAGATGGCAGCCCACCAGGCTCCCCCGTCCCTGGGATTCTCCAGGCAAGAACACTGGAGTGGGTTGCCATTTCCTTCTCCAATGCAGGAAAGTGAAAAGTGAAAGTGAAGTCACTCAGTTGTGTCCGACTCTTAGCAACCCCATGGACTGCAGCCTACCAGGCTCCTCTATCCATGGGATTTCCCAAGCAAGAGTACTGGAGTGGGGTGCCATTGCCTTCTCTGACTGAACATAATAGAAAAGTGAAAATATTTCTTGAGTTAATGACTAATAACATTCATATTTATTGAGCCATTATGGACATGCATATAATCCATCTGCACTATAGTTGAAATGAAAATACATGGGATTACACATATACCTGGGGACTTCCCTGGTGGCTCAGATGGTAAAGAATCTGCCTGTAATGCAGGAGATGTGAGGTTGATCCCTGGGTTGGAAAGATCCTCTGGAGAAGGGAATGGCTACCCATTCCAGTATTCTTGCCTAGAGAAATCCATGGACAGAGGAGCTACAACGGAGTCACAGAGAGTCAGGCACAACTGAGCAACTAACACTTTCACTTTTCACATACACATGCCTACATATATGTACAGGTATAAATGCTGATGTTAGTAACATTCCATGTATTTAATTCATCAGTGGAATTGTTTTTATATAATGTCTCTGATGAGAAAGGCATATTAGATTTTTTGAAGGTCAGAATTTATTGATCTTAGCATATGAAATGGCAATGAACATGATGTAGATGAATGTTTCTTTTTTGTAGATCTGTTACCACAAGGACAAGCATTGAACACTTATATCTGTAACTGTTCATCAGACAATGTAAAACTGTATAAGATGAAACAAAATGTTTACAAGATAGCACATTTTAAATTTATTAACCTAAACTTAGAACAAAGAAGCAGCACTCATGGGTAACAACATATCACTTACTGAAGAATCAGAAATAATAATGTCAGATTTTTTTAAGACTACTACCTTTGCTTAAAATAGATAAACTGTTATATTTAGAGTGGATAAACACCAAGGTCCTGTTGAATTGCACAGGCAACTATACCTAATCTCCTCATTAAACCATCATGGAAAAGAATGTTTAAAAAAGAATGTATATATGTGTAAAATTGTATAACTTTGCTGTACAGCAGAGATTGGCCTGTGTGGGCTGTCACTTTAGTCATGTCCAACTCTTGGTGACCCCATGGACTGTAGCCCATCAGGTTCCTCTGTCCATGGGCTTCTCCAGGCAAGAATACAGGAATGGGTTGCCATGCCCTCCTCCAGATGATCTTTCCCACCCAGGGATCAAACTCATGTCTCTTCTGTCTCCTGACTCGGCATGCAGGTTCTTTAGCAGTAGCACTACTGGGGGCAGCATAACATAACATGGTAAATCAACTACACTTCAGTAAAAAAAAAGCTTACTACATTTGGCATAGTAAAAAAAGAAATCAATTTTGTTAATTAGAAACATAAAATTCTGTAATTAACTGATAAATATAAGAATACATTAGGCCGGGAGGATTTGAGAAGTGGTAGTACCCATGATAAACATTTGAAGTCCGTTTTATCATAAAGAAATAGATTGGGGTACGTGTCTCTTTCCCTTCTGGTTTCCTCATATGCCCAGCAGTGGAACTGCTGGATCATAAGGCAGTTCTAGTTCCAGTTTTTTAAGGAATCTCTACACTGTTCTCCATAACTAGTTTGCATTCCCACCAACAGTGTAAGATCCACACCCTCTCCAGCATTTATTGCTTGTAGACTTTTGGATCACAGCCATTCTGACTGGTGTGAAATGGTACCTCATAGTGGTTTTGATTTGCATTTCTCTGATAATGAGTGATGTTGAGCATCTTTTCATGTGTTTGTTAGCCATCTGTATGTCTTCTTTGAGAAATGTCTATTTAGTTCTTGGGAGGAGGGAGGAGGGTTCAGGATGGGGAACACAGGTATACCTGTGGCGGATTCATTTCGATATTTGGCAAAACTAATACAATATTATAAAGTTTAAAAATAAAAATAAAAAAAAAAAGAAATAGATGGAAAAAACTTGAATACATTACCTGTCAAGGTAGTCAATAAAAAAGATGAACTTCTTATACAAAATATCTTCTCTTTCAAGAAAGGTGTGTTTTTAACCTGACTTATTTAAATTAATTTTCTTTACAGAGTACGCCATCTGTTATTCTGCACGTTATGTGGTGAAAGGGCTTTCTGAACTCTGCTGTATGCTGTGTTTACTACTTTCTATTACTAACCAAGTCAAAATTTAGAATACATCGCCCACACTATTAATGATGACTTCCCTGAAAGTCAATCTTTTGAAGAGCAGCCTCCAATGAAACTTTTTTGATATAAAAATACCTGGGAATAGTTATTCTGTTTGTTTGGATATTTTTTTCACAGATATATTTCATACTTGATGTTCAAGAGTTGAGGGTTAAGAGGCTAACCAAGCAGGCTTGCTTGCTTGCTTTTGAAATAGAATTTATCTGTGTTTTATTTTTGAACACAAGTATTCTGTGACTTTCAAGTGAATTTTTATTTGACAAAAGTTGGCAGTAATATCTGTTAGGGCAGATCATATGCATAATTTAGAAATCAAAAACTCAATTGAAATGTGTACAAATAATCATCAGAAATCATGCAGGAGAATGTTCATCACAGCTGTATTTGTACTGGTCCCAAAACGTAAGCTACCTGAATACCTATTAAGAAAGGAATAGGAGAATATATAGTGATGTGTTCACACAATGGGATACTGTCCAGTGATGAGAAAGACCAAACTTCATTGTAGTTAACATTATAAATGAATCACACAAATAAATGCCCAGTAAAAGGAGTCAGGTACAAAACACTACACTCTGTATGGATCCAATCAAATAAAGAATGAAATGGGCAAAACTAACCCTCTTGCACTGTTGGTGGGAATGTAAATTATTACAGCACATACAGAAGAGTATGTGTGTGTGCTCAGTCACTCAGTTGTGCCCAACTCTCTGTGATCCCATGGACTATAGTCCCCCAGGCTCCTTTGGTCATGGAATTATCCAGGTAAGAATACTGGAGTGGTTGCCATTTCCTCCTCCTGGAGATCTTCCTGACCCAGGGATTGAACTCATCCCTCGTGCATCTCTTGCATTGGCATGTGGATTCTTTACCACTGTGCCACTTGGGAAGCCCATGGAGAAGAGTTTGGACGTTCCTTTAAAAACTAAAAATAGAGCTACCATATGATCCTTCAATCCCACTATTGGACATACATCTGGTAAATTCCATAATTCAAAAAGACACATGCCCTCCAATGTTCATGAAGTGAAGTGAAAGTCACTCAAGTCATGTCTGACTCTTTGTGACCCCATGGACTAGGACTATACAGTCCATGGAATTCTCTAGGCCAGAATACTTTAGTGAATAGCCTTTCCCTTCTCCAGGGGATCTTCCAGGTTTCCAGCACTGCAGGTGGATTCTTTACCAGCTGAGCCACAAGGGAAGCCCAAGAATACTGGAGTGGGTAGTTTATCCTTTCTTCAGTGGATCTTCCTGACCCAGGGATTGAACTGGGGTTTTGTGCATTACAGGTGGATTCTTTACCAACTGAGCAATCAGGGAAATCCTGATGTTCATAGCAGCACTATTTACAGTAATCAGGACATGGAAGCAATCTAGATGTCCATTGATTGACGAATGGATAAAGAGGATGTGGTGCATATATACAATAGAAAACTGTTATTGTTGTTTAGTTGCTAAGTCATGTCTGACTCTTTTGCAATCCCATGGACTATAGCCTGCCAGGCTTCTCTGTCCATGGGATTTCCCAGACAAGAATACAGGAATGGGTTGCTATTTCTTTCTCCAGGGGATCTTCCAGACCTAAGGATTGAACCTGCACCTTTTGCTTGGCAGGTGGATTCTTTACCACTGAGCCACCTGGAAAACCCACAATGGAAAATTACTCAGCCATAAAAAAAAATAATCAGATTGGTCATTTGTAGAGATGTGGATGGACTTGAGGTCTGTTATATACAGTAAAATAAGCCAGAAAGAGGAAAAAAATATGGTATACTAACACATATGTGTGGAATATAGAAAAATGGTACTGATGTGTCTATTTGCAGGGTGGAACAGAGATGAAGATGTAGAGAACAGATGTGTGGCTATGGGGAGAAGGGAGGATGGGATGAATCGGAAGAGTAGCATTGACATAGATACACCACTACCATGTGTAAAATATTTAAAGGAATCTGCTGTATAGCACAGGGAGCTCAACTCAGTGCTCTGTGATGACCTAGATGGATGGGATGGGATGAGGTGGGAGGGAGATCCAAGAAGGAGGGTTGTATGTACACATATAGCTGATTCACTCACTGTACGGCAAAAGCCAACACAGCATTGTCAAGCAACTATACCCCCCCACACACACACAAAAAAAGCAACTTGTGTATGGGCTTCCCAGGTGGCACTAGTGGTAAAGAATCCATATGCCAATGCAAGAGATGCAAGAGGTACACATTCAATCCCTGGTAAAGGGAGATCCCCTGCAGAAGGAAATGGCACCCTACTCCAGAATTCGTGCCTGGATAATCCATGGAGAGAGGAGCCTGGTGGGCTACAGTCCCTGGGGCTGCAAAGAGCTGGGCATGACTGGTTGACTGAGCACACAGTACATATTACAGTCTAGGCTGTTAGAAGTAAAATGTGTTTATCCTTGACTGGAGAGGACATTAGAGCAATCCTGATTGCTGATGATATAAACATGCTTAATATGAATGCTCTTCACATGAGTGTACTCAGTTTCAGAAAATAATTAAACTTATGGACTTTGTTCTGTACATATATTTTTCTTCAATAAGAGTTTTAACAGTGCTGACAATGAGCTGGACCATCAGATTTGTACATTTACAATCTAGTTATTGGAACATCTTTCCTGTAATTGGCATAATTCTCGTCACAACACCTGGGAAGTGAATCTGCCTTTTTCAATAGTGGAAATAAAGAGGGGTTGCATTTTCTTGTATAAATCTAGAACAAAAAAGTACAATACCAGTATACATGTGTGGTATTTTCCAGATTTTAGAGGGGTTTCAGGAGCATCATTTGATTTTATCCCCACTCCTATCCTCTGTCAGGCTACACAGACTGTTTGTATCTTGGGAAACAAAATAACTTTTATTCTTTTACTTATAAATAAATATTATTTCAGGTAGGTGCCATAAATTTTTAATTTGTTTATGAAGCTGCTATTTCCATTGTATAACTTAAAATCATAGGAATGTCTTAAAGACATTTTTGATAAATTTACATACAATTGGTAGAGGTATTTGTACTCAAGTTTGCATGATCTTTTTGAGGTTTGCTCTGATAATTATCACAATATTTTAAGGTCCCTTTGAGTGAGGCTAGTATTATTTTGCATTATTTGTAATTGTGGATTTAAAGAAGATTTCTAGACCTTAGAATGAATGAACAGAGTGTGTTTGGAGAAATCATCTTTCTTTATTATTCATATGTGCTGATAATCATTAACTCTAATTAGGTATTTCATAAACATTCTGGACATACTCCTATCTAATTAAACTTTAAAAAGCAGCTTCTCCTGATGATATAAAGAAAAATCATGTAGTTTGCACCAGGAAATAAGAGCTTGAATTTATGTGACTTAAGCCTTGATTCTGTCCCACCTTTTTGTCCTCCCCTGCAGTTAAAATGAAAGCATCTGAAGCTGGAATCACTGAGGCAAAAAGACCTAAATTTAAACTACATGCCTGGAATTACAGTGTAAGTTTTATTTCACCTCAGTTACTGATTCTCATTAGACCTATCAGCCCTCTTCAAAATTAAGACTCACAAATACTTCTTGTAACTTTCTGTCCTTTCCAAATGCAAAACACTTGTTTTGTTTTTATAGGCCATTAATTTTTCTTTCCTTTTTTCTTTTTTTGGCCTTGTGGCATGAAGGATCTTAGTTCTCAGACCAGGAATTGAACCTGAACCCTGAATGGTGAAAGCACAGAGTCCTAACCACTAGACTACCAGGGAATTTCCTTCTTTTGTTTTATGATTAACTAAGACAATTCATGGAAAATAATGCTTACCTCATCTTTGTGCTGTGCCATGCTGTGCTTAGTTGCTCAGTTGTGCCCAACTCTTTGTGACCCTATGGACTGTAGCCCACCAGGCTCCTCTGTCCATGGAATTCTCCAGTCAAGAATACTGGAGTGGGTTGCCATGCCCTCCTCCAGGGGATCTTCCCAACCCAGGGATCAAACCCAGGTATCCTGCACTGCAGGCAGATTCTCTACCACTGAGCCTGCAGGAAAGCTCCTACCTCATCTTTACTACTTACTAAATACAGATGATTTTATTATGATTATTATCTTCATCATTGGAAATGGATAAGATAGATAAGATATTTCTTGTTTTTGTTATTCGGGAGCTAAGTCTTGTCCAACTCTTTGTGACCCCATAGACTGTAGCCTTCCAGTCTCCTCTATCCTTCACTACCTCCAGGACTTTGCTCAAATTTATATCATTGAATCAGTGATGTTATCTAACATCTCATGCTCTGCCACCCTCTTCTTCTTTTGCCTTCAATCTTTCCTAGCATCAGGGTCTTTTCCAATGAATTGACTCTTCGCATCAGGTGGTCAAAATATTGGAGTTTCAAATCAGTCATTCCAATGAATATTCAGGACTGATTTCCTTTAGGATTGACTGGTTTCATCTGCTTGATGTCCAAGGGACTCTCAAGAGTCTTCTCGAGCACCACAACTTGAAAACATCAGTTCTTCAATTCTCAGCCTTCTTTATGGTCCAACTCTCATATACATAGACGACTACTGGAAAAATCATAGCTTTAACTATATGAAACTTTGCTGGCAAAGTGATGTCTCTGCTCTTTTACTATGCTCTCTATGTTTGCTAAGCTTTTCTTCCAAGAAGCAAGTGTCTTTTAACTTCATGACTGCAGTCCCATCTGCAGTGATTTTGGAGCCGAAGAAAATAAAGTCTTTTCCTACTTTCACTTTTTCTCCTTCTATTCACCATGGAGTGATGGGACCAGATGCCATGATCTTAGATCTTTTGAATTTTGAGTTTTAAGCCAGCTTTTTCACTCTCTTCCATATTCATTAAGAGGCCTTTTAGGTCCTCTTCATTTTCTGCGATTAGGATGGCATCATCTGCATATCTGAGGTTGTTGATATTTCTCCTGGCAATCTTGGTTGCAGCTTGTCATTCAACCAGCCTGGTATTTCACACGATGTACTCTGCATAGAAGTTAAATAAGCAGGGTGGCAATATACAGTCTTGTCATACTCCTTTCCCAATTTTAAAACAGTCAGTTATTTCATGTAAGGTTCAAATTGATTCTTGACCTACATACAGATTTCTCAGGAGACAGGTAAGGTGATCTGCTATTCCCATCTCTTTGAGAATTTCCCACAGTTTGTTGTGATCCACATAGTCAAAGGCTTGATTGTAGTCAGTGAAACAGAAGTAGATATTTTTCTGGAATTTCCTTGCTTTCTCTATGACCAATGAACGTTGACAATTTGATTTCTGGCTCCTTTGCCTTTTCTAAACTCAGCTTGTACATTTGGAAATTCTTGGTTCACATACTGCTGGAGCCTAGTTTGAAGGGTTTTGAGCATAACCTTACTAGTATGTGAAATGAGTACAATTGTATGGTACTTTAGAGATTCCTCGACAGATAAGCACATAAGATATTAGATGCTTAATACTTGGCGAATGAAAGGATTACTATAAATTGCTCTAAGATTTATCAGTAAGGAACAGAAGATATGTCTCATCTAGGAAATGTTTTCTAAACACTTTTTTTTAGTGAGTGCTTCCATATAAAAATGATTTTCCCTTTCTTTGACTTCAGAAATATTTCATACTACTTTTCTAAAAACCACTCATTTTATTTAGAATAGTTTTACCTGCAAAGTTCTCACATATACCTCACACAACCAGTTTCCCTGTAACATATAATAGGACTCATACATTATTATTATGAGCATTAGTCACTAATGAACTAATTGCAGCAAGTTTTATTAACTGAAACCCATACTTTGTTCATATTTCATTAGTTTTTATTAACTACATTTTTTATTTCAGCATGCTATCCAGGTTACCATATAATATTTACTCATTGCATCTCCTAAGGTACTTCCTGGCTAAGGCAGTGTCTCAAAATTCTTTGTTTTGATGACCTTGACAATTTTGAGGAGTACTGATCACATATTTTGCAGACAATCCCTCAAGTTGGATTGTCTTTTTTTTTTCTTGGTATATAGAGATTATGGGTTTTTAGAAATTAGACCATGGAGATAAAGTGCAATTTTCATCACTTCACCTCAAGAGTACGTACTGTCAATGTGAATTTTCACCATTAATATCAACGGTGATTACTTTATGAAGGTAATGTTTACTACATTTCTCCACTGCAAAATAACTTTCTCTTCTTTCCATTCTCTGTTCTCTGGAATTAATTTGCTCTTGCAACTTAAATGTGACCCACATTTAAGAAGTAGAAAGTATGCCTCATTTCCTTGAAGGAGATTAACAAAAGTTCTTTGGAGTTTTTCTACACAGATTTTTCTCCTCTTCTCCATTTACTTATTTATTCAATAATTTATTGATACTTATATCAGCATGGATATTAACTTCATACCTTTACACACTTAAACTTGTACTTGGGAGTGATGTATAGTAATATGTTAATTATTTTTTGGTCACATTATCCTATCTTTGACCACTAATTAACAAATAGTAACAAGTTGTTATTAACTGAAACTCATACTTTATTTATATTTCATTGAGGCATTTTCATGTTGCTCTTATTCCCTTTGACATACTTCCATCCTCTGGATTTTGACTCCTGTCTTTCTGGCACTACAAGATTCTTGAGGCTTATCTTGTCTTAGTCCTAGAATCAGTCATTTCTCCAAGGAGTGCTGATTTTTTTTTTTTTTCCCGCATCATGATGATTTTTTAAAATTTATTTTAATTGGAGGCTAATTACTTTACATGGAGAAGGCAATGGCAACCCACTCCAGTACTCTTGCCTGGAAAATCCCATGGGCGGAGGAGCCTGGTATGTTGCAGTCCATGGGGTCGCTAAGAGTTAGACACGATGGAGCAACTTCACTTTCACTTTTCACTTTCATGCATTGGAGAAAGAAATGGCAACCCACTCCAGTGTTCTTGCCTGGAGAATCCCAGGGACGGGGGAGCCTGGTGGGCTGCCGTCTATGGGGTCACACAGAGTTGGACACAACTGAAGTGACTTAGCAGAAATACTTTACAATATTGTAGTGTTTTTTCCATACATTGCCATGAATCAGCCATGAGTGTACATGTGTCCCTCATTGTGAACCCCACTCCCACCTCCATCCCTATCCCATCCCTCTGGTTCATACCAGTGCAATGGCCCTGAGCACCCTGTCTCATGCATTGCACCTGGACTGGCGATCTGTTTCACATATGATAATATACATGTTTCAATGCTGTTCTCTCAAATCATCCTGCCCTTGCCTTCTCCATCACAGCACTGTTTATAATAGCCAGGACATGGAAGCAACCTAGATGTCCATCAGTAGATGAATGGATAAGAAAGCGGTGGTAACATATATACAATGCAGTATTACCCAGCCATTAAAAAGAATACATTTGAATCAGTTCTAATGAGGTAGATGAAACTAGAGCCTATTATATAAAGTAAGTCAGAAAGGAAAACACCAATACTGCATACTAACGCATACATATGGAATTTAGAAAGATGGTAATGATTTTTTTTTTTTTTTTACGGACAATCTCATCAGAACCATACCATGTATGCATTCCTATATGTATGGTTAGAAAAGTAGAATCAAATTTACACTTACTCCACTTTTTTATTATTTTAAAATATATTTGTTTTCACTCTTGAGGGGGCATTAGAAAAAAAGAAGAAACCAAGATAAGGTACTAGGTTCACAGCACTTCTAATATCAAAAGACATTTCATAATATCAATATTAAAGCCTGATCAATTAACAAAATTTATTTCTAATAAATAGATTTATCTTAGTTTCAT
This sequence comes from Bos mutus, assembly GCF_027580195.1. NCBI lineage: Eukaryota > Metazoa > Chordata > Mammalia > Artiodactyla > Bovidae > Bos > Bos mutus. Next base: position 33,753,624 of record NC_091633.1, read on the forward strand.
ACTTACTAAAATTTTACTATAAATATATTTTACTTAAATTTTGGCTATGTAATAAAAGTAAGAGAATTTTTGTGACGTAAAATCGTGTTCACTTTGAAAGGATTGTTCAGTTCAGTTCCATTCAGTTCAGTCACTCAGTCGTGTCCGACTCTTTGCGACCCCATGAATTGCAGCACACCAGGCCTCCCTGTTCATCACCAACTCCTGGAATACACCCAAACTCATGTCCATTGAGTCGGTGATGCCATCCAGTCATCTCATCCTCTGTCGTCCCCTTCTCCTTCTGCCCCCAAACCCTTCCAGCATCAGAGTTTTTTCCAATGAGACAACTCACCTCATGAGGTGGCCAAAGTATTGGAGTTTCAGCTTTAGCATCAGTCCTTCCAAAGAACACCCAGGACTGATTTCCTTGAGAATGGACTGATTGGATCTCCTTGCAGTCCAAGGGACTCTGAAGAGTCTTCTCGAACACCACAGTTCAAAAGCATCAATTCTCCACAGGTATACCAATTCAATATTGTAAAGTTAAAAAATAAAATAAAATAATTTAAAAAACAAATAAATAAAATAAAATAAAATAAAATAAAAAAAAAAAAAACAAACCATCAATTCTTCAGCGCTCAGCTTTCTTCACAGTCCAACTCACATCCATACATGACCACTAGAAAAATCATAGCCTTGACTAGATGGACCTTTGTTGGCAAAGTAATTTCTCTGCTTTTGAAAATGCTATCTAGGTTGGTCATAATTTTCCTTCCAAGGAGTAAGCGTCTTTTAATTTCATGGCTGCAGTCACCAGTTGCAGTGATTTTGGAGCCCGGAAAAATAAAGTCTGACACTGTTTCCACTATTTCCCCATCTATTTCCCATGAAGTGATGGGACCAGATGTCATGATCTTCATTTTCTGAATGTTGAGTTTTAAGCCAACTTTTTCACTCTCTTCTTTCTCTTTCATCAAGAGGCTTTTTAGTTCCTCTTCACTTTCTGCCATAAGGGTGGTGTCATCTGCATATCTGAGGTTATTGATATTTCTCCCCGCAATCTTGATTCCAGCTTGTGCTTCTTCCAGCCTGGCATTTCTACTGATGTACTCTGAATATAAGTTAAATAAGCAGGGTGACAATATACAGCCTTGACGTTCTCCTTTTCCTACTTGGAACCAGTTTGTTGTTCCATGTCCAGTTCTAACTGTTGCTTCCGGACCTGCATACAGATTTCTCAAGAGGCAGGTCAGGTGGTCTGGTATTCCCATCTCTTTCAGAATTTTCCACAGTTTATTGTGATCCACGCAGTCAAAGACTTTGGCATAGTCAATAAAGCAGAAATAGATGTTTTTCTGGAACTCTCTTGCTTTTTCCATGATCCAGCGGATGTTGGCAATTTGATCTCTGGTTTCTCTGCCTTTTCTAAAACCAGCTTGAACATCTCGAAGTTCAGTGGAACTAGGCAGATCTGAATTGCTACCATTAAAACCCTTAAGAGGATGTAAAGTTTTGTGACATACATCAATATTTTTCTAATTTAAAAAAAGTTTTAGGTATTTGTTCTATGATTACTAGAATACCCCATTAACAATAGAAAATGCACTATTTTCTGTGATTCCATGGTGATATCTTTAAATAGACAGACCTAGTAATGAGGTAAAAAAGTAAAATGAAGATATGAAATATAGAAGATGACATCAAGAAATCACTCACCCAAAAGAAGAGTGTATAGAACTTTTTCTGCTTTCATGATATATATTTTTTAAAGTAGAAAGCTTATTTACCGCTGATTCATATAATCTATTTGCAAATATTCCCTTTTCTTACTTTGGTTCTGTTTCTTTCTGTATGAGGGGGAGACAAGCATCACTTTTACATGAGTGTCTTATTTAAAGTGCTCCTTAAGGTCCTATAATTACTTTTCTAAAGATGAACGAATACATATTAGCTCTACATTTGAAGTTAAAGAGGTGTCATTTGAATTAAGATATCATTCAGTAAAAGTGTCCATTTTCTTTCATTTTATATTCAGAAAAAGGAAAACAGAAATTTAAATGTAAATCTTGTCTCCTTAAAATGAAGATGAATTAACCATGGGATGATGTTTCAAGTCACATCCTGCTTTGAAATTTGATTAAGTCTGCAGAGAAATCTAAATTTAATGGCCATACTCTGCTAAGGTTTCTATAGCCATCATAAATGTGGAAATTCTCAGAACAAATTAGGAAAATTCCAGTTTTTCGCTTTTGGCTACCCATAGAGACATGGGCTAGGTCACTATCTCCTTTGCAAAGTTGAAACATGCTTTAGAAGTGTGATCTTACTGATTGATTTCTGAATTTGAACTTATTGATTGATTGAATGACTTGCCTTGCTCTCTGGTGACTGAAAATTTGAAAATCGGCAAAATCGAAAGAAGGCAGAACAAACTGATAATTGTTATGATAAAACTAATATGGCTGTAGCAGCAGTAATTTCTCTTGTTACTTTTGTCACCGTTTTCTGAATGCTCCTTAGTCCTATTCTGAACTATTTTTTTTTTAATTTTATTTTATTTTTAAACTTGAACTATTTTAATGTCTATGCATTGTAAACTGTCATTCATTTATGATGGTCCCTCCTAATTTCTTGCTTGGTTTTCTAGTAGTTGCTTCTAACATAAATGTAGAACTTTGTATCAAAACCCAAAATTCTGCAGAAGGTGTCAACATTATAATATCTTAACAGAGACCTGAATTCACCCTACTCTGATGATCAATTATTATTTGACAGGAGAGGAAGACATGCATCTGCTCATTCTGATCACATATTCATTTATTCTGAAGGCATTAAGAAGAATTCAGGAAATGCATATTTTAAATGAAGATCCAAATCAGAAATAAGTGATGGTTGAAAGGAAGGTGATAACCATTATATCTTCAGCATTCCATCCAAGATTGTGGATTCATTTTAAGTTCTTGCTTCACGCTGCTCATTGTGCAGGGTCAGGACTTTTTTTTTTTTTTTTTTTGCTGTTCAATTTTACCATAAGGAAGGGGTTGAGTGGACTGAGAGAGGGAAATCACTGGTTTTAGAGCACCTGTAAAATCCTGAAGACACTTTTTTTTTGGCTTTCACAAAATTAAAGCAATGAACACAGTCCATAAAATGTATCAACTACATTTCTGTATCTTATAATGATACTCATAGATATATCATCATCTTCTCTGTGATAGAACCTTTATAAAACCCATATTATTGCTTTAATTAGTTGCTTGTAAATTGTTTTGACTTTGCTGAGAGATACTGAAAATATTTAATATCAGGATTTTTGGGTAGAGTGACTTTCTGTATTCAAATATCCAATGCCTTTTTGGTATTTGACCCTTGTTCACTGTGGTCTCAGAGTAAGATGGCTTTTTTAGCTGAAAAATTCTGACTAAACCCTCTCATCAACTGTTCATAGGTGCACTGGCATTTCTGCCTGGTATACAATGACAGTCTTCATCTTGCTCATGATAAATCATGTCAAAGCACATAAGACAAATTGACTTACATGTATTCCAATGATCTCTTTCTTAACTTAAGTGGGAAAGTAGATCTAAGTTTATTTCTATACTTTTCCTTAATCTCCCAAATTTTGTTGAAAATCCTTTATTCTTGTGCTTTTTTACTTTATTTTACCTTATATTCCTGAAAGAGTATTAATGTTTTTCAATTTGTGCTTAATATGTGCACTGTATTTGATAACTGTATAGTGATAAAGTTGTAGACAGTCATCTTTTAGTACATGTTTGCATTTCAAGTGAAAAATCATGCTAAAATTACTATATAACTTTTCCTACTAAAACCAGAGGAAACCAAGTGCAATCAGTTTTTAGCACTTACCTTAATGCTGAGAATGAGGCTTAAGATTTGGTAAGCTCTTTGCACACACAATTTTTTGCCTTTGGGATTCTGACTCCCCAGATGTAAAAGATGCTTCATATGTGAAATTATGATTCTGACTCCTTCCAAATTTAGCATGTCATGGTTTATTATTTCATGAAGAATGGAAAAGATATTTAAAAAATGAATTTTGACATAAAATGGCAAAAAGATAATATAGATTAAAAAAATGGGAAGATTTGGGAGAATATTTTTTGATCATAAACAGGCAATTTAGAAGCACAATACTGGATGCTTGGGGCTAAAAATTATTCACACCTTTTTTTTGGCAAAATATACACAGTAGTTTAAAAATAAAATGTTGATTTTTTCAGTTTTGTTGAGTTTTAGATAGTTTCAGGTGAATAGCAAAGTGATTCAGTTATACATACTGTATCTATTCTTATTTAGAGTCTTTTCCCTCATAGGCTATGACAGATATTGAGTATAGTTGCCTGTGCTAAACAGTAGGTCCTTATTGGTTATCTATTTTATACATAGTAGCCTGTACTGAAGCAACTTAGCAGCAGCAGCAGCCTGTATGTATTCATCCAAAACTCCTAGTTTATCCTCCCACCACCTACTTTTCCCTTTCATAACTGTGAGTTTACAACTTCTACAAAGTTGTTTACAACATCTATGAGTCAATTTCTATTGTGTAAATATGTTCATTTGTATCATTTTTTTTGAGATTCCACATATCCACACTTATCCCACTGTAACAGAGTCATGGAAAGAAAGCACAGAAGATCAGTCAAAAGCACCTTAGAACTGTAACACTCATGCATTCTTATAAGGCGCCTATATCAAAGTAGTGCTTAATAAATATTTTACTTCCTTTTCCCTTTATACTTCATTGTTATCTATCCCGAACTTCTAGTCTCTGATTATTTATTTTACTACTTCTCCATATGTTTGCTTTTAGATATATTGATTTTAAACACATTTGTATTTATTAGAATTGTTTTCTCCAAAAGACAGATGATAAAATTTGGATTGATCCATGTTGAAATAGAATGTATCAAGAAAGGATGCCTAGTCTCATTGCCTGGATATACATGGTTTATTCTCTATGATTTTACCCCACATTTTGACCTTTCTTTATTCTTTACATCGAATTTTTTTTATCTTTTACAGTCTCATTGAAGTGTTTATATTTCTCCAAGCCATTATAAAATCCTTTTGGCATATATAAGTGAAAAGTGAAAGTTAGTCACTCAGTCGTGTCCAACTCATTGTGACCCCATGGACTGTAGCCCACCAGGCTCCTCTGTCCATGGGACTCTCCATGCAAGAATACTGGAGTGGGTTGTCATTTCCTTCTCCAAAGAAGAATATAAATAAAATATTGATATATTCACTCTCAATTCTAATACTCTCTGGATTCTCCAATTTAATTTACATTTATAGATCACCATGAATGCCTTTTTTTCAAAATAGCTACACCTGGTGTCATAATGAAAACCCCTTTTATTTGGTCAAGTATTATCTTCATACTGAAAAAAATGTTATCTGGACATCCCCTTAACTGGTTCATCTGAGAGTACCTCAAGATTTCTCTTTTAACAATTATGGTTTAATCAGGTCAGTTCATTTATTTCCTAACTACCAACATAGTAAAGTCATATGTTTTAATGTGGCTTAAAAATTTCTTAATAACTTTCCTTAGTTCTCCATAGGTTTATTTCCTGCTATACCTTTCTCCTACCTTATATACTATTCCATTCATATAGATAAATTTGCAATTTTCTTAGTAATTGTGTTTTTGAATGCCTTGAAGTAATTTTGATTTATAAACGCATCCTAGAACCCCATTTGAGACAGAGAAAGCAGCCTATGATACCCCTATTTCTAAAATTTCAACTTAGAACATGTATTCAGTTCAGTTGCCCAGTCATGTCTGACTCTTTGTGATCCTATGGACTCCATCAGGCCAGGCTTCCCTGTCCATCACCAAGTCCCAGAGCAGTTTCAAACTCATGTCCATTGAGTCAGTGATGCCATCCAACCATCTCATCCCCTGCTCTTCCTGCCTTTAATCTTTCCCAGCATCAGTGTCTTCAGTTCTCTGCAGCAAGCAGCAAAAGTTTTGGGGTTTCAGCTTCAGCATCAGTCCTTCCAACGAATATTCAGGACTGATTTCCTTTAGGATTGACTGGTTTGATTCCCTTGAAGTCCAAGGGACTCTCAAGTCTTCTTCAACACTACAGTTCAAAACCATCAATTCTTTGGCACTCAGTTTTCTTTATGGTCCAACTCTCACATCCATACATGACTACTGAAATATGCTATCTAGGTTGATCATAGCTTTTATTCTAAGGAGCAAGCATCTTTTAATTTCATGGCTGCAGTCACAATCTGCAGTGATTTTGGAGCTCAAAAAAATACAGCCTGTCACTATTTACATTGTTTCCCCATCTATTTGCCATAAAGTGATGGGATAGGATGCCATTGTTTTAGAGCATGTACAGCTTTCTTTAAGTTCCCCAGGTAGAATTCTTTCATTCCTTTTTGTCCACATATATCTTCTTATGACATTTATCACAATGTATTGTATTTATGTGTTATTTTTCTCACTAAACTATGAACTTGAGGCTCATATTGTAGACACTCAATAAATGTTGAATGAAACATGAATGTATAAATGAATAAATTAATGAAGTAGGAAATGGCTCATCTTAAGTCTTGAGGTAAATTAACAATTTTAATAGATTAGAAACACAAGATAATATCTTTGGATTTTTTGTCTTCATCATGGAGAATGGAGAAAGTCAAGTACAAACAACCATATTGCTGCTGCTGTGTCGCTTCAGTCATGTCCGACTCTGTGCGACCCCATCGATGGCAGCCTGCCAGGCTCCTCTGTCCCTGGGATTCTCAAGGCAAGAATACTGGAGTGGGTTGCCATTTCCCTCTCCAATGCATGCATGGATGCTAAGTCGCTTTAGTCATGTCTGACTCTGTGTGATCCCATGGACAGCAGCCCTCCAGGCTCCTCTGTCCACAGTATTCTCTAGGCAAGAATACTGGAGTGGGTTGCCATTTCCTTCTCCCAACAACCACATTATGTAAACACAAACCTGTTTTCAGAGAACTTGAAGGAAAATGCAAAGGTCAGTTCAGTTCAGTCTTTCAGTCGTGTCTGACTCTTTGTGACTCCATGGACTGCAGCACACTAGGCCTCCCTGTCCATCACCAACTCCTGGAGTTTACTCAAACTCATATCCATTGAGTTGGTGATGCCATCCAACCATCTCATCCTCCGTCATCCCCTTCTCCTCCCACCTTCAATCTCTCCCAGCATCAAGATCTTTTCAAATGAGTCAGTTCTTCACATCGAGTGACCAAAGTATTGGAGTTTCAGCTTCAGCATCAGTCCTTCCAATGAATATTCAGCACTGATTTCCTTTAAAATGCAAGGTAGACTTTTTCTAATCTCAGCTGAATTTTATAAAGAGACTGGGAAAACATAGAAAGCTAATGCATTATTTCTAGCTATTAGCTAAATTTGGTGAACTTTTGTCAGAATACAGGATCAAAAATAAATGAGACATAGTTTGGATATGTTTAAGTTAAAATAATCGATGTTTATAAAACCGAAAATATTTAAAATTGATAGCATGTTGGCCACACATACACACCCCCCACACCAAACATAAACAACACAGAAAGATATATACATATAAAGAGGAATAAACATACATATGAGGCTTCCAGGTTTCTTTGCAGGACAAATGAATCTGTTAGTAATTCACTTTGTTCTGTTATAAACAATTTAACATTTTAACATTCAGCTGATATGCTCTGTTAGAATAAGTCTAGTCCAATAAACAGTGCAGTCTGCTTTTTTATGGCTTATTTGCTGCAGGTTTTATTGATCCTTTCTTTTTGACCTCAATGAAAACAGAAGAAAATATTAAGAAACAAGTCAAAAAAAGATATAAAAGTCAAAAAGTAACATACTTACTAGCCTAGTGAATTATGATTCCAATAGAAAGTAGAGACTGTGAGTCAGAGTGAAAAAAAAAATTAGATAGAAAATAGAGATTTTGTTTCACTGCTTTGACACTAGAGAAGGCAGGATGGATAGAAAATAATTTGGACTTTCCAGGAAATAAGAGGAAATTACTTTCACAACCTACAGGTGCCTGGGAGCCCACTTTTAACACTCTGCAGGAAGGAAAGTCAGACAAAGAAGCAACTGATTAGCTTTCCTCTAGCCTCATTATTTTATATTTGCAATGTTTTCTTAGCTTTCAGGAACCACAGCATTTTTGCATTACATACACACAAAATGCAAAGACCAACTCTGCTAAAGAAGACATAATGTTCAGACTACATAAATGCACTTTATAAAAACGTTAACAATGAACTGGTTAACACAGGAGAAATTATTATCTCCATTGACAGCCTCTGAAATAGATTAATAAATTAATTTAAAGACCAGAAGCTGGACGTCCGTCTTGGGTATACATTTCAAAGACAGTGAGCCATAAAAGGTGGAGTGTTTGCATTTTATTGTGCTGCTTCTTAGCCTTCATTTAGGTGATATATGGTAATGATACCCTGGTCTAAATACAGAAGAAATGACTGATGATGCTTTTAATCCTCACAAATGAAAAGTTAATCATATCACAATAGTAATTCTATTTAAAATATGCCACAGCCCTTTGATGATCACTTGAAATATCTCTCAGGGAAATATGCTTGTGTTACATCTTAGTAAACATGACTGGAAATATCATAAGTGGCCATAACATAATCGGTAATAAAATTCTATGAAACACCACATATTCTCTGAATGCATTCTAGAACTCCTATTAATGTTAATGGGAATAACTAAGCTAGCACAAATGGGAACAAGATGTTTTAACATCTAACACTTTGGAAACTTAATAGTCATAAGCAAAATCAATAGAACTTGGGCCTTATGTTATATGTGAATTCATCCTTCTAAATGGGTGCAATTTGGCATGAAAATAGACTCTTCCCTTGGCCTAGCTATCATTTTTTTTCTGCCTGTGAGTTACAATAGAGATGTAATAATATAAAAAAAACCTTATGCCATTATTCTTTAAGAAAAATACTATAAGGCTTCAAAATGCTATATATTTCTAAATGTATGTGTCTTATAAAGCAGCATTTAGTGACTTCAAATAATGTTGAGGGACAACGAAGCCATAGTTTATTTTTCTGGCTCAATCATTGATTTGCTTTGGAATTCTGGACAAGATATTCAGCCTTCAAATGAGCTTCAGCTCATGAAGCTGTAAAACTTGTCAAAGTAGCCATCATACCCTGTATTAACCTGATAAGAAAATGAATTTAAAATACAGTTGGGCAATCCAAAATGAACACTTTGCTAGAAATATTTCTACTATCCAAATATGGGGAGCACATTGGGGTGGCACCATAGATTCCTTTCTAGAACTTTAAACAACCAGATGACTTGGGACTTCCTCTTTTATATTACTGCTTTGAGACTCAATCTGCTTTTCACTCTTTCTCCTCTTTACTGCTCTTTGTATATAGTGTTCAGCTTGATAATCTTTTATGGGCCAAAAATATTCACATTTTATCTATTCAGCAGCTGTTTTTATTAAATGCCTTTCAAGAGGTGGAGATCAACTTTAATGCTGTAGAATCAACAGACCCTGCCCTCAGTAAGGTGATATTCTGGTGGGTTATTAGGGAAAATAAATTAATTGTGTGGTATATCAGAAGAAAAATGTTGTAGATAAAATGATGCAGTGAAGGAGCTATACAGTGCATGGACTTCTCCAGGCCAGAATACTGGAGTGGGTCACGTTTCCCTTCTCCAGGGGATCTTCCCAACCCAGGGCTCAAACCCATGTTTTCTGCATTGCAGGCAGAATCTTTACCAGCTGAGACGCAAGGGAAGCCCAAGAATACTGGAGTGGGTAGCCTATCCCTTCTCAAGTGGATCTTCCCAACCCAGGAATTGAACTGGAGTCTCCTGCAGTGCAGGTGGACGCTTTACCAACTGAGCTATCAGGGAAACCTAGAGAAGAAGCTAGGGTATGCCAATGGGATGTGTTGCAATTTTACCCAAATTGTTAGGAAGGTTTTCTAAATAGTGATGTTTGAGTAAAGATTCTCTTGAGTAGGAAGTATGGAAATATTTTGTTCAGTCACTCAGGAGTGTCCAACTCTTTGCCAGCCCATGGATTGCAGTGCACCAGGCTTCTCTGTTCTATACCATCTCCAAGTGTTTGCTCAAACTCATGTCCACTGAGTAAGTGATGCACCAACCATCTCATCTTCTGTCATCCCCTTCTCCTCTTGCCTTCAATCTTTCCCAGTAGTCAGCTATTTGCATCAGGTGGCCAAAGTATTAGAGCTTCAGTTCCAACTTCAGTCCTTCCAAAGAATATTCAGCACTCATTTCTTTAGAATTGACTGGTTTGATCTCCTTGCAGTCCAAGGAATTCTTAAGAGTTTTCTCTAACACCACAGTTAAAAGGCATCAGTTCTTTGGTGCTCAGCTTTCTTTATGATTCAATTTTCAAATCAATAATGACTACTGGAAAAACCATAGCTTTGACTATACAGACTTTTGTTGGCAAAGTAATGCCTCTGCTTTTTAATATGCTGTCTAGGTCTGTCATAGCTTTCTTTCAAGGAGCAAGCATCTTTTAATTTCATGGCTGCAGTCACCATCTGCAGTTATTTTGAAGTCCAAGAAAATAGTCTGTCACTGTTTCCCCATCTATTTGCTATGTAGGCATGGGATTGGATACCATGGTCTTCATTTTTTGAATGTTGAGTTTTAAGACAACTTTTTCACCTTCCACCTCCTTTCCTTTCTTCCCATTGACCTTATCAAGAGACTCTTTAGTTCCTCTTCACTTTCTGCCATAAAGGTGATATCTTTCGCATATCTGAGGTGATTGATATTTCTCCTGGTAGTCTTGAATCCAGCTTGTGCTTCATTCAGCTCAGCATTTTGCATGATGTACCCTGTATAAAAGTTAAATAAGCAGGGTGACAATATACAGCCTTGATGTACTCCTTTCCCAATTTTGAAACAGTCTGTTGTTCCATGTCCAGTTCTAATTGCTGCTTCTTCACTTGTATACAGGTTTTTCAGGAGGCAGGTAAGGTTGTCTTGTATTCCCATCTATTTGAGAATTTTCAACCTTTTGCTGTGATCCACAAGCCAAAGTCTTTAGAGTAGTCAAAGAAGCAGAAATATAAGTTTTTCAGGAATTCTCTTGTTTTTCTATGATCCGACGGATTTTGGCAACTTGATTTCTGGTTCCTCTGCCTTTTCTAAATCCAGCTGGAACATCTGGAAGTTCTCGCCTCACATATTCTTGGAGCCTAGATTGAAGAATTTTAAGCATTACTTTGCTACCATGTGAAATGAGTGCAATTGTGTGATAGTTTGAACATTCTTTGGCATTGCTCTTCTTTGGGACTGGAATTAAAGTTGACCATTTGCAATTCCGTGGCCACTGCTGAGTTTTCCAAATTTGCTGGCATAATGAGTGCAGCACTTTCACAGCATCATCTTTTAGGATTTATAATAGCTCAACTGGAATTCTATCACCTCCACTAGCTTTGTTCATAGTGTTGCTTCCTAAGGCCCACTTGACTTTGCACTCCAGGATGTCTAGCTCTAAGTGAGTGATCACACCATCATGGTTATATGGGTAATTCAAGATCTTTTTTGTATAGTTCTTCTGTGTATTCTTGCTACCTCTTCTTAATATCTTCTGCTTTTTTTTTTAAGGTCCATACCATTTCTATCCTTTATTGTGCCCATCTTTGCATGAAATGTTCCCTGGTATCTCTAATTTTCTTGAAGAGATCTCTAGTCTTTCCCATCCTATTGTTTTCCTCTATTTCTTTACACTGATCACTTAGGAAGGCTGTCTTATCTCTCCTTGTTATTCTTTGGAACTCTACATTCAAATGGGTATATCTTTCCTTTTCTCCTTTGCTTTTCACTTCTTTTCTCTGCTATTTGTAAGGCCTCCTCAGACAACCATTTTGTCTTTCTGCATTTCTTTTTTTTGGGGGATGGTTTTGATCACTGCCTCTTGTACAATGTTACAAACATTGGTTCATAGTTCTTCAGGCACTCTGTTTATCAGATCTAATCCCTTGAATCTATTTGCCACTGTCACTGTATAATTGTAAAGGATTTGATTTATTTCATACCTGAATGTCCTAGTGGTTTTCCTTATGTTCTTCAATTTAAGTCTGAATTTTGCAATAAGAAGTTCATGATCTGAGCCACAGTCAGCTCCTGGTCTTATTTTTGATGACTATATAAAACTTCTTCATCTTTGGCTACAAAGAATATAATCAGTCTGATTTCAGTATTGACCATGGTGATGATCATGGTGATGTCTATGTCTACAGTCATCGCTTGTGCTGTTGGAAGAGGGTGTTTGCTATGACCAATTCAGTCTCTTGGCAAAACTCAGTTAGCCTTTTCCCCATTTCATTTTGTACTCCAAGGCCAAACTTGCTTGTTACTCCAGGTATCTTTTGATTTATGACTTTTGCATTCCAGTCCCCTATAATGAAAAGGACATCTTTTTTTGGTGTTAGTTCTAAAAGGTCTTGGAGAAGGAAATGGCAACCCACTCCAGTGTTCTTGCCTGGAGAGTCCCAGGGATGGGGGAGCCTGGTGGGCTGCCGTCTATGGGGTTGCACAGAGTCGGACATGACTGAAGCGACTTAGCAGCAGCAGCTAGAAGGTCCTGTAGGTTTTCATAGAACCATTCAACTTCAGCTTCCTAAGCATTAGTAGTTGGGGCATATACTTGAATTACTGAGAAATTGAATTGTTTGCCTTGGAAATGAGCAGAGATCAGTCTGTCATTGTTGAAAGTGCATCCAAGTATTGCATTTCAGACTTTTTTATTGACTATGAGGGCTACTACATTTCTTCTAAGAGATTCTTGTCTATAGTAGTAGGTATAATGGTCATCTGAATTAAACCCACCCATTCTGGTCCATTTTGGTTCACTGATTCCTAAAATATTAATGTTCACTCTTGCTATCTCCTGTTTGACCACTTCCAATTTACCTTCATTCATGGACCTAACATTCCAGGTTCCTATCCGATGTTGTTCTTTACAGCATCACACTTTACTTTTACCTCCAGATTTTTCCACAACTGGGCTTTGTTTCCACTTTGGCTCAGCCTCTTCATCCTTCTGGATCTATTTCTCTGCTCTTCTCCAGTAGCATATTGGGCACTTACCCATATGGGAAGTTTATCTTTCAGTGTCATATATTTTTGCCTTTTCATGCTATTCTTGGGTTCTCAAGGCAAGAATATTGAATTTGTTTTCCATTTCCTTCTCCAGTGGACCATGTTTTGCCAGAACTCTCTACCATGACCCATCCGACTCTGGTAATCAAGCTGGCACATACTTTCATTTTCTGGAAAAACACCATAATTGCAACAAGCTGCTGAGCAACCATTGACAGGAAAATGTTGTATCCCACCCAAAAATATACCTCACATCCAAGGGCAAAGGAGAAACCCCAAGAAGACAGTAGCGTGGCAGGACGGAGGGGATCACTTTTAAAATAAAAGTGATCAGACCTGCCAGAGAGTCTCAGAGGGTGCAAAGAAAACTTTGTTTGCACCAGAACCAAAGGAAAAGAGCAGTGACCCCTCTCACAAGAGATTGAGCCAGACCTACTTTTGAGTATGTAAGGTGTGAGCCAGATCTGCCTTTGAGACCTGCCTTTTGACTGTGGAGGCACGGGTCAGCAGCCTGCCTTGGGGGAGGGGCTCTGGCTACAGCAGACCTGGAAGGTGCATTGTGTGGTTTAATTCCTCTTGGAGGAGGTCGCCATTAGCTCCACTATTAAGTTGCCAAGCAGAAGACCCACAAACTGGAGAACATTACCAAAAAAGTTCTTTCATTGTTTTAAGTGTTCTAGGGCCCACAACAGATTTCCAACATGGGGATCTGTTAAAAGGACTGAGAATGCCCAAGGAATTTTAATTTCAATGGGATTTGATTATAGACACTCCACAGGACTGGGGAAACAAACTCTCAGAGAGCACAAGAAAACTTTGTGTGTACCAAGACCCAGAAGAAAGGAGCAGCGATCCCACAAGAGACTGAACCAGATTTGCCTGTGAGTGTCCAGGAGTCTCCAGTGAAAGCATGGGTCCACAGTGGCCTGCCGCGGGGGTCAGGGACATTGACTACTACAGTCCTTGGAAGCGTGGCATGCTTGCACAAGTCAGTTTGAAGGAGGTTGCCAATACTGCCATTACCCCTACCATAGTTTGGCCTCAGGCCTACCCATAAGCAGAAAATTGGATTAAACATTCACTGAGCATGGCCTTGCCCACCAGAGCAAGACCCAGTTTCCCCATAGCCAGTCCCTCCCATCAGGAAGCTTGTACAAGCCTCTTATCCACATCCATCAGAGGGCAGACAGAATGAAAGCCACAGTCACAGAAAACTAACCAAAACTGATCACATGGACCACAACCTTGTCTAACGTATGAGCCATGCCATGTAGGACCACCCAAGATGGACAGGTCATGGAAATATTTCAAGGAAGAGAATTCTAGGCACAAGTTGTAGCAAGAGTGATTCCTTGAGTTGGGAGGGTACATAGTATGTTTGAGAACAGCAGAGTCCAGTGAAGTTTTGCAGAATGAGAGAGGAGTTGGTGGCATAGGGGAAGTGGTTTTAAAGGTGACTGGTGAGAGGGCTTTGATATTAACTCTGAGTTAGGGGGAAAGTCATGGGAAGGTTTCAAGCTGTGTGTGATATGGTATAAATTGTATGAGTACATGCTCAGTCATGTCTGACTCTTTGTGACCCCAAGGACTGCAACCCACCAGGCTCCTCTGTCCATGGACGTTTCTAGGCAACACTACTGGATTACACATTAAGATAATCACTCTGCCTATTGTTTAGGGAACAAACAGTGAAGGGACAAAGATAAACTTAAGGAGACCAGTTTGTTGCCAATAATCCAGGAGAGAGGTGATGGTACTTTTGACTAAGGTGGTAGCAGTAACAATGCTGAGAAATAATCAGATTCCAGATATAGTTTGCATCTAGAGCCACAACAATTTGCTTTTGTATGGAAATTTTGTGTGGGTGAGTACATCTTCAATGTTTTTGGCCTGAACATACAGAAGACTGAAATTGACTTTCATTGAGATGTTTGGATGTGAGAGTTGGACTATAAAGAAAGCTGAGTGCCAAAGAATTGATGCTTTTAAACTCTGGTGTTGGAGAAGACTCTTGAGAGTCCATTGGATTGCAAGGAGATCCAACCTGTCAATCGTAAAGGAAACCAGTCCTGAATATTCTTTGGAAGGACAGATGCTAAAGCTGAAATGCCAATACTTTGGCCACATGATGTGAAGAACTGATTCATTGCAAAAGACCCTAATACTGGGAAAGACTGAAGGTGGGAGGAAAAGGAGATGACAGAGGATGAGGTAGTTGGATGGCATCACTGACTCGGTGGATATGAGTTTGAGCAAGCTCTAGGAGATTGTGAAGGACAGAGAAGCCTGGTGTGTGACAGTCCATGGGGCTACAAAGAGTAAGACATGACTGAGTGACTGAATTGAACTGAACTGAGATGTGGAAGGCTGTAATGATAGGAGAAATTAGGAGATTCATTTTAGGGACATTGGGTTTGCAATATATGTGATAATCAGAAGAAAAATGGTGAATGGAGATCTGTGGATTCTAGTTTGGAGTTAAGGGCAATCCAGTCTGGAGATATCAATTCATCAGTCATAAGCAGAGTGATGTTATCTAAAGCCAAAGAACTGGATCAGTTCACCAAAGGAGTAGATATAGGCTGAAAATAAAACAGCCAAGGGTTATATCCTGAAGCTCTTCAAATGAAAGAAACCAGACAGATAAGGAAAAGCCAGTAAGTCTAAGAAATGTTAGCCAGTGAGGCAGAGGAAAATCCACAAGAGTGGTTCTGAGGAGCCAAAAGAAGAAAGCATTTCAGGAAGGAGGGAGAGATCTATTTTGTTAGAGGTTACTGACAAGTCAGATGGGATGCTTACAGTGAACTGACCTTGGGGCTTAGAAATGCAGAGTTGCTAGTATCTGTGACAATAGCATTTTTGCAGTCTTCAAGGGAAAGAACTTGATTCAAGTAGATTCAAAATCAAAAGGGAGGAGAGGAATGGATGGTGAGGAGCTCAGGCAGCTCCTTTGAGAAGTTTTGTTCTGTAAAGAGGGGCAGAAAAATGGAGAAGTAGCTATAAGAAAATGTAGGGTCAAGAAGAAGCTTTTTAAATGTGGGAGTTAATGGAATATTTCTAGGTGCTTGCATACTTGCTATTCTGCATTTTGTCATTGAAATAAAACGTAAAGTTGCTGTCTTAGAGTAAATACAGAGAAAGCATTTTGGACATTTGAGGAGAAGAATTTAAAAGTAAATAAACTAGGATCAGAATGATGTTGAGCATAACGGAAACTAATGCCAGTTATGAGAGAATAGAGGTGAAGAACAGTTTTGGGAATCACCTCTACATCTCCATGTTCTTTTTCTTTCAGTTTCTCTTTTTTATCCTTTTTTTTTCCCCCTGCCACTACAGAACAAATGTGGCAGCTCATTATATCATCTCAGGCTGGTTTGACAGATACAAGGGATATTTCAGATTATAAAATAAGTCTTTAAGTAATATTCTAAGTAACTATATACTCTGATAACCTCCTAAGCCTTAAAAATAATTTATTGACCACATTTGGGGACTTTTCCTTTTCTTGTTTGCATTGCTGTATGACACCCGTATTTTATTTCTGACTCTTGCAGGATTTCTGCAGCCTTTGTCTCAGCCCAGGCTCCTGACATCTGCTCCAGGTTATACATTTTATATTCTCTTTTTAGGTGATTCTTTTCTCTGGATCTCCTTTGCCTGAATCTTACTTTGTGCCCTCATTATCTTTCATGTGACTATGGTATTTTCTTCCTGAAAATGCTCACTGCTTCTCATTTTTACATGCTGGCAGTCAATTCTTGTGCTATTATTTTTTTTCTTGAGGTATAGTTGATTTACAATATTGTCTTAGTTTCAGAAATACAACAAAGTGATTCAGTTACACAGACGTATATATGTATTTTATTCAGATTATTTTCCCTTATAGCTTATTATAAACATAGAGTAAAGTTCCTTGTGCTATAGTAAGTTATTGCTATTTATGTATTTTATATATAGTAGTGTGTATGTGTTAATCCTAGCAATTCTATTTTGAAATAGTACTAATCATGCTTATTTCTGTCTTAAAAACATGTAGTGGACTATAGTGTCATTATGATAAATTTTATTTATTTAAAAATGTTATGGGTATAGTTGATTTACAATGTTGTATTAGTATCTGCTATACAGAAAACTAAGATCATGGCATTTGGTTCCATCACTTCATGGGAAATAGATGGGGAAACAATGGAAACAGTGTCAGACTTTATTTTTTGGGGGCTCCAAAATCATCGCAGATGGTGATTGAAGCCGTGAAATTAAAAGACACTTACTCCTTGGAAGAAAAGTTATGACCAACATAGATGGAATATTCAAAAGCAGAGATATTACTTTGCCAACAAAGGTGCATCTAGTCAAGGCTATGGTTTTTCCAGTGGTCATGTATGAATGTGAGAGTTGGACTGTGAATAAAGCTGAGTGCTGAAGAATTGATGCATTTTTAAAAAATATAAATTTATTTATTTTAATTGGAGGTTAATTACTTTACAGTACTGTATTGGTTTTGCTATACATCAACATGAATCCACGACGGGTGTACACATGTTCCCCATCCTGAACCCCCCTCCCTCCTCCTTCCCTGTACCATCCCTCTGGGTTGTCTCAGTGCACCAGCCCCAAGCATGAATGGAACTGGAGGAATTGATGCTTTTGAACTGTGGTGTTGGAGAAGACTCTTGAGAGTCCCTTGGACTGCAAGGAGATCCAACCAGCCCATCCTAAAGGAGATCAGTCCTGGGTGTTCATTGGAAGGACTAAGGCTGAAGATGAAACTCCAGTACTTTGGCCACCTCATGTGAAGAGTTGACTCATTGGAAAAGACTCTGATGCTGGGAGGGATTGGGGGCAGGAGGAGAAGGGGACAACATAGGATGAGATGGCTGGATGGCATCACTGACTCGGTGGACATGAGTTTGAGTGAACTCCGGGAGTTGGTGATGGACAGGGAGGCCTGGCGAGCTGCAATTCATGGGGTCGCAGAGTCAGACAGGACTGAGCATTGAACTGAACTGAACTGATACAGCAATGTGAATCAGTTATGCATATACATGTATCCACTCTTGTTTTAGGTTCTTTTCCCATACAGGGCATTACAGAGTATTGAGTAAAGTTGGCTGTGTTATATAGTAGGTCCTTATTAGTTATCTATTTTATATATAGTAGTGTGTATATGTCAATCCTAATCTACTAATTTATTCTTCCTCCTCTTACCTTCTGGTAACCATAAGTCTTTTTTCTACATCTGTGATTCTATTTCTGTTTTGTTTATTTGCACCCTTTTCCTAGATTCCACATATTAATGGTAGCATATGACATTTGTCTTTCTTTGACTTATTTCACTCAGTATGACAATCCCTAGGTCCAACCATGTTGTTGCAAATGGCATTATTTCACTCCTTTTTATGGTTGAGTAATATTCTACTGTATATATGCATATATAACACATATTCTTTATCCATTCATCTGTTGATAAATATAAATTTCACAAGCTTGGCTGATCTTCCTAGTCTCTTTCTTAGATTCCTGTGTTCCTTGTTCATCACAGACCTCCTGCTCTTTCCCAAGTGTACCATGCTCTTTCAGCCTTCCACCAGATACATATGGATTTCTGTGCCCTTTCCATCTAGAGAAGAATAGGCCAATAGCTCAACTCAAGCATCTCCTCCAAGATGAAGTCTGTCTCCATTTTTTTTATGCGGGCAGTTACCAGTTCCCTCATCTATGCTTCCTTCTCCTCCGTAGAACTTTTTCTCATTAAAGCATGATTTTGGCTTACTGTTATATCCCTCATGTCTAGAACTATTCCTGGCCAAATGTATGTGCACAAAAAATACCAGATAAATAAGCATCTTAAGCTGTATGGCAGGATCTGGAACATGGCAAGCACTTAAAATGGTTATTGAATGCTTCCCACTGCTTCTAAATATTTTGCTGACTTTAAATGCCTCTTTATCCTTTCTCATATGGATCCACCACAAAGACTTTAGTTGTGGCAAGATGACTCATATAACTCAAATGTGAGGACCACAGTATCTTGTTTGTGGGTAGCCAATATTTTTCCCTTGGGAACCCAGATGCAGCGTTGGCCCTACTTGTGCCTTCCCCTCTGATAGGGCCTCATTATTTTTTTTGCATGACTGAAGATTTATCCAAAAATAAATTAGCTTCAGTTTATAAAAGAAAACCCAATTTATAAACGAGTTACAGGTGGCCAAAATAGATTGAATGATTGAAAATCTCCCATACCATCTCATCTAATCCACCTGCATTTGTGTGTGTGTGTGTGTATGCATGGTATCAAGCATGTAAAAACAAAGTGAAGTGAAGTTGCTCAGTCCGACTCTTTGCGAACCCATAAACTGTAAACTACCAGGCTCCTCCATCCATGGGATTTTCCAGGAAAGAGTACTAGAGGGGGTTTCCATTGCCTTCTCCAGAGGATCTTCCTGATCCAGGGATCGAACCCAGGTCTCCTGCACTGTAGTCAGATGCTTTACCATCTGAGTCACCAGGGAAGTAAAAACAAAACAAGGTAAAAATTTTTAAAAGGGAATTGTGCCATTGGCCAACACAAAGAGTAATGGGCACAGATTTCCCACCTCTGTGATCTTACACCCTAGATTCTAAAGCATGGCCTTCTAAAAAGCTTGGCCTCTTTTCTCTCAGTTTGGCCATAAATAGCAACACATATGGTTGAAAATTAGTGCTTTTTGATGAATTAGCATATTGTTTTGAACAAAAAATTTAGGCTCTATTCTAACAATTTCTTTCAATTGGGAAGAATGATACTGTTTATAAGTATTAATTATTCTTATTAAAAATAATAATAAAGTATATTTTATAGCAGAAGGGACTAGTAAACGTATTTGCAGGGATATTTTGTACAAACCCAAAAATAATGAGACTGAACTTTTATTGTTTTGGTGAGCCACCTTCCCAAAGCTGACAGCCTTGTCAAGATTCAAGTTTTCTAGATATAAAAATAGAATACCACATCTCTAATCCTAAACCCATGCAAGAGAGCAATAGATTAGCACACCACAGTTATTCTTCATTTGCTTTTAATATTTATATATATTTTTTATATTCTTATCTCAAGAAACTGGGGCTCACTGTTTTCTGACAAAATGTAGTGACAATGGTGTTAGCAGAAGTGAAAAGATTATAATGAATGATTTATTTTAAATAAAAATATTTATTTACTTATTTACTCTTGGCTGTGCTAGGTCTCCATTGCTACGTTCACTTTTCTCTAGTTTTGGCGAGCAGGGGTTACTTTCTGGCTGTGCTGCATGGGCTTCTTTTTGTGCTAGCTTCTCTTGTTGTGGAACACAGACCCCGGGGCACTTGGGCTTTAGTAGTTGTGGTTCCTGGGCTCTAGAGTGTGGGCTCAGTAGTAGCGGCACACAGGTTTAGTTGTTCTGCATCATGCGGGATCTTCTCAGACAGGGAGCGCAGGGATCCTTTAGGATGGACTGGTTGGATCTCCTTGCACTCCAAGGGACTCTCAAGAGTTTTCTTCAACACCACAGTTCAAAGGCATCAACTCTTCTGTGCTCAGGTTTCGTTATAGTCCATACATGACTACTGGAAAAACCATAGCTTTGACTAGATGGACATTTGTTGGCGAAGTAATGTCTCTGCTTTTTAATATGCTGTCCAGGGTGTCATAACTGTTCTTCCAAGGAGTAAGCATCTTTTAATTTCATGGCTGCAGTCACAATCTGCAGCAATTTTGGAGTCCAAGAAAATAAATTATCTCACTGTTTCCATTGTTTCCCCATCTATTTGCCAAGAAGTGATGAGACTGGATGCCATGATATTAGTTTTTTGAATGTTGAGTTTTAAGCCGGGTTTTTCACTCTCCTCTTTCCCTTTCATCAAGAGACTCTTTAGTTCCTCTTTGCTTTCTGCCATAAGGGTGATGTCATCTGCATATCTGAGGTTGTTGATGTTTCCCCCAGCAATCTTAATTCCAGCTTGTGTTTCATTTAGTCTGGCATTTCGCATGATGTACTCTGCACATAAGTTAAATAAACAGGGTGACACTATACAGCCTTGATGTACTCCTTTCCCAATTTGGAACCAGCCCATTGTTCTATGTCTGGTTCTAACATTATTACTAAGTAAATCTATAGTTTAACATTGAGCTTCCAAGATGGTGCAATGGTAAAAAAAATCCATCTGCCAATGTGGGAGATGCAAGAGATGCAGATTAGATCCTTGTGTTTGGAAGGTCACCTGGAGTAGGAAATGGCAACCTGCTCCAGTACTCTTATCTGGAAAATTCCATGGACAGAGCAACCTGGTGAGTTACAGTCCATGGGATCCCAGAGTCAGACATGACTACGTGACTGAGCACACACACATAGATTACGTTCGGTTTCGCCCTTTGTGTTGTGCATTCTATGAATTTTCAAAAATGTATAATGTCATGTATACATCAGTATAGTATCATGCAGAATACTTTCATTGCCCTAAAAATATCCTCTGCACAATCATTTTATCCCATGCTCTCCTCAAACCTCAGTCAACAACTAATCTTTTTATTGTCTCTGTAGTCTTCCCTGGTGTCTCAGACAGTAAAGAATCTGCCTGCAATGCAGGAAACTTGGGTTCCATACCTGGGTTGGGAAGATCCCCTGGAGGAGGACATGGCAACCCACTCCAGTATTCTTGCCTGCAGAATCCCAATGGACAGAGGAGCCTGGCAGTCTACAGGCCATGAAGCCATAAAGAGTCAGACATGACTAGATGACTAAGCCCAGCAGAACGTAGTTTTGCCTTTTCCAAAGTGACTTGATTTTTACCAAAGTTTGTGATAGAGTTGCTTGAATGACACAATTTTTCTTTGGTTTATTTCAAATACCAGTTTTTTTTTTTTTTTTTTTTAAGACAATTAAAACCTGCTCATTTAAAATCGAGTTTTAAGTGCTCCATTCCTGATTGGAATGTTCAAAGGGGATCTATTTATTGCTGCTGTCCACCAGAAGTTACCCAGTAATTACTTGGCATCTTATATGATCAGTTAAGAGTTAATACTTTCACAACAAAATGCTGTGATCACTGTTAATAGAATATTGCATGTATTGTGATATTATGGATTTAATTTTTCACTGATGAAATTAAGAAATATCTTAAACAATTGAACATAATCCCTGGGTTGGGAAGATCCCCTGGTGAAGAGAATGACAATTCCATCCATATTGGAAAAACTGAGAAGGTGTGCTCAAGGTATGGCCAAATGACTATTTGATGATAACCTCTATATGGGCATGAACCAGTTACCTGGACAGCCATTTCAATAGAAGTCAGGCCACTGATCTTCAAGACAAGGGGGAATGACTGCCCCAAGGTGATTCAGAGATAATTAGTGTTGCCTCAAGCCAAAGAAGATTATTCTTGAATCTTAAGTTTTAATGTTGATTGCTCTAGGTTTTAGGCCCACAAGGGACTCATTATCCCTTTATTATTCTTTTCTGGAAAAAAATTGCTTTTTATTTATTTTATTAGAATAAAGTTGATTTACAAGGTTATATTAGTTTCAGCTGTACAACCAAGTGATTCAGTTATATATAGATATTAATTCTTTTTCAGATTTTCCCCATATAGGTTACTATAGAGTAGTGAGCAGAGTTCCCAGTGATATAGAGTAGGTCCTTGTTGGTTGTCTATTTTATAAATAGTAGTGTATGTATGTTAATTCCAAGCTATTTTCCTATTTCTGTGTTTTGAATTAGAAGTGTCTGTCTTATGCCTCTCTGACCATTTTATTTTGGAAGCATGTGACTTGTTGATTTTCACAGACTCACAGCTGGAGAGGAATTTTGCCTCAGGATGAACCCTCTGGTATTATGTTACAGCAGCCCAAATGGACTAAGACAGTGATGATGCCAAAACCTTTCAGTCCTGACTTCCCACTACAGCTTCTCTCAAAAACCCCACTGTCACTCTGCTCATTCAAGTCACCATCATCTCACATTTATTTTACAGAAATTGTTTTTTAAATTGGCCTCATTATGAAACTATTGCCCCTCTTCAGCTTTGCCCATATGTGGTAGCATCCTTAAAAGTATAAATCAGACAGTGACATTTCCTATCCCCTAAAACCTTTCAATGGCTTCCCATTGCAATTAGGACAGCCTGTTCATAATTCTGAGCTGATTCCCACCTAATGCAGCAGCCTCACCTGGCATCGTTTTTGTCTTCTTTAACCACATGACTCTTCTTTCACTGGATCACACTGTTTTGCTCTTTCTCATTCAAGATCTTTATGTGCCACTATGTAAGTATACGAAACTTCCCAGGTCATGCTAGTGGTAAGGAATCTGCCTGCCAGTGCAGGAGATGTAAGAGACTTGGGTTCCATCCCTGGGTCAGGAAGATCCCCTGGAGGAGGACACAGCAACCCACTCCACTACTGCTGCCTGGAGAAACCCAAGGATGGAAGACGCTAGCAGGCTACAGTCCATGGCATCACAAAGAATTGGACACTACTGAGCAACTTAGCACACACACACTTAAGTGTACAAAGCTCTTCCCTTTCTCTTTCCTGACTCCCCCTGCCCCAATCTACCTAACACTATAGATTTTTCAAATACTAATTCAATAGTTGTTTCCAGGGAAAAATAACGTAATCAATGATATTCTCTTGTTACATAAAGTTATCGGTATAGTTACTTTAAAATGTTGTGTTGGTTTCTACTGACAGAAAAGTGAATTAGATATATGTATACATATATGCCTTGTTTTTTGGATTTCCCTTTATATTTGGGTCACCACAGGGCACTGAATAGAGTTCCCTGTGCTATACAGTATGTTTTTATTAGTTATCTATTTTATCATACATAGTGGTGCATATGTCAATCCTAATCTCCCATTTCATTTTTGTAATTATATATTTATTTGTAATAATTTGATTATTTTTTTCTATATTGAAGCATACATTTCATGCAGACTGGAACTATATTTGTTTGTGAGGTTTGAATTTGAGTTCAAAACCAAATTTAGTAGGAACAAAATAATTTTTAGTGACATGAATGGATTTAGAGATTGCCATATAGAGGAAATAAGTCAGAAAGATAAAGAGAACTATCATACAATATTGCTTATACATGGATTCTAGAAAAGTGGTTCAGATGAACTTATTTGCAAAGCAGAAATAGTCACAGGTTAGAAAACAAACTTATTTTACCAAGGAGGGAAGGGGAGGAGGGATAAATTGGGAGAGATATGTTGGGAGATTGGGGCTGACATACATACACTACTACTAAATTGTTGTTCAGTCGCTGTCAGTCTGACTCTTTGCAACCCCATGGACTGCAGCACACCAGGCACCCCTGTCCTTCACCATCAATCAGAGTTTGCTCAAATTCATGTCCATTGAGTTGGTGATGCTATATAACCATCTCATCTTCTGCCACCCCCTTCTCCTTTTGCCGTCAATCTTTCCCAGCATTAGGCTCTCTTCCTATGAGTTGATTCTTTGCATGAGATGGCCAAAATATTGGAACTTCAGCTTCAGGATCAGTCCTTCCAATGAATATTCAGGGTTGATTTCCTTTAGGATTGACTTGTTTGATCTCTTTGCAGGCCAAGGGACTCTCAAGTCTTCTCTAGCACCACAGTTCAAAATAATCAATTCTTTGATGCTCAGCCTTCTTTATTGTTCCACTACACGACTCCTTGAAAAACCATAGCTTTGACTAGACAGACCTTTGTTGGCAAAGTGATACCTCTGTTTTTTAATATGCTATGTTTATCATAACTTTCCTCCAAGGCGCAAACATCTTTTAATTTCATGGGTGCAGTCACCATCCACAGTGATTTTGGAGTCAAAGAAAATAAATATGTCACTGCTTCCACTTTTCTCCCTTATATCATATAAAATAGATAACTAAAGAGGACCTATTGTTTAGCACATGCAACTCTACTTAATTCTCTGTGGTGACCTAAATGGAAAGGAAATCTAAGAAAGTGTAGATATATGTATTTATATAACTGATTCATTTTGCTGTACAGCAGAAAGTAACATACCATTGTAAAGCAAGTATACTCCAAGAAAAAATAAATAAACTTAGCAGACTGATTACAATAAAGCAGGCAATATACATTTATTGGATAAACATTGGAATGCATGATTGAATAGATCTCCAAGGTTCTGGAATGGGTATTGTCGGGAAAGAGCAAATTAGCCAAGATGGCATGGTCAGGCTCTTTTGCCCCACTTCCTCTCACTTTCGCCGCACGTTTTGTAAATAATGATTATGTAACAGCTGAGACCACTTACAGCCCTGCACATGCACGTCATGAGGTACTTGCTGGATCGAGGGTTGTGTGCGGTTATGTTATGCTATGTGATGCTACACTATGTTACGTTATGTCATGTCTGCTGTTGTGGCTGGTGTGGCAGGAAGAAGAGAATAAACATGTCTGCAGTTCTTACAGTTCCTTGCATCTTCTTCCAGCTTCCCTGATTGTGCCTTGCCTCTTAGGTTCAACAAACAGTGCTGACAGTGAGATACAGCAAGACAATTGGCATCATGAACAGAGTCAGCGACACAGGTATATATTTTCTCTATCAATTAATTATTTCACTTTTATGCTAGATACTAGAATTCAAGAGTGCTTATGGTGAGTATTATTAAAGAGTAGGGAGTGGATGGTAAGTAACAAAACTTGTTTTGCTGGTAAGTGAATACTAATCAATGCTGCTGCTGCTGTTGCTGCTGCTAAGTTGCTTCAGTCCTGTCCGACTCTGTGTGATCCCATAGAGGGAAGCCCACCAGGCTCCCCCATCCCTGGGATTCTCCAGGCGAGAACACTGGTGTGGGTTGCCATTTCCTTTTCCAGTGCATGAAAGTAAAAAGTGAAAGTGAAGTCTTTTAGTCACGTCCGACTCTTCACGATCCCATGGACTGCAGCCTACCAGGCTCCTCCTTCCATGGGATTTTCCAGGCAAGAATACTGGAGTGGGCTGCCATTAAGGAGTGATTTCCAACTCCCATCTTAAAAATGCAGTTTTCTTTCACTGATTTCCATAAATCCCCACCCCCACCTTTAATTTCAGAGATTTCAACACTTCTCTAGTTTCTAAATGCCTTGGTGGTACAATTAAGAATATACTTTAAGTATTCAGTTCAGTTCAGTCAGTTCAGTTGCTCAGTCGTGTCTGACTCTTTGTGACTCCATGAATTGCAGCATACCAGGCCTCCCTGTCCATCACCAACTCCCGGAATTCACTCAGACTCATGTCCATCGAGTTGGTGATGCCATCCAGCCATCTCATCCTCTGCTGTCCCCTTCTCCTCCTGCCCCCAATCCCTCCCAGCATCAGTCTTTTCCAATGAGTCAACTCTTCGCATAAGGTGGCCAAAGTAGCAGAGTTTCAGCTTTAGCATCAGTCCTTCCAAAGAACACCCAGGACTGATCTCCTTTAGAATGGACTGGTTGGATCTCCTTGCAGTCCAAGGGAGTCTCAAGAGTCTTCTCCAACACCACAGTTCTAAAGCATCAATTCTTCGGTGCTCAGCTTTCTTCACAGTGCAACTCTCACATCCATACATGACCACTGGAAAAACCATAGCCTTGATTAGACGGACTTTTGTTGGCAAAGTAATGTCTCTGCTTTCTAGGTTGGTCATAACTTTCCTTCCAAGGAGTAAGCGTCTTTTAATTTCATGGCTGCAAATCACCATCTGCAGTGATTTTGAGCCCCCCCAAATAAAGTCTGACACTGTTTCCAGTTTCCCAATCTATTTCCCATGAAGTGATGGGACCAGATGCCATGATCTTCGTTTTCTGAATGTTGAGCTTTAAGCCAACTTTTTCACTCTCCTCTTTCACTTTCATCAAGAGGCTTTTGAGTTCCTCTTGACTTTCTGCCATAAGGCTGGTGTCATTTGGATATCTGAGGTTATTGATATTTCTCCCGACAATCTTGATTCCAGCTTGTGCTTCTTCCAGCCCAGCATTTCTCATGATGTACTCTGCATATAAGCTAAATAAGCAGGGTGACAATATACAGCCTTGACGTACTCCCTTTCCTATTTGGAACCAGTCTGTTGTTCCATTTCTAGTTCTAACTGTTGCTTCCTGACCTGCATATAGGTTTCTCAAAGAGTTAACACTGTCCAAACAGAATCTTCCAAAACACTGGTGGAAATATGCTCCCATTTTAAAACAGATTTATAAATACATCTTTTTCAGCGTCATGGGTGTCTTAATGGGCACTTTCCCCACCTTCCCTACTTTATGTACTGCTTAAGTCTTGCTGTTTTTCTGCTATCCCATTTCTTTTTTAATGTGTTCTTGTAGATAAACTTGAAAAGTCTACTTTATGTAAAGGAAATAGAATAAAAACTCAGTTTAGTTCGCTCGTCTCTGTTTCTAACTCCTGCCTCCTCTGAGCTCTTCTCCCCTCCTACAGATCAATACTTCTTGTCTTCCTTTAATGAACACTCCACATTGATGTCTCTTAGGTGCTGTGTTACTTTATGACAAGTTTCTTTGTTACAACTGACTCTTAGTAAGTCAATGGGGTTTTCTTTGGAAAGGAATAACTTGATATTTATTTCCTTAACTTCATCTTTTTGTTACATTCCTTCAAAAACTGCAAAAGAATTTTAAGAATGGTATGAGAAAACAGCAAGCAGAAGCTAAGAGTTTTTAAAGGCTTCTGAAACACTTTTCTTAAAATAACTGAAAGTAACAATAGCCATGTTGGTTATTTTTATTTTCTTTATGTCTTGTTACCATAGTAGCAAGTCATTGAATACTTTTTGTCTCCAGGAAGATAACCCAGAGGTACCAGTTTACCTGAAAAACAATTCCTGTTTTCAAAGGCATGCACCCATCTGAGCTGGCCAGTGCTGGTGGCAAGGGAGACATGAAGTAGAAACAGAGTAAACCCATGGATGGTACTCTTTAAAATTCATTTAATTGAAGCATAGTTGATTTATAATGCTATATTTTTGTCTGGTGTGTAACAATGTGATTCTATTATATCCATTCTCAGATTCTTTTCCATTATAGGTCATTACAGGGTATTAAGTATAGTTCCTTTTGCTATAGAGTAGGTCATTGTTGGTTATCTATTTCATATATAGTAGCATGTATCTGATAATCCCAAACTCCTAATTTATCCCTGATCCTCAATTTCCCTTTGTTAACCATAAGTTTGTTTTCTATGTCTGTGAGTATGTTTGTTTTGTAAATAAGCTCATTTGTATCATATTTTAGATTCTGCATGTAAATTATATCATATATTTGTCTTTCTCTGACTTCAGTTAGTCTGGTAATCTTTGGGTCCGTAAATGTTGCTGCAATTGACATTATTTCTTTCTCTTTTATGGGTGAGTAGTATTCTATCTAATATAGGTATATATATACCATGTCTTCTTTATCCATTCCTCTATTAATGAACATTTTGGTTGCTTCCATGTCCTGGCCATTGTAAAAAGTACTCTTATGATTATACATAACATTATATACCATTGCAGTGTGTGTAACTTTGTGAGTTAGAATTTTCTCCGGATAAATGCCCTGGGGTGGGATTTCTGGATTCCACGTTAACTCTATTTTTTGTTTTTAAGGAATATCCATACTGTTTTCCAGAGTAGCTGCACTACTATGTTGCATTCCCATCAACAGTGTAGGAGGGTCCCCTTTTCTCCACACCATCTCTAGCTTTTGGTATTTATAGACTTTTAAATGATGGCCACTCTGATATCTGTTGGATCATCAAAAAGGCAAGAAAGTTCCAGAAAAACATCTATTTCTGTGTTATTAACTATGCCAAAGCCTTTGACTGTGTGGATCGCAACAAACTGTGGAAAATTCTGAAAGAGATGGGCATATCAGGCCACCTGACCTGCCTCTTGAGAAATCTGTATGCCGGTCAGGAAGCAACAGTTAGAACTGGACATGGAACAACAGATTGGTTCTAAATAGGGAAAGGAGTACGTAAAGGCTATATATTGTCACCCTGCTTATTTAACTTCTATGCAGAGCACATCATGAGAAACGCTGGGCTGGAAGAAGCACAAGCTGGAATCAAGATTGCCGGGAGAAATATCAATAACCTCAGATATCCAGATGACACCACCCTTATGGCAGAAAACGACAAAGAACTAAGGAGTCTCTTGATGAAAGTGAAAGAAGAGAGTGAAAAAGTTGGGTTAAAACTCAACATTCAGAAAACTAAGGCTCTGGCATCTGGTCCCATCACTTCATGGAAATTAGATGGGGAAACAGTGGAGACAGTGTCAGACTTTATTTTTTTGGGCTCCAAAATCACTGCAGATGGTGACTGTAGCCATGAAATGAAAAGACGCTTGCTCCTTAGAAGAAAAGTTATGACAAAACTAGACAGCATATTCAAAAGCAGAGACATTACTTTGCCAACAAAGGTCCATCTAGTCAAGGCTGTGATTTTTCCAGTAGTCATATATGGATGTAGAAGTTGGACTATAAAGAAAGCTGAGCCCCAAAGAATCGATACTTTTGAACTGTGGTTTTGGAAAAGACTCTTGGGAATCCCTTGGACTGGAAGGAGACCCAACCAGTCCATCCTAAAGGAAATCAGTTCTGAATATTCATTGGAAGGACTGATGCTGAAGTTGAAACTCCAATACTTTGGCCACCTGATGTGAAGAACTCATTCATTTGAAAAGACCCTGATGCTGCGAAAGATTGCAGGTAGGAGGAGAAGGGGAAGACAGAGCATGAGATGGTTAGATGGCATCACCAACTCAATGGACATGAGTTTGAGTAAACTATGGGAGTTGGTGATGGACAGGGAGGCCTGGCATGCTGCAGTCCATGGGGTCACAGAGTTGGACACAACTGAGAGACTGAGCTGAACTGAACTGATGTATGGATGTAAGAGTTGGACCCTAAAGAAAGCTGAGCAGCAAAGAATTGATGCTTTTGAACTATGGTGTTTGAGAAGACTCTTGAGAGTCCCTTGGGCTGCAAGGAGATCCAACCAGTCCATCCTAAAGGAAATCAGTCCTGAATATTAATTGGAAGGACTGATGCTGAAGTTGAAACTCCAATACTTTGGCCACCTGATGTGAAGAACTGACTCATTTGAAAAGACCCTGATGCTGGGAAAGATTGAAGGTGGGAGGAGAAGGGAAAGACAGAGCATGAGATGGTTAGATGGCATCACTGTCTCAATAAACATGAGCTGAGTAAACTCTGTGAGTTGGTGATGGACAGGGAGGCCTGGTGTGCTGCAGTCCATGGGGTTGCGAAGAGTTTGACACAACTGAGCAACTGAACTGAACTGAACTCTGACTTGCATGAGGTGATACCTCATTGTACTTTTGCTTTGTATTTCTCTAATAATTAGTGATGTTGGGCATCTAGTCATGTGCTTATTGGCCATCATGGATAGTGTTCTTGATTCTTCATAGTGAATGGCCTTTTATGTGTTCTTGTGCTCTTTTGGCTTTTCTTTCTGCTATTACATTGTGTGCGGTGATTAACAAAGTAAGAGCCTACAGCTAAGACATTCCAGTTCGATTTTATCTTCTGCTTCTATTACCTAGTTCACCTCTCTTTGCCTTGTGTATCTCCAAACTATGGTCATGATCGCAAGCACACTTTTTTTCCCTTAATGATTTCTTTTTTCCTTTATTTTTAAATATAAATTTATTTATTTTAATTGGAGGTTAATTACTTTACAATATCGTATTGGTTTTGCCATACATCAACATGAATCTGCCACTGGTATACATAATGATTTCTTAAACTGACTGTTGACACAATTATCAGTTATACTTTCTTTTTTAAACTAGTTTCTTTGAGGTAGATCATCTTTTGTTGTTATTTAATTTTTTGCCTATTTAATTATTTATTTTTTATTTTTTGATAAATGAACACCAGGTAACCACAGTCTGGGATACTACCAAAGGACGAGACACTCAGAACAGGGAGATAGTTCACCTCTTTGTATTGGCAGCAAAAATAAGAATCAACTCCAGGATTCCAACTAAATCTTGATCAGTATCAGAGAGATACAAGTCTAAACATCATCACTGACTCATTATTTTTTCCAGCAAATCCTTTGTATCTCCTTTTAAAAAATATCCAGCATCCTACTATTTCTCCCAGCGCCCTATAATTTTTCTTGAAAGAAAAGCTATGACAAACCTAGACATCACTTAAAAGCAGAGACATCACTTTGTCAATAAAGGTCCCTCTAGTCAAGCTTAAGGTTTTCCAGTGGTCATGTATGGATGCGAGAGCTGGACCCTAAAGAAAGCTGAGCACCTAAGAATTGATGCTTTTGAACTGTGATGTTGGAGACGACTCTTGAGAGTCCTTTGGACTGTAAGGAGATCAAGCTAGTGAATCCTAAAGGAAATCAGTTCTGAATATTCAGTGGAAGGACTGATGCTGAAGTTGAAGCTCCAATACTTTGGCCACCTAATGCAAAGAACTGACTCATTGGTCTTTTCAGACTCTGATGCTGGGAACGATTGAAGGTAGGAGGAGAAGGGGATGACAGAGGATGAGATGGTTGGATGGCATCACCGACTCAATGCACATGAGTTTGAGTAGGCTCTGGGAGATGGTGAAGGAAAGGGAAGCCTGGCGTGTTGCAGTCCATGGGGTCGCAAAGAGTCAGACATAACTGAGAGACTGGACAACCCTATAGCACCTTCAACACCACTTCTCTAGAAGAGTGTACAATATTCTGAATCTGAGTCCACCCTTACCCTTGAATAGACTAATTTCTACATTGCATCCATCTGATCCTCTAAAACTGAGGTTAGATCACATCACCATTCCTCAGAACAAGCTACTGAAACCCCATGTACCTCTGAGTAAGAGTCAACATCTGTATAAGCGCCAGTGAACACATGGTCTAAATTGTTCATCTTATTCTGCATGTGCTACTCAATTACCACAGACTGGGTAGCTTATAAACACAGAGATTTGTTTCTCATTGTTTTAGAGGCTGGAAATCTGAGATCAAGGTGCCCACATGGTGAATTGAGTTTCCACTTCCTGCTTGCAGACTTCTCACTGTGTCCTCAGGTGGCAAAAGGAGTGGAAGGTCCTGGTAGTCTCTTTTGTAAACACCCTGAATCTCACATTGGCTCCATCTTCATGACCAAATCACATCCTACAAACCCCATCTCCCACACCACCATCTTGGGCACTGTTTCACTGTGTGAATGTTGGGGAGACATAAACCCTGATCTTACCTTTCTATGATGCCTCATCTCACCACTTCTTTGGTCATCGTATCCAGATACACCTACCTCCTTGCCCTTACTAAATACAACCAACATCAGTTCATGTCAAATTTGCAAGTTCTTTTTCTCCTGGCTGAAGTATCTTTTCATTAGCTAATCACATGGCTCAGGCCCTGCTTATGGCAAGCCTTTATCCACAGGGCAGTTTATCCTCAGCCTTTCCCTGAAGAGCCTGTTCTAAATTGTACCTATTCACAGCTCCATTTTTATCTTTTCCATCCTCTTTACTTGGTTCTTTACTGCCCTCTCTGGGCTTCCTGTTTTGCTCAGTTGGTAAAGTATCTGCCTGCAATGTGGGAGATCTGGGTTCAATTCATGGGTTGGGAAGTTCCCCTGGAGAAGGAAATGGCAATCCACTCCAGTATTCTTTCCTGAATCCCATGGATACAGCAACAGCGCAGGCTAAATTCATGGGATCGCAAGAGTTGGATACAACTTAGTGCTATCTTTCCTGTCCAGTTGGAATGTCTGGTCCCTGAAGTCAGAGCAGGAATACAGATGCAAACATACAGAACGGACTTATGGACACAGAGGGAGAAGGAGAGGATGGGACGGATTGAGATAATAACATTGACATATATACATTACCATCTGTAAAATAGATAGCTAGTGGGAAGCTGCTGTTTAGCATGGGGAGCTCAACCCACTGCTCTGTGATGACCTACAGGGGTGGGAAGAAGGTTCAAGAAGGAGGGCATACATGTATACATTTAACTGATTCACCTTGTTATATAGTAGAAGCCAAAATAACATTTTAAAGCAATTATATTCCTATAAAAAAGAGCTTTTGTCTTTTTTTTTTTCACTCTATATATCCCATACCCAGAACAGTGCCTGGCACATGATATTTAATCAATTTTTTTTTCAAATGAATTACATGCCTTGATTAACAGTATTTTTTAAAGGAAAAATTCACTTCCTACATCATAGAACCAAATCCTAGCTCTGCTATCTGATGGCCAAGGAATGCATGACGCTCTTGAGAGGGTAGTGTCTGTATATTGGAGATGGTGAATACAAGGTCATAAATTCTGGGTTGAAATTTAGGAAAATGTAACAGTAAGGATTAAAAAGTACTGGATTCTCCAGCTGAAATCAGCCCTTGGAACATAACTGACTTAGATAAATTCCCCAGCTACTAGGACTGACCATCCTTTTTGGTCAGTCCTAGTAGCTTCCTTGGTTACTGCATATTTTTTCTGCAATGGACATCTCTTTTCATTAACCTACTATGAAATAGTATCCTATTTCACAGCTGTTTTACTAAATGTTGAAATCAAGTTGAGTATATAATTTCCACAGAGGGTGGGTAGAGGAGGAGGAAAAATATACTTGCAATAAAAATGCCAAATAATATCTTCCTTAATTTTACACTGACCTCCAATTTAAGAAAAGCATTAAACTTCTGGTCATATACTTAGAACTTATTTCCCATTTCATTTAATCTGATGATGTCACCAAGGAAACTGGCTTACTTGGAGTGCTAAGAATGGCTGTTGTAAAATATTTCTGACCATGCCAATCTTCAGGGAACTTTATAACAATTTAATGAGAGAGAGCAAAGGAGAGTGAGAGGGAATTTAAATCAGCTAGAAAATTAGATAATAGAGGCTGTGCTCCTACACAGTTCTGCCAACAAGCTATGTTGATGTTGACTTTGGGAAACCACTGTTATCTTCCTGGACCTCACTTCTCTTTTGAACAGGGCATAACACCTACCTTCCAGAGTTGTCAAGGATTAGCACAAATAAGAAATACATGTCTAATTATAAATGTAAAACTCTTTGACATACAGTTTTGCTAAAATGTCTTAGTTCTTTTTTTATAGAATTCTGACTTGTCCTCATTCATTTTTTCAAGTATGTATTGAGTATTTTAACTACATTCTGTGCTAAGCATTCAAGATGCAAAGATAACTCAGACATAGTCCTGGATTTGTGTTTTATCCCTGGATTGTTCAGATTTAAGTTTCATTCTTCCTGCATTGACCAAAATCTGCTACCCTCCTCCACACACACCTTTTTTTATTAGTGAATTAAAACTCCTTTTCTGTGAGTGAAATATAATGAGATCATCAGATTGTATTCATGTGTTCAGATTCAACACATGAGTCACTTTTGGAAAACAGCTTATTTTGTAAAATACCTGGTTATTAAAAAAAATACTTTTGTTTTTTTGGGTATACACAAAAGTGTTTTTGTTTCCTTCCCAGCTGAATCGAAATACATCTTCTTATAATTTAGTTTCCTCTTCTACTGCTCATAAATGATTACATATCCTGGAGATTTTTTTTTTCTCCCTGACAATTCATTACATTGAATGGCACATGCAATATCCCATCTGTCTTTCTAAAGGCACATCAATATTGGCCTCCTTTGATTGAACTATCCAGACCAGCAATTCATTAACCTGTGACACATCAGCCCTCTTGTTTCATTATTGCTCCCTTAATGCTTTTCTGGTATTCAGAGATAACAGGGAGTTTCTTGTTTTCTACTTAAATATTTGGCTTTCTGAAATGCAATTATTTTCCATTCTAAGTGCTAGACCATAGCCTCTAAACACAAGGCTATAAGTAGGAAAATATGCCGGGCATTATATAAGTCTGAATAGACGTGAACATTTTCACAGAATTTTCCTTTGGATCTTTACTGTATTTTCCTCTCTTTCTCTACATTTAATTTTTTTTTGTTCCAGCTCTCATATTTAATCAGGTTGTGCATTAAAATAGAAACATAGTGATTTCTTTCATCTTCTTGGTAATCAATTGCCTTTGTTTTTAGTGGTTGAAAGTGACAGTGGAACTAATCATTAGATGTCACCTGCTCTTGGAGGCAAATGTGTAAGTTGTAACATCACCTGATATTACTAGATGCCATTGGGTACTATCTATCATTTTCTTTTTATTATGTATGTCTTTTCTCTTAATCTCTGCTATATCAGAATTATTTTTTATTGTAATATGAGAATATGAGAATAAATATGTAAATATGAGACTCATGCCATTGCTTCTTGACAGTTGATGTTCTAATGGGCAGGAGGAAAAATAATCAAACTGATATTATGTCAAGTGATAAATTTAATTTACTCATACAAGCTATGGAAACATCCCCAAATGAATGCAACATGTTGAGTTTGAACTATCCATGGGATATCCAAGACAAGATGGAAATATACAAATGGAGCTCAGGAGAGCGATTTAGAATAGAGATGTCAATTTGAATTCAGTAGTTTCTTGGTTGTACGTGAAGGTATGTGGCTGGTTTGTGATTCAAGGAATATATGTCTAGAAAGATGAAATAAAGGTATAAGATAGATTATGGCAAGGGAACAAAAGCACATTTAAGGGAATATGTATAAACACAAATTTATTAAACCCCTTGAGGAAGAGTAATCAGATAGGGAGAGAGACAAATAATGTCTTAAAAGCAAAGCCAGAGAGAGTTTCAGAAAGCAACTGGTCAATGATCTTAAATATTTTATGTAAGTGTTGAGTTACAAATCAAAGGAGTTCTGCTTGATTGACTTAAATGATTATCTATTTGCCTTTAGAAAGGCAAGTATGATATCAAGAAATATGATACCTTCATGTAATTTGCTTTTTCCTTTTATTCAGAAGGAAAGGAAGATGTCTTCTGCAACTTTATTATCTGTGGAGCAGCACTCATTTATATTCTGATGCACTATCTAGTATTGATCTAGAGTGAAATAAAGATACTTATTAAGAAAAAAATATGGCAATTTATTTCAAATAGGAATAACATAGAGTTGAATCTCAATTGGTAATTCCTTTGAAAATAGATATGGTTTTAAGTAATTCTATTTGGCCAAGAATGGGGATAGAAATAGGTTCTAGTCATCTTGGGAATGTATTGTTGGAAATAGAAAATATGGAAGAGGTTGTGGCAAGATGTGATTCAGTGGAGCAGGCTCTGGTGTCTCCTGAAAAGTGGGAAACCCTATAAGTTTTTTCTGTATGTGATGTTAAACTCTCAGAAGGAGGTCATCTTCAGACTGCCATGAACTTTACAGGCTTTGGTGGAGCTATGTAGGAAGAACTTTGCCTCCCATCTTGGTATAAATTGGGGAATCATGCCTATTTTGGAATACATCTCTTTATCTTCTCTATTTATTGCTCTGGTTTTTATTCTGAATATATATTTTTAAGACAATGGTGGCAATGAGACATTGAAATCAAAGGAGAGTCGTCTTGCCTCTTAACTCAGAAAAAAGTTTGAGAAAATCCCAAAGATCTTGAACTAATAAACAAGATAGATAACTAGGAGCATCTGAGTGCAGATCAGGATATTATTCTTTCTATTTATCTGAGCAGATGGTTATGTTAAAAAAAATTGTCACTTTTAATCAACTCTGTGAAATCTCTGAGGAGGTTGGCCCTTATGCTAAATACTCATTTGATGATTTTCTAAAGCCACCATCAGCTATACTGCATTATAGCAGGTTTGCCTTTTGATTTAATGCATTTTCCCTAATATCTGTTAACAGTTTAGGAAAATGAAATGTGTTATATGCTGACATGATGATACAGTTGGACAAGCTGTCATTAATATCGTTACAGGTTCTATTATCTCACACTTGAGAAGCCTTCTGACCTACACATTACAGGGAGAGCTAGTATACCAGAACCATATGGCTCAGGATATACAGTTAGAACTGAACACAAAGCATTAGTTTTATTCATACTGTGGCTTAGGCACACTATATAATTTCTCTGAATTTAAACAAAATTTGTAGTGTAGATGAAATTATTTATGCTGATCATGTGCATTATATTAGATCATATTAAAGCACCTGTCATAGTGCCTGACAGACAGCAAGATTCATGCACACAGTTTATGTTCTCTGGTGTCTTTTCTCCCCCATTGTTTCCTCCTTCCTTCCTTTCTTCCTCTTTCCTTCCCTCTGTTCCTTCCTTCCTCCCTTCTTTCCTTCCCCCTTTCTCTTCCTTTTTTCTTCTGAATAATCATGAAGCTCTTGTGCATGCTAAGTCACTTCAGTCGTGTCTGGCTTTTTGACACTGTGCACCTTAGCCCCTCAGACTCCTCTGCCCGTGGGATTCTCCAGGCCAGAATCCTGGAGTGGGTTGTTGTGACCTGCTCCAAGGGATTTTTCTGATCTAGGGATCGAACCATACCTCTTATGTCTCCTGCTTGGCAGCTGGGTTACCACCAGCACTACCTTAGCAAGCTTCAGTTCAGTTCAGTTCAGTTGCTCGGTCGTGTCCGACTCTTTGCGAGCCCATGAATCGCAGCACGCCAGGCCTCCCTGTCCATCACCAACTCCCGGAGTTCACTCAGACTCATGTCCATCGAGTCAGTGATTCCATCCAGCCATCTCATCCTCTGTCATCCCCTTCTCCTCCTGCCCCCAATCCCTCCCAGCCTCAGAGTCTTTTCCAATGAGTCAACCCTTCACATGAGGTGGCCAAAGTACTGGAGTTTCAGCTTTAGCATCGTTCCTTCCAAAGAAATCCCAGGGCTGATCTCCTTCAGAATGGACTGGTTGGATCTCCTTGCAGTCCAAGGAACTCTCAAGAGTCTTCTCCAACACCACAGTTCAAACAAGCTTACCTTACATCAAAGTCTTACAAAGTCCAATCTTTCTGTTTCCAGTCTTTTCAATCACGTCACCCCCTGTTAATCAAAATGAATATTTCATTCTAAGAAGGATAACTTATCCACAGCTCCTGGCCATGGTTTCTCTTTCTTGATCCAACATTTTTGTTGTGTGGTTCCCCATAGTAGGAGCATTCTGTCCATTTGGATCTTTTATTTTATTTTTTTTAGAATGAGCTGTTAATCCTTCTAAGGCCATCTTGACAAAACAATAAAAAAGGTGTCACTTTCTTTGAACATTTATGATTATATACCCTTTGCTGACAAAGTCAAAGTATAGTCAAGGCTATGGTCTTTCCAGTAGTCATGCACAATGTGAGAATTGGGCCGTAAAGAAGGCAGAACCCCAAAGAACTGATGCTTTTGAACTGTGGTGCTGGAAAAGACTTTTGAGCATCCCTTGGACAGCAGGAGATCAAACCAGTCAATCTTAAAGGAAATCCACCCTGAATATACATTGGGAGGACTGATACTGAAGCTGAATCTCCAATACTTTGACCATCTGTTATGAATAGTCAATTCATTGGAAAAGACCTTGATGAAGGATTGAAGGCAGAAAGAGAAGAGGGGGGTGACAGTGGATGATATGGTTGGATGACATCACTGATTCTGCAGTCCATAGGGTCACAAAAAATTGGACATGACTTGGCAACTGAACACCGACAACCCTAAAATTCAAACTATATCTGACTTCCATAATTATTTGATTCATCAAATGCAATTTATATATAAAGCAAATTTATATCACTTTATCTGCTTCAGACTAATCACTGTAGAAATCGTACATGATAGACACTAATGTGCTCACCCTACAGATGATCAAACAAACTTAAGAAGATAAATGTTTTACCAAAATCATACAGCTTGTAGGGGCAGAACTGAAACACCAACCAGGTTACCTGACTTCAAACATAGAGATTTAAACCATGCAATTGTATTTTATATGTGTTATAAATATATGCCCTAAAATCACAAACCAATAAATTACAGAAATTTTAAAGGGAAAATATCTATAATAAATGTATTTTTACATGTATTTTAATCCCACCCTATCATTCATG
This sequence comes from Bos mutus, assembly GCF_027580195.1. Classification (NCBI taxonomy): domain Eukaryota; kingdom Metazoa; phylum Chordata; class Mammalia; order Artiodactyla; family Bovidae; genus Bos; species Bos mutus. The sequence goes on from NC_091633.1 coordinate 33,792,733, forward strand.
AACATAGCACATATAAGTACAGTGGAGCAAATAGGGCCATTCTTATATATTTCCAAAATATGTGGACTTTTTAGAAGAAACAAAATTACATAACAGTGTATGATTTGTTCATTTTTCCCAGGAGTAAAAATCACTGTCAATAAGAGAAAAGGAGAGAACTACCTTTGCAATAATTTCTGAAGTTACCATCAGTTAGGTATGAAATTGATTACTACAGTTGTGAAGGTATGTCTAGAACACATCTTCAGATTAGAGAAACAGGGCATCTGATTTCAGAACTGAAGCTGAAGTGTCTTACACACATCCTCATACTGAGAATCAATACCTCACTTTTCAGCACATTTTGACCCTTAAATGGATTTGCTTGTATTCCTCTGAAGTAAGTTGTTGCTTATTTCAATAATGCTGAACAGTAGCCATATATTTCTACTTCCTTCATCAGCACATACATATTTTGAGTTGGTGATAATATTAACAAGTTTATGTGGTTTATATTTTGTTAAAATAAAGATGTTTTACTTTGTAAGAAAGATAATTTTTTTGTTTGGTAGTGTATTGAACTTCTCAGGAATGGGTAACAAACAAACATCAAATACTGCTAGCTCAACTGCCAACTTCTATCTTTGTATAGACAAATACATTTAAAGCTTATAATGATACAGGTTTCATTGTCAGAACATTCTTCCTTATTGTGCCTAAAGTATCATTAAAGGGACAGGCAATTAAAATCATAGTTTGGGTAAGAATGAATACTTATTTATACATGCATAGCTTATCTAGCCAGAATATAAAAAAACATTATTTTGTAAAAAAATTATTTTCAGTTACTGTTTGAAGTCTGTTGCATAGCAACTAATTGTTCCTGGAATATACCTAATAGTACCTGACCCTGTGTAACACTACATCTATTTTTTAAAATTTAAATTCTATCTCCCAAAATTAAAGATGATAATTACGGTGACCTGAACATTTCAAAGATAAAGCCTTATCCTTTTAAAATTGATATTGATGACAATTCTGTTCAGAAAATGTTTTTTTCTTCAATGTGCATGTCAGTGTAAAACTTTTAATCCAGAATGATACTAAAAGAAATGTTTTTCACCTAAGATATTTAGGTCAGCAAAGGAGTAAAGACTTGAGTGAGAGCTCACCAAATGACCAACAATTTGTTAACAAGATTATAAATATGTAAGCTATGGTGATTTCTCTGTTTTTCTCAGCTGATGTTTTTGTGTTTTGAAAAATGTTTTATTCTATTGCAGATTCCAAATTAAAAATCCCAGACTTTACTTGGAATAAATATATCAATTCTCTTGCCTGTGGAGAAATCTCAATAGTGATATACTTAAAGTCTTTTTATTTGTAGGATTATGTTAATAATAGTATAATAATAAAAGATAAAATATCAAGAGGACTTGATTTCTACCTCCAACACTTATAGATAAGTATGTGATTATTAAACAAATCTTGTCTAACCATAGGTTAGTAATGTCATATATAAAGATAATAAACATCAAATAGAGTGGGAGGTGTAGGAATTAAACATGATAACTCATAAAAAATGTGTCTTACTGTACCTGACAGATAGCACATGATTAGTTCAAGTTGTACATCAATTTATGTTTCATTTCAGATATATTAAGTTATTTTATTTATAAAACATTTTTCTTTGTAGTTGGAATTTTGGTAAATTGGGTGGTAAGCCTGTATTTTTATATGATTCTAGAGTCTTAGATTCCTAATGGAAAATGGTCCATGCTTCTTTATTCTTATTTCACCAATATAGTTAGAATGAAAGAAGCTAGAACTCAGCTCTGTGCTATAAAGAGAGGAAGGAGGGTATAGCGGTAGCTCATAGCCATGTCCTCCTTCAAAGGCAGAGACCAATCAAGGCAGGTGGTAGATGATGAAAAATGCACATTCATCCCAGTGTTACAGTAACATAGGGATGCTTACCAAGTTCTAATAGGAACAAAAATGATAAAGCAAGTCACTGATGTAAAAATCAGTATTTAAAATGCATTGCAAGAATGAAGAAATGATATCAATCTAACAATCTATAATTTTAAAGGAGTGAATATAATTTGTTTTATGGGACTCCTAAGAATAAATTGCCTAAGTACCACATGACTTAGAAGCATGGATGAAGATGCTTTAGGAATTGTATTAGTTTTATATCAGTGCTATAACAAATTATCATAAACTTACTAGCTTTAAAAACAGTATTATTATGTTACAGTTCAGAGGTTAGAAGTCCAAATTTTTTCTTGCCAAGGGTAAAAACAGCATCCTTACCTTCCATCTTCCAGCTTCTAGGGAGTGCCTATTTCCCTTGACTGTTGGTCCCCTTCCAGCAACAACATCACTCTGACTTCTGGTTCTGAGGTCACATCTCCTTCTCTGACTGTAATCCCACTGCCTCCCTCTAATAAGGCTACTGTGATTACTTTGGGCCCAAACAGATAATCCAAGATAATCTCCATCGCAAATTCCTTAGCTCATCCCACTGCAGAACCTCTTTGCCATATAAAATAACACATTCACAGGTTTGGAGGATTAGGATGTGATACCTTTAGGGAGGGGGATATCATTGAGCCAAACATGGTGCTTAGGGGGCTAAGTACAATATAAGACTACCATGTAATTAGGGCTTCCCAGGTGGCACTAGTGGTAAAGAACCCTCCTGCCATGTAGGAGACATAAGAGACACACAGGGTTAAACCCTGGATCGGGAAGATCCCCTAGAGGAGGGCAAGGCAACCCATTCCAGTATTCTTGCCTGGAGAATCCCATGGACAGAGGAGCCTAGCAGGCTATACTTCATAGGGTTGCAAAGAGTTGGACATGACTTAGCCACTAAGCACAGCCTGTAATTGAGTATAAGTAAAGTCAGTATGACATCAGGCTTTTGGTGACAGAAAAACAAATGTTTTTAATGGAAGAAATAGTTCAGCTCAGCTCTGCTGATCACAGAGCTTCTTACAGAAGATTGGGACTAGACTGATGAGTGGATTTAAAAATATGATGTGTAGTCATTTAAAATTGAAAAGGTTTTTTGAAAAGATTTGTGTACAAAAAGAGAAGCCAGTACATTTTTTTTTCCCCTCAAACATTTATAAGGGTGTCTGCCAAATGAAGCAAGGACTGGTATTGTTCTGTTAGGTTCAAAGAGCTAGAACAGCACAGTAAGCAGAAGTAGCAGTGTGGCAAGAGTTTGAGTCAGTGTGAAAGGAAATATTTGTTCTTCCCTGGTTGTTTTACTTCTCTAGATGTCTTCAAGCTTGGAGCTTGTCAAGCCTTTTATGGGTATGTGATAATAGACATTTAACCATCAGATAAGAAGTTTAATTCAACTATATTAATTTTAAAGTTACTTCTAAAACATTGATTATATTATTTAATCTTACTATTCTCTAGCTTCAGTCTAGAGTTTATTATTATTAGTTTTCTTCCCCATCTGACAAGTAAGAACTGCTTGATATAAGACAATATAATAAGAGATCTTCAACCAAGAGGTGGGTGAATCAGAAAGGGAACCAAAGGATCTCTATGAAATTCATATGTTATGAATGAAAGACTTATGTTTAAATGATATAATATAAAGATAGCATGTTGAATACACAAACAGTGCTGGAGAGGTTTAATGTAATTGTAGAAAAAAAAGAAAATCAGAAATAGTTCATTTCCAGAAACATGAGTGGGCCATCCAGTGAGTGATAATTATATCTGTTCACATTTGTAAAACTGTATACAAATACTGCATATAAATTATGGTATGAATCCACTGAGAGAAGAAAGCACAGATGACATTACCTAAATTTGTACACAAAATAATGTGTTTATGGATTATTTTCTTTGATGAAATTAAAATACCTGTGTCCCTTCAATGACATCAATGAGTTTTGAGAAAAAAGATTCTCTGTTAGAACTACACAGTCTTAAATGCTAAGGGAACATATCTGTCTGTTTCTATCTGCCTGTCACTTTCACATTTGATTTACCTTAATTCTTAAAAACATTCTTAATTTAAAATCTAACTGTAAGTCTCAAACACTGAATATAGCTTAAAAACAAAAAAATAAAAATTAAAGATATGCTTTTTAAGTCTTTTTAATACAAAAATTACTTTGATGTGATTTGATACAAGGGAAACTATAGCAACAAAAAAATTACTTAGCCACTAGGAAAATAAAGGTAAGTACACTGACTGAAAAAGAGATGAAGAGTGAACAAAACATGATGAGAAGCTTGCGGAAAGACAAAATTTGTTATTTTTTTCATAATTTCTGGTGAAGAAATGCCTTATGATGCTTTAGAGCTTGAAGAGTTGGAAAGAATTAGGTGGACATGTAAGGAAGAAGAAAATTATCCAAAAATGCAATTAACTAAAAGAAAACATAAGTTAAATGATTAAAATTGTTAAAATGATAAAAAGCAAAGAGAAAATCATGTGTCAATGATTTTTAGAAAAAAAGAAAAATTCACAGAGCTTTTTGGAAAACAAGAAATGTGTGAATGACAAAGACTTCAACTAGGTTAGTGATACAAAGCATAGTTTTCAAGGACCTACATAGAAGTTCAACACTGACATAATAAAGGGAGGCATCCTTACTGTGGAAAAGGGTCCAAGAGCTATTAAAAACAGAGAATTAACAAAGGAAACTATTAGCAAGGTGAAAAGGCAGCCTTCAGAATGGGAGAAAATAATAGCAAATGAAGCAACTGACAAACAACTAATCTCAAAAATATACAAGCAACTCCTACAGGTCAACTCCAGAAAAATAAATGACCCAATCAAAAAGTGGGCCAAAGAACTAAATAGACATTTCTCCAAAGAAGACATACAGATGGCTAACAAACACATGAAAAGATACTCAACATCACTCATTATCAGAGAAATGCAAATCAAAACCACTATGAGGTACCATTTCACGCCAGTCAGAATGGCTGTGATCCAAAAGTCTACAAGCAATAAATGCTGGAGAGGGTGTGGAGAAAAGGGAACTCTCTTACACTGTTGGTGGGAACACAAACTAGTACAGCCACTATGGAGAACAGTGTGGAGATTCCTTAAAAAACTGGAAATAGAACTGCCTTATGACCCAGCAATCCCACTGCTGGGCATGCACACTGAGGAAACCAGAAGGGAAAGAGACACGTGTACCCCAATGTTCATCGCAGCACTGTTTATAATAGGCAGGACATGGAAGCAACCTAGATGCCCATCAGCAGATGAATGGATAAGAAGTCAGTGGTACATATACACAATGGAGTATTACTCAGCCATTAAAAAGAATACATTTGAATCAGTTCTAATGAGATGGATGAAACTGGAACCTATTATACAGAGTGAAGTAAGCCAGAAAGAAAAACACCAATACAGTATACTAACGCATATATATGGTATTTAGAAAGATGGTAACAATAACCCTGTGTACAAGACAGCAAAAGAGACACTGATGTATAGAACAGTCTTATGGACTCTGTGGGAGAGGGAGAGGGAGAGGGTGGGGAGATTTGGGAGAATGACATTGAAACATGTATAATATCATGTATGAAACGAGTCGCCAGTCCAGGTTCAATGCACGATACTGGATGCTTGGGGCTGGTGCACTGGGACGACCCAGAGGGAGAGTATGGGGAGGGAGGAGGGAGGAGGGTTCAGGATGGGGAACACAGGTATACCTGTGGCGGATTCATTTCGATATTTGGCAAAACTAATACAATATTGTAAAGTTAAAAAAAAAAAGACTTAAATTAACTTCAAAACTGGAAACCAATCATTCTCCTCTTAAAAACATACAACATGTCTTCTAAACTTATATCTTGTTTCATCAAGGAAGACACTAACCTACATACCAAGAGAGAAGGCAAATTCCTACCAGGTTCCTTATGTGCCAAGCACAATCACTATCCAGTAACTAAGAGATAAGGGATTAAGACTATCACATGTCAGTTTGCTTTGTCTTTGTTGAAGGTAAGTATTGACTACTGAATATAACAGTGGTTTAACATGTTTCTATATAAACTCCAAATCTGACAAGTAAAGACAATGTGGTTTAGCAACATGTCTTATAGTTGGCAATAGCAAAATGCCCTCTTTAGTTTAAACAATGATGTGTCGTGAAACTTCTTCAAAATAATTATGCAACTCATTTTTAAACTATGAAATAAATCTTGAAAATGCTATAGTGACAAGAATTGAAACCAGACCTTTGGAAGAATACCATTTTACCACCACTTAAAAAAATTGAAACATGTGGTTGATATGAAGACATAAACAATATTTTTCAATTTTGTCCTCTTTGTCATCAGTGATTCAGAAATCAATTTTGCATATGTCACCTGTTAATTATGAGGTGAAGTTAAACAAAGAGGTTCCAAGTTACTACTGGAATGAGAAGGAGGGAGTTGAGAATTTGATACCACACAAGAAATGTATTAAATTCCTGTGCAATATGCAACACATTTATCTTTCAAGTCAATCATGGAGTAATTATTTGTCTAGGAATAAGTTAGCACAACAAAGAATTCCAGCCTCTAAAGCACATGCATAATGAGGAATCTAGAAATGGAAGAAAATAACCACTTGAGTAGAGAGTTATGGTCCTTTCCTTAGTGAGAGGAAACTGGGATTTGTATTAGATAAAACTGTACAACGTTGTGGTAACACAAGTGCTTAGGAAACTTGATCCTCTAGGCCCAGACTCAGAGATGCTGACTTCACACTGTGGCAAATGTGTCAAAAGCATGGAAAAACTTAACAAGTTCTATGTCTCTCTGGATGATGTTATCTATCACCTAAACTCAAGAATTGAAGTTATTTTCCACCAACAAAGGACTGACACAGAGGTAAATATGTCCTGAAGATATTTTACAGGTGGAAGCTTGGAAAAATGTGTCTTTAATATGCAGCAAAAGCAATTATATATTGCCTCCAAATAGACAGATCATGGGCAGGTTATGACAACAGATGGTCTTTTCACATCAAGACATTCATCTTTAGCAAAAGAAATCATCCATGAGTGATACTGAGCAGGTGGTACTCTCCTGATTTCTCTGCTCCCCAGTCACCACCTGCAGAGCAGAGACTAATTGAATTTTCCATAGCATGCTCTAATTAAGGCAAAAGAAGCTGGTCAACTCATACCTAACAGTTAAAAAGAATGTGAATTCAAAGCATTGCCAATTTACCAAACTGAGTTTCCTAGTTCTCATTGGGTTATTTCAGATATTAATTTGAAAATGAACTCATATTTCCTATCTTTTGCTTTATTGGTAAGGATACTGAAACCAGGGATAATTGTGAGTCAACTAAGGTCATAGAAAAAGTTGATAAGAATCCAAGATCTCTAGTATTTTGTCTCAATTTTTAATTTTATTAGAAAATCTAAATTTAAAGATCCTTTTCTGTAAAAATGGAAGGGTGTACTCCTTTGGTGACCCAAACCACACTGTCTAATTACTCTTGGTGCCAACTCTGTTTTCATGATACAGTGGAAAGACCACTGGTGTTGAAGTAAGAAAATGTTTAAGTTGAGAGGATTGTATTGCTAAGTAATAGTTTTCTATAGATTAGTGTGATGGTTATTTACTATCCACTCTCTGCTGGAGTAGAAGACTTCATACTAAATTTCAGACTCTCTTGCTAGGAAGGCAATAGAGAGAAATAACTAAAGCAGCCATTAGAGGGAAATAGATGGTGGGAAGAGGAAAAGAGACTGCCTTTTTTGAGAAAAGCAATAGTTAAGGTTTCTAAAAAAGGTTTAAAAAAACAATACTTATTTATGGTTTATTTTTGGCTGCATCATGTCTTGGGGCACACAGGATCTTCATTGCCCCATGTAGGATTTTTCGTTGCGGCTCATGGACTCTTTAGCTGTGGTGCAGGCTCTGGAGCATGTGAGCTCCATAGTTGCAGCACATGGGCATAGTTGCCCTGTGACATGTGGGGTCTTAGTTCACTGACTAGGAACTGAACCCATGTTGCAAGGTAGATTCTTAACAACTGGACCACCAGGGATGTCCTGAGACTTCTTATTTTCAGTTTTCAATAGAGTTGTTCCACAGCATGGATACTGCAGCTCCACTTTCTTTGGACACTTACAGCACCAGCTGTGGTGCAGGACCCTCAAAGAGACTAGGACCAAGCAATTCCATCTCCTTCAGTGGTTCCAAGCTCCAAGTTCACACTCCCCTACCTCTACCTCACCAATCCATCTAAGCTATGTAGAGGGAGTGAGTCTCCAGTCTTGGAGGTAGAAGTTGCTACCTTCTATAATCACTTAATCTGCATTGTCTCACGTGCAGAAAAGGATTCACTCAACAGGCCTGCATATTCACAGGAAAGCCTGGATATTCACAAAAATGAGTTCTGAGTCCTTGGAATATTGTGCTTGATATGATTATTTTTACATGTCTGAGGTCTTGGAGCATGAAATAACTTTGATTAGATAGTTTATACTAACTGCGATTTAGGGTAAAAATTGTTTCTGTATGTCTGAGACTATGGGGCTTGAGGTGGCAGTTTGATTAGACAGTTTATGCTAACAAATGCTGAGTTTACTCTGGGTGCTTGCCTGCCTGACTGCCTAAAAATCCTTTTACACCAAGTGCTGCTGAAAACTTGGCCTCTGTGTACCAGTGCTGAATTGAATCTTGGAGACAGAGTTTGGGATGAAGTAGAAAAGAATAGTTTTATTGCCAGGCAAACAGGAACACAACAGGCTGATGCCCTGAAAAGCAGTGTCCCAACCCAGGAGACTTGGTGAGGAGTTTTATAGCAGTGGTTCAAGGGCAGTGTTGGTATAAGGCTCAGGGTGTGTGCAGGGCCTGCACTCCTTTAAGCTGGCCTCAGGTGGTATCCTGATGAACTTTTCTGATTCTCGAAGTTATCAACTGACCTTCTCTGGCATATTCTTAATGCCAGAAGGATTTTACCTTCATCAAGTAGCTAATACCTTGTATTTGTTGGGGGGGGTTACTTTTACAGAAGAGCTCAAAGATATGGTTATGTGTATCACTTGAGGAAGCACCAGGACCCTGCCCTAAGGGTCTTGTCTCTTGGCTGCTTTTCCCTTGTCTGTGCATCCTCTTCCTTTCCTGATTAGTAACTGTTCAAACCTGTGATTCAAAGAAGCTCGTAGAGGCTGAAGTTTATTCCCTACAAACAGAAATAGGGGACAGACAGGCTCTGTGCCCAGGACCCCCACAGTGTCCTGCTTGGTTTCATAGGACTTGGTGAGCTTCCTCAGTAACAATGCTTTGCCCACGTTCTCATGCTTCATGATGAGGAGAATAAAGTGTATTTATATGATTTTGCTAGGAGAGGACACAGGGAACATGTGTCTGGTTTCTCATGGACTTCAGTTCATCTTTTTCCTTTGCAAATTTTAATCTATATTCTACTGTAATAAAACATAACCACAAGAATAACAGCTTTCCTGAATTCTGTGAATTGTTCTGGTGAATCATGGGTCCTGAGTGTGGTCTTGGGGGGACCTGACATACCTCAGCTTTCCGTTTGATCCTTTCATCCTTAATAACATCTGTGTAACAATCGTTGAACTCAATATCCACTCTGTTTGAAATACTTTGAATCTTTTCCCCTAATTGGACAATGACTGATAAACTGCTAATTAGCATCTTTAGTGCATATTGCTAATAGATGTAATGAATGATTTTATATTATTTATGAGTCTGATATTCCTGTCCCAGAAATATTCTCTCTTTCTCACTGTCTGAGGCATGGGCCATCTGTATCTAAAAGAAAGATTGCTTTTAATATTTTATTATTCTATCTTTTAAGAGACAAGTTTATATTATCTCCTAATTTGGTATATCAGACTTCAGCTCTTCACTCCAAATTTCAGAATTATTATTTCAGATACCTCCTCTTTTAATATTTCTCCAGTCTTCTTGAGGTATAATTGACAAATATAATTGTCTATATTTAAAGTGTACTGGAGAAGAAAATGGCAACCCACTCCAGTATTCTTGCCTGGAGAATGCCATGAACAGAGGAGCCTGGCAGGCTAATGTCCACGGGGTCACAAGAATCGGACATGACTTAGTGACTAAGCCACCACCACAAAGTGTACAGCATGATGATTGGTTATAAACATACTCTGTGGAAGGATTACCACAATCAGATTAATTAACATATCCATCACCTCACATCAGTTCTGTTCAGTCATTCAGTAGCGTCCGACTCTTTGCGACTCCATGGACTGCAGCACCCCAGGCCTCCATATCTATCACCAGAGTTTACTCAAACTCATGTCCATTAAGTCGGTGATACAAAGCAACCATCTCATCTTCTGCTGTCCCTTTCTCCCAGCATCAGGGTCTTTTTAAATGAGTCAGTTCTTCGCATCAGGTGGCCAAAAAAATATTGGGAGTTTCAGCTTCAACATCAGTCCTTCCAATGAATATTCAGGACTGATTTCCTTTAGGATGGAATAGTTTGATCTCCTTGCTATCCGAGGGACTCTCAGGAGTCTTCTCCAACACCACAGTTCAAAAGCATCAATTCTTCCGCACTCAACTTTCTTTATAGTCCAACTCTCACATCCATACATGACTACTGGAAAAGCCATAGCTTTGACTAGATGAACCTTTGTTGGCAAAGTAATCTAGGTTGGTCATAACTTTTCTTCCAAGGAGCAAGTGTATTTTAATTTCATGGCTACAGTCACCATCTGCAGTGATTTTGGAGCCCCCCAAATAAAGTCTGACACTGTTTCCACTGTTTCCCCATCTATTTGCCGTGAAGTGATGGGACCAGATGCTATGATCTTAGTTTTCTGAATGTTAGTTTTAAGCCAACTTTGGAGGTCTTTTTTTTTTTTTTTTCGTTGTGATAAGGACACTTTAGATCCTCCCTCTTAACAAATTTCAAGCATACAATACAGTATCATTAACTATAACCACCATGCTGTATGTTAGACTCCCAGCACTTATTCATTTTTTAACTGAAGGCATCTTCTATTACTCCCCCCTAGCCCGTGATATCCTTTATTTTACTCTGTTTTTTTTTTTATAAGTTTGCTGTTTTAAATTTAGATTTCATGTGTGAAAGATGTTATACAGTATTAGATTTCTCTGTCTGATTTATTTCACTTAGCATAATGTCCTCCAGATTCATCCATGTTGTTGCAAATGGCAGGAGTTCCTTTTTTCTCATGACTGAATACTATCCTAGTGTGTTTCTGTGTGTACCACATCCTCTTTATTCATTCATCTATCAATAGATCTTTAAGCTGTTTACACATCTTCTCTATTCTGAGTAATGTTACATGGGAGTGTAGATATCTCTTCAAAATACTAATTTTGTTTTCTTGGGGTATATATATTTTTTCTTTAATTCTATTTTGTTGGTTGTTTCATTTGCTATGCATAAGCTTTTTAGTTTAATGTAAATTATTTATTTTTCCTTTTGATGCTCTTGCTATTGATATCTAATCCAAAAAATCATTGCCAATCCCAAAGTCAAGAAATTTACACCCTATATTTTCTTCTAGGAGTTTTATGGTTTCCATCCTTATGTTCAGGTCTTTGATAAATTTTGAATTGATTTTTGTGAGTGCTGTAAGATAAAGGTTAATTTTCATCTTTGGCATGTGAATTTCTCTATCCCTTTATTTTCAGTGTCCTTTAACTGCACTGAGTCTTTTGTAGGCAACATATAATTGGGTCTTTTTTTTTTTTTATTCTTTCATCCACTCTAGGTTTTTGTTTGGAAATTTTAATCTACTTACATTGAATGCAATTACTGATTGATAAGGGCTTATTAATGCTATCTTATTAATTATTTTCTGGCTGTTTTGTAGTTCTTTGCTCCTTTCTTCCTGTCTTGTTATTTCTTTAGAATTACCAATTTGATTCTCTTTTCCTTACCATTGTATATCTATTGTAGGCTTTTCTTTTGTGGTTACCATGAGGCTTACATAAAACATCTTAAAATTATAGCAGTCTATTTTAAGTTGATAGCAACTTAATTTTGATAAAATATAAAATTCTATCCTTTTCCTTCTCCTCCACAGACATTTTATATTTCTGAAGTCATAACTTTTTTATATTGTGTATTCATCAAAAACTTGTAGCTGTAGTTAATACTTTGGTCCTTTAACATTTATACTATAATTATTACACCACCATATTACACTGCTAAAATATTCTGAATTGGACTATGTGTTTAACTTTACCAGTATGTTTTAATATTTCATGTGTTTTCATGTTATTACTTATTGTCATTTCTTTTCAGTTGAAGAACTCCTTTCCATATTTCTTGTAAGTCAGGTCTAGTGGTGATGAAATTCCTCAGCTTTTGTTTCTCTGGGAAAGCTTCTATAGCTCTTAAAATTCTGAAGTACCATTTTGTCAAGTAAACAATTCTTATTTGGCATTCCCCCTACTATTTTAGTATATCACTCCATTCTCTCCTGGTCTGCAAATTTTCTGCTGAGAAATTTGCTAACAGTCTTATGGGGATTTCTTTTCACATGAGGAATGTTTAATTCTTGCTGTTTTTAGAATTATCTCTCTGTGTTTGATTTTAGAGTTTTATTAGATTATGTCTTAGAAAAATTTCCTTGGGCTGAATCTATTTTGGAACCTGTAAGCTTCATGAACTTGGAAGTCCTAAGCCTTCCTCAGATTTGGGAAGTTCTTAGACATTACTTCTCTAAATAAGATGCTGCTCCTTTCTCCTTTCTTTTTGGGCCTTTAATAACGTATAAATTATTTTGCTTAATGGTATCGCATATTTTACATAAGCTTTAAAGCCTTTTTAAATCTTTTTGTTGTTTTTATTGTTCTCCATTGAATAGATTATCAAATTACCTGTTTTTGAGTCCTTAGGTTGTTCTGTTTGACAACTGCTATTGCATTTTCCAATTCATTCATTGTGTTCTTTGATTTCAGATTTTCTGTTTGGTTATTACATGATTTATATCTCTCTGTTAAATTTTTTGTTTTTTTCTTGGTTTGTTTTCCTGACTTTGTAAAATGGTCTTTCTGGGTTTTCTTTCTAGTTCACTGAACTTCCTTTAAACAACTATTTTTAATTTTTAGCAAACAAATCACAGATAGCCTTTTTTTTTTTTTTGAGTTGATTATTGGACAAATATTGTGTTCCTTTGGTGGTGTCATGTTTCTTTGGTTTATTATATTTTTAGAAGTCTTGTATTGCTAACTTTGCATTTGAACAAATAGTCATCTCCTCTAGTCTTTACTGACAGGTGTTGGAAGAGAAAGAAAAAAATGGTTAGCCTTGCTCGGAATTCTGAGGCTTTCTTGATCTTTTCTGTGGGAGTGCTTGCCCCACTTTCTTTATCCCCTTTTCATGGGGTATTGTTACACTTGCACATCTTCCTTAAATCCTGCAAAGCCAAGCCCAATACTAATAGTCTCCCATTTGCTTTCTTCAGAGTGTGCTACCTAAATCCTCAAGTTTGTGTGCCATCCTTCCCCAATCCTGTAGAGTGGCTTCATGAGCACAATAACCACCTCTCTGAGAGGCCTTATATTCACAGTTTACATGGCCATAACCTGGGAGCTGGCCACAAAATGTGTGGGTGAATGATATGGCACATTGAGGGTACCTGAAACTGAGCAGGACCCCAAGCATCCTTGGGAAAGGCCTTCGCCCATATCTTCCACTCCACTGGCACCTGAAGATTGATAATGCTGGCCCCTATGACACCTCCTTGTTACCTCAACATCAACCAGTCAAAGAATTGTGCACAAGCTGATCACATATTCTGGGGACACCGCCTCCCAACAACAGGCTTTTAAAAATGTTTTACTGAAACCCTTTGGGGAGCTCATGATTTTGAGCCACCTGTTCTCCTTGCATGGCCCTGCCATAAATCTCTATCTGCTCCAAAGTCCAATGTTTCAGTTGGTTTTGCCTCATTGTGCATCAGGCACATGAGCTAGTGTTGGGGAATCTGAAGGTGAGAAATCCCCAGAGACTTGTGGGCAGCCTTCTTGGTTGCCTCCATGAAGTACTTAGCAAGATACATGTCCTTTCCATGCTCTCTGAGAGCTCTTGCTGCTGCTGCTCTTGCTCTTGTTGTTCAGTCACTAAGTCATGTTCAACTCTTTGTGAGCCCATGGACTGTAGCATGCCAGGCTCCATGGGGTCTTCTAGGCAAGAATACTGGAGAGTGTTGCCATTTCCTTCTTCAGGGGATTTTCCTGGTCCTGTCTTCTGCATTAGCAGCAGATTTTTTACCACTGAGCCACCAGGGAAGCCCTGTGCTGCTGTTATCCCAGCTCTTTCTCAACCCCATTGTGCAGCTCATCTCAGTGTTTTGGATGGAGCAAAAGAAAGGTGGGCATCTTTGGAGGCATCCTGCACAGCTGAGGAAGCCAGGTCCTCAATCACATGCTCTCATCTTGCCAGATGGGTGAGATGGTGGGCTGAGACGCTTTGTATTTGCACAAGTTATTTTAAGTCTATAATTGCCATCTTTTATATAAAATTTGCATTTCAAGAGGTGTAATGTGAACTTTTAGAACTCAACAATGTTAATATTGGAGTTAAGAATAAAATCCTTAATTAGCTTAAGTGGGTAGGCAATCTTTGGGAGGCAGAAAGGAGGCACTATGGTGGGAACAAGGTGATGCAAGTGAAACCATTCCTCTTACCCTTTTCAGCATGTACAGTCATAAATATTTTTATTCTGGTGTTGTGCTAGAGCTTCTTCACTGGATGTTTAGGCTTCAACAAGGGTACTCTTACTCACAGGCAATTGCCAAAATTGGTGTTCTTTGTGGGCAAAAATGTAGGAAACTACATAAAACTATTCTGCTGTCTTGCTGATTTTTTTTTAAACCATTGAGATATCTCCTGTTTTAAAAACTTTTTAAAATTTGTATCCAAGCATGATCTTTCAAGATTGATCTTTCACTTACCTGGTTAAAATTGGAATATTCATTTACTCCCTGTAGATTTCAATTTTCTTGTGTTGAACATGGTTAACTACTTGAGGATTACATAAAACAGGGTGTGATAAAAAGGTTTTTTTTTAATAAAATTCATGTTCACAAATTAAATTATGACCATTATTTTAAGAGTGAATATGGCTCTTAAATAGACATGTGTCCAAATTTTGTTATAATAACTGGATGACACCTTGATAATAACTTGTCAAGCATTAAAGCCAGTTGTAAGGCTGCTGTTCAATAAATGGTGAATGGCCATTATTCTATTCTTTGTCAATTGTTCTGGGCCCTGTACCTTCATGTGTAGATTTGTTATTTCCTATATACTTTTTACAAGTGAAAATTTAGCTTCCTCAATGCTGCCACTGAAAAGATCATCTACCCATTAAGTTTAACTGAGAATTTACTTCTTAACTCCAATATTAACTCCATTGAGTCATAAAAGTCTCACACTAAACAGTCTTAAAACATTCATTTTTATATAAAGATAAAACATGGTGATATAATTTCTCCCTTAGATAAACATCAAAATTCTTAATAGTTTTGGAAAAATGCCATTCTTTTTCCTGATGATGGGGAATTTATAATTTATGTTTGGGCACATCAGAAATGTCAATATGCCAAGTTTTCTAGGTAAAATGAAAAGGAACTTTTTTTTTTTTTTTACTGCTTATTTCACTAATATATTTCCAGTTAGATTTTAAAAATGATTTTCACTTTACAGAAGGTACTATTAATGTATGAAGAACACAATTTGTCAAAGATATAGAAGCAGGTTTGTTTACAATCTATGAAAAACACAGTTGGAGATTTTCTAACATTATCTTTTGTTGAGAAACAAATATGATATAATCTATAGTGAGACAGATGCTCAAGAGATAATTTTAGCTTTGGTGATACACAGTTTTTTGCTTGTGTGTTGCATAAACTCAGTGATGTTTAAAACTACCATAATGCCTTGGTGATAATTAAAAGAATTAGAAGGATCTATGAATTAAAAGGATCTATGAATATTAATATGAATCCAAATAACTAAAGGCTCAAAGATCAAATCAATGGAGAAACTAGGAAAATGAAAAAGAAGCTGTGAATAATAGGTAGGAGAAAATACTAACTATATATCAGACATGGTATTGGGTGCCCACATTAAAAGGCAATTGTAGTCATTTAGATTAGAATAAGAATAAGAATGGCTTAGACTAGGGTGATCGCATTAGTAGTCCTGAGAAGGAGTCAGAATCTGAATCTATTTTGAAAGGTGAAATTGAACTGGATGTGGGTTGTCAGAAGAGACATCTCTAGTGTGACTCCAAGTTTTGCTTTGCATTGTAAGCTGGAAGGATTGGATTGCCGTTTGCCCAAGAGTAGAAGACAGGGAGAAGAACAATATGGGATGGAGTGGAAATCTGTACTGCAATTTTGAACACATTAAATTTGAGATCATTTTAGTTATTGAAGCAGTTACCTGGTGAGTCATTAGATATTTGAGTCCAAACCTGAGAGAAGAGGTTTAGGAAGGAGATACAAACTTGAGAGTTATCATATACATTGTTTTTAAAACCATGAAACAGGATAGATTGCAGGGTGAAAGTGAAGTCGCTCAGTCGTGTCCGAATCTTTGTGACCCCCATGGACTGTAGCCCACCAGTTTCCTCTGTCCGTGGGATTTCCCAGGCAAGAATAGTGGAATGGGTTGCCATTTCCTTCTCCAGGGGATTTTCCTGACCCAGGGATTGAACCTGCGTCTCTGCCATTGCCAGCAGATGCATTACCATCTGAGCCACCAGGGAGTATGTATCAAATGAAAAAAAAAAAGAACAGATTCAAGAACTGAGCCTGAGGTTTACACAAAAGTTTAGAGTTAAGTAATAAGATTAATTCCAAAGGAAAAACAGTAACTACCTGTGAAAGACTAAAGAAAATCCAGGAGAAAGTAACTTGAGCCTATGAGAAAATAGCCTGGCTAAGATAATACCCTGTAAACATTTTGGTGCATCTCAATTTCTTACCCTTGTTGCCTAGGATTATTTATTCAATCTTAAGGTGAGACATCTGCTCGTAACAATAACTGACTGAGTTCTTAAAATTTGGATCTGATGAATATGAAAGTGAAAGAAGAGAGTGAAAAGTTGGCTTAAAACTCAATATTCAGAATACTAAGATCATGGCATCTGGTCCCATCACTTCATTTCAAATAGATGGGGAAACAATGAAAACCGTGACAGACTTTATTTTTGGGGCTTCAAAATCACTGCAGATGGTGACTGCAGCCATGAAATTAAAAGACACTTGCTCCTTGGAAGAAAAGTTTTGACCAACCTAGACAGCATATTAAAAAGCAGAGATGTTACTTTGCCAACAAAGGTCCGTCTAGTGAAAGCTTTGGTTTTTCCAGTGGTCATGTATGGATGTGAGAGTTGGACTATAAAAAAAAAGCTGAGTGCTTAAGAATAAGGAAATCAGTCCTGAACATTCATTGGAAGGACTGATGCTAAAGCTGAAACTCCAGTACTTTGGCCAGCTGATGTGAAGAACTGACTCATTTGAAAAGACTGTGATGCTGGGAAAGATTGAAGGTGGGAGGAGAACAGGGTGACAGAGGATGAGATGGTTGGATGGCATCACCAACTCAGTGGACAGAAGTTTGAGCAAGCTCTGGGAGTTGGTGATGGACAGGGAAGTCTGGTGTGCTATAGTCCATGGGGTCGCAAAAAGTCGGATACAACTGAGCGACTGAACTGAACTGAACATGAACATGAACAAGTATAGATAGTCTTTTGCTGAGGAAGACCGAATCTATACTATATATGAAAATTATATATATCATAATATTTTATCTATGTCTGAGTGTGTGCCTGAGTGTGACTGAAGCTAAGTTGCTTCAGTCACGTCTGACTCTGTGTGACCCCATGGGTGGTAGCCCGCCAGGCTCCTCTGTCCATGAGATTCTCCAGACAAGAATACTGGAGTTGCCATATGCTCCACAAGAGGATCGTCCCAACCCAAGGACAGAACATTCCATTCTTCTGTCTCCTACATTGGCAGATGAGTTCTTTACCACTAGAGCCATGACCTCAGTACCTCTCACTATACCATGAAGCTTTGTATCAACATTCAGTGCCTTTTTACAAATAACTAGTGAAAACTATTCCATATTTTTTGGTAATGATACTGATATTTTTTCTTGGCAACCCACTCCAGTGCTCTTGCCTGGAGAATCCCATGAACGGAGGAGCATGGTAGGCTGCAGTCCATGGGATCGCTGAGAGTCGGATACGATTGAGCATCTTCACTTTCACTTTTCACTTCCATGCATTGGAGAAGGAAATGGCAACCCACTCCAGTGTTCTTGCCTGGAGAATCCCAGGGACGGGGCAGCCTCATGGGCTGCTGTCTATGGGGTTGCACGGAGTTGGACACGACTGAAATGACAGCAGCAGCAGCCTCTCATTTAACCTAGTCATTTATCTGAACCAAAAATCATATCAATTAACTGATATATAGATTTGTCTGCCTCAGGAGGCTCTGCTACATATTGGCTGCTTGATTTATATTTCAAGTAGTAGTATCTGGCTTTCCTGCTATTGTAGCACAGCTGTATAACCTTGTTTTTTGTGTGTCCTTTTCTACATTCTGCTGGTCAATGACAATGGGAGGAATTTTGACCTTTTTTGGCTGCAAAATAAATTACTGACTAGAATGTGAGCTAATTTATGATTTCCTTTATTGAGCAGAAACTTACTAATAAATTGCCTATGTTGTAAAGTTAAGTTTACTCCCTGTTTATAAGTTCACTGAGTTTATAATTTTCAAAAATGTCAATCTCAATATCATATAGGAAACACTAGGCTATCAAACTGATGAATGCAACACTATCATCCAAGACTTGCTTTATATCAAACTCCACATCCCTCCTACTGCCTCAGATTGTCTGCACCCTACCTCTGTACGTGGACTACACCTGAGCCAGGAAGCAATCAGGAGAGAGACCAGAAAGTAGTCTCCAAATGCTCAAAAGTGATGGTTATTTCCGTCAAAATTCATCAGCTTGCATGGCTACTCCTGTAAAAGTATAAGTGCTCAACGATGATTTTCCCTAATCCTATGGTGATGAGTCTATGCTCTATTTCATATATTAATACAACTCATATGGAAAAATACTCGATTGAACAATTTTTTTACCATTGTCATTTTTTTCCAGCCCCAGATGGTATAATCATTCCTCAAATACTGCTGATCCTGCTATTATAATATATGACACTTGCCAATCTATCTAAAGACTAATGATTATAGTACAACAGAAAATGAGAGAGCTTCTTTCCTAACAATAGGGAATGATGAGCATTTAACTGAAAAAAAAAAAAAACAAAGATCATTCAGTCCAATATCTTAATTTGGCCTGTGAGGAAATTTAAATAGAGTCAAGCTACTCATTAAACCCAGGAATTCTGAATCTTGTCTTACATATCTTTAAAAAATATTTCAATTTTATTGGAGTATAGTTGATTTACAATGTTGTGTTAGTTTCAGGTGTACAGCAAATTGATTCAGTTATATATATATGTGTATATATATATGCATATATGCACTCTTTTTTTAGATTCTTTTCTCATTTAACTTATCACAGAATATTCAGTAAATTTCCTTGTGCTATACAGTAGGTCCTTGTTGGTTACCTATCTTATGTATAGTAGTGTTCATATGCCGGGAGCCGGCGTGAGGACTTCCACCCATGGCAAAGGTCATGAGGAAGGAGGCTCGACATATGCAAAGGCAGGATCGAGTCTCAGGAGTCCCCCAGGAAATTCTCGAGCATCTACCCCCAAAACCAGAGTCTGCCTACTTTACTACTTTGTGCTCTTACTTTACGGGGGGCTGCCCCCACCAACTCTTTCGGAGAAGGAGTTAACTTAGAGCTCCAGTTAATAATAATTCCTGGGCGTGATAGGAGTGTTTCAACCTACAAACTCCTCTGAAGTTTCTCTAGCCTGCCTGACAGGCTTGTCCGGCCACATGTGATTGTTCACAGCCTCCCAACCGTGAGAGGCACGAGATGCTTTAAACCTTCTAAAAACAGGTTCTTTAGAGAAGTTAGAAAACTATTAGTATAGTATAGTGGGCTGATTAGAAATTGTATTGGTGAAGGGTTTTTCATTTGTTGAGCCAATGTTTGCTGCTAAGTCTCCACATCCCCTACCCTTATACACACTAATGAATATATAGAAGAAATAAGTATTAACCTTTGATATTAATCACGTTAGACTTTAGGCTAAGCAAATTCTTTCCTTAATTAAAACCCACTACACCCTCACCCTATAGGAATGTAACTTTATCTGGTACCTTCGGAAGGTGGCATCTGTTTTAAGAATAATCACCCCTGGAGAAATAAGTGTTCTGGTTGACTGACCGCTGTCACAAGGAGAGGGTCATAAATTGTCAGCAGGCCCCCTGGCCAGAAGATGATGTAACACCCCTAAGATCTCTGTATACATCTGTATGAAGCACCTGACTTTAATAAAAGTCAGGACTGTTGACCCTGAGTGACTTTTGTATAACATCTCAGTGTATAAAAACAGACCCTGGAAAAACAAAAAATGGGATCAGTTCCTCGAAAGACTGGTCTCCCCATGTCGTTCTTTCTCTCATCTTCTGGCTGAACCCCCATCTGGAACGTGGAGGCTCGTCAAGCCTACTAATTATGCCTGGGCTTCTAAGATCTGACCAGGGAGGCCTTAGTGTCTCCTCTCCTTCGGGAGAATGGGAGGATGCCTGCGGCCTACGTAGGTGATGTAAATTCCTTGCCTTGGAATTTTACTGGCTTTCCACATAAACCAAATTATTCAGCCTCTTTTCTCCACTAAATTTTCCTACTGAGCTATCCTTATTCTATTACTCTTTATATGTCTAATTAATATTTAATTAAAGCTATCGTATCCTGATGGCTGAAGCCGTCTCCCCTTTGAACTCCCTGGATCAGCCGGGGCTGGACCTCTGCATTCGTGCATTCATTTCAAGCTTCTGAATTAACCCTCCCATACCACATTCCCCTCTTGTTAACCCTGTTTGTTTTCAATATCTATAAGTCTACTTCTGTTTTATAAATGATTACATTTGTATCTTTTTTAAAAAAATTAGATTCCATATATGAATAATATATATTTATCTTTCTCTTTCTGACTTTCTTCATGTAAGTATGATAATCTGTAGGTCCATCCATGTTGCTGCAGATGGAACTGTTTTATTCTTTTTTTATGACTGATTTATGACATACATTGAGTAATGTGACAGACAAAAAAAGTTCATCTGATCCCATGTCATATTGCTTGTGCTTGGGCACATGGAAAACCACACTTCCTAGTTTGTTGAGCACATCCTGTGACTATTTTTGAGAAATGAGTCATGAGCATACAGGACATTTGTCACTCTTGGTCAGAAGCAATGGACACTGACTTTGTGATTATTCAGACTTTCTCTTCCTTGGCAGCAGAGGTCTTGGAGAAACCCACTTTCTGAGCTGACAGAGCCACAGATGAAAGCAATCTGCATTCCTGTTGCCTAAATGAAGCTTTTTTTGTGTTTTGGTGAGTAAGAAAAAAACTTTGCTTGTGTTAAACCACTGAGATTTGGGGTTGTTTGCTACCCAAGCAAAAGCCTATTCTATTCCAACTAATCCAGGTACTTAAAGATGTTAGGGAAAGCCATATCTTTGTGACTGCTAGAGACATGGGGATTTATAGAAATCAAAGCACTGACTTAAAGCCAGATGCAAATAGACAGTCTTGCAAACTGGGTAAAAATTATTATAAATTGAAGCCATGATATGTGGGGCCTGGTACGTCTGATTTGACATAAAATATGTTTTATTCCTTTTAGATTTACTTCATCTTCTCCTGCAACTCCAGTATCACATTTAGGAAAGGAGAAATGCATTTTAGAAGCATAAAAATAGAATTCTCTCCTTGAGTAGATACCACCTGCTCTGTGCAGAGTCTCTCATTCTCTTTTTAATTTTAGAAAAGCGTATTTGACAAGATTTTTCTATCTATAGAACGCTGTCAATGAGAGAAGAGGATCTGCTTTATTCTGGGGAAATGCTGTTAGTAATGATAGTCACAGATCAGCAACACTGTAACAAGGTATTGCAGGATAATCAAATGGTGCCTGTGGACTCGCAGAGTGATTAAAGAATCAATCATTGCCACTTTCTGAATTTTATGGCTCTCTAAAATAATTTAGGTGTACTAAGCTATAGATTTTTATTTCAAAAATTTATATATGTATAGCAAACTGAACTATACATATCTACAATTAAACATTATTAATAACTTAAAAATAGTTTGATAATACAGAGAACTATTGTCATGCTGTGACCTTGGTCAAAATATGTTGACTTTAATTTTCCTTGGCTGTGGGAACAGATTATTAAAGAGCTGTTTTCCTTGGAATTGCAGTTCTGGCGGAAGATGACTATTGATTACAAAGTTAGACAAATTAAATAAATGATATTTGCATTTTAAAAAGTATTTCAAGGTTTTATAAGATTGCTAGTTCAATGCAGCTACAATCTGTTTGCAATATATTCTCAAAATGCTCATGCTACTTGAATAGATTTGAAATCCTTTGTATGCCAGTCATCACAAGTAGCTTTACTTTTAACACTGTTTTTCACTGGGGAAGCAGAGGGTAATTAAAATGTGGTGCTACCTGTGTTTGGAAAAAACAGAGGTGACTTTTGAATATGTAATTTTAGTTAGTATATATATTTTTATATATCTTTGCAATGTTATTATACAGGTATGTACGTAGATATATGAATGAAGACCACTTGGGATACTTTAAATGTACGTAAGATTGATATATATTCTCTAAATTGAGACAATTTGTAAAAAATAATTTTGTTGTGATCTGAAAGTGTTCAACTCATATGTTAAAGTCTTAAACCCCCAAAATGATGGTGTTAAGAGTTGGCAAATATTGGAGATGTTTAGCTTTTGCAAGTGGAGTCTTCACAAGTGGATAAGCATTCATCTAAAAGAGACCCCATAGAACTCCCTAATCTCTAGCATCACATGAGGAAACACTGAGCAAGAGGCAGCTTAAGTAAGGAATGAGATATTCATCAGAACGTGATCATACTGATACCCTGACCTCAGACTTCTAGCTACCAGAACTTTGAGAAATAAATTTCTGCTGTTTATGAGCTACCCAGTCTGGAATTTTGTTATAGCTGTCCAATGAACTAAGAAAGTGATATTTTAAAGAACTCTGTGAACTTCTTTCTTCATAAAACAAGGTCTGGACACGGACATTATGTAAAATTAATTAAAATTAATATATCTTTTAATAATACCTCAGAGATAGGATCCTCATCTTGGGGCCATCTTGGACTGATGAAATCCAAAAAGGATTTAACACTAGCTTTCTAGTACTTTCCACTAAAAAAGTGCTCACTTCTAAGGAACTACCATGGTATATTGAATTCAGTTCAGTTCAGTTCAGTTCAGTCACTCAGTTGTGTCTGACTCTTTGTGACTCCATGAACCACAGCATGCCAGGCCTTCCTGTCCATTACAAACTCCCGGAGTTCACCCAAACTCATGTCCATCAAGTCGGTGATGCCATCCAGCCATCTCATCCTCTTTCATCTCCTTCTCCTCCTGCCCCCAATACCTCCCAGCATGAGGTCTTTTCCAATGAGTCAAATCTTCGCATGAGGTGTCCAAAGTATTGGAGTTTCAGCCTCAGCATCAGTCCTTCCAATGAACACTCAGGACTGATCTTCATCACCCAGGACTGAACACCAGGATAGACTGCTAGGATCTCCTTGCAGTCCAAGGGACTTGCAAGAGTCTTCTCCAACACCACAGTTCAAAAGCATCAATTCTTTGGCGCTCAGCCTTCTTCACAGTCCAACTCTCACATCCATACATGACCACAGGAAAAACTATAGCCTGAACTAGATGGACCTTTGCTGGCAAAGTAATATCTCTGCTTTTCAATATGCTATCTAGGTTGGTCATAACTTTTCTTCCAATGAGTAATCATCTTTTAATTTCACGGCTGTAATTACCATCTGCAGTGATTTTGGAGCCCCCCAAAATAAAGTCTGACACTGTTTGTGCTGTTTCCCAATCTATTTCCCATGAAGTGATGGGACCAGATGTCATGATCTTCGTTTTCTGAATGCTGAGCTTTAAGGCAACTTTTTCACTCTCCTCTTTCACTTTCATCAAGAGGCTTTTTAGTTCCTCTTCACTTTCTACCATAAGGGTGGTGTCATCTGTATATCTGAGGTTATTGATATTTCTCCTGGCAATCTTGATTCCAGCTTGTGCTTCTTCCAGCCCAGCATTTTTCATGATGTACTCTGCATATACTTTAAATAAGCAGGGTGACAATATACAGGCTTGACATCCTCCTTTTCCTATTTGGAACCAGTCTGTTGTTCCATGTCCAGTTCTAACTTTTGCTTCCTGACCTATGTACAGGTTTCTCAAGAGGCAGGTCAGATGGTCTGGTATTCCCATCTCTTTCAGAATTTTCCAAAGTTTCTTGTGATCCACATAGTCAAAAGCTTTGGTATAGTCAATAAAGCTCCTCAAATAGATGTTTTTCTGGAACTCTCTTGCTTTTTTGATGATCCAGCAGATGTTGTCAATTTATCTCTGGTTCCTCTGCCTTTTCTAAAACCAGCTTGAACATCAGGAATTTCACGGTTCATGTATTGCTGAAGCCTGGTTTGGAGAATTTTGAGCATTACTTTACTAGCATAAAGATGATGAGTGCAACTGTGTGGCAGTTTGAGCATTCTTTGGCATTGCCTTTCTTTGGGATTGGAATGAAAACTGACCTTTTCCAGTCCTGTGGCCACTGCTGAGCTTTCCAAATTTGTAGCATATTGAGTGCAGCACTTTCACAGCATCATCTTTCAGGATTTGAAATAGCTCAACTGGAATTCCATCACTCCCACTAGCTTTGTTCATAGTGATGCTTTCTAGGATCCACTTGACTTCACATTCCAGGATGTCTGGCTCTAGGTGAGTAATCACACCATCGTGATTATCTGGGTCATAAAGATCTTTTTTGTACAGTTCTTCTGTGTATTCTTGCCACCTCTTCTTAATATCTTCTGCTTCTGTTAGGTCCATACAATTTCTGTCCTTTATGGAGTCCATCTTTGCATGAAATTTTCCTTTGGTATCTCTAATTTTCTTGAAGAGATCTCTAGTCTTTCCCATTCTGTTGTTTTCCTCTATTCTTTGCATTGATCACTGAGGAAGGATTTCTTATCTCTCCTTGCTATTCTTTGGAATTCTGCCTTCAGATGCTTATATCTTTCCTTTTCTCATTTGCTTTTCGCTTCTCTTCTTTTCACAGCTATTTGTAAGGCTTCCTCAGACAGCCATTTTTCTTTTTTGCATTTCTTTCCCATGGGGATGGTTTTGATCCCTGTCTCCTGTACAATGTCATAAGCCTCTGTCCATAGTTCTTCAGGTACTCTATCTATCAGATCTAGTTCCTTAAATCTATTTCTCACTTCCACTGTATAATCATAAGGGATTTTGATTTTGGTCATACCTGAATGGTCTAGTGGTTTCCCTACTTTCTTCAATTTAAGTCTGAATTTGGCAGGAAGGAGTTCATGATCTGAGCTACAGTCAGCTCCCAGTGCTGTTTTTGCTGACTGTATAGAGCTTCTCCATCTTTGGCTGCAAAGAATATAGTCAATCTGATTTTGGTGTTGACCATCTGGTGATGTCCATGTATAAAGTCTTCTCTTGTGTTGTTGGAAGAGGGTGTTTGCTATGACCAGTGCATTCTCTTGGCAAAACTCTATTAGCCTTTGCCCTGCTTCATTCTGTACTCCAAGGCCAAATTTGCCTGTTACTCCAGGTGTTTCTTGACTTCATACTTTTGCATTCCAGTCCCCTATAATGAAAAGAACATCTTTTTTGGGTGTTACTTCTAGAAGGTCTTGTAGGTCTTCATAGACCCATTCAACTTCACCTTCTTCAGTGTTGCTGGTTGGGGCTTAGACTTGGATCACCATGATATTGAATGGTTTGCCTTGGAAACAAACATAGACCATTCTGTTATATTTGAGATTGCATCCAAATACTGCATTTAGGTCTCTTTTGTTGACCATGATGGCTACTCCATTTCTTCTAAGGGATTCCTGCCCACAGTACTAGATACAATTGTGATCTGAATTAAATTCACCCATTGCAGTCCATTTTATTGGTCCCAATTCTTTAGTTTCCTCTGTATCCATTTACTTTGCTATATAAATTTGCAGTTTACCCCACAAAGCAGTGTATTTTATTTCTCTATAGTTTGAATTAGGATTTTGCCACATAACTAACTTGATTTGTCCAATGGCATGATAGTGGATTGGACATAGTTGTAACTTTAAATGTGTCATCATGAGGGGTTGTGCCCCTGCAATCACTTGAAGAAAAACATGGGTTTCCCAAGCCAGTGGTCTAAGGAGAGAGAGAGGCATACAGAAGAGATGCAGACTCTCAGATCTGCAATGTGCCATGTGCAGCCATGACGAGCTGGCACAGAGCCAGCCCACTTCACCCAGGAGAATAAGTGTTGCATTGTTTTAAACAAATGAGTGTTAGAGTCATCTTGTCACACAGCATTATTGCAATGATTATTGACTGATAAAGACAGGAATGTCACAGCTTTTAAGAAATTAGTGCTGGACCATTTATCTGGGATAAACTGGAAATTCCACTGTATTTCATATACCAACCCAGAGGGCAATATTTTTAAAGGCTATAGTCATTTTATTATTTTTGTTCATAGGTGCCAACATCTACTTCCTACTTTTTTAGACAGGGATTCCTTTCTACCTTGATACTTGAAACTTGCACATCTTCTCTAACTTTTTAAAGTGACTGATAGGACTTTTAAAAACTCCAATATACTTATGAAACATCTGGATTTTATCACATGTCCTTTGACTTAAAATATCCATTTGATTCCTTTAGTCTTATATACTGAGGCTTCTCTGGTGGCTCAGATGGTAAAGAATCTGCCTGAAGTGTCAGAGACTTGGGTTTGATTCCTGGGTCACAGAGATGCTCCGGAGAAGGGAATAACAACCAACTCCAGTATTCTTGCTAGAATTCTATGGACAGAGGAGCCTGGCAGGCTATAGTCTTTGGGTCCCACAGAGTCGGACACAACTGAGTGACTATCACTTTCACTTTTCACTAAATACTAGCTACACTTAAACCTCCCCTTTGGCCTTGCTATGACATGGCCTTGCATTTGACCATATATGTCTGCTGCTGCTGCTGCCATATGTCTAGTATCATATATAATACTATATTTTATTACTTTCCTTAAAATTCAAATGCCTCAAATTATCAGGTAGATACCTGACAATATCACTTGGTGATTTTTAAAGAACTATATGTCTTTCCATTTTATCCAGATCTCATTGTACAACTGCAGTAGATAATCTGTTACATATAAGACATTTCTGGTCTAGGTCTTAGTATACAATCTAAAATGTTATATAAGTCACTTAAAAGTCATAAGGCTGGCTCTAGGAACATTAAAGAACAAAAGTGCTAAAAAATCTAATAATTTAATATGAGGGGAAGTATGGATAAAGTGGATCCAAGGAGAGAAAAAAGAGAAACTAAAATGAGCAAAGTCAGAAGAGGAATGCTTGCCATCTGCCTTCCAGATTTACTGTGGGCACACCTGATGACTAACTCATGTATTTATGTGGGATTTTATTGTGAGAGTCACTGTAAGAGGTATAACAGGAGCAAATGGAAAAGCAGAAGGTTATCCAAACACATTTGAGCTATAGTCCTTTTGTGAAAGCTGGCTCGTTTAAAAATTTTTGATTCTTGTCGGGGGAAATCCTGGCAGGCAGAATCCAAAAGCACTATAAATTTCTTTTACTTTACATAAAGCTTTTCTTTAACAAAACATAATATATAAATATATGAGTTTATTTGGTGGTATAAATTTTAAATAATTTCAATCATATATAGGTATATTTCAATATCTCCAGTATATAACTTTGTGTGTTTACACATTTTAAATCATCAGAGGCAGTTTCTGAAATCATTATATTTTATATTTTAATAGAAATTGAGCATGTGAAGTTATTTTCAGAATGTAGAGAAATATGGATCATCTTAGGGCCAAGCTTGTCATAGAACCATTCATTACTTTAAGTTCTAACTAAGCACAATTATGATTTTATTTGCTTTAGATATTTTTTCACTAAGAAATTAGTCGTTGAGGTTGTAATGAATATGCATAGAAAAATAAGATACATTTACACACTCTTTTAAAAACTTTTTCCCTCCATTTTTAAAAAGATAATTTTTTAGAGTTGATTGTAGGTTCAGAGTCAAATAAAGTGGGAAGAACAGATACTTTCCATATACATATCCTCTACCTTTACACATACACACCCTCCCCTACTACTAACATCCACACCAGGTACTACATTTGTTGCAATTGATAAACCTTCTTTGACGCATTTGATAAAATCCTACTTTGGAGTTTGTTCTTGGTGCTGTACATCCTAGGAGTTCTCACAAATATGGGATGACACGTATCCATAGTTCTAACATCATAAAAGTATTCCCACCACCCTAAAATGCTCTAGTCATCTTTCCTTCTGCACCCAAAACCCTAGTAACTACTGATCATTTTACTGTCTCCATAATTTTTTTTTTCCAGAAGCCCATACAGTTGAAATCATAGAGTATGTAGCATTTTCAGATTGGCTTCTTTCATTTACTAACATGCATTGAGCTTCCCTGGTGGCTCAGATGGTAAAGAATCTGCCTACAATGCAGGAGACCAGAGTTTCACCCCTGGTCTGGGAAGATCCCCTGAAGAAGGGAATACTGTAGTATTCTTGTCTGGAGAATTATATGGACAGAGAAGCCTGGTGGGCTATAGTTCATGGCGTCACAAAGAATAGGACATGACTGAGCAACTAATACAACAACACAGCAACATATGTGGATCCATTCATATCTCTTCAAGATTTGTTTATTTTTGATTGATGAACACTATTGTATTGTTTGGATGTACCACAGTTTAGTGGTTCTTTCACCTTCTGAAGGGCATCCTAGTAGATTTCAAGTTTTGGTATTTATGAATAAAGCTTCTATAAATATCTGTGTGCATATTTTTGTGTGAACATCAGTTTTCAGTTCTTTTGAGTAAATATCAAGGAGCATAATGGCAGGATTACATGGCTAGAGATTGTTTAGTTTTGTAGAAAATTCCCAAATTGTCTTCCAGAGCAGCTGTACCATTCTGCTTTCTCACCAGCAGTGAATCAGAGTTCCTGTTATTTGACTTTCTTTTTAGGATTTGGTGTTGTCAATATCTCAGATTTTGGCCAGTCGAATAGGTGTGTAGTTATATCTCATTGTTTTAATTTGCAATTCCCTAATGGGATATGAGGAGAAGGCAATGACACCCCACTCCAGTACTCTTACCTGGAAAATCACATGGATGGAGGAGCCTGGTGGGCTGCAGTCCATGGGGTTGCTAAGAGTCGGACACAGCTGAGTGACTTCACTTTTCACTTCCATGCATTGGAGAAGGAAATGGCAACCCACTCCAGTGTTCTTGCCTGGAGAATCCCAGGGACGGGGGAGCCTGGTGGGCTGCCGTCTATGGGGTCGCAGGGTTGGACACGACTGAAGCGACTTAGCAGCAGCAGCAGTGGCATATGATGTGGAGTATCTTTACACATGCTTGTTAGCCATCTATGTATCTTTTTTGATGAAGTGTCTCTTAACATTTTAACCTACTTCACATTGGTGGTTTTGTTTCTTACTGTTAAGTTTAAAATTCTTTGTATAAGTGGTTGACCAGATTTCCCAGCACCACTTGTTAAAGAGATTGTCTTTAATCCATTGTATATTCTTGCCTCCTTTGTCAAAGATAAGGTGTCCATATGTGCGTGGATTTATCTCTGGGCTTTCTATTTTATTCCATTGATCAATATTTCTGTCTTTGTGCCAGTACCATACTGTCTTGATAACTGTGGCTTTGTAGTAGAGCCTGAAGTCAGGTAGGTTGATTCCTCCAGTTCCATTCTTCTTTCTCAAGATCGCTTTGGCTATTCGAGGTTTTTTGTATACGAGACAGCAAAAGAGACACTGATGTATAGAACAGTCTTATGGACTCTGTGGGAGAGGGAGAGGGTGGGAAGATTTGGGAGAATGGCATTGAAACATGTAAAATATCATGTAGGAAACGAGTTGCCAGTCCAGGTTCGATGCACGATGCTGGATGCTTGGGGCTGGTGCACTGGACGGCCCAGAGGATGGTATGGGGAGGGAGGAGGAGGAGGAGGGTTCGGGATGGGGAACACATGTATACCTGTGGCAGATTCATTTTGATATTTGGCAAAAACTAATACAATTATGTAAAAGTTTAAAAATAAAATAAAATTAGAAAAAAAAATAAATAAATAAAATAAAAAAAAAAAATTAAAAAAATTCTTTGTATATTTTAAACAATATTTCTTTTTTTTAACTTAATTTTTTTAAATTTAATTTTATTTTTAAACTTTACATAATTGTATTAGTTTTGCCAAATATCAAAATGAACCCGCCACAGGTATACATGTGTTCCCATCCTGAACCTCCTCCTCCTCCTCCTCCCCATACCATCCCTCTGGGTCGTCCCAGTGCACTAGCCCCAAGCATCCAGTATCGTGCATCGAACCTGAACTGGCAACTCGTTTCTTACGTGATATTTTACATGTTTCAATGTCATTCTCCCAAATCTTCCCACCCTCTCCCTCTCCCACAGAGTCCATAAGACTGTTCTATACATCAGTGTCTCTTTTGCTGTCTCGTACACAGGGTTATTGTTACCATCTTTCTAAATTCCATATATATGCGTTAGTATACTGTATTGGTGTTTTTCTTTCTGGCTTACTTCACTCTGTATAATAGGCTCCAGTTTCATCTACCTCATTAGAACTGATTCAAATGTATTCTTTTTAATGGCTGAGTAATACTCCATTGTGTATATGTACCACTGCTTTCTTATCCATTCATCTGCTGATGGGCATCTAGGTTGCTTCCATGTCCTGGCTATTATAAACAGTGCTGCGATGAACATTGGGATACACGTGTCTCTTTCTCTTCTGGTTTCCTCAGTGTGTATGCCCAGCAGTGGGATTGCTGGATCATAAGGCAGTTCTATTTCCAGTTTTTTAAGGAATCTCCACACTGTTCTCCATAGTGGCTGTACTAGTTTGCATTCCCACCAACAGTGTAAGAGGGTTCCCTTTTCTCCACACCCTCTCCAGCATTTATTATTTGTAGACTTTTGGATCGCAGCCATTCTGACTGGTGTGAAATGGTACCTCATAGTGGTTTTGATTTGCATTTCTCTGATAATGAGTGATGTTGAGCATCTTTTCATGTGTTTGTTAGCCATCTGTATGTCTTCTTTGGAGAAATGTCTATTTAGTTCTTTGGCCCATTTTTTGATTGGGTCATTTATTTTTCTGGAGTTGAGCTGTAGGAGTCGCTTGTATATTTTTGAGATTAGTTGTTTGTCAGTTGCTTCATTTGCTATTATTTTCTCCCATTCTGAAGGCTGTCTTTTCACCTTGCTAATAGTTTCCTTTGATGTGCAGAAGCTTTTAAGGTTAATTAGGTCCCATTTGTTTATTTTTGCTTTTATTTCCAATATTCTGGGAGGTGGGTCATAGAGGATCCTGCTGTGATGTATGTCAGAGAGTGTTTTGCCTATGTTCTCCTCTAGGAGTTTTATAGTTTCTGGTCTTATGTTGAGATCTTTAATCCATTTTGAGTTTATTTTTGTGTATGGTGTTAGAAAGTGTTCTAGTTTCATTCTTTTACAAGTGGTTGACCAGATTTCCCAGCACCACTTGTTAAAGAGATTGTCTTTAATCCATTGTATATTCTTGCCTCCTTTGTCAAAGATAAGGTGTCCATATGTACGTGGATTTATCTCTGGGCTTTCTATTTTGTTCCATTGATCTATATTTCTGTCTTTGTGCCAGTACCATACTGTCTTGATAACTGTGGCTTTGTAGTAGAGCCTGAAGTCAGGTAGGTTGATTCCTCCAGTTCCGTTCTTCTTTCTCAAGATCGCTTTGGCTATTCGAGGTTTTTTGTATTTCCATACAAATTGTGAAATTATTTGTTCTAGCTCTGTGAAGAAAACTGTTTGTAGCTTGATAGGGATTGCATTGAATCTATAAATTGCTTTGGGTAGTATACTCATTTTCACTAATTGATTCTTCCAATCCATGAACATGGTATATTT